>NC_050465.1:21822950-22456700 GCF_903995425.1 Onychomys torridus
GGAAGTTTCAAAAACCCATGCCAGGCCCAATCTCGGGCTCTTGCTTGTGTGCTGTCTCTGTCTCTCTCTCTCTCCCTGGATCAGGATGTAAGCTCTCAGTGACTTCTCCAGCATCATACTTGCTCGCCTGCTGCCATGCTCTCTGCCATGATCATGGACTAACCCTTTGAGATTGTAAGTGGGCTCCCAGTTAAGTTCTTTGTCCTGTGAGCTGCCATGATCTTGGTGTCTCTTTACAGCAATATAACAATAACTAAGACATGGGTCTATCACTTTTATTTACCTTTCACAGACCCACTAGAGACAATTTTATTCTTACTAATTTGCTAGGTAATTTTATTCCCAATTGGCTATTTTTCTGAAGAGGTAGCATTGGGCTGGCCATTTGCTAACATCTATCCATGCATGACACACCATGACAGGGGCTTACTAAATTCCCTTCCCAAGAGGAAGGGAAAGAAAGGGGGTAGAACATGGCAGGAGGGAACAGATGACTTGTTCTTCCCTCGAGTCCTGCTTCTCCTTGCGACACACTGGTGGCCTTCGCCCTCTTCAGTCTTCATTATGTTCCATATATTCATGGTATTCCTTCACCTCAGGAAACTATCTCTTAGAGGGTCGACATGCTATTTGTAGAGAAATGAAATTCCACACTCAGCGGGAAGGCAATATATTTTATTTAACTGTTTCTGCTGAGTCTAGGCAGAACTTAACATGCGTGGAATTAGAGTGAATCTCAATTTGGGGTGAGTAAATGTTGCTTTTATAAACTGTATCTTGATGGCAGTTTGTGGAGTCATGGTGCATGGTGGTAAGGCCTCATGTGTGAAACTCCACTGCAGTGCTCAAACCATGCTCCATAAAACTTAGGAGAATAGGACTCAATGGCCCATAAATTAGCTTTGCTTTGTCAAATTCAGAAATTTTAAACATAGAAGTAATTTATGATCATATATTGTCATATTTGGATGTTGTCTCTCCTCCAATAACATAAATAACTTCATTCTAGTAATAAAGGAACATTTAGAAAATAGCCATTTTAAGAAAAATAAATATGGAACTGACTTGTTTCTCACAGTAATGAAGAAAAAGTCTGCAAATAATCAAATTTTTAAAGAAGAAAATGATTAAAAGCCAGAGTAATGTAGGCATTGAACATAGGCCATGCTTGCATCAGCTTTCCTAGTTTAACTTTCCATATTCAAAGTGTATCTTGTAATAATTCCAAGGCTGTCATAAAGACCTTACTATGGCTTCCTGTTATTTAGTATTGCCTCACAAGCAGCCTTCAGATACAAGTTTTAATGAGAGAACCAAATGGTTTGGCAAAAATGTGAGATTAGCTGTCATCAAGAATGAAAATACGTTCTTGTCAAAAGTGTTTCAAAATATTTATTAGCTTTCAGGACACGTCTGTCAAACTAATATAATAGTATAAAGTACAGTTGAAACGTATGACAGACAGTATGTGAATGACACTAAATATTGTTAGCTGAGTACTAGAAATATACTGTGTTGTCCAGAGTTGAGGAGTAGAGACATTTTCTTGCTCAGATGGAGATAATCCAAGGGCAAAATACTTGTGACTGGGAATGGAAAAGAAGGGACAGGCAGCTGAAACTTGGTGGGGAGCCCTACTATCCAAAAATAGCATGGTATAAGTCACAAAAGGCTATGACAGGCTGTTCCCTAAGTGTCTGATGCCCTAGCGGGTCACTAGGGCAAACCCAACAATGGCTCTCTATGCCTGTTTTACTCAACTTTTCCCATGTCAGAGCCACATCCCGACCCTGTCTGCCTGAAGTTGGGGCTCCAACCCCACCTCAAGGGACTGTGTCCAGTTTGCCAAAGTTCAACCCTCAATCTGCATAATGTCTTTTCGATTGTGACAGGAGAGTTCCCACTTCTGGACCAGAAGCTGCCATCCTCTCAGGCATGAGCCTCATTGTCCCAGGTCAGCAGAGGTACAAGGGTGATGAATCAGTGCCTGTCGGCTCCCTTGGCTTGCACAGCCTTGAAACAAACAAATTTGTGTGTAAGGAAGCACAGACGCATAGCTGGGCCGTGGGGGCAAGTGGGGCGAAGAACAATGCTGGGAGGCACAGAAAGAACAGGCTAGGATCACTACAGCTACTTTCCAAATTCAATGTGGTACTAAGAACTAGGAAGCAGGAGGCAGGAAGTAGGAAGCAGGAAGCTTTTATGCTTTCAAAGGACCTATTAGTTTCAGTATTAAGTAAGGATTTTATGACATGAAACCCACTGAGTTGGAAAACTATGCATTTAAAGAAGAAACGGAGGACCCCTGTTGCTGCTGGGTTCTTATTGCCACTCAATTGCAGTCCATTTCAAGCCTACTCATTGGTTCCATCTCAATGGCCATCACTGATAACCATAGCCCATGTGTGCTAGCTAGTTCCATCTCAATGGCCATGATGAATAATCATAGTCCATGTGTGCTGGCTGAATCCATCTCCATGGCCATCACTGATAACCATAGCCTACATGTGCTGGCTAGTTCCTTCTCCATGGCCATCACTGATAACCATAGCCTACATGTGCTGGCTAGTTCCTTCTCCATGACTATCACTGATAACCATAGCCTACATGTGCTGGCTAGTTCCATCTCCATGGCTATCACTGATAACCATAGCCTGTGTGTGCTGGCTGGCTCCATCTCAGTGGCCATTTTGTCTAGTTTGAGGAAACTCCGTTGACAATGCAGAAGGTGCTTTCTGAGGGCAGTTTGGTCTGCTCACAGTTTGATCTTCAGTTGGTAAAGATCCCAGAAGACTACAGGTAGAATGCTTCTAACATGGCTTCAGGTGCTTTCATGGCCTCAGGAATGGTACCAATTACACAAATATTCTCCTCCTGTTATCTGAACAACATGATTCCCTTAGCCAGACCAGGCTGAGGCTAATAGTCCAACAGGAAGACAAATCCCTTGTCCAATGACAACGGTCACCCAGTGCTTTGAGATTGATTGTGATGGTGGGGATGAGAACTCAAACTATTCTAAATATTTTCTACCAATGTTAAGACTTTTTTTCTTGTGAAAAGGTACATACCATTTTAAAACATGAAGTTCAGTGGCATTAATTAACTCACATAACCCTGCAACTGTCACCACTAGCTACCTTGGGAAACTGCCATCCTCCTAAACTGAAACTCTCTCCTCATTATACACTAAGCCTTTGCCTCTTCCTCAGCCCTTGGCAATCCTATGAAAGTGACTACTCTCGATGCCTCGTAGGAGTGACCCCACACAGCCTTTACCATTCGGCAACTTGTGGTTTCTCTTAGCCTAGTAGCTCCTGTGTGTGTTACCTATGGCCAGATAAGGTTCCTTTCTAAGGCTGAATGCTATCCCACCACACTTTGTAGATCTGCTCATTTGCCAGAGGGGCCTTGGGTGGCTGCAAGCTTTTAGATTCTGTGAATGATTGTGCTATGAGCATGGGTATGTAAGTCAGCCTTGAAGACCCTTCAACTCTTTCTGGGCCATAACCTAGAAAGACTCCCTTTTATAATTAAGAACAGAATGCTGTACTGCAGAGCCCCAGTGTAGCACCTTAAGCATTGGAGGCACACCCCAAAAAAGGAATTTGGCCAAGGCACAAAAATGAACTTAAGACTTCCTGGCTAACAGCCTCATCTGATGGAGTCCTCCAGCTAAGGTGATAAACATTTCAGAATCCAAAAAATCTATTTTAATTTGTTTTTTTCCCTCATTCTGCTTAGTTTGTCTCTTAATTTACGGCTCTTTCATCAGAGCTATTTCATTTACTTTAGCTTAATTTGATTTGTTATTTGTTCAGAGCTCCTGTTAAATTGTTGAAAGTTCTTCACGTATTATCACCCAAATTAGCAGCACAACGTCTGAAGGAGAAATGATTGCTGAGTGCCCTCGACTGAACTAAAGAGGCTGAAGCTAATGCAGTGGTCAGGATGGTAATTAAAGACATTTTGGAGAATTCAAAATTTTATAAATCACAGGACACATGGTATTTAAAAAAACCATGAGCAATGTCCCCTGTGTGTCATGTTCAGAATAGGGCCCCAAAAATCAATGAGCAGTGTTGCTCTGCACATAATCAGATCTTTAATTCTGACCTTTGAAACAGTGAACTACTTAATGATCCTCATTCATCAAGCGCTCTTCCCACACAGTGCTTCTCCCTCCACATAAGGAATTGTCCTTTTACTTAGATACTTATGACTTCAGTCTGGGCACTGTTATTTATACCATGTTCTTTTGGAACACGGTTGCCCACACTAGGCTGACCTCTCTGGAGGAACGTCTCTAATGACTTGGGCAACACGGTTTTATAAGGCAAAGGACACTGTCCACTACTGACAGGATGATGCAGCCTGGCCAGAAGGATTGGCAAGTGCATCACTCCTTGAAGAGACCATCAAGAAGCTCTGCCTAAGCCAGAAGTGGGTCAAGTTTCATGAATCATGTTAGGACTCTGTAGAATTCCAGCTTAAAAAAATACACAACAGATTTGATCTCAGGGATAAGAATTAGAATTGTTTGGAAATTCAAATGGATAGGTTCTTGGAGCCTATGAACCTGCAAAACCATTGTAAGAGTAGAGAATTCATTTGATCCTAGACGAAGTGTATTCAGCTAAGGCATAACTGCTAAGGTGAGCAGTTGACAGACAGGGAACTGAGGTGAAGTGGCCTGACCTGGTCACAGGGGCAGACTGTGTGGCACAGTCAGTGACTCAGAGGACTTGGCGCTGGTTGAGGGAAGGCAGCAACACTGTGATAGTGGGCACATTGGACATGCCATGAGGGTTCCACGTGTCTGTGTCAGCCAAAAGCAATAAAGGACCATGCAGATCACAAGGTCATCGATATAGGACATTTTGCTGCTAAGCATTTCAGTAAATGTCTTCTTCCTAAATTTGTTTTTATTAATATTTCTCTTCAATATAGGGTCAATGAGCCAAGGACTGGCACAAATTCATTTTTTAAACACAGTCTAGAGAACAGGAGCCTGTAACAATGAAGTGGTAGGTGATTACCAAGGCTGTCCAGAGGGTGAGAAGCCTTAATGAATCCCAGAATGATTGCCACCACAGATAGAAATCTAGACTTTTCCATTGTAAAGGCACTGAATAGAAGACTTGGAAAAGCTAATATTTTAATTTAAGATCCATGCCTACAGTCTAGAAAAAACTCATTCTCATTTTCCCATTTGTTTATTCATTTTAAACCTAAATTACTTATGAAAAAAAAGGAAAACAATAAGCTATTTATAAAAGTGTGTTTCAAAGGTGGCATAAAAGTCAAGTAGCTGTTCCCAGAGCCTAAGCAAGGGCTGGAGGAGGGCGGGAGGGCACAAGGCACAGGTTGGTGGTCTCAGGGGAGGAAAACTGTTGTTGACACTGATGAAGTAAATGTAAAGAGTACTCTGAATGTTCCCAAGAAAGAAAAGAGACAGATCTGAGGTGAAGGCTATGTCAGTTACTCTGACCTGATCATTGCAAATCCTAGACACATAGTGAACCATGCACTGTGTCCCATAACATGTATCTTTACTGCCTATCAGTTAAAACACATACAATACAAACTTAATAAATAATAGTTTAACTATTACTGACTAGCCCATTTACCTTTTAATTAAGCCATATATGAAATTAAGTATATATACATTCCATCCAATCATTTTCAAATTTCAAATTAAGAATGCAAAGAATTATAGTCAAGTTTTAAAACAGTCCTTCCAAGCAGGGACTCTGTCCATTAGAATATTTATAGCACAGGAAAGTTAACCAAATGGGATACTATGAGACTTACATTGCCCAGGTTTGGAGTATATCTGTTGCTGAAACAGGCACCATGTTCCTCACGTTTTTTAAATGCCCAAACAATTCAAAGGCTTGCACTATATGTTTGTTTGTGGTACCAGTGATGGAAGCCAGAGCCTCGTCCATACCAGCAGATACTCTACTCTGCAGGCTTGGGTTAAAGAAGTATTCTGCTTGACTTTAACGAGGGGGCATGCTGCACACTTGCTCTGGACAAAGCACTGTGACAGATGTGAGGCTGGCTGCTGAGCATGGCTACCAGAGATCGTCTCACAGCCCCACCCTTCTGCCATCTCCCAGGAAACAGAGGACTCCACCATCCCCAGTGTGGCCTTGAGGAGAGTGGACACCAGTGTGGAAACAAGGTCAGGATGGAGGAAGGCACAAACTCCGGGTGTCTGCATTGGAACTGGGCACTCAGGTAGGTGCTGTGTCCAATGGCAGAGGAATGTAATTCATGTTTGAAACTTGTGAGGCCCAGGAGAGAGAAAATGGGCCATGTGTAGGGAATACAACCTCAGGCATCTTTTGGATGTTTGTTTTTACATAGAAGTATATTTAGAACTCAATACAAGAGTCCATTTTCACTTGTTGCAGTAAGATCTATAAAAACAGCTTCATGCCAGCATCACCAGAGCAGTGTCTGCACAGCTTGAGGGGGTAGGAAAATAACAATGCCCCAAACTTCTTTCAGTAGATAAAAATGCACAGTCTACAGGGGCAACACAGTATTTCATCTTACACTGCTGAAATTGTCAAAACCATCAAAACAACAGCAAAGGGTCCTCTAATAAACACAATAGGTCTTCACCCTTTTGAAAACCCATACTGTACATGGACATAAGTGAAAGATTCCATTTATAACTCCATTTCCTATTAAAAAGAAATTCAGATTTATGCTAGAAATTCATGCCACAAGGATCATGGATGTAACTTAAAGTCAAACTGGAAACTGGCCTATTTTTTTTTTTTTAGTATACGTAGTTTTCTTCTATTTTGAGCATTATCCATGGCTATTTTTACTTACTAATCTAAAATAAAATGAGAAAGAAATGAAATGATTTCATGAAATTTGACTTCTAGGACTCTCTAAGACCCACATTTCCACAATCCTACTAAATAAAATGTCCTGTTTCCACAGCCATGGTGTGCTCTCTCTTTCATACTAATAGAAGGTGAGTGAGGCTATGTCAGCCCGAATAGTCACATGCTCTCTAGACAATGCAGACAGTGGTAAGACTGAAGAGTCAGTGGATCTGGACACAGCCACTGGGAAGAACGTCCCATTTTCTCTTAATATCCTTGGCTGCATGCTGATTCAGAGGTAAGATGCAGGGAAGTATGTTTTCACACATAAGCTATGCTAATGGATGCATAAAGGTGGGCTGAGCTGGAGAGGGCTTGGCCCTAACAGGAGGAATGAGGAGGTCAAAGGTTACCCTGAGGTGCCTGGCCTCATCGTGGCATGAGGATCTAGCACTAAGATCATTCAGAGGCCTGTCCCAACCTCCTGGGACTGTGCTAGTAGGAAGAGCAGGACTGAAGGCGTGCTTGGGCCTCACTGTAAGTACACACTGAGGACCTCTGTGCCCACCTGGCAGACCGGCCAGTTCTGGCAGGTTTGGATTCCTGAAGTACCGTATGTAATGCTACAGCCAAGCCTATGTAGAACCTGCTGAGACTCAAGAGTCTTCCCCAAGCACATCAACACTGAGGCCTCAGCCACCTAGGCCCAAATCTCTGCAGAGAGAGGTTTTGCCTTACCCAGCCCTCCCTCCGACTGAGCAGGGTCTTCGCATAATGAATCCCAGAAGGTGAAGAATGGATTTCCTTTGACCTTCCAGGAAACCTGGAGGACAGGAAGTGATCAACAGACCCGGTTAAACACACTCCTGTGCACATCCATCCTCGGGCAAGCATGCCGATTCATGTGCTGGAGTACAATGGTCTCTATATCTTTATTTAGATGAGTCCATGCTAAATGTACATATTTTATACGCCACTGAGAAAGAAAGATTTGACGCACATACTTCTCCACGTCCTTGCATAATATGTGATTTTTGAAAGAGGGATTTGAATTGAGTATCACACTTAAGGTATTTCCCACATCCAGGTCACACTAAGCTACAGTCTGGTGTGTAAAAAGGCAGAGCAGGGTAACCAGAGTCAACAAACCTAGGCTTGCCTCCAGCCACACACATCAGGCGTCTCTTTGAAAACAGGGTTTTCATCAAATTTTCCCTCTTATCTTTTTTGTTTCATGATGTCTTCAGAAATATTTCCCCCTTTTTTTATGGTAGATTTCTTCTCAGTAGTACTAGCATTGCTTCAACACAATAGAAAAGGCACTAAATGTTTAATAGCTTGCTTCATTTGTAAGATGTGCATAGACAGGTGACAGGAGTATGCATTTCAGCATTAAGATAGTTATGTGTATCAGTAACAAGCACTTCCATAAAGAATAGCTCCTGCTTGCTATCTTACATAATAATTCATATCTCTTTAGTTATGTTTCTACAGTCACAACTGTTAAGATTGCTGTGTACCATGGTGGCTTAGACAGGAATATAATTATAATTAATATAAATGCTCTCAAACTTATGTAAGATCTACAGCAATTTTAGAAACAACAGCAAATATAATTAATCACAGTAAAAATCGACAGCAATGATACACTAAAGTCTGTCGAACTGTTATTGAGATAAATTATTCCTTATGGAAAATGTTGAAAATGCAGGTATTTTTATTTACACAAATGCACTAAATTAGATGTAGATAAAATATGGTAAAAAAAAACCCCTCTCATTTGCATTATTGTAAATTAATTATGAGTGTGCTGCCATGAGACTCTGCATAACGCTCTCATTTTCTAGACATTCACCTTATGGCCTTCTTCAGCATTTGCCACCCAGGGTCACTGCACGGTCAGAGGCACATGCCAGGTAGGACTGGGAAAGAAGACATTGATTTGCCCACAGACAAAATAAGACTTTGGGCCTTACCAAAGGTTTTTTGTTTGTTTGTTTGTTTTTCTTTTTGCTAAGCTTTCATATCATTAGTCCAGGCAAAGCCTAAAAGATTTGTGAGAGTCATAGAGCATTGTGACATACCCCTCATAGCCATGCCTGCTTTTGGTCACTGTCACTGACGTGCTAAAGCGTTCCATGAGTTGATTGGCTTACCGTTTCTTCAGCAAATATTGTTTCACAGGACTGTCCTTTCAGAAGGCAAAATGACATTCACTAAATTAGTAACTAACCATGCCTCCTTATGGAAATGCTAAGACATGCACCAGTACTGAGATTTGCCAGACCCATGCCTAGCTCCAGGCTGACTAGCTTGGAATGCTTAGTATTCACAGACAATGAGCTCATCCTTTGCAGTATCCATTTCCAGCGGCACTACCACAAATATTGATAAATTAGTTTCAACCTCCTACTTTCTCTTGTGCTATGACCACGAATGTACCCTCCCAGATAGGAAGGTATGTAGGTAGGTGTGGTGGTTTGAAAGAAAATGGCCCCAAAGGGGAGTGGCAGTATTAGGAGTTGTGGGTTTGTTGGAGTAGGTGTGGCCTTGCTGGAGGATGTGTGTTACTGTGGAGGCGGGCTTTGAGGTCTCATATATGCTCAAGTCATGCCCAGTGAGTCAGTTCACTTCCTGTTGCCTTTGGATCAAGATATAGAATCCTCAGCTCCTTCTCCAGCAACATGTCTGCCTGCATGCTGCCATACTCCCAGCTGCCATGCTCCCGGCCATGATGATAATGGATTAAATCTCTGAAACTGTAAACCACCACCTCAATTAAATGTTCTCCTTTATAAGATTTGCCATGGTGTCTCTTCACAGCAATAGAAACCCTAAGACAGATGGTAAATAGATGATTGATAGATAGATGATAGATAGGTGATAGATGGATGGATGATACATAGATAAATATGTAGATAGTAATAAATAAATCCATGAGTAGAGGAAAGCCAGGCTAGTAGCACAAACAGAAAACTCTACAAAGTGTGAGAATATTAATTTCTACCTAGAAAAAGTAGCCAGTTCTGTGTAGAAGTCCACACCCAAGGCCATTCTTTTCCTCTCTCATTCTCTTTCCTCATTCCCTGCTGGCTTCTCCTTATTTATTGAAGGCTTTCTGTGGGACAGTGAGAAATGTGGCTGAAAGATCAGCTGCTCAGCGACTAACATCACAGGACTTAAAGTGACTGAACAAAGAGGATGTTTGGAAGGCCTACTGGGTAGCTTAAATAATGAAACATGCTTGTTACATACCAGTGAAACTCCAGCAACCGATGCATGATTCATTCAACGCTTTAACCATTCTGTCTAAAAATGGTGCTTGTAAAATTTAAACTTGAATTTTGGTGTAAAACCCTGAACAATTCCAAGTTTTAAGGATTTCTATCACGTGTAGCATAAGCCTACGTTTTAAAGTGTCGCATTTATAGGCAGAGTGTGTTGACTAATTTGTCTTATGGAGAACACAGTCTCTGTTTCAGAGAAGGCAAATACAGCAATGCCTGCTGTGCAGACAGCCCTGTTAAGATTACTGTGTAGTAAATAATCATGTAAAATCTGACGTGACTTATGGGTCTTTGGTCTAAAATTGTATCAAGGCCATATGTTACCAGAGGCAATCTCTTCCAATGCATAATTTATGGCATCAACCCTGTGTCTACCTAAGAGACCCAGGTAGAAAAATGAACAATCCAGCAGAGAAAGACCCTTGGAAGATTAGTTATCATTTAGTTGAGGTCACAAGGGCAACCGGATTACTACATTTCAAGCTGTTCCTCACAGAGAGCTTGCTGGATGACACGAAGCTCCAATATAGTCTAAGAATTTAAATTAAGTCTCAGAAATCTTCAGTTTGAATAATTAGGCATAAAGGACTTATTGTTACTTGAGATTTTCTTTGGTGCATGTTAAAAACAATACAAAACCACTGCTATTCCCAAATAGGTATCTACATAAATGTTGAGGTGAGGAGCTAGCAAAGATATCCAGAAAAAAAATTATGAGAGATGAGGGACAAGAAAAAAGAGATACACCAAAATAAAAATAGCATGAAATGTGAGGAAGAAGACAGAGAAATAAAGACCCAAAGACAAATAATGCTAGGCGGGTAGCTCATGCCTGAAATCCCAGCACCCAAGGATGGATGCAAGATTTTGAGTTCAAGGCCAGCTGAGGCTAGAGAGTGAAACCCTGTTTCACAAGACAAAACAAGCAAAGAAAAGAACTTTAAAAATGAAGACAACAATGAGTTAGGAAATGGAAAGGTAGAACAAAGGACATAGGACAAGGGACAAAGGACACATGGAAAAAGCAGGAAGACAAAGTTGGCTGGATTCACGTGCTTGGATGTGAACTCACTTATATATTGTTCAAACACAAGGCTTATTGTCCCTTGAGATGTTCCTTGGACTCTACAAGCTCACACTGAAGGGCTCTAGAGTCAGAATGATTATTTCTAGTCCATAAGGCACATCTACACACCAGGGATGCATACCCTGGGAGTACATCCATGTCACAGAATCCTGAACTCCAAGTGTCCAGAACTGAACTCTCCTTTCTGCTAATAGGTGTCTTCTAGTACTTCTAGGCTTCACATTCAGGTGAGCGGCGGCATCATCATCACTGTCTTGCTACAAGAAGAACTAGGTTTCTTCTAGACTTTTCTTTCTCCCTCCACATTGAAAATTTATCCCCTCTCCATTCAATCAGTCTCCTTACAAGAGCTTTTTCCTCCTTGCTACACTCACATCTGAACACAAAACTTAGTGATAACACTGTCAGCTAGACTTCATGATAGAGTCCAGCCTCCTTCCATGGCCACATAACCTTCATGATCTGACTCTGGCCAGCTCGCCTGCTTCACCTCCTCCGTCTGTGACCACACCCCCAATCCATGGCCTCCTGCACTTCCTCTGTTCGGGACCATTTATCCCACTGCTTCTGACCATCTATATTTTCATTTGCCATTTTATATAAATTGAAGACTTTATTATTAAGTTGGGTTTTTAAAAACTTGCTCACACAAAAGCAGACAATAAATATTTTCCAACTAGGGAAGAAAAGATTCATTTACTGTAGGCAGATCTCTTCCACCAATGAATGATCCCTTAGCCAGACAGAACCATACTGTAACCCTGAACTGGCTCTAACGACTTAATCCATCACTTGTGGATGCTCTGGGTGTTTTTTTTTTTTTTTTTTTTTTTTCATTTTGGGGCTGATCTTTGAGGTTGCTTTCTCATGGAACACCATACTGATTAACTGCTCCAGCATGATACCAAAGTAGAACACTGGCTCAAGGAATTCATCCTCATAGTTTTCATTATAATGGAGGGAAATCTTCCTCCTCACAGGCTTGGGAGCATCAAGTACAAGAACTGTCAGTCATTAGGACCAAACACTTGTCAGGGGATACGACAACTTCACATAGCTTTTATATTATCCCATGGGAAGAAATAAAGTTCTTACATTTCTTTTGGCATGATATGCTTTTTATATTCACAAAACCTCCAGGCATTTCTCTAAATTTCTGTCCCCTAACTGCAAATGCTATGTGATTAAAAATGTTCACAATCACAGTCACAGCTGTGTCTTGGCCATCACGGCCTACCCAGCAACTGGATCTTATCATACCCACAAAGTGACCTGGCAGACAATGAGAAACAGTTTGACATTGGGCAACCAGCTACAAACTCACCTCTTCTTCATGACCAGCACAACTCCAAGAAATATGATAACGAATAGCAAGATGCCCGCAATCACTCCAGCGATTTTAACCGTGTGGTCTGTTTGTTTCTCAGGTTCGGGAACTGGCTTTGGGGTAACGGCCCCTGGAGATGAAAAGGAGAGAGCAGTGGGTAAGATAGAATAAAGACATTACATTTAAATCCCCCCCCACACATTTAACAGAATAATACAACTTATCAGAGCCAGCAGACCGATGGGCTTTAATTTCTTTTCTTTTTTTTTCTTTTTTCTTTTTTAAGCAGCTTTCCTAGGCACTGAAAGCATTGTAATTGCTCTTGTTGTTCAGCATTCACTCTCCACAGCACACCCACGTCTGACCCTTTTCTAAGAGACTTCTCAAACACACTTTTAAATATTTTTATTATCTATGTTAGCTCCCGTTCTTCCTTCCAGTTAAAAACTTGCTAACAGCACAATACCTCTCCCTAAGCCTTTAACCAAATTTGATTTGCTGGAGCATTTTCCTCAATTATTTTTCATAAATGAAGCAATAATTCCATCACATATTAGCCCAAACACCTGGAAAAGTGAGATAAGCTCATTTAGCATGCTTTTTTATAAAAAAAAAACAAAAAAAAAAACAAAAAACACAATAGAGACCTCCTGCCTTTGGAAATCTGAATCTAGGTCACATCTGGGAAGCAAAAGGATCCTTCTAAGCAATTTATTCACAAAGTGGGCAGCAGCTGGTGATCACGCCACCGGCACCCACAATTCATATCTGTTTAAATGAGATAACCAGGGCCTCAGAGTGGTGGCCACATCTCGGCTCGCTTGTGTGCCTGCTTCCAACACACTGTTTGTCCCGCTGCTGGTATAATGTGATGGAATGTCAAATCTGTGTTGATGAAATATCCATTTCCTCTGCTAAATGAGTTCAGGGCGAAGAATATTAGAAGTGTAATGTCCAATTCATTCAACAGCATCTACTTTTTAAAAGAGGTTTCTCCTTGCCTCATCAGGACGTGATGGCCTTTGGTGTTTGGACCGTGGCACCACCCTTGCTAAATGGAGCAATTTCATGTGCAGACTTCTCGTCCTAGGAGCTTTTCCCATTTTTGTTGGTCAACATGTAATAAAGAGTGAGTTTGCGCCTGTCCTTTCTCCCTTTCCAGTGTCCCTCTGTGCTTGAAAGACTGCACTGGTCCTGTCTCTGTGCCCACATGCACAGCTTAGCAGGCATCCTTGTGGGGAACGGGCAAGATGAGCTTCAGCTGCCCAGGTTTCCTCGCTCCTTTGGAAGCATAGGGCCCCTGTTTCGCTCCAGCTACACTTATATTACAATTTTCATTCAAGAGAATATGGCTGTAGCCTGGCCTGATGAAGCTGGGTGTTGACTAGAGGAGAAATAAGAGATGGAAGACCCCAAGCCACCCTCAAATGCCTTTCCCTACAAAGGGAGTGTGACCGTCCCAGGTGTCCTGTCCACTGCTGCCTCCTAGGGCCAGCTTCAGTCACTGGCTTTTAATAAAAAGAGCCTTCTAGCCATGCACCTTCCTTCATTATTGACAATAATGCACACTGTAAGTAAAAGCCTTTAGGAGGAACTTCCGATGACTATTTATTCTTATTATTAATTATTTATTTTACTTCTGACAATATCAAAAGGACAGGAAATCCTTTTCTTTTTCTTTGATGGGTAGCCCTCAAACCTGCTGTCTAGTGAAATGTTACATATTAATGATAATTATTTCATAGTGACTACATCTGAAGAACACTCACTGCCATAGACCTGGGGATGAGGGCAGGGTGGACAGCACTAGGTGGCTGATGCAGAAGAAACTGTTACATTAAATATATTGTTTTGGAAAAATGCATGCTTGATAAAAGGATAAAGAGGATAAAACTTTATAAATGCAAAAAGTAACACTGCAAATTCAGAAATGGAGGTCCAAAAATTTCTAATTTTATTGAATTTCCAATTTAAATTGTGTAATTTGCAAAATAATCTTTTTTCTTTTGAATGTTGGCATGCTGGCAGCCATTTTTATTTATCTTGCTAGCTAGAGGTTACTAGTTCTCCAAATATATTTTCAATAGAAGAAAATGATTTTAAGGTTCTTTTTTGGGGGCAGGAGGGAGGTGTAAATAGTAAATACACCAATTGAGAAAGAACGAATTTAGGAAAAAATTATTTCAGTTTAAAAAATTCTCACACAAAAAAATAAGATGATCTGACTCACACATTGTAAGTTCTAAGGATAGAGAGGGCCACTAATAGGTATGTGCTTGCTTCTGCCAACCACGCAACTAGGTAGTTTTCCTTGAGCATTTTACCTAGGCTGTGATGCAGCTTTGAATGCGTATTCCTTTCCAGGGCAAAGACTGCTGCTCACCCAGCCTTTGTCTTTTTAGAAAGCATGAAAGGACATTGTTATGCTACCCAGCAGAAACTCAGTATCTCCCTCCTTAGGGTTCATTTTGAACTCATTTCCCCTTGTAGGTCAAGAAAATGAAATGTTCTGAGTGGCCTTGCAGCAATGTGATCATAGTTACTATCACATCACGTGGAACAGTGACTCCTAAGGAGGTAGAGGTCTGCCTGGGACCACCCACCTTGCTAACACAGGTGTTTGCTTGTGGGCTTTTAGGAGAGGCAGAAAAATTTGAACACCAAGTCAAGATTAGGTGGGTAGTAGCTTCCAACAGCCTGATGAGAGGGTGTCTATGATGCTGGGCTACTTCTCAGAACAGGCAGGTCCTGCCTCCATTACATGGTACGAAGTCTCTGTGCCCTTCCAGAAACCAGTGTCTGTGTGGGTTCCCCTTAGAGTGGGTGATCTTCCCTCTCTCATTTATTTGGAAACATAGGATTAGGTTAATCACATTGGGTTGTTCCCATTTCTTTCTTTCCCTATGTGGGTTTAAATAAAAGTGTCTCCTATAGGCTCATATATTTGAATGCTTAGTCATCAGGAAATGCAATTCTTTGATAGAATTAGAAGGATTAGGAGGTGTGGCCTTGTTAGAGGAGGTGTGTTACTGGGGGTGGGCTTTGAGGTTTCAAAAGCCCATGTTGCTGTGGATATTGCTTTGTATGCTGTGAATGTGTTGCTCTGATTTGATTGATAAACAAAATGCTAATTGGCTAGTAGCCAGGCATGAAGTATAGTATAGGCGAGACAAGCAGAGAGGAGAATTCTGGGAACAGGAAGGCTGAGTGAGGAGACACTGCCACCCACCGCCGCCAGGAGAAGCAAGATATAAAGATACCAATAAGCCACAAACAATGTGGCAAGGTATAGATTTATAGAAATGGGTTAATTTAAGCTGTAAGAGCTAGTCAATAGTTAGCCTGAGCTAATGCCAAGCAATTTTAATTAATATGAGCTTCTGGGTGATTATTTTTTAAGTGGGATGTGGAAGTGTGGGGGCTTGGTGGACCTGGAGAGAAACTTTCCAGCTACACCATGCCACATCCAGTCTCTCTCTTTCTTGGTCTATGGATCATGACGTAGCTCTCAACTATGGCTCCAGCACTTGCCTGTGTGCTGCTGTGCTCCCAGCCATGATGACAATGGATTAAAGCTCTGAAACTGTAAGTAAGTCCCCAATTAAATGCTTTCTCTTCTAAGAGTTGCCTTGGTCATGGTGTCTCTTCACAGCAATAGCACAGTGACTAAGACACCCTACATCTCTGAATGCGATGACATTGACTATTTTTATCTATGAAAATAGAAAGGTGAATTTAAACACTATCATTAAAGGTCTCCAATACAACGTATCGTAGGAAGAAAAAGAGAAACTCAGAAGCCAGGGAATGTCTGTCTAGTACAGCATCTGATTAGTTTCAAATTGGCAGAAAACAGAGTTTTGGCCTGGTGCTTAATGTTAAATTAAATCACAGCAGCATGCCAGACCAAGAACATGATGTGCTCAGCCACTGGCTTTAGGTCTGGACCCAATTTTGACTACTAAACTGGCTGTATGGGGTTTCCCAGGAGGCCATGAAGGCCAATGCTGATGACCTGAACTCCTGACCACCCTGTCCATAGCACTTGGAATGGCTTCCCTTTGCTAGGCTGGGGAAAGATGAGGGGAAACAGCCTAGTATAACAATACCACAAGGAATCTTTAGCTGATTACTGCCTGGGCAACTGTGAACACAGAAGAAAATATTACCAATATTCTTCATTTATTTAACAAGTGTTTTCCTGACTCCTTACTACATTTATTACTGTGTATTAGGAACATAGCAGTGAGTATATGGACAAACAAAAAAAAAAAGGAGCTCAGAATTTATATTCCATTGTGCAAATATAGAAAAGTATTTGAACAAAGTCTGTGGGCCACACATTTCTTGGTGCTAGGCCTGGTGGGGTGATGGCCAAGTAGTGAGAGCTAAGAAAAAATTACTAAGACAATAGCATCTGTTGGAGAGATGAGCAGGAGGAATGAGAGCGAGGCATAGCCTTACCCTCCTGACCTCATTTAAGGCGAGACTGCATCACTGGGTAGGATGGAGCGTAGCAAAACCGGGAAAATGGCCCATGGCACTGGTATGTGGGGGTCACTTTTACAAACAGTAGAAGAATTCTGCTTTAGATGGGGCCCATAGCAGGATTCTGAGTGGAGGAGATACAATCTGATTTATATTTAACAGCACTATCTTGGCTGCAGAGAAGGCTGTAAGACATCCATAGTGGAAACACGGACATCAAGAGCGAGGTTATCACAACAACCCAGACTGACTCTATGATGGAAGTAGTAGAGATGGTGATGCTTTGTTCAACTTCATATATTTCCAGGGCGGTCATAGGTATTTGCCCATGAACTTCAGTAGGTCAGGACAACCAACACCCAGGTTTCTGGAAGTCCTTACAGGAGACCTGAAGGTGTCATTGATTGAAATTGACAGTGTGGGTAAAACAGGCTCAGACAGGGACAGCAGGAGCTTAGTTGTAGACAGCCAAAGGAGAGACCAAGCAGCAGCTGGGACAGGTGAGATCTCTGGGTATGAGATACCAACTTAGGGAATGCCATAAAAATGATAGTGTGGAAAGCCACAAGTCTACACAGGGGCACTGAGAAGATGAAGACTGAGAGGTGAGCCAGCCAGGGTAGTGTGGAGAGGAATCAGCCAGCGGAAGGTCATCAAGGTGAGCAAAGGTTAAGAGGGGAATGTCTCTGCAGCATGCTCAGTGAGAGATGTGGGAGCTGTGAGATGTTATCTCTCATGCACTAAAGATGGGGAAGATGACAGCATCCCTGAGGTCAAATGCTAATGATAAACAGAAGCAAGAGTCAAGGATGAAGTGGGGGAGGGGAGAAAGAAATGCCCGCAGGACTGATGTATTAGAAGAGTCAAAGGTGGGGGGTAAGTATCCAGGAGGTGGGGCTGGCCCAGGCCAGGAAGCAGTCACTGTGTCCTGAGGAGCAGGAGGAGCAGCTGTTATGGTGGTGGCTGGCAGAGGTGGAAGAGGTCTTGGAGTGTAACACTGAAATGGTCCCCACTAATGGCTTGATTGCCTGTGAGGAAAGCAGCCAGAGGGGTTGGAGATGAGGTAAGAAGGTTGGTCTGAGGTGGAAGAAAGGCAGGAAGAGTGTGGGACAGGGAGGGTCCGTGGAAGAGGCTGGAAGCCACTGAGGTATAGGCTTTGCAGGTGGTCAAAGGTGAGAGCCGAGCCCTGAGAGTAACAGGGCATGTGACTAAGAATGGCAATGGGTAGAGGCAGGAAGGGAAGTGGTGGGAAGGGATGTGGGGTGGGTGAAGCTAGCCCTGATGCCGACAGTGGTGACATCTGGGGAGAGGAGAAGACTGGGGAAAGGTGACAGCTGGGGTTGTAACTTACCCCAAAGCACATGAAGCTCGAGGATTTCTTCCCACCTCATAACCAGAATAAAGGAAGAGGAGGAGGAGGAGTGAGGCAGAGTGGAATGAACAAATGAGCTATTCTCCAAGGTGGCAGAGGAATGACTGGTGACCACTGGAAGTGTAGATGCCTTACCTGGACGTCCCACATCACCTACATACAACAGCCACAGTGCAGCAGAATACATGTTTGTTCCTGTGACCCAGGGTTCAAATTAATGCCTCTTTTGTAAGTCCCTCTTCTGCACCAGGTCCTGTGACTAAGGAGAATTAGAGGAGGCAGATCACTGAGTCCTCATGCCCTCGTGACAGAGATCTGGCCACTGTCAACAACACAGGAAACTGTGGTAAACGCCCACAAGCTCTCGAACCTACATGGTGCAGGGTAGGGAACAGAGTCGGAAAGGCTCCATGCCAGAGGCAGCAATGAATGGCCTGATGGATGTCCAGACAGGTAGAGAGCATGTCTCAGGGTGTCAGGCAGAGAAGGCTCTGTGAGTACGGAATAGCTTTGCTTTTGGAGCCCAGTCAGGGCTGGCAACAGTCTAGGAGGAGCAAGGCTTTGTGCTGTGACAGGCATTGCCCACAGGTAGAACATTGTGAGTTAGATAAAATAAACACCAAACCACAGAGAATAATGGAACTGGCCTTGAGAATAACCAGGCAGGAACCCACAGGTTCCACAAAGAAGGGACTGGAAGGAGATTGGGGAGCTTCCTGAAAAGGAAGGCTATCATTCCACCAGACATTCCCAATGTCAGAGCCAAAGCAGGGCAGGAACTGCAGGGACACATCTAACTGCTAACAGGGGGTGCTCAAGTCACCTGACTGCCAACAGAGTCTCCTGGCTTGAGTTTTCCTTGCGGGGAAGGGGTTGGTGCCGCTTCTCCAGGGGGATAAGAGTGTCCAGGTTCAGGATTTGAACATAACCCAGGCAACACATGGGGACTGTCACAGCACGCTCCTGGGTATCCAGTGGCAAACCAGTACCGTAATCTCCCTTCTTGGTTTCAGGTCCCTGGCGGCAGGGAAGAAACAGGAACAATGGGCACACGAGGGGAATGGAATTGGAAATGTCTCTTGTTGAAGCGCTAGAATCCCAGGCTGCCTGTGCTCCTTTTGTGGTCCAGGATGACCCTGAACTTGAGGTTCTCTTGCCCCCACATCCCAAGTGCTGCGACCACAGGCATGTAGCACTGCACAGGGATTGTACAGTGCTGGGGCTCAAACCCAGGGCCTTGTGGCATACTACGGAAGTACTCTGCCTTCTCTACCATCTGAGAACACATCCTCCCCTCCAAATGTTTGAGGAGCAATGGTTAAAAAGGAAGTCTAAATGTCAACTGAGCTAGTCTCAATCGCTTCATACTAGCATTTTTATGGCTACGTGGAAGTCATCAACGAATTTTCATCATCGAATTCTTTGTCTTTTTCCTCTTGACCCTTTGTACAAGTTTTTCTGTTTTCTTCCTTAAAAAGAGGAACATCCAGGCTTAAAAGATTGTTGTGAGACAAATCATTCGTGTCTCGTTGCTCAGAGTATTACAGTTCTTTGCAGTCTTATTTACTTTGTTTTTAGTTGTACCTTAATATTATATGTAATGGCAAGACAACCCAAAGATTTTTCATCTAAATTACATAGTATTGTCTTTCTTCCTAGGAACAGTCAATTACAACTCAGAGAATAACCTGTGCTCACACTCTGGGTAACCTGATTATGCTTTTGAATTTATAGCTTTCCCTCTGCCCCTGATTCCGCTGTAGGGCAAACAGAGCATATACAACTTTCAAGTAATGATCGCATGTGTAGTTTTTCACGCACAACCAAGATACTCTGCATTTGAAAGGTACATCTTCCCCTCAAATTAATCTACTCTCTCTCTCTTGTTTTGGTTCTAATTTCATGGCAGCTATTGCTCCCTTTATTGATGTGGCTGACACCCTGTGGAGAAGACGATTTATCAAAGACTCTGCACTCACTAGCTGGACTCTAAATGTTCTGAGAGAATTATTAACACTATTACTATTCTGATGAAATACTTTCTTTTTCCCCGTTTGAATTTCTTGAATCATGATCAAGTCATAAAATGAGGAATCAACTTGTCAATACAAAGTCATCAGCCGTGTGCACCTTTCATATGAAGTACATAATCAATAAGAGGGATCTAAGCGGCTGCTTCAGGCTTTTTGGAGGATGAGTTAGTTAAGTGTGGTGTGTGTGTGTGTGTGTGTGTGTGTGTGTGTGTGTGTGTGTGTGTGTTGGGGGGAAGCATCCCAAGACACTGAGCTAAATTCTGAAGGTATTTAAATCACCATCTGTTGTCAGTCATGTTTTCTGTCAGAACTTATGCTTTTGGGTCACGGTCTAGCCTATGTTCAGCCCTTAAAAATGATTTCTGTGGCAGGAAGAATATAAATACTTCCTACAGAGTATTATTTACAACCCTCTCATCCTAAGTCCTTTCTGCTTCTGAAATTTCTTATTACTTTATCAAAAATGAATGTATTTAGGATCAATGAGATGACTCAATGGGTAAAAGCACTTGCCACCCACATGGCAGGAGAGAACCCACTCTTGAAGTTGGCCTCCGATCTCCATAATGCGCCAACACATACACAACACACATCACACACACACACAAACACAGACACACACACAGACACACATACAGATACACATCACACACACAGAGACACACATACAGATACACACACACACACACACACACACACACACACACACACACTCTCACACACCCCACCCCACATCACACCCATTTAAACACTAATTCTTTTGAAAGTGAATACATTCAATAAATTAAACATGCTTGCTAGAAGTATCAATACTCCAAGGGCCTCAAAATGTACAAAGAACCTGCATGTTGGGATGGGAAGTGTCTTCTCCATGCCCCAAGAGCTACACACATGTGGCCCTTGAAAAGTGTACTGAGCACAGAGGAGTGTAGGACTGTGTTCATGCCATAGAAGCACTCGACCACCAAGTCCAGGAAAATACTGCTGAACACACAGGCATAAATGGAGATTTTTACAGGGGAAATCTGAGAGAGGACTTTCACATGCTGTGTCCATAACACAACAGGTACCCAAAGTCAGAGCAAGTCAATGAACCTTGGCCATACAGACGGAACATTTGGCCCTCAGCCCACAGAGGTGGGATCAGTATGAAAGAGACTTATTCCGGCCCCAGCTGAAGAGGAGGCCCCTGACACATAGATAAACCTGCCAACTTCCAGAATGCCACGTCCTTTCTCATTGCTGCTCTGTTCCTCCACCTAGGCCCCTGCTTTACTTCCAGTTTTGAACATTTGCCTTCCAAATATACATCTTGTCTAATCGTTTTTACAATGTGCTGCAGCCATACCAATGTCCTAAATAATAACTCAAATTGGGTCACTCTTTACTGAAACTAAAACCACAAACACGAGAGCTTTCCAAGGCATATTTCAGACCACAGCCAAGGTTGTTTGAACTATTTCCCACGCCTCTTTTTAAACTTTATTCCTTGCTCATCTGCCGTCCACCGCTCTTGGACTTGGAAATGGAGATTGTCCGATCTCCCCCAAGCAGGTTCCCCTTCCATCTCCAGGAAGCTTTCCCCAGCCCGCCTCTGTCGTTCAAATCTCCTCTGTCACTCACACCCATGTAGTTCCAGCACTACCTCTGACTCCTGAGCACACAGCAAGTGTGCACGCTCGAAACTCTGAGAGAACCTTGCAGAAGACTTACCCCTTTCAACCTGAGGCCAGTGATTCTGGTGAGCTCCCTTCATTGTGTGCGGAGTAATATGTTCTGTAGGGCAAAACTGGTTCAACTTGTTTTGTGTTCCCTTGAAGTGACCAGCCCTGCATCTTGTCATGTATGCAGTATGCGTGTAAGGCCACATCTCTAGAATCAAAGCTCTGTCACAGTCACGCTCACTCTAATTTCCTGTCCCTTTGTCTGCCATCTTTTTCTTTTTTCCTTGTTTCTATTAAAGCCCCAGACATGGGGCAATGGGCAGAAAGGGAAACAGGAAGGAGGAAAAAGAAGTAACCAGCACAGGAAGTCCTGTTTTCTGCCCTCTGCTCCACAGCTACTCAAGACTGAGAAAGGAGCTAATGAAGAAGGGGCACATGCCCCACCTCAGATGGCCTTCCATAGATCCTGAGACAATGTGCAAGAGAGGAGAGTGTCTGAACATGGGCTCCGAGGGACAGCCCAGAGAAGAAGAGATGGGGATCCTTGTCAGGAAAATGACAACCAAACTTTAGTCAATGATATAATGAGATTAATCGAAAGGAAGTGTGGACAGAAATGCCAGTGCCAAACAGAGCTGCATCAGCACAGCAGTGGAGAGTGTGCCTGTCAGGGACCCTCAAGTTAACTGGGTCTACACAGAGAGACAAGAGATGAGCTGCTGCCAAGAATAAAGTGCTAGGAAGGCAATCCTTGCAACGATTAAGCGGGCACAGGCCGTTTTTCATGCTTATATAGGAAATTTGTTTTAGAAATCTCAACGAGCCCAAAATCATTTCCATTGTAATTACAATGGCCCGGGGTCCTCTGCTAAGGAAAAATGTGGAGAGACATTTGATAAGATAATGGTCACATGAATCAAACTATTAATAATAATTTCATTTCATAAAATGGTTACTGCCTCTCATCCTGCCATGACAGCATTTTATTTTCAGAGTTCTTCATCACTTAGAAGAAACATGTGAAACACGAACATTATCTTTATTAAGCCCCACACCAGCTTACAGGCACAGGTGGCTGACTTTGGCACGCCTTTAACTGTGTAGCGTTTGTCCATGTGCACACAACAGTATCCAAAGAAATTACACGGTATATAAGGGGAACCCACCAAAGATCAAAAGATACTTTTTAGGACTGAAGAATCAGTAAATGCTTGGCCCATGACCTTAAGGACCTAAGTTTAGATCCTCAGCACCCACATGCAAAGCCAGGCAAAGCAGCAAGCCTGAAATGCCAGCATTAGGAGGTAGAGAGAAAGAGTGAACCCTAGAGTTCACTGGGCAGCCAGGCTCACCAACCGCTGAACTGAGTTCAGTGAAAGATTCTAAAAATAAGTTGTAGAGCAATAGAGGAACATCCAACATTTACCTCTGGCCTCCACATACATGTATGTACATGTCTACACATGTGCTTGCATGTCCACACACAAGTACATATCCGTGAATGCATAAACATATAAAATAATTTTGTGCCTTATAGTTTTTAAGAGATATCTATTATCATCTTTCATCTATCTATCTATCCATCCATCATCTATTTATCTAGCTATTATCTATATAATATCCTAAGTAAAAAAGACAAAGATAAATCATAACATTTATACAAAGTCTCAGAGAAAAGTTGGCATGCCAATACATCTCTTGCAATGGTGGCGGAGACACAGCCCATCATTATCTACCACCCTCAATCCTAAGAGTTCCCTCCCTCCTTAGAGATCTTCACTCAGGTAAAGTTGGACTCCCGAGTGTTCTGTGGAACAGAATTTCAGGACAAGTCAGGAAGAAGCAAAGTTAGACAGTTATTAAGGGACTATGAGGCAGAGTAGATAATTTACACACTGGCATGTAGAGACAGTCACTCCCAGAAAAAAGGGCGGAATCCATCTGGGATAGGGGTATGGCCCTCTCAAGAGAGAAAGCAGCAGTTAGGTATCTACTCCGGCTACATACGTAATTCAATACATTGAAAGGTTCTTTGCATTTAAGGATGTGTTTTGTAGAGTGGGTTGAAGATTAAAGTACCATGGGATGTCTTTCTATATGCTGTGAATATGTGTGGCTCCCATTGGATAATAAGTAAAGCTGTTTTGGCCTATGGTAAGAAAGCTTACAGCCAGGTGGGAAATCCAAGCAGAGATACAAGAGAAGAAGGGTGGAGTTGGGAGAGATGAGAACCTGCCACTCAAGGAGCAATGCCAGCAGACTGGTAACACTTGGCCACATGGCAACATATAGATTTATAGAAACGGGTTAATTTAAGATGAAATAGCTAGCTAGCAAGAAGCTGAAGCCATAGGCCATACAGTTTGTAATTAATTGATTATTTTATAAGCAGCTATGGGACCACAGGTAAGAGAGGTTCATTTGGACTGCTGGGCAAGGCAGGACTGGAGAAATTTTGGGCTACATTAAAGTCTAAATGTTAAAGTTTAAAAACTAAGTAAAAACATATACAAGCTCATTTCCCCTTTTTAATCTTAAAGAATTTCCCTTGGTAAATGAAATTGTACGGTAGTTTCAAGGGGTGTATTGCTCAGATTTAGGAGAGAGAAAAGGTGCTGTCACAGATAAACTCAAGGCCCCAAGTGAGCACAGTCTGTTTTACCATTCTTGCTGGAGGCCGTTTTTGGAAGCAGACACTCTTTCTAGAGTGAACTCTGGATTTGTCAACTGTATTGAGGTTTCTGAGTTCAAGAGCAAGAGGCTTCTTTTCCTTTCCCATCTCTTAACTGTCTTGTCTTCCTATTCTGCCTCACTTTGAACTAGAGCTCCAATGTGAATATACTACGCCATCATCAGTAAGAAGCTGCAGGACGGAGCCGCATCATTAGCGATGCCAGTAGGTATTGTAGACGCCAATGCCATGGCTCCTGCAATGGGTTTCTCGAACATTTACTAGAACTCTGAGAAGCTCATCAGACACGGACAGATGAGGTTTGTGCAAACCACTCATTAAGTGCAAAGCAGGTGTCAGGCTTATTTTCAAGGATTGCATCTCAGAGGTAGTTATGGATCTCTCTAAAAATACAAATGTGTTGAAGAAAGTTGGTGGCCACACCCATCCCTGCCCAATGCTCCTTGGACCCTCACAAATGGCTTTCAATTTCCCAGCTTCCTGTGCAGTCTTTGAAGAAGTTATTCAGTGAGATATTCTCTAAGCCGTCTTTAATGGGGTATAGTGAAGTAGTATATCCCGTATATACTGAGGTGACTCAGGAGGTAACAATGCTTGCTGCATAAGCATGAGGACCAAAGTTCGAGTCCCCAGAATCTGTGTAGATGCCAGTTGCAATTATCTGTAATTCCAGAAACCTATGAGGAGATGAATGGTGGGAATAGGACCATCCCTAGAAACTCTTGTGTCAGCTAGCCTGATGTATACAGTGGAAAAATAATAAGGAGACCCTGTCTCAAATGATGTTCTCTGACCTCTATGTAACACACACACACACACACCCTAACCTCCCACCCCAGACACATACACAAAAATTCTCCTACAGAATTGATTGACAATCAAGTGTCTTCTTTGGTCAAAAGAAAAATACAATTCCCCATTTAAGCCCAGGACACAAACAGGACAAAGTAATCTCAATGGCAAGATCAACAAAGGAAAGTATGCTAATGCATTATTCACTGCTCTGGACCATTACTGTTTCAAATAAAATAGTGCACTTGAAAACACAGGAACTTTTTTTTATTATTATTATAGTTTTTATTACCATCGTTGTCAGTAGCAACATAACAGGCTGGGCCATACTGATGTGGTTTATTACCCAAAGCCAGGAAAAGGGAAGTGTCTTCATGGGACTCCTTGCAGTCCTGACATATGGTAGGACAGTTGTCTTCACCCAATGGCCCCCCCAGCCAGGCTAACCACACCCTGATGAGCTGAACATTCTTTTCTTTTTTTCTTTTTTTTTTTTTCCGGAGCTGAGGACCAAACCCAGGGCCTTGTGCTTACTAAAGCTCTGAGCTAAATCTACCACTGAGCTAA
Source organism: Onychomys torridus (assembly GCF_903995425.1). Classification (NCBI taxonomy): domain Eukaryota; kingdom Metazoa; phylum Chordata; class Mammalia; order Rodentia; family Cricetidae; genus Onychomys; species Onychomys torridus. Next base: position 21,849,111 of record NC_050465.1, read on the forward strand.
ATCCCCAACGCAAGCTGAACATCCTTATTATACACACAGCTCCACCTGAAGCTCCGCTGTTCTGTAACATGAAACAAACTTGCTTTAAACAACTGGATGGAAACTTTGGAAAACGTCTGCCTCCAGGCTTGTCTCTGGCATGATGTAATTGTGGGTTTTGGGTTTCTAAAACCTATCCTGCCTGGCTTTCAGGTTTAGATTTCTTTCCGGCATGGGCCTGTTGTCTACCACAGGCAAAGAAAGCACTCTTATCTGACCTTCATCGAGTGGCTTTCTCCTGTGTCTTGAGTGGGTATAATAAAATAATGTTCCTCCCCTGCTCCAGTGCATTCAAAGACCCTAGAACCTATATAGTGCCCATGTAAATAATACTGCATGCACCATCAAGAGATCAATCTCTCAGAAGCTCAATTTGAGCACCTCTGAAGGGACCCAGGGTATATGTGTGACTGGCAATGGTCTAGATTGATTCTCATGAAAGACTCAAGGCCAGCAAAGCTGTTTTACAGAGTAACAGCAGCAAAGACAAAACAAGACCACCCACCTTGCCTACTCTGAGACACCTTCGTGCTCAAATCTTTGTGTATTATTGGTGTTAATTGTTCTATAGCCTGAATGAGGTAAGAGATGACATTTTCCCTGTGAGGTAAGATATGACACTCTCCCTGTGAGGTAATTGATGGCGTTCTCCCTGTTAGGTAAGAGATGGTACTTTCTCCCTGTTGAGGTAAGACATGGCACACCTCATATGAGGCAAGACAAGTCACTTTCCCTGTGAGAACATGGCAATTTAAGAAATTAAGAGATTTGCACAGGAGCCTGAACTTGAATGTACTACCATTTATCTCAAGAACACGAATCCTAAATTATGTTCTCTTAGGACCTCCTGAGTGAACAACCCAATTAAAACCAGAAGATCATGGCATGGCAGTGTGCCATGGTAACCCCAGTACCTGGCTGATGGAGGCAGGGGGATCCATAAGCTTGAGACCAGCCAGAGGTACTTCATAAATTCAAAGTCAACCTGAGCTACATAAAGAGTTCAGTCTTAAAAACAAAACACATAAGTGCCGAAACTGGTTATAGTGGCTTATCCATGCAATTCTAGCACCTGCGCAATGCAGGCAGAAAGACAGAGATGGAGGTTATCCTTGGGTACAGAGTGAGTTCCACAGCAGCGTAGGCTTACATGAGACATGTCTTAAGAATCCACAAACAAACAAAAACAACAAACAAATAAAACAAACACTGCAAATGAAAACTAACAAATCTACAGCTAGGCATGGATTTGAGGCTCGAGCAATTGCCAAGTATGAGTGAGGGGCTTAAGTTTGATGCATACCACCATCAAAGGGGTAAAAAGACCAAACCAAGGACACTATTTTTAGAAGCCTGTCTGACACATTTGAAATCTGCCCAGGAAACAGGCCATGGGTGATTGAAAGTAGTGCAGATTAGACCCATGAACTTGAACTGCTCTAAAAGCTGGTGCAATGGAGGCCATAAGCTCTCCATTTCTTCCTCACATATCCCATGAGGAGGGACAGAAAGGAAAGAGCCCATGGAGACCCACTGCAAACTTGACATGTCTTTGAAATCTGCTGTTTGAGATTTTTCAAATAAGAACAACGTTGCATTTGGACTCTGTAATACATTTTCTTTGAATTAAAATAGTGTTTTCTATTTCTACTTCCTATCAGCTTCTATCACTGATCCTCAGGGAAAGTGAGTCTTAAGAGATGCCCCCTACTCCTCCTTACAATTCCCATCATCCGTGATGGGAAAGTGGCTTAGTTCAACAGTGGAGGGCAAGCTTTCCCCTCTCTATGCACTTAAAGCATATTCCAGGTAAAGGAAGAAGTCCAGGCTGGTCTCAAACTCATAAAAATCCTCTGGCCTCAGCCCAAAAGAACTGAATTGTGGTTGCAGGTTTGTGAGACCAGACCCGGCTTAATGAGCTGGCTTTGGGCAAATGAGCCTCACAAGAAGGCCTAGGCTTTTAGCTCCCGACTCTCTAGGCCTCCTTTCCCCCATTCATTCCTAAGCTTGGTGAAGTTTTAAAATAACAGTCCATTGGAAAGGGACCCCATTTATCCTAGATCCATCCTGCATATTTTGCCATATCCCCTCCATTTTTTACCATCTTAAGATGATGAAGGGAATTCTGACTCACTTTCCATCCTCATTAAATTAAACAGATTGGACCAAGCCCAAAGCACTCTCCTAAATGCTAGTTATTTTGCAGTCACTTAAAATATATGGACAAGAGAGACTAGGGGTAGGCCAAGGTCAACTCAAAATTTAATCAGCATAACCCTTGGACGATAAATCCTGAGTGAAATTCATGCTTAGACATAAAAATGTCAGGGCTAATCTGCAGACTTTAGATTTTCAATTGTAGCAATACTTTCCCCCCTCTAAGTAATAAAGGGATGAATGTAAAACTAACACAACAGTGTCAGTTGATAGGCGTGGATGAGACCTGTCAGTCATTGGGGACAGAAGATTGTCACTCAGCCTTAATCAAGATCCAGAGAATGCCCCACTCTTGCCCATTTTGTCTTGCTATGAAGGAAGCATTAATCCCATAATCAGATAGACGTGTATCTCCTGACAGACAACATAACCCTAACCCTAACCCTAATTCTATCAAGGTAAAATGTTGCATGGAAAAAAAAAAAAACCCCAAAGCACAGGCTTTTCCCTCTTACCCTATTTTGCTCATTTAACCAAAGGTGGCTATTGTGAACTCAAGGATGCCCTTTCCACATTCTTTGTGGAAAAGCACCATGTACCAGATTAATATTAACAAGAAGAGAACGCCTCATAAGATACAGAATTTCAACCCATGCTTCATAAGCCAGAAAACTGTGCATCAAGCAAGTGAAAGACAACTGAATATACTCTGTGGCTTTTTCTTACCACACTGCTGACAGGAAGAACAACTTGAAAAATTAAATTTTTCTATACTGAAGGTATTTTACAGAAAAATTCTTAAGTTCATGTAATAAAAATATAAAAAGAAAAAAATTTAGTGTGATCTTAAAATACACTCTTTCTAAAAGCAAATGTTTGACATTTGACTCAGTAGTTACCCAGAGTCAGGGCAAAAGGAACCAAGTCTCCCATAGCACCCCTGCATCCTCTCTCCATGTTCTTGTACCTGTGCTATGGCAGTTTTCTCTAAGACAGCACTATTACAAGAACATGGAGAGAGGAACAGAAACAACATGGCAACATTCAAACTATTAAGGAACTCACTACAATAAACTTATTGAAGTGTTTACATTGATCTTAATGATGGCCAGAAAGACAGCTTCCTTGAGAGCCAAGAACACACATCACATCACACTTCTATGTACTGTGGGATGTTCTGTATGTCAAATGTGTTCCTCTGATTTGTTAGTAAATAAAACAGTGATTGTCCAGTAGCCAGGCAAGAAGTATAGGTGGGATAAACAGAGAAGAGAATTCAGGGAAGTGGAAGGCTGAGGCAGAGAGACCTGCCAGCTGCTGCCATGACAAGCAAAATGTAAGGTACTAGTAAGCCACAAGTCATGTGGCAACTTATAGATTAATAGAAATGGGTTAATTTAGGATGGAAGAACTAGATAACAAGTAGCCTGCCATGGTCATACAGTTTATAAGTAATATAAGCATCAGAGTGATTATTTTATACATGGGTTGTGGGACTGTGGGGGCTTGGTGTGACCTGAAGAGAAGCTTTCCAGCTACATCTATGAGTGGTCTTTATCCTCTGTAGCTACTTATTTCAGGGAGTAAACACGCCACATTTTACTTTCTTCTCAACAGAATGATATACACGTCAGAAAAATATGGGATGGGAAGCAGGCAGGAGGTGGCCAATATAACTCTAGCCTAGGGAACATGCTGGAATCCAATCCATACCCTACAGTCTCTGTTTTAAGCACTCTAGGCAGGGATGTTATTTAAAATAAATAAATAAAAGTAGGGACTAAAGAGATGGCTCAGCAGTTAAGAGCATCAGCTGCTTTTCTAGAGGACCTTGGTTTTATTCCCAGCAAACCCAAAGGTAGCTAACAACCATCTGTAACTCCAATTCTGGGGGATCCAATGCCTTATTCAGGCATCCACAGGTACTGCACACACATGGTACATATACATGCCTACAGGTAAAACACTCATACACAGAAAATAAAACTAAAACTAAAAAACAAAAAATTAGTTTGGAATTTAGTACAGGCCTTCAAGGACATTACTCCTCTATGAACTACTTCATTCCATTAGAAAATAACCGCTGGTACCCAAGTGTCTTTTATTTTTCCAGTCCTGAGAGACAGGCTATGAAAAGTTTAATGATATATAGAATATGCTTTTTATAAAAATAGAACCTAAAACTATTTCTATATTGTTTCTACACACAGAGCAAATGCAGTTAACAATCTCCTTTTGTACAGCTGCTCACGAGTCTACAGACCAAACTCTTGAAAAGAGTGCAGTAACTGCTTTATCTCAGGACATGTCCTTCAAGGGAATTGGTAGGATTCTACCCCATTTCTCCCTCTTGCTTTTTGTCCACGATGAGTTCAACAGACCTCCTGCGTCATTAGTTCCCACCATTATTTACTTTGCTATCACAGGTCTAAAGCAACAAGACCAAGTGTTTATATGTTCTGAAAGCTAGAGCAATCCTTTCCTCCTCATTAGTTGATTATCTTAGGTAGTTTGCAATAGTAATGAACAGTGACAAGAAATTGATACCTACAAAGAATCCAGGGGAGATGGGAGTGTGATGGTAAGGAATGAAGCAGAGGGAGAGGCGTGAGAGGGATTTCAGAAGAAGGGGTGACTGTTGAAGTGAGGCATCGCGGCCCCTGTAAGGACCGATATGTAGATAATGAAATAAACAGTTATGGCTTCTGACAAAGAATAAGATAATTCTAATTGTATCATGTAGCAAAATATAATTGAGAAGCCGCTGCAATTGAGGATGGCGATCAATGCACAGGGGACTCCGGATAAAGTGTCATCAGCAATCCCAAGTGCGAAATCCTCACACATGAGAGCCTCGCATGTGACACTGTAGCATCTTGGTTCTGTGAAGAAGAACTAGTTATTTCATAAAGACCACCAATACATACTCGGCTCCTGGGCCATATCAGCGATAAAAGCAAAGAAAAAGTTAGTTATTCAACCCTGTGTCTACAGTAATCTACAGTTTTCCAATCTGCCACTGCTTTCCATGAATGTGAAATGCGGTTCTGGTGGATTATCATCTGTATGGGCCAAAGTTAGTTCTGTCCCCAAGTGATACCTCACATTCTATCAACAGTAACTTCTAGAGGAATTCAAGAAAGACATGTAGAGAAGTCTGTGAAGATGGAAGAAATCTACAGCCAAATAACCTGAGACTCGGCGTGGTCGGGGGAGGAGAAAAGAACTCAGGGAAACCCAGAACGTTTGACCATCAACAAACAGAAGCTTCTTTATACTGAAAATGACAATAAACATGTAAAAGGGTAAGGAGATTGGAGGAAAAGGTTATGATGAAATGCAAACAGCATGTACACAGGTAAAGACACTCAGATTCAGGATGAGTGACTGGACACCACCTCTAGCCTTCCTCCTGGAAGCCCAGGTTTTTGACAGGCAGTGAAGGTGGCACTTCAGACAGCAGGGCACTTGGACCTTGGGTTCCAGGGTCACCAGCTATAACAGGACAACAAAGGGATCTTATCAGTTCTACACACAAGAAGAGAGCTTGGTCCTTAACCCACATCCGGGAACTGTCCAGAAACAGACGTCTTCATTGAAAGTTTATTGGAAGACTATTTGTTCCAGCTTGTTAGTAAAAGGAGAACTGAGTATCTGGTCATCATCAAGGGGCAGGGTGAGCATATCCTAATATACCCAACAGATAGACAGACAGCTAAGCAGTACAACAACCAACTTGGATGTATATTGGCTTGGTCACTGCATGGCATATTATAAGTGGGAAATGTCTTGGAGAGCTATGCCAGTAAAGAAGTGTGAAAAGCTGTGGCAGGCTTGAAAATTATTCTGGTATAGACTTTGGTGATGGTGTTAGTATAGACACAGGCTGAACTTTCCCCTAACTGATCCCTCCCCTCCTTGGGTCACTGTTAAGACCTAACAGTCAGTTGAGTGTTTAGCATGAAGAAGGCAAAGGACAGTTGTGGTCAGTGGGCCAGGGTGGATGGAAACAGTTTGAAATTTCCCCTAATTAAGATAAAACAGACTAAGGTAGAAATCTAACCACCACTACTATTTATTGAAGTTTTTCTAGATATTCAATTTGCATATTGAATCCTAACACCAGCTTCATGTGCAGAGACCAGTATGACTCCCATGTCCCAAACTGGTAAGCTGCTGGGATACTAGATCCCTTGCCAAGGTCACTCTGCTGTTGAGTGATGGGACTGGGGTTCGGAAAGGAGCAGTTTGGTTCTGAAGCCCACTGTCTGACCCCCTAGCCACAGATGTTCTGAGCCAGCCCAGAACACTGCTCCAGGGCACTTCTGGAGGCTTATGGTCTGGTAGATTGTGTGTGTTTATGGAGTGAGGGACCCGAGGTTCTTGTTTCTACAATGTGCCAGATGACCTTCTTCTCTACACCAAATTTCAAATCACTACCTCACTGAGAGGTCCCAGTTTCCTCTCCCAGCTTAGTGCCAGTGTTTGCCTGGGGCTGAAATCGGTGAACTAGGGATCTTGGCTGGACACTTGGCCTCAGCTGTAAAGACAGCAACAAACTTGGGCTTTAGAGAGAGAGTGTCAGGCTTCAGAGCCTGATTATGCTTGAAATTTGATAAGGACACACTCATCAGCATCATTTCCTGGAACTTCCTTGGGCTTACAGGTCTTGTATTTCACTGGTGTTTTGTGTTGTTGTTCTTTGGGAAAAGCTGTCCTCATCTAGGATCCAGAAGCTGCCACGCCCCTGGATCAGAAAAAAAAGTCTAAAGTTCCAAGGTTCCAAGAGATAATGTGCTAGGAAAGAAGAAAAGGAAGGTGAACCAGGTGACCTCAGAGTGTTGGTGCATACCCTAGGAACTGAGAGCACTCTTGGTGGCTTGGAAGTCTACCCCAAGAGACATGTGGTGATCAGCAGAAGGCACCTAGTTTGGGCTGAGCATAAGGGAGTCCACAGCATTCATTGGTCTGCCATTTCTCCAGCTAGAGTCAAAGGATGCAGAGGGAGCAGGTGATGGTAGTTCCTCGGGTTATGGATAAGCCTGAAGGGCAGCAGAAGGCCAAGGTGGCAGGGAGTCCAGGCGGCCAGTGACTGGGGTGGGGGGGAGCAGTGAGAACCTGAGGGAGGGGCTTACAGTGTCAGCAGTGGATGAGAACCAAGTGAGGCCTATCAGGAGCCTGAAGGGCCCAAGGCATCCATTCACAAAGCCTGGGGTCAAGTCCAAATTCCTGACTTGACTGCCTATTGGGCTTCTGGAGTCTGTGCCAATGAGTGATTCCCTTGAGCTTCCGAGTTCCAGCATAAGTTCCTCGTGAGGTTATAGGAAGGCATTGGTGAACAATGCCGGTGGAAGGTTCCAGCTCTAAGTCACAGCACAAGAGTTTCTCCTTAGTAAACACCTAATTCAGTGGCTAGGCGTCTCAGACTTGGGGTGTTTTGTTTTCATTTTGTTTAAAATATCTGTATTGACTTGAAGAGCCAAATCCAAGATAGCTTTTCTCTATACAGACGAGTTTCCTCTCTGACCAAACTCAAGCGGAGCTTCTGTGGGCCCTCTTCTCTACTGGGTACAAAGATTTGAGTAAGTGCCACCTGGGTTCCCAATAGCTTAAGCCCCTTAACATGCCTGCCTGAGAAAAGGCAAGGCTTCCAGAAGGATTTACTTTCTGCCAATACCCCAGGACAGAGCCTGATGGGTAGCAATTCAATTGGGTCTAGTCAATGAATTCAGATGGGTTTCTCATGGACCAACCTGTCTCCAGGCATTAATCTCCTCCTCCTGCTGTGGGATGTTCTGTATGTCAAATGTGTTGCTCTGATTGGTTAATAAATAAAACACTGATTGGCCAGTAGCCAGGCAGGAAGTATAGGTGGGACAAACAGAGAAGAGAATTCAGGGAAGTGGAAAGCTGAGGCAGAGAGACCCTGCCAGCCGCCGCCATGACAAGGAAGGCGTAAGTCACGTGGCAAAGTATCGATTAATAGAAATGGGTTAATTTAAGATAGAAGAAGTAGATAATAAGAAGCCTGCCACAGCCATACAGTTTGTAAGCAATATAAGTTTCTGTGTGTTTACTTGGTTGGGTCTGAGTGGCTGTGGGACTGGCGGGTGAGAGAGATTTGTCCTGATTGTTGGCCAGGCAGGACCAGGAAAACTCCAGCTACATACTCCCCTATAGTCCCCCATCCCACCACCTTTCCCTGTTTCATTGATCTCTCTTTAATAGGCCAGTCACCTTGCAAGTCAGAACATCTGTAGCCACCAGATAAAATCTGTCTTTGCTGCTCTAACATCTGGCCATGTTTAGTCCTTGTCTTTACATGTGAGCCCCATACAGTTTTCAGAACTTGAGACTGTGTGGAAGTAACTACTGTCTAGTTCATGCTTTTATGCCCCTTCTCTTCTGATAGCTAACCTTCACTGCCAACTTGATTGGACTTATAACCAGCAGTGAATCAACTTGGTCTGTCTCAGGGTGTTTCTGATAAAGATTAAAGGATAGTACCATGCCATGGACCAGGTCCCAGGGTGAAGGAGGAGGAGAAGGGAGCTGAGCACCAGCTTTACCCACTGCACTGCCTGACTGCAGATGTAATGTGACCAGAACCTCCCGCACCTTCCTCCATGACCTCTTCACTGTGAGGGGCAGGACCCTCACACCATCAGTCAAAACAGACTCTTGCTAAAGTCAGGTGTTTCTCACACAGTGAGAGAAGTTACTAGAACAGAAATCCTCTCTCCCTCCCACACTGCTGTCCTATGTTCCCATACATCTCATTCGTCCTCTGGCCCCAGATGTCATTTAGTTTGGAAGTATTTTAGGCCACAGGCCTTGCTGCATTAGATGCATGAGCAAAGCAAATGGATGATAAAAATTTGCTCAAGGAAATCATTCTCCACAGCACCTCAGAGTTGGGTAGGTAATTAAATCATAAATCAAATCTTCATATAAACAGTCTAACCACATTATTTAATTAATTCTAAGTTCTTACAGAAAATTTCTAGCATGTTTAATTTTCTGTTTTCTTCCAAACACAGTTCTATATTCCTAGGGTTTGTAACCTACCAGTAGGAGATGAACTTAATTTAATAGATTAAAAGAATAAACCAGGAAGAACAGAATGTAAATGCCTCTGCTTGTATCTTAGGTAGTGAGTGGCATTGGGAAAATAGTTTCTATTCTTTTCAACTAAACTTTCGAGTGTGTGTATGTACGTGGCTGTGTGTGTGTGTGTGTGTATGTGTGTGAGTGTGTATGTATATAGCTGTGAGTGTGTATGTGTGTGAGTATGTATATGTATGTAAGTGTGTATGTATATAGCTATGTGTGTGAGTGTGTATATGTATGTAAGTGTGTGTGGTTGGGTGTATGTGTGTATGTATGTGGCTGTGAATGTGTATGTGTGAGTGTGTATATGTGTGAGTATGTGGCTGTGTGTGTAAGTGTATGTGTGTGTATATATGTAGCTATAAATGTATTTGTATATGTATGTATGTGGTTATGAGTATATATGTGTGTGAGTATGTGCATATATGTGGCTGTGTGTATGTGTGTGAGTGTGTGTATGTGCAAGTGTACTGGCTGATGACATGTTCTTAGGGCTGATGACAGAGGCTTAAGATACCTGCCTCAGTGCAACGCCACAGTTGTTTACGGCACACCGTCCAAGTCTATAATCCCAGCCCCCTTTTTGGATGGTCCTGGTGTCTATGTCACTCACTCAATATGTTCAATCAAGGAGCATGATTATTGTCCCCAGCACAGTACCCAGTGCTGTGGTCAGGACACTAACAGGTTTCTTTCCTTTGGTGTTACGTGAGCAAGATGGCCCTGCATACACCAAGGCATATCTGACCTGCTATGCACACTGGTACAGGAGGACCCAAGGGTCAGAGGCTGCGTCTTGTGAGAGCTTCCCAGTAGGCTTTTAGCACTGACTGGGATGTCTAGGGGTACGATGTCAGCATGGTAGAGGACAACAGGGAGCTGGAAGGCACTTCAGAGGGCAACTGTCCTCTGTGGTTTGTTGGCTTCAGGAAGAGTCAGGACAGAGTGAGCAAAACAATTGTTCACAGATAGGAAAATTAGAGTGACAGCTTCCTGACCATTCACTGCTAAGCCGTTAACCTCACAGGAGGGTGCAGAGATGTGTCTCCCCTGACCTGCCATTTAACTACAGTCTTACTCTTGCTTCCTGACCTGTGGGAGGCTCATGTTCCATTCATAAATGTGTGTAGGAATATATTTTGTTGCTACTAATACAATGAACCCTGGTGCCAAGATGCCTGGGCAAACACATAAAGTAAGACTAAGTGTGTGGAACCATCCTTGGCTGCTGGGGGATATCTTTCCATATGCGGTGAATATATGTTGTTCCCATTGGTTAATACATAAACTACTTTGGCCTATGGCAAGGCAGCTTAGAGGCAGGCAGAAAATCCAAGAAGAGAGACAGGAAGGGAAAAGGTAGAATCTATGTTTACTTGGGTCCCAGTGTCTGCAGGACCACAGGTGAGAGAGATTTGTCTGGTCTAGAGGGAGGAGGGGGGCAGGTAGGCCCCAAGAAACTTCTGGCTATATTTGGCTGCCCAATGTGGAACAAAGAGTTTGTACCTCAAACCTGAGAGATTTAAAAAAAGGGTTCTAAAATGAAGCCAAGAGCAGCTTCCTAGTTGTGTCTCTCAGGAAAGTTGTGAGCTACAGTATGGTGGGTTCCCACTGCGGTGCACAGAGGTGTCTCCAAGCCATGCAGCATACTGCATGGTGGATTTAGCCTTTGTTAGTGCAGACAAAAAAAAAAAAAAAAAGAAAGAAAGAAAGAAAGAAAGAAAGAAAAAGGTTTCTGGGCTACATGCTCCTTGATAGAGGTATAGACCTACTGCCTCCCAGAGTCAGTAGAAAGCATGGCTCCCAGAGCTGGAGGTGAATTACCTCCACCATGTTGGGAACCTGAAGTGGGCGGAGCCAGCAGCCAAGGCTACCCTTTCAGTCCTAGCCATGCAGTTTAAAGCAATAGAGTCACAAAAAGACAGATTCAAATGGAACCTCTAAATGCTTTACATTATATGTAAAAATGCACATAGGCTTGGAAGAGAGAGGAAAAGAGGATAGACAGTTATATACAGAAATAGATAATTTTAATAAATAAAATCTTTTAAGAGATAGTAAAAGCAATATAAAAAATAAGCCACATAAAGATGGAAATCACACAAAGAATTTGGATACTGCATATTATTATATTGTTTTTGAGATTTTTAACTGGAGAGAAACATTTGATTGTAAAGGCTGATGAGTTAAACCAATATGTATATTTTAGAGGTGTCTTGACTTCAAAATGTATGTCTAAGGATACATTGCTTTGGAAAAGAGGTTCTGCTTTTGTTTCCAAAAAAGATCAGAACCTATGAATTGCTTCCAGGCTAATATGGTTTGATCAGCCAAGACCCCCTGAAATGTCTCTGATGACACCATGGGAAGGATGACCCAACACTCAGAATCAGCTTCAAAGCAACTGGCTGAGACCATCTATTCTCACAGACTACAGCCAAGATTTAACTATAATTCTTAATTTTCTCAGGATCCCCATAAGATTGCTAGCACCTCAACAGTAGTGTGAAAAGCTATGCCCAAATTCCCAAAATATTGTTTAGAAATGCTTATTTTTATTTAAAAGGGGTTGATTATAAATGCAATCTCTTTCTAAAAACAGAAAAGGGGATAGTATAGATATGATAGGATAAAAGGGTAGATTATTGAATCTACTTTTAAAGAACAGCAACTTATTGCTATGGATTTTAGTTTATTGATACAAATTTAAAGTTAATTTTGTTATACTATATGTATATTTCTACTCTTGTTTAAGGTATTATGTTTGAATAGCTCATTTAAAATTGTAATGTATAATTAAGAAATACAGATTAATAATTAGTCATCTATGATAATCAAATTTATAGTCATAATAGTTACATTTTTTAGATATACAAAGATATATTTTAATTAGGTAGGCAATTTTCAAACACTTCAAAACCTACAGAATATGGCATTTAAAATGTTTTAAAACTTAGACTTTCTGGACAGTGAGACATGTCTGTTCCTGGCAGCACCAATTTACTTCAAAGAAGATGATGGACATAAAAAACTCCATATTCAGTTTGCTTTCTTTATTGCAAAAGTTTGCCATTTGGGCAAGAAACTATTCTTGCCTGGACTGCTTGACAAAATGTTATATTGACTAGACATGCAGGACCCATGGAAAACTGACCACTAAATTTAGCCAAAACAAGGTGAGATCATGTTTCTGCTTCACAGACGAGACTGCAGAACACGGGGAGAAACAACTGAGAAACTCTAGACCTATAGGCTAAAGATAGATGCCCCAATGTTGCAGAGGAACTTTAGGTGACTGTCCAGACAGGCAGCAGTCTCTGTTATTCTAGATTTTTGGAAGTTGCTTATAATGCACTTCCTATTTACTTAGGTAATATATCCTTCTGGGATCTTTGATGGAGTTGAAGACTAGATATTTATAATTATAGTTTTCTTTAGTCATGATAAAAGATAAATTAGATATGAAACCTTAGACTCACAAATATAGGATAAACTATTTTCTTTAATTTTGCCAATACAAATAGACTAGATATTGTAACTATAATTCTTATTTGATAACTGTTCTATTATATATAATTTTACTTCCTTTTTAATTAGATAGAAAAGGGGAAATGTTGGGGGATGTCTTTCTGTAAGCTGTGAATATGTGTTGTTCCCATTGGTTAATAAATAATTTGCTTTGGCCTATGGCAAGGCAGCTTAGAGGCAGGTAGGAAATCCAAGAAGAGAAACAAGAAGGAGAAAGGCACAGTCTAGAGAGACACCAGCAATGCCAGGAGAAGCAAGATGTGTAAGTACTGGTAAGCCACAGCTACATGGCAACTTATAGGTAAATAGGAATGTATTAAGTTATAAGAGCTAGCTAGTAAGAAGCCATAGGCCATATTAAGCCTCTGAGTGATTATTTTATAAGTGACTATGGGACTGTGGGGCTGGGTGGAACCAGAGAAACTGTCTGACTACAGTTGGCACCTCGAAGGGGCTTCAAACCTGTCATAAAATGATTGAATGAAGCCTTGGGTTTGGGAATAAATCTACAGAAAAACATAGTATGACTACTTGCAAAGTCTGATAGCTGTTCCAAATGGGAAATGAATCATTAGCGAGATTGAGTATTTCTGGATAAGTCAAATTGCCATTAAATCAGCAACAAATACGGAAGAAGGGTAGTTTTTATTTTCTTCCTGGTTTTTGAGCTATTCTGACCCACTATTGCTTTAAATCTTTGTAGTGGATAGCCATCCCAGCATTGGCCTGGAAGTTCCAACCTCCATTGAGGCTTCAGTAATGATCACGCCCATAAGGCGGGGCAGAGGAGGGAGCGGAAGACCGAGGAGCAGGAGGAGGTGGCTCTCTTGGTTGCAGGACCCCGGACGCTGGGGTAGACCGAGCAGAATTCTCCAGAGAACACCGCCGGACTACCCTATACCTTTGCCAGACCCTGCAACCTACCCCTTCATTTGTAAGTTACCCCACAAAATAAACCTCCCTTTTAACTATGTGGAGTGGCCTTCATAATTTCACCAATAAATCTTCATGAAGTAAATGATGTAGGCAGTCTACCTACAGCCACGAGAGGAATGGTGGCCAGATACTACAGCGATATGTGTCCTTCCTACAACAATTCGTGATAACATGCACTACTTCTGAGAGTGGCTTTGTTGGGTATCTTGTTAATCACAGATTTCACAGAGGGAGCTCTGCTGTGGAATGTCACTGACTTCATGGTTAGTAAATGCCACATTTCACTGGATGGCGGAAGAGGACAGGAAACAGAGAAAGGGGCAACTTAACTGGGTTTCCCTTTTAGTTTAGAGTCAACTCATTTCTAATGACTTGCTTACAAGGCTGGTGCCTAGTCATATGTCGCAGGGAAAGGAGGTTCGATTTCCTCAGGGATTCCAGATAGCCCTCTGTTTGACATCTAACTGGAACCACACAAGTCACCCCCTAAATGTAAGGGTTGGAGAGGAGAGGAGCCATGCTAAGAAAGATGCTGTCTGTCCTTCAGTTACTTGATTGGCAGGAGGGACACATCAGAAGAGTTGGAGAAGGAAGTCTTACTAAGCAGAACTTGAGTTGATAAGAGAAATATTCTTAAAAAAAAAAAAAAAAACCTGAAAGAAAGAGAAATGCCCAATAAACCTAGAGCTCTTGGGCTCTAGAACAGAAAGCTGAAAATACACTTAGACTTCTAATGCAGAAGAAGGCAGAATTAGTCTACATTTCTTTATCTTATCAACCAATATTTTTCTTAAATATCAGCTGCTTGATGTTTTCAAAATACAACCACCTAGGCAATTGTGATTTCTCATCATAAGTTACGTGCAGCATGTTTCTTAAATAAATGTTAAGGATTCTCCTGGATGTACAGAGAACAAATGCTGAAGTGGAGATTAGATGAGGAGTCGCTTTGAGTTTCCTACTTAGCTTTAGTAATGCCTACACACAAACAGTAGCCTATGGTATCTGAGCCCTTTGAAAACAGATTTTGGAGTCCTGACCCCATGACTTGATTAGCAATCTTGACCTTGACTTGCATTGTTGCAGGGTGAAACATTCTAGAGCTCACTAAGCACTCACCTTCATCTGGAGTAATTTACCAGACTTTTCTATATCAACATACAGGGATACTCACTTGAATTTAGAGCTAGGGAGTGTGAACAAGCTACTTCCTTATGCTAGAGGTAAGTACCAGGTTGGGCTCCAGGACTCTATGCCATTCAAGGTCTCTCAACTTTGCTGAATTATTTAGCACACTTCACTTGCAGATGTGACCCTGTTCTATGTAAGTGCTTTGCTTTGCAACAAGGATGTAAAGAATTCAATCAGCTCAGCAACAATGGCACATCCACAAAGGACTGCTTGAATGGCATCCTTAAACAGCTCCAGGGTGGCTCTGCTTTATAATGCTGGCAGATGAGATTGCGTATTGCTAATGTATGTGCAAACTCAATCCCGAAAGATGAAAAAAATAATCCTTTCTAGCTCTCACATCTCAATGCCTTTTTAGATTAATTTGGAAAAATGGGAATACTTTTTTTTCTAGTATTTTCCTTGAAATCCTATCAACCGATGTCACTGCTATTCCAAGTCCAGCAAATTTCATTTCTATTTAACTTTAGGGTAGAAAAGAACATACCGACAGACCAGACACACAATGGAAGCATGCAGCGGGGTTGGACTTAATGCATGGGTATAAATGTGCACACAGAAGAGGCCAAGCACGTCACTTAAGTTAATGCGAGCAAAGGTCTGCACCAAGGGTCTAGAACATTCTAAACAGGCCTTAAGCAAAGGAGGAAATGTAGAGGGGAAAGGAAGCTGAGAAAAATGAGCAGGAAATGGGCAAGATGACTCATCTATACTTGAACATCTGACCTGTTAGTTGGCCGTCGCCTGCAGCTGGGGCGATGCGAATGTAAGGTGTTGTAAGCTGAGTCACGATTATCGCAGCTAAGGCCAAGGAGGATTCCCAGGTCAGCATGCATGAGGGAAAAAAAAGCCAGACTGAAGCTAGGCTAGCAAGAAGAATTCCCATCAGTATAGCAAACCATCTCAACTTTGTTCCGAAAACAGCAAAAAAGAAAAGAAAGAGAAAGAAAGAAAGAAAAAAAAACACAGACACACACACACACACACACACACATACACACACACACACACACACACACACACACACACACACACACACATACAGAGCAAGGTTTTCATTTTCTGAATTCTCTTCTCTTAAGCCGTGTGGTCGGCTTAAGTGATACTATTGGAAGCTTTGCCTGAGACCCTGGATAGATTAACTGAATAGAAAAAAAAAAAAAAAAAGTAAGGCCACACCCCCTCTCCACTCCGAAATGTGCATTCTGTACTGAACTGAAGGCTGACAGTTGAATCCAGTCCAAATTGACTGTGGTGAGAGAGTTCCTTGCTAACTCTTACGGATCTTTAAATCTTTTTAGCTCACATAAAACTAGGTGGTTATGTCACAGTTTCCCCTTGCCCCATAACCACCTTTGTATAGAAAACCACATTCTTTCACTAAACACAGTTTTATGTAATTTCTCTGACAACCAAGTCTCACGTAGCTTTCTATGAGGAACCTTTTTGACATCTCCCCACCTCCAAAGAATAAAATAACCTGTCTCAAGGACAAAATAAAGTTCCCACTTGCCTTTGCTGTCATTGTCACAGTTAATATGTGACCAAAGAAATATTTAAGATTTTTGAAGTGGACCATGCTGGCCTCTTGGTATGCCTACACAGCTTAGCAGTTGTGTTTAAGCAGTTAACATTTATGACACACAGATATTGAAAAAACAAATAGAGAATTAAAACATCAGTTGTAACACGATACAGCTGGAAAATGATGCAGAGAAAAAATATTGGAAAATTAAGAATAGGCTTGCATGAAAGATTACTAATTTACATGGAGCAGCCTGGGTACTATTAGAAATGTGACAGCAAATAAGGGAAATAGATCATCCACCATCTGCAGACAATTAAACCCCAAACTGCTGCTGCATAATATTTCCAGCTATCCCTCTGTACCACTCAAATGGCGTTGCTCCTTACAGCTAGACGACCATAGTGACTGAGCTGGGACAAGGTTGGAGAGTTGTTCTCACACTACCAGTGACTGCATTCTAGCTGCACCCTCTGAGATGAACAAACTATTTGGTCACAGTTTCTCAAAGCATTCCCAAGATCATTTTCTAGACCTGACCCATTCAGCATCTTGGAAGATAGCTGTAGGTAGCTATACACTTTAAAATGCTATTTCTGGGGCTTCTAGCAACACTGGCACCAGTTCTGGGTGCTAGACACTTGGTGTTTTTGTTTGGGCAAAGACCACTGGGACACTTCTCATACAGTTTGGATTACTTATAGGAACATTGGACCTGCTCTATGTTCATCAAAAGAAAAGATGATTTAACAGAACACTTATCTAATGTAAAAAAAGTGACTCCTAAGAAACAAATATACTTGGAAGTAGCTGTGAACAGCAGATATTCATAATTCAAGAAGAATTAAAACTATAATCCAACACAAAGCCCATTATGCAAAATGTACATTATGAGCACTGGGAATCTCTCTCTGGTCTGTTTCCTGATTTGTAGAGTATATTTGTGATTGCTGGATTTAGTGCAATAAAAGCATCTGCTGTCTGTAGGATTACCACTGGCTTTGACAAGTTTTATCAGAACACAGCCAAATTTAATTATTCAGGCGTCACCTGTGGCCACTCTTTCCACCAAGACAGAGCTGAGACTACTTGTGACAGAAAAGTCACATTCTACAAAGGCCTAAAAAATATTTATTCTTGATTAGTTAGCTACTCAATAATTAATATTTTAATTTATCTTCAGTGCTGAAGATTAACTCAAAGTCTAGTATGTGCAAAGAACGTATTCTATTCTTGACTTACAGTCCCAGCCTAAAATC
This sequence comes from Onychomys torridus, assembly GCF_903995425.1. NCBI lineage: Eukaryota > Metazoa > Chordata > Mammalia > Rodentia > Cricetidae > Onychomys > Onychomys torridus. Next base: position 21,866,856 of record NC_050465.1, read on the forward strand.
TGTATTAGCTGGCTTGGATCCTAAAAGCTTTCTGACTCCACCTTAACATATCAGTAAGATTAATTTATAAAAGAGATTATTACTAAATTTGGCAAAATTAAGCCAGAAATTGCAATCCAATCCTTTGAAGAGAAACACTAGATGGTTATTGTGGGCCCTACTGAAGGTGTGGTTGTGCACAGGGACACAGAAACAACAGAGGCTTAGGTCTCTGAATTGCCACTGAGGTCGCATGCAAAGTGACCTGGAATTTGCTGGGGCTGCTGTTTCCCATACTTTATTTTGTATGACTTAGGAAGAATGAGTTTGGGGTCCGAGGAATTTGGGACACATGGGATTGTTGAGCTTCTTATCTTTTAGAACCTTTCAGGGGTTAAGACACTCCTGATTTATATTACGAAGACAATTTTAGATCAAGAAATGAAAATATTTCTTCACAAAATGCTGAATGTTGCAAGTGCTAAACCCATAGCCTTAGCCCGAACAATGGCGGATTAGCACATGCAAGTGCTCTACTCTATCTTTTGTTTGCTCCTGAAATGAATGTGAGTAATTAAAAAGAATCTTAATTAGCTTTACATCTCAACAGACATTCTTCTGGGTTCTTTTTATCAGCACACTTCCATTCTGTAGCACGATGGCCTAGAAAGGATGGCATTTCTATGAACAAAAGAAAGAAAAGAAAAAGAGTGTTGGAGAAACTTCTCCAACAGCCTAGTGATTTAAAAAAAAGAAAAAGAAAAAGAAAACATTCACATTTCTGAATACAGTTGGAAACTGTATCAGAACAATAGAAATCCTTCAGTTTTCTCAAGGTCTCCCAGCAAAGCACGTTCACATTCAGTGCAAATCCAGGTCAAGCAAAACACCAAACTTACAAACAGCAAGGCATTTCCCCCATAGACTATTCACCTTAAAAACTGAATCTCAGAATAATAATTTGTTCTCGTCACGTTTAAGGGTGACAGCCTGACTTCTCTAGCTGCTTGGGAAAGAATTTAGCATGTGTTTGCATGCAGACTTGGCTTTGATTCCTAGCTGCCCCTGTTGTTAGCAAGGGCACTGCAAGGAGAGGAAAAACTTAACATTTATGACCTTCCCCATGCATCAAAGCCCAATTCCTAAGACATCCCTAAACTCTTATCAACTCAAAATCCTCACAAATTGCTATGTCTGTGTGTCTAGACTTCAGACCTTATAGACTACTCTATAGGCAACACACAGAAAGCAGCAGATAGTTCTTAAAACAAGTAGAAAACAGCAAAGCTCCAATGACTGTATCATCGAGGAGAGACATAATTGCATTCCAGTATGGAAAATATTATCTTATGGAAGATTAATATGTGCAGCTTAAGCTGGACGTTCTATCAACTAGAATGAACATGCCTCATTTAACCCAGAAGAACAATTTATTTGTAAGACAGACTTTGATTTTTAAGTGTGCTTTGTCAGTTCAAGGCTGTTCAACTACAAAGCCTTCTAAAGTCATGTGGGAAGGTCTCCGTTCTAACAGTTATTGTTCTTATAAAGGAGGGTACAGTATAGAAAAGTTAAAGAAGGCACATACACTATAGTTATTCAGATGTGAATCAAATGAGATTCAAAAGAACTGAACTAATAAAAATTTGAGTATGATTTGTAAAAACATAATAAACATTTGGAGAAGTAAAGAGAGATAGAAGCTCTCCTATCATCCCATGGTACAGACTGGAATTAGCAGGGTTATATGCAAATGTCGTGCAGATCCTGTTACCTGGCACTTTCTTCTAATTCAATAGAGGACAGTCTGTAATGCATTTATCTATAATCAACAATCAAACTAAGGTCATACCAACACAACTCTTCCCCGGCTCCACAAATTAAAGGAAGAGGCATAAAAATATGTGCAACCATCTAAACAGGGGTGTCTGTGGTAACACACCTTAGCTTTTGTTTTCCCTGTGTCTAATTTTTATGTCTTTATATACGAGATGATGAATGTCAAAATACATCTTCAGAATATGATTAAAATAATCATAACATTAAACATATAAATAGTATGAAATCTAGTCTTAAGAGACACCCACTCTTACTCGAAATTACAAACTAGCTCTTTGTGAAAACAAATCCACCTACAGACCTCCTTGGTGAAGACACTTGTTAGCAGTGGTTTCCTGGGAGCCTGAAGTTCTCTACAAGCTCACTGAGGAAAGCAGAGTGAACCATCCCATCAACAACTTATGGGAAAGCACACTTGCGGGGTTAGAACTCTTAAATTTCAAACATCTTTATCCCATGACACCAAAGTTATCAGATCCACCAATTTCTCTGTTTTGACCCTAACAGTTTAGAAGGAACCCTGGGCTACAAAAGGATATTTTAGTGTAAAGAAGGGAAATGGTTCTCCTTGTGAAGAGCTGACTCATCAGTGTGGGTCCTAGGAGGGAGTTACTGAAGGAAGCCATACTGGCAGGTTTTGAAGTAACATAAAACCATGCCATGCACCTGGAGGGAGACTGTCTCCTGGGGTGTGCACTGGACTATGCTTTCAGGAGACAGAAGTGATATGTCAGACAGTGAAGAGTAAACTGTGTTTTCCCCTTCCCTCCCATAAAAACATTATTTGGATAGAGTTTGCTGCTGTGTAAATGTTTGCAAATGATTCAGAAAATATGAGTGGGGATATTCAGCCAATCAGGTCATCTGATTGCCTAATCACCCTTTGGTGAATTGAAAAACAAATTACAATATTGATGAAATCTAGCTGATGGGAGAAAATGATCCAAATCACCATGTAATTCAATCTATTGTGAAGACAGCAAACTTGTCAGGTTTCCATATTTCCTAGGATGTTGCTTATATAATTGTTTAATGATGTGAATGAACACATTAGATTGGGCAGTGACCCAATTCTGGTAAAGAGTAGGTCAGACGATGACATTTTTTTTCAAGTACCCTCCATCAGATCTCTGCTGGGTGGAAAACTAGCAGGGACATTGGAAGTAGTTCCAGGGAGGGAGTCTAGAAGCTTCGGGTCAACCCTTCACACAGTGGTTCCCGTCAGCCAGTTCACTTTTATCCAAGCCCACACATTCTTCATCTCAGTTATTAGAGAAGCAATTGCCTCAGTGTTCTACTTGATACAATGGTAATGAAATGGCTGAGAGGGAATATTCAAAAGGTCTTGTGAAAGGTGTGACCATGACTGTGAACACAAGGCATTATAGATTGCCACCTGAAATGGATTTATTTTTTCAGACCACAAGGCTAAATGGAATGTAATAATATGGTTCTCCAGAGGACTACTCTTGAGCAGGGGCTATATACCTTAGATCTAAGAGTATGGTAGCTACCTGATTCAAGGGCCTTGCAATACTATGGTGAATTATTTTGCTGAAAGCATATGGCAGTTTCCAGGATATACTGAAAACCATAATTTCACTTACTACTAATCTATTATAGTGTCAATCAGGTAAGACACCATAAAAAATAAACTCCCTAAAACATCTCTATAAACAGATTGGTGGGAATAGAAACCACAGACCCCTGTGGACAAACAAAATATCAAGGAGCTGAGCCTTTTACCTAAAGCTTATTACATCATATGCAACCAGGAAGTATTTGTTAACTCTAGACTGTAAATGCCATGGGTGTTCACAAAACAAGAATTCATGAGGAGTAGGAAAATATTCAGGAACATATTTGAACTGTCTCCTAAGGTTGGACAATGTTAGTATCACAGTACTTTTATCCAAAGAACTCATCCACTGTGATCTGATTAAATCTGAAGCCACAGGCCCAATGGTACCTTCTTCTCTTCATGTCTAATGAAATCATCAAAACCTTTTTATTGCCTTCCTGCTTCCTCTGATGGTCTGAAAGAGTGTGCTTAATGACAAGTGTTAATGTATAAGGCCTCATTTGAGTATAGTGTTTGTATGTCTCAGAGTATGTTCCCAGACACTCCTGTACATGGTGGCTGAAACATGAGGCTGAAGAGCCCCTGCTACATTAGTGCCAGGACACATGTCTGTACCTTCTTCAGGAGGCTCACTGTGAGGAATGTGTGCTGGGGAGGATCTCTAGCCATGATCAAGACCAAGAAACAGAAGACCCACTATGACATCCCCTGGCTCCTGGGTTCACCAGTGAACACAGCCCAGGCCTTACATTACAACTATGTCACTAAAAAGTGGGTGTCATGGTAGGAGCAGAGGCTTGAACCTATAGCCCCAGCTACTTGGGAGGGCCACTTGAACCCAGGTGTTTGGATCTAGCCTGGCATCATGGTGATGATCCATCTAAAAAAGGGTGTGTGTGTGGTATTTTACTCCTTTACATATGAAGATTCACTGCATATATATCTACCAGTTACCATATGCTTAAGTTTAAAACATATATACTGACATCACAGAAAATTAATATTCTTAAAATAACTTTAATAGAGATAACCATTGAAAACTACTTGGGCCCTGGAAGTGTATCTTCTTATTTTAAGAGGTATCTACATGAAGTGGTATCAACTACCATAGGGTCCTAATGCCTACATACATACATGTATGTGCATACTTGATACATATGCATAAACTTATTTCAGTGATGTTCTCAATATATTTTCAGATGTTTTTTAAACACAATATAAGATCAACTTCAGGAACACAAACACGTAGACTATCTCAAAGTTTCAACCTACCTTTTGTGGCCACTCGGACACAGTCAATTTTGGTTTCCTGTATCAAATGAAGAGGGAGAAATTATTATCCAGATTGTATTTAAATCAAGGGAAATGTAGTTCAGACAGTGAGTGCTACTAAGCGAACATCTCACCATGTCAAGTGTGGATTTTTCTCAGTGAGGCATGACCAGATACGCTTTCTGCTATGAGGATTGAGATAGTATATATTCTGGGCCATAAAGAGAGAAGTGATGCTTTCAATCTCTGTACCTGGTGGCCTTTGACTCCTCCATCCCTGTCCCTGCTCCCTGTGCATCCCAGACTTCCCTGCCTCACACTGGCAAAGGTCAGTGGCCATAACACCGGAACTAAGCTGTGAAACAGCAAGTGAGGGGCGGAAGCTAGAAGCATTGCCTTCTAGCTCAAGCTTGCTATCTTCTCTGGGCCCTAGGCTGGTCTGAACAGGAAAAACAGACAATGGACTCAATTCCAGGATGGACTCAATAATAGTTTTTTGTTTTTTCTTTGCTCCCATCTCATCTTTCTAAAGCTCTTTTCTCTCGGAGAAAAACAAGATGCCTAATTTAGTCAGCTACAGGATGCATGAAGTCTCGGAGCTGAGGAAACGGGACACAATATGCTTCAGAGACAGATGTTGCGGGTCTCACAACATTTTAAATGAGCTGAATGTATGTGTTGTAGCTACACCATTTTTGTGCAAAATTGTCAGCTAAGCAGAACAACTAGCCAACTTTCAGTAATAAGGAAATTGGAAAATAATAACTATGATGTTGACAATATGCTTTCCTAAACCACAAATAAAAAACCTTACATACTCATTTCTTTCCATAAGTTTCTCTTGATAAAATGATTTTTAAAAATATATGAAAAAATGTTTCTAACTGAAGCACACAAAAACATGGCCGGATTTTGTTTTCACGGCTGTTCCATTTGACCCGTGTTCACAGGAATAACGGCAAGAGCCTAACACATGGCCATCTTCCACACTTACCCCATTGGCTCGACTCGCAGCTTGGTAATAAATTCGGTAGCTTTTATGGGGGAGAAGGGGGGTGTTCCAGTAGCCATTGTATGTCTTATTGTCACCAATGGTAAAGGGCTGTGCCGCCTGGAGGTTGTCTGCAGGAAACTCTGCCGCGAAGTAGTATTGTGAGTTCAGCACGGAAGCATTCTGGAAGTGAATCGGCACTGGGTAACACTTCAAGATCTCTGTTGTCTTCTTGGTCCTCCGAGGGCGCTCTTCCTCAACCACTATTTGATAGACACTAGAAAAAGCAAAGAGAAGCATCCGTGATACTTCACGGTCGCCAAACGGATCCACTTTGTCTCCAATTGCCAGGAATTCAGGCACATCTGGGACAAAGAACACAGTGGCCCTTGCTCAGTGCTCTTCCTAAGTCACTCTTCATGTGAAATAACACGGTGAGTGAACTAACGTGTGGGGGTATGTGTGCACAGGCAGGCCCCTTCTGGAGGCCAGGCATCAACTGTGGCTGTCATTCCTCATGGGTTTTCCACATAATTTTTTGAGACAGGGCCTCTCGCTGGGACCTGGGGCTGGATGGCAGTTTCTGTCTCCCCAGCCCTGCTATTACAAGTGTGAGTCGTGAGTGTTTCACAAGGTGTCTCAGGACTGAATTCAGGTCTTGGTGCACATTCGGCAAGGACTTTATAGACCCCCCTCCCCCCACCACACACTTATTGAGAGTAACAAAATTAAAAACTTTAAAAGTTCACTGGACAATTTCCATTGTCACTTTCTCATGTGTAACTGAAGATTAGTTTGTACTGAATTCATTCATCTTAACCAATAAATGAAATGACATTAACTGTAGGTTGTAAAGAAAAAAGTAACACATTATTCCCCTGAATTATATCTGTATAAAATGCCTGTGAAGTTTTTACATGTCACAAAACACAAGGCAAAGTGATCAATACTGATGAAGATCTTCCTTCCCATCTGTTCTCACATCCTGTGCCCTTGACCATCAGTGGAAAGAGAAGTCTATAGAAGAAGACAAGGGGTCAGAATTTCCTAAGCTGAGGCCGTGCTATTGAAGTGATCTCTAAGAGAAATCATGAACAATACCTTCTGAGTTACACATAAAGACCAGATGATGTGAATGAGAGATCCCTTGTACCAGGGAACCCCTTGAAGAGCCCCCAAATGCTGAAGTAACTTTAGGAGAATGGAGGATCTTGAAATGATGCATTTTTGAAAAATTAAGGTATTTGTAGCCTCTAGAATGATGAACATATGAAGCAGTTTATGAACATATGAAACAGTTTATGAACATATGAAGCAGTTTTATCAAGGTATTTCTTCTTGAGAAAAATGAGACAGAGACAGAGAAAGAGATGGGGGGAGAAAGGAAGAAAGAAAGAAAGAAAAGAAAGAAAGAAAGAAGGAAGGAAGGAAGGAAGGAAGGAAGGAAAGAAAGAAAGAAAGAAAGAAAGAAAGAACAGGTTTCACAAACCAAATCAAGATTAGATGGAAAAAAAAAAACCTTCCAGACAAAGAGACACACCTTTTCCTTATGGTATTAGAAAGGTATGGCGATTCCTTAGTGTAACAAGATAAACCAGGAGGTGCTCAGAACATTGGCATGAATGCTGAGGAAAGCATTGGGAGAGTGCTTGCCTCCCCTTCCCCTCCCCCACTTTCCTGGGGGCAACCTCTGCTGGGCTCATCTGGTGGCCTCTGAATCTGCAGCCAGCCAATCTGTGTACCTCTGGGAACACAACCACTTAACACACTCTATTACAGTCATAAAACGCATGCTGCCATCAGCCTGCAATTCTGTCTAACTAAAAATCAATTATTTTAGAGCATCGGAGTGATGCTGGGGCTACTGGTAGTCCCAGCGGTATAGTGTGATGATGATGTAGATTCTTATCAGTAAACCAGATAAAAAAGAGAAGGGGAAGGAGTCAACTCTTCTTCACATAAAAGACTTCCCATTGGGTCTTGTTAGGTACAAGGCATTACCAAATCTCATAGATTGCCTGAATGATAGAGGCAATATTAAAGGAAGTCGTTATCACGCCTCATTTTAAAGCCAGCACACAGAGTGGAAGGCTAGAAGGCCAACCTGCATTTCTCCCTTTTCCCTTCTCTTATGTCTTTAAACATTTGTGCACATTGATTTACAAACATACGTGAATGTCCACATATTGACACTTCTTTGGTTGAGAGGGTTGCCCTGCTACTGACCATGGAGCCAAGAGAATGTAGAAGGAATACAGTATGTACACTCATCACCTGTTTTCCTTGGGAAGCAAGCTACCAGGTAATAGGGTCAGGGAAGTTGAATCTGGTGCTGACAGGACACACAAAGGTGTTCCAGGCAACAGGCAATGTCATGGGGCACACTGTGTGAGACACTTCAAAAAGCCACATGGCTGTGCCTTCAGAAGAGTGCGGGTTCTGGCAGACTCGGAGAAGCAGCATCCCAGCCCACTCTGTGCAGATCTAACAGTAGAGCACAACACAATTGTTTACAGTTTCTAAATCTTTTAGGGGTCTGATCCATATCAAATAGAGTAGGCAGATCTGTTAGCTAAAGTTTGCTTACAGTGGCTTTGCTTCCTTCCCCCAACTTAATCTCCACCCATTATTTGTCTTGATTCTCGAAAGAGAGAGATGTCTTCGTTAGGGTATCTGCTCCTGTGATGAAACACCATGACCAAAAAGCAACTTGAAAAGGAAAGGGTTTATCTGGCTTACACTTCAACATTGCTGTTCATCACTGAAGGAAGTCAGGACAGGAACTCAAACAGGGCAGGAACCCAGAGGCAGGAGCTGATGCAGAGGTCATGGAGGGGTACTGCTTACTGGCTTGCTTCCTATGGCTTGCTCAGCATGCTTTCTTATAAAACCTAGGAGCAGACCAGGGATGGCCCCACCCACCATGAGCTAGGCCCTCCCCCATTGATCTCTAAATGAGAAAATGTCTTACAGCTGGATCTCATGGAGGCATTTCCTCAGCTGAGGCTCCTTCCTCTGATGAATTTAGCTTGTGTCAACTTGACACATAAAATCAGTCAGTACAGGAAAGATGGATAGAGCAAGCATATTAACACACACACACACACACACACACACACACACACACACACACATATATATATATATATATATATATATATATATATATATATATATATATATATAATACAGTGCTACCATCATTCTATTTTCTTACTAGTCGAATTGGTAAATGAAATTTTATCATAACTGTGTATACAGGGGAAAAACATAATCCATTCAGGGTCTGGCAATAGTCATAGTTTCAAGACGTCACTGAAGGACTTGGAACATCTATATCTACTGCAGATAAGTGGGTCATGCCCATCAAACAACACAATAGGAAGAGTGAGGGGTCAAGGTCAAAGTGAAATATTAAATGTCACCTGCTCTGTAGCAGATGACAGCTGTGGAGGAAATTTAACCCAGTGTTCTCTTTAGCAAAAAGCACTGAGAAAGTTTTTCCTTTTCCTTGAACAGCTTTTGTTGAGAACTGAGAAAGTAAATTGGGCTAGACTTTAATTCTACCATTGCTAGTATCTGAGGTTTTAAATTAATTTGAGGGATTCTTAGGATTTTCTATGAAAACGGAAGAGTAGGTGGATTTCTAATGTTTATTGTATACATTTAAAAATTGTATCCAAATATAACAATTACTTTTATCAAATGGACAGACCATAATAATTACTTGTATCACAAAGGGTCTCTCCACTCAACAGAATGGATTCTAACACTGTCTTCCTTCTGAGTCAGCTTTGCCAGGTCATTTGTTACATATGCTATCATATAGCCAAGGTCTCCATTTAAAAAAGCAACTTCTGGAAGCATCATATACAAGACGAAGCAGAACCATAAAGACACAGCTGAAGAAAATGTGGTTGAAATCAGTTCCCCTGACATCTGCTTGAGGACCTGCAGCCCAAGCTTTCCTGTCTTATTAATGTGTAACAGGTTCAGATGCCAAGTGTCAGCCTACCCAAGGGACAGGAAGGTGACTCTACAGCTAGCTGTCTTCATCAGTTATGGGCCAAGGGATGCTTGCTGTCGTTGCTCACGCATCCTACTGGAGGGATTCATGTGAACCAGCTGCCCAATACAGGAATTTTCCTGGTTCCCACAGACACAGGCATTATACAAGCTGGCTTCTATGTTCAAAAGTAAAGTACTTTGAGTACTGTGTGGAGATTCCTTCTCTTTTATTATATCAACGGATTTGTCATATATATGCATATATATATATATTTAACCTCAATTATTTCATCCATCTGGATTATACCACAAACAACCTCCAGGGAGGCACTCTCCTGGACTCTGCACTGACTTCAATAACCAGGCTGCTGCCTCCTCATTTCTCTTACATGAAACCCTTCCATATAAAAATTATTTATCTTTTGGACATTTGTGCCACAGTGCATGTGTGCAGAGCAGAGGGACACTTGTGAGGGCCGGTTCTACCATGTGGCATCAAACTCAGGCCATTACCTTTGGTAGTAAGTATGCAGCACTCCCCCTTTCATTGAGACAGGGTCTTGTGTATCTCAGGATGACCTCAACTCTCTATGAAGGTGAAGATGAGGTTGAACTATAAAAGTCATTAGATGATGATGATGATGTGTTCATGATGAGTGTGTGCAAACACACTGGCCATGGAGTGCATGTATGTGTTGGTCTAAGGACAACTTTGTGCAGTTGATTCTTTGTTTCCACTTTCACATGGACTCTGGGCATCTAATTCAGATTTCCACACTTGCATGGTAAAACCCCTTTATCCACTGAGCCATCTCAGGGGCTCACCCTTGATTCTGAAAAGCCTATTGTGAAAAGGAAGCAGAATGCTTCTGATTTTGTACATCTCTAAATCCTGATCCTGAATTCGCCTAATACAACCAGTTTGTCTCTATCCTTTCCTTAGCCTGGGTTAGTTCTGACATTTGGATGCTGTTCTGCCTAACATGCAGGGCTGGGAAGTATGTCTTATAAAAGAGGGCCTCCGTCACTTCTTCCTGCAGTTTATGACCAGTCTGTTGTTTTCATTTGCTCCGACTCAGTTCCAAATTCACAAAAATATGTTTCAGTGAAGAGTTGGAGTCATTGGTACTCCTGGATCATTGCCTTCAAGTCTTCGAAGATCCTGGGTGAAGATGGCCACTGCTCATTTTTTGGTCTTAGAAGTGCATATTTTTGAAGGTATAATATAACCCAGAAGTGATTTCTAGGTTATGTGTGACAGCTGGATCACTGCTATTTGAAGCCATACTATAATCCAGAAGTGATTCCTAGTTATGTAGGTGAGCATAGTACACATTTTTTTTTTTTTTTTTTTTTTTTTTTGTGATTGATAGTTGGATCACTGCTATTTGAAGGCATACTATAATCCAAAAGTGATTCTTAGGTTATGTAAGTGGATACAGTACACATTATTTGTAATTGATAGTTGGATCACTGATATTTGAAGGCATTCTCTGCCTTACTTAACTTTGCTATCAATCCTACTTGTATTCATTTCTTGAATACCTAAAAGTGAAAAGAACCAGAGATGACCAAGAAGAAAAAAAGTTGTGTGCAAAGATGGGGCTGGCTAACTGTTAGCTTTCTTGGGTCACCCACAATTCAAGAGTCCAAGGGACTCAGCTCTGCATGTTTCCTGTGCTGCCATTTACCCACCTTACTTCCCACTTCAGGGCGTGTGCTATGGGTTTGTAATGAAGAAGGAATTAAGTTGACTGGAGCAATTTCAAACCCCAAATGCCTTTTCATCCTTGGTCCACAAGACACATTAGATTTCCAAGCAGCCAGACCTAAAATCTATTTGCTCTTTAATAATTTAAGCACTCATAGGTCAAACAGCTCTTTTCTATTCCCCTTTATCAATGTCTGCGTGCTAATGAAAAACAGCCAAGTCCTCTGGGCTGCAAAACTGCCACCTACTGCAGTCCCCTGATGGGAATTAACATGTCATTAGTCCCCAGGTCAATGGTACCTTGACCACGCTGGTCTATTTTCTATTTGTATGAATAACATCAAGTTACTTATGAATTTCATAACATCTTCCCATCCCTAATCATAATCTTGAATCTAGCTTTGAAAATTTCACTGTTCAAATGGGTTTTCTAAAAAAGATTAAAGACAGCAAATTCTCAAGGCTGGAAAGCCGATCAGAAGTTTCTAGGCTCAGCGAGCTGAATTAAAATTCTATTATCCTTTTAATGTATTACTCAGTTTCCTTTTGTTTATTAAAGCCACATCATTCCTAGCGCTATGCATTCCGGAATTCTAAGTAACGAAAAAGTCTCTGACAGTATTTGCAATATTAAAGTATAACCCATAGTGAGAATGAATCTGCCAAGATGTGACATCATTGCATCAGAGCTTACCAATGGAAAGAGACTTAATTTAAAATTTAATTTATGCCAGGCTTTTCTGTAACAAAACTCTAAGGCCTTTAGAAGGAGAAGAAATCTGCATTTATATAGAATATCACATGCAATGTAACACATAGAAAAACATCTGAACATCTTTCATGTGCTTCCTTAAGCTATAGAGTTCAAATGTGATGCAATGTTTTCAGCTGTCCCCTAACTCTGAGGCCTTTCAGAGGAAGTTCAGTGTAGCCTTGAATTTGACTTCAAATTTTTTACCCAATTTATTTCACAATTAAACACCTAGCTGTGAAGTTTGTTTTCTTATTTGTTGATTCTGTTTCTTATAGCATGGAACATTAGTGGGTGACCCCCTGTGAAACATTAGGGGGTGACCCAGCTGGTCAATAGAGGGAAGGGGGATACAGAGGACAGGGGTCAGAGAGGTGTCATGACCCTTTCATTGTGCCCTTGGCCAATTCCTTAAAAAGGACACTTCTGATCATTTCAGAGGCTTACTGCTACTGTTCTTGGGGTGTCTAATATTGTGTTTGCCTTCATTTGCAGGTCAGGGCACAGAGCACATATTCTATACATATAAAAAGGGAGAGAGGGGCCAGGGAGATGGTACAGTGGTTAGAGCTCTTAATGTGCTTGCAGAGGACCAGAGTTCAGCTCCCAGCACCCATAGGGCTAGCTTACAACCATCTCTAATTCCAGCCACAGGGGACCCAACACCATTTTTTGACTTCTGTGGGCACACACACACACACACACACACACACACACACACACACACATATACAACATACAACTTTTTAAGAAGGAGCGATTGTATCAATAGCTTTCTGAAGTCTAATTTTTCATTCTCCACAAAACAAGCACATTGTGTATAATAAGTCAATAATGTATGATTCAGGATTGCTGTTATACAACTTCAAAAAATGACATTCATCCCATTTGTTTTTGTTCAGATATACCTTTCTCTTAAATTGAACAAGGAACAAAAACACTCTCCACAACCAGGTAAGATGTAGTGAAGAGTTTTAAAAGTATGTCACCAGTTTGAAATGAGGAGCTGGGATTAGAATTGAACCTGCTGTCACTCTGACTAGGCTTCTTTTGTCCTTCAAGCAGAACGGGCATCAGGAACAACTGATCTAACTAACATCAACTCGATTGTCCAATGAGAATAATATCCGACAGGTAGTTTTCTCTGGACAGTGAACAGCACACAGGCCATAACAATTGTATAAATAATATCTGTTAGCAGTGCTAATTTCTCTTTGTTCTGCTGGGATCTGAAGGCTGGCCCCAGTTTGCTGTGGGAGCTTTGCAGGCCTCCACGTGCACGTTTTATGATCTCTTGGCCATAACTCATAACCAAGAGTTTCCCTGGTATTAGTAAGTCACTCGTGCTCTGGGTGTGAGTGCGCCCACTTAAGCACGCTTACAGTCCAATGCCCCACTGATCTGTGGGCTTGGGATAAGATGTGCTATAATAAAATATTAATTACAGCTAAAAGGTTGGATGAAAACTATGAACCCAATTACAGACAAATATCGTGTATAAAGAACAGGGTAGAGAAATCCTGTAGTTATGCAAGTTTCCGATAAAGATAATAAAAAGCCACCAGCACATTAGATGAAGGCTGCTAAGCTCTGTAAATGGCACCTGTCATTAATCTTCACACCAGGAGCCACATTCTGAGTAAATGAGCCCTAGATGGAACATCTTTTGGAGTAACTTCCAGTGCTTTGAACAACAAAGATATCTTCCTTCAATTCCCTACTTTAGCTAAGCTTATCTTAATTCAATCATTATGACTTCATAACAAGACATGATTATAAAAATTATAATTCAAGGCCAGTTGCCATAATGAACATAACTGAACACCTCCAGTGACATGCACAGGGACAGAAACAATACTAAGGAAGATATACCAAGTGAAGTTGAGAATGTTCTTAATCTGAAAAGTATTAAAATTTTTGAATTTTGCATCATCTTGGATTCCAGGGGTCCTCAACCAGTAGTCTAAACACATAGCTCTAAATGTGCTAAAATCTGAAATCTGAAACCTGGTCCTAAATGTTTTAAAGAAAGGATACTCACCCAGCATCTTCCTTTCCATAATATTCAATTTAGATTCTTTGCCACCCTGAAAAGCTTCACTGTTTGGGGGTCACATGAGCAGAAATCTAGATGTGACCACCAATGGAAGAGATGAACTCAATGGGTGTACCTGAGAAAACACTGAAGCCAGTAACCACAGGAAACCAATTCCAGCTTTGCCACTAAATCACCAATTGCCCATGGAGTACCTTTCAAGCCCTTACATTTCACTCTTCCTAGCACAAAACTGGACAAACTGTGATGTCAGTAAATGAGATGGAAACTCACGTTCCTGCCAGCTTTTCTTTCCATAGTATACATGCATTTGGTTTTATGCCAGGCACTGGAATGACTACAGAGAAGAATTAGACATGGCCTGTCTGTCCTTGGGTAGGTCAGTCTAAAGGAACAGATAATACCAGAAAGAACTCTTACACAAGAATCTGAAAGGGGTTTTCACAGAGTACAAAGTCACAGGACCCACAGGGGTGTCAATGTTTACAATCAAGATATCTTGTAGCATTGAAGACTTGTGGCAGAACCTAGTTTCTAGCCATTGTTATCTGTTGATAACACTCAAAGGGCTGTTTATACATTGTCTATGTCTCCAAAATTCTGATAAAAAAAAATGAACAGAAGTGGACATGATGGCACACAACTATAATCTTAGCTACTTAAGAGACTGAGGCAAAAGGATCTCTTGGACACAGGATTTAGAGGCTAGCCTGGGAAACATAGTGAGAAATTGCCCCAACAAACTAACAACCAAGCCAGCCAGACAGCCACCCACCCAGCCAGACAGCCAGACAGCCACACTGCCAGCCACCTAGCCTGCCACCCAGCCAGTCACTCAGCCACCCAACTAGCCACCCAGCCAACCAAAGAGCCACTCAGCCAGCCACCCAGCCACCCAGCCAGTCATTCAACCAGTCACTCAGCCACCCACCCACTCAGCCAGATAGCCAGCCAGCCAGCCAGCCAGCCAGCCAACCAGCATCAAACACAGAATCCAAAGCCTTTGTGTAGCAAATGTATTATCCATTCACACTAGTCATCTGTGAGAAGCTTTGTCAGTTCGGCAGATGGAAAGTGGTAGCTGGGTCCTACTCTAGATTTGCTCTAAGAAACCTCACCCGAGGTAGCCTTCAATGTGACAATGGTTTCCTCACTCAGTTCTTAGAGTGCCTACTGCAGGCATACTATGCTGTAGAGCATGAAATCCAGATAGAAGACACTCAAACTGCCTGGACTGAAGAACAGAATGGTTTTTGGAAAAGGTAGGGGGAAGGGCCCACCATCAGGCCTGTGCTTTGGGCTGGCCTCCATCTTCTCTCTGAAGCATTGCAGGCAAACTGGGAATCACTCCTGCCCACATAATAACTCCTAGGGGCTATAGTTCCTCATAATTTAGCGTACGGTTCAATATCCATTCAAGTTGTAAAGGCCAACTCAAAAGAGTATGTGTAATGGTGACTTGTGATGTGAGGGAGGCCATGGCAGAGGGACAGGATCTTGGATCAAATACACAGACCCCCCCATGTGGAAGATTATGTGGAAGAAAAGGGACCTGGTAAAGGGAAGTGGTTGTGGCATATTTTTATGTATAAAGGCACGATTAAATAAGAGTTGGAGGCAAAGGTAATTTAAATTTCATTGTATAAATGCCACAACACATCTGCATTGTTATTATGATTGTTGATTATTATTGTTATTAATTGTTGTTGTTGTTACTATTATCTCTTCCCTGCTGTTTTTAAAGCTTCTTACAAAGGATTCTTGAAGCCTGAACTGTTTCTAAAGTGAATTTTCAAAGAAGTGACTCACACGACTATCCAAAAAACATCATTAATAAAAGTGACCTTTGATCCCTGGCAGCACACAGGAATCCAGAGTCTCATCTTTAATATAAGTAGACTCCCTAAAAATGCATGGAGGGAAGTGGTAGGCAGTGAGGGATTTATCAGTTTCTGATCACATGCTGAGGAGATTCGGCTATAGTGGATGATGATCAAACAGGGTAATTCTGACATCTGAAAAGTGAGGTTTGATGAAAGAATGGCTTTTTGATCTTTGTGAGTATGCACCCTGATGAGCAGACTGAAAGGTGGAGTCCTTTCCTGAATCATCTTAGCCAGAGACAGAACCTTTCTATGGGTTTTAAACCATGACTCAGGCTGACCTCCAGTGGCAGAGTTCATAGCACACCCCTCTGAGCCACCAGGGATCTATCTTCCAGAAGACACTGACTTGTAAGTGTGGTGATATTTTATTTGTGCTGAAATGTGGTGATATTTTATTTGTATGTTAATAAATAAAGTTTGCATGGAGATCAGAGGTCATAGCCAACCATACATAAAAGTCAGGCAGTGGTAGCACACGCCCTTAATCAGATCACTTGGCAGGCAGGATCTCTGTGTGTTCAAGGACATACTAGGGAACAGCCAAGTGTGGTGACACACGCCTTTAATCCCAGTACCAACCATAGAGACCTGGAGGTCTGTATAGATGGGCAGTGACAAGGAATTGAGGTAGCTGGGCAAGGCAATAAAGGTGCAGGTTAGACAGGAAGAAGCTGGTGGAAGCTCTGGGGAAGCTATGATGGTGAGGTGAGCTAAGGTTAGCTGTCGGCTATTCCTATTTCTCTGATCTCTATGGCTTTCACCCCTGTATTTGGCTCTGTGTTTCTTATTTAATAAGACTGTTTAGAAATTCATCCACATATAAGTATCTCACAAGCAGAATGAGTGTTTTGGAGAATTGTGGCCACAGGTGAGGAGGACTGTAGACCTGCCTACTCAGCAAGAAAGCGCAATCAGAGATGCAAACCTACCTGAGTCAGTTGTAAGAAATAAAACACTTAACAGTCATTTAACTGGCTTCTCACACCTAGAGTTTAACTCAAGACTGATGGGTGAAAAGACAAAACTGTAGGATGTGGGGAGTGAATTTCAATGTCATTAGGAAGAGGTGCCTCAGTGGGATGCAATTCACACATTCCCATCTTTAAGAAGCAGGGAGCTGAATCACCATGGTGAGGAGGAGAATACCAGTTGCTCCAGAGTCACTCCTCCCAGGCACTCCTCATCCAGAGTCTACTGTCCTGGGGAGGCCAAGAAATAGTTTCCTTGCTCTATAGCTGAGTTCACTTAGAGTGGAGGACAGCCGTAGCTAGATAGTGGCTCAGGAGAAACAGGAGCAGAGATTGCCTTTCCTTAAGAGCTAATATGTAAAGATGGAGTCAAGAGTGTGGTGACATGTTATTTGTGTACCCCAATAAAGTTTATCTGAGGATCAGAGGAAAAGGCCAGCCACTATATTAAACATAGAGGTCAGGCAGTGGTAGCACATACCTTTAATCCTAGCATTCGGGGAGGCAGGGATCTGTCTGGATCTCTGTGAGTTTAAGGTCACACAGGGAACAGAGTCAGGCGTGGTGGCACACGCCTTTAATCCCAGCACTAACCGCAGAGGTCTGGAGGTCTGTACAGACAGACAGGAAGTGACAGAGCTGGGCTGAAAGAGGAAAGTGATGTAGCTGGGTGGAGAGAAGAAGTAAGAGGGCAGAGACAAAAAGGCATCTAGGCGTGGGTTTACAGGAAATAGCTCTCTGGAGGCTGAGGAGTTGGCAAGGTTAGGTTGGCTGTGGCTTGTCCTATTCCTCTGATCTCTCAGTTTTTACTCTAATATCTGGCTCTGTGCCATCAAATATTAAGATGCATCACAGAAATGAGAACTACAGAAATTGTGTTCATAATATTGCTGATGGACACAATTTTCAGTTGTTCAATTTTATGTAAAATTCTATTTTTCCTGACTTCAGGATTGAATGAGACAGAAGAATGGGCTAGAGGACTAAGGCCAGTCTAAGTGGCTGCAAGCATTGTTCTGAAGATGCACAGCAGGCACAAAAACTATGAGGCAGTTAGTATGGACAGGGTATGGGTTGAAGTGTTTTAAAACATACTAGCTCACTTAACTCTCAGAAGAACCCCATGAAATTCACATACTTACATGCACCAAAAAGATAGTATTGATGGAATGAAAGATTCCTTCAGAGCCACAGGCAGAGCTATTCCTGCCCTAAAACTGTTTTTTTTTTTTTTTGAGCTGAGGATCGAACCCAGGGCCTTAAAAACACCCTGTTCATACTTTACAACCTCCATGTTTTCAACCACCATCACCTGCATGTCAACAACACCATTTCTAATATAGGAAGCATCTTCAAGTGAGGTGCCTGACTGTCCTTTGTCTTTCAATAGCTGTGCCCTGGATCCTCATCTCTTAGGTGACCCAGGTTCACAGACATGCTTGTGCTGGCTCTCCTTACCACACACCAACATCTATTACCTAACTGGGGGCATGCAGAAGGAGTCAGAGAAACATTCTTCATATAGTGCCAACATCAAACCAGCTTCAGGAAGTGTGGCATGTTTTCTGAAAGTAGATAGAGTTCCTTCACTGCTTACTTTCCTGTAACATGAACACATGCATGTGTACACACACACACATACATGCATGCATGCATGCATACACATGTGTGCACTGACACACCACACACACACCATAAAGCATTCTTGTTAGCACAAGAAAACATACAATTTATCCTTTATTTAGTTACTTCCTTTCTGCCAAATTCCAAGAATTGTTTTCTACTGGATCATGTCTATACAGAATGAATGATAGAGAGAAGGCAGAAACAAGACAACTCTAACCAAGTAAAAGAAAATTAAGCCATTCCCTGTCCGTGAGGAAAAAACTGAATCCATATATAGACATTTCAATTCTACCTGGGATGCTAGTTTACTGGCTGGAGTGATGGGATGTTCTTTGCCATCTCTGGATTTAAATAATTTCCTGTGACAGAGCTGATGTGTCGGTCAATAAAAAGACAACCATCATTTACATGGAGAGCTATGTGCAATTTTGGGAATCTGTCTTAAAGCAGCTGAGAGTTGATAGACTCAACACTCCATGAACTCACCCAGTGAAGTATACAAATGAAGGAGGAATGAATTCCAATGCTGATGAATATGGGTCAAAGAAAAATCAAATCAATGGAAAGAATGCATTTTGGAAACCACACAATGATAGTATTTTTGAACACACAATACTGTTCAAAACCCAGGAAAGCAAACAGATGTTTACCCCAGCCCCCTTCCTCTCTTCATTCTAGCTTTTGTTTTACCATTTGGGAGGTGATTTTTGGATGGCAGTTTGATGATTTCATGTGCATTTTTGCAAATTTCCAGATGTGTTCAGTGTTTTAATCTACACAATGGCTTTATATTGTAGGTCCATATGATTTCTCAATCACAGTTCTTATTTCTCTAAACATTAAAGGAAATGGAGAGCTTAACAAACCCTATTCATTTTGAGGGAACTGCAGAAATTTTCTTCCAAAGCAGATATATGGCTCTTCTCTCTTTTCAATGGATAATCAGTCCACTATGTTGTTCTATATAATGAGTCTCTTGAAGGGAACATTTGCTGTTTTAAAAGAATGAAGAATAAAACCTTGACAGGTAAGGCTGTGATCATTTCCTTTTTCAAATATGTGTCAAGACAATCTGCCCCCTTGAAGACAGCATCCTCCCAGTCAACTTGGAGAGACAATTTAGGTTTCCATGGTGGTCAGAGCACCTTTGAACTTGATGATTTTGTGACCACTGTGGAAACCCCAATCTTCCTGTATGTCAGAGAGATGGGTTTCATGAAGGCGACATGAGGTCTGAGGGATAAGCTGTGTGTTGGACTCTGATAAGTAGTGTGTGTGTGTGTGTGTGTGTGTGTGTGTGTGTGTGTGTGTGTGTGTTAACAGATATAAGAATAGAAGGCATATGCTTATCTAGAACTAACCACTAGGGTCTCCAAAAGCAGAACAAATATATAAAAATAAAGAATGGAACAAGAACTTAGTGAGAAAAATATTAGAAAATGGAAAAGAAAAAGACAGGAGGATTAAAGAGAAACTACTTCAAAACACAGATTTGGAAAGATCCATGTGGCGATGTGGCTAGGGATCTGAGTAAGAGGTTTGAAAGTAGAAAGCAATAATAGGAAATGTGTAAAAGGCCTTTGTAGGACACAGGGATCAGCAATAGCTGTTGTGGAGGGACCCTTAGCATCCTTGCTTCTTTCCATTTGTGGTCATGAACCTTGCTGACCACTGACTCTCTGACCATGATGCTTCACAGAATGAACAATACTATGCTCATTATTGTTGAGTCTAGAAAAATCATTAGCTTGGTCAGAATAAGTGATGCTCCCAAGGCTGAGGTCAGAGCATACATTTTCATTTAATGGAAATCCAGCTCTTTGAAAGGAAAAATGCCTGGCTATAAGAACACATGTGTCCTGGACAGTACCTGAGAATGTGTGCTTTGGGCCCATCCAATTATCAGACCTCCACCCTGTGCAAAAATCAGCTCAGGGAGCCATAGAGTGTCAAGTCACCCTTCTTGGTGGCAACAGCATGCACGCTGAGGAGAGTGTGTCTGTATTCACTGTATTCACTAACCGTTCCTTTAAATTAGCATAAAGGACTCAAAGAGGGATTATGGCATATAATTCAACAGAATAGAACACCAATTGTTTTTGCAGAATTCTCAAGCTGTTTTGAATATAAACTTCCATAATTCCACCCTAATAAACTATTCTCTTTTGATCTTTGTCTCCATAGACCTGTGTGTACATTGCCAAGCAGAACAAAGTCCAACTATCTGCTTTGTAATATGGAAGCAGAAATGAGATCACATATAGTCAGGTTTTAAAAGGCTTATCAGATCAATTTCTCCAAAAGGAGCCCAAGAGACAAACTGCACACAACCTGTACTATGGATGGAGAGGCTTCAATGGTGTGGGTATTCTATCCAGAATAAGAGATTAATGGAATGGTATCTGTTCAGATAGGCAAAGATAAAATATCCAAATCCCACCGAATTGAGAAGAAATAATATCTATAGAGACCCATGATCGTAGGACAGGTCCACTCCTGGAATTATTTTGTATCTTTCCTAGGAAGAATAAATATCTTTTTTTATTGATTTACTGTGAGAGTCCTCCTTTGTAGTTTCTTATTTACATAAAACATAATGGAATTACTAATTGGGCCTAGATGTTGGTAATAATCTTAATTTCAAATAAAGACTTTATGATTTTTCCTAACAATTTTCTTTCCTTTAAAAATAATACACTAAATATACACTTGAGGAATTGGTCAATTTAAATATATTTTTAAAAACCCCAGCCCATTTAAAGCTCAGGAAGACATATCCTCTGCCCCTGGGTGCCTGAACTACAGTAGGCTATTACTATTGAGAGTCAAGCCACCTGGCCAGGAGGCTGGAGCTTTTCCCCAGCATCCAAAGACTACCCAGTATTTCTACACCTCCCATGGAGGCCCCTTCATCCTCCACAGTCTTTTCTTTTAAGGAGAGTTAGTGAGGAAACAGCATGGAGAAGCCTAGAAAAAACTGGAAAAATCAGTGAACATGACTGGTGCTTCCTTCTCTTTGAGCCAGCATGGCCCTCTGTCTGTCCCTTACCTGATAGGTGCCCCTCTGCTTTGGGCAGGTTTCAACATCACTGTCACCGTGTTATCAGTCTGATTCAAAGGCGTCTCAAATTCATACGCTGGCATGGACGGTGCTAGGGAAACAATATTAGATGGGAGACTCATTAGTTCTTTTAGTGACTTTTCACTTCTTTTTACAAAGGACACAGATCAAGTCATAGCTCTCAATCGCTCACACCTGAGACTTACATCCATATAGTCCAGACACAAAGCAACAGGGATATTTTGCTCATGTCAAACAACCTCTCTGACCCTGAGCTGAGGATGAGAAGGGGCAGAAGGGACTAGTGGGATGTTAGTGAGCCTCAATTTTTCCATTTCTATTCTGGCCACCTGCTTACAGTCTGTCTTTTTTTTTTTCTTTTTCTTTTTTTAATCAACAAACCATATTTTGGAATATATGTACTGTGATGGAAATATACAATTTGCCTTAACGGCATATATGGAAGTTTTGGTGTAGTCACTAGTACCATAAAACCGAATGCCATGGTTCTTCCACTAGAGTCGAGTTTTTCCACGAACTAAAGACCCATCCAAGGGTTTAAAGAGGATGCTGGAAGCCAGAGAGACATGGTGCAGTGAATTAGTGATGACCTGTGGACTCTTGGGAAAAGCATGGCAGTGGAAAACACATGAGAAACGAAGGCAGAACAAACAGCTTGGGCTTGACTTTCAGGTTTCATTTTCTACAGTATAGGGTGTAGGTACATTCAGTCTTGGGGTGTAATTCAGTAGGTAGAATGCTTGCCTATCATACACAAAGTATCAAGTTCAATCCCCAGCATCACAAAAATGGGGCACAGTGACACAGGCCTGTAATTAGGCAGAGGCAAGAGGATCATGGCCATCCTCAGTTCTATAGTGAATTTGAGGCCAGCCTGGGCTACATAGACTTTGAGTTTAAAATAAAAAAATGGAGAAGGAAAAGGAAGTACATTAATCCTATCTGAAGCTTTAGTTTGGCATCTCTTAAAATAGGGGCAACTAATTATGACAGTTCAAAAGGACAGATCTCCAGACAGTCCACAAACTTTGGAGTTCTTCCTAACAGGGAAAAGAGGTTTTTTCTTATTCTTGAGAACTTCACACTTTCCTACAATGAAACAGGGTCATATCTACTTCTGTATTTCCCTCTCCAACTCCTCACAAATCCTTCCCAACTTCATGTCACCTTTTCCCCTCCCTCTCTCAGTCCCTCCCTCCCTTCCTTTTTTCCTTCCTTCCTTTCTTCCTTCTTTTTTCCAACTTCATGTTCTCTTCCTTCCTTCCTTCCTTCCTTCCTTCCTTCCTTCCTTCCTCCCTCCCTCCTTCCCTCCCTCCCTCCCTTCCTTCCTTTCTTCCCTCCTCCTCCCTCCTTCTCCTCCTCCTCCTCCTCCTCCTCCTCCTCCTCCTCCTCCTCCACAGCAACCTACTAAGTTCAGTTAGTGCTGCCCATACATGTATGGGCGTAGGCCCATCCACAAGAGCACAGGTAATCTATTAATGGCCACAGGCTAAAAAAATAATCCAAAGAATGATTCGTCCCTCCCCAGCTATCAACTATCAACAATTCTCAGCAATGTACTCTCCTTAGTCATTTCTGACAATCTCTATTTTCTAGAAATGGTGTCTCAGCATAGCCTAGCAACTGTACACTTCAGTAATTGCCCTCCAGACAGATCTGCAGACTCCCCTTGGCAGGGAACTACAATGTGGGAGCTGCCAGTCTCAACCACATTTGGGCAGAGGTGCCTGGTTGTGACAGCTAGAGATCCCGTTCTGTGAGCAAACTTCTTAGTTGTCTTACACGGGGAAAAAGCTTTTATGTAAAAATGGTGAGTTATTTATCAGCTACATCTATTAATTTTTCCTAAGCATTCAAAATCAGCTCTAATTCCATTAAGAATTAACTCTACTTCACAACACGCAATTGTGTGTTGGATGCAAGCATAGCTCGCTCTCTCTCTCTCTCTCTCTCTCTCTCTCTCTCTCTCTCTCTTTCTCTCTCTGTCTCTCTCTCTCTCTGGTTCATAAAAACAGAGAACAGGGCTCAGGAACTATAACCTAACTCCCTTCCTATCTCCTTTGGCCTGAACTGGGATCTTTCTCTGTTTGCTGAGGCTGAAATCCCAGGCTTAAACCATCCTGCCAAGGCCTCCCAAGTAGCTGGGAGCATAGCAGTGTGGTTTTAATACCATAAAAGTCAATCATTACTTTTGATGAGCTTGTATAGGGCAACTGAAATGTCAAGTTTCTTTGCTTTGGGATAGAATTATATGAACCTGAGGTGGCCAGACTCATATTCATTGGAATTTTTATATAATATATGGGAAGCTTAATTATTTTTCTGATGGAACTTCTCCTTATGATAATACTCATAGAAATATGATCTCTACTGGGGAAAAATAATAAAACTTACTCAGAAGTAATACATATTTCCTCTTTGAGTCACCATGAGAAATTGATACAATAGATAATATCATATTAATTGGGATATATTTACTTAAGATAAAAGGAAATACATTAAAATCATCCCAGTATGCAGACTTTCTTAGCCAATCCCAATAACAGTCTATGAATATGTTTGCCCATCTATGCCATTTTTTAATCCTCACAGGAAAACTTATTTTTCCAATTCTGCACTGTCCTTATATCATGTATATTGAACTTCAAGTTAAATCTGTGCACAAAAATACTTCATGATTTATAAAATATCCCACAAGTTATAATTTCTTAAAAACCCCTTTCTCAGGTTGGGGATTTAGCTCAGTGGTAGAGTGCTTGCCTAGCAAGCACAAGGCCCTGGGTTCGATCCTCAGCTCAAAAAACAAAACAAAACAAAAAACCTCTTCAAGCCTATTAAACATTTAAAATACTGTATTTTGGACACTGATTTCCTTCTGCTTCAAACAAAACCTTTTACACAGTCAAGGATGAAGGGTAATACAGATAGAAATCATGCTGACCATTACTGAAGTAGACCCCAAAGCTACTTCTTCATAGCTGTTATGGCTTGGATATAAAAATGTCACCAGAAGGCTGACGTGTTCAAAGTTTGGTTCTTGGTACATGGTACTACTGAGTTCTGATTAGAGCCTGCAAATCTTATCAAACAATCAATTGACTGATGAGTTCCGATCTGAATGGAGTACTGGGAGGCAGCGGAAGCCTTTTCAGACCAAGAAGTCACAGAGGGAGAGGGTTTGTCCCAGCACCTTCCCCTTATTCTCTCTGCTCTGTTCTATCACATGCTTCTCCCTAGGATGCCCAGTATCTCCTCAGGCTCAGAGCAATGAGGCCAACAATCATGGCCTGAGACCTCCAAACTGTGAGCTAAAACAAAGTCCACCACTCTCCCTCTCCAGTATATTGTCACAGTGAGAGAGGGATGACTAACAAAATACATTACAAAAAGTCCAAGGCCAAACCCAAATATTTCACCACTCACAGCCAAGGAAGGAAGAAAAAAGATAATGTTCGTGGAATTCTGTTTATTGTGGTTACACATCCTATACCAGATGGCAACTTTATTTCCTCCTGTCTGAGGAACGCAGGCATTTTCTGCACAGATACACCTGCCAGATCAAATTGCATCTTTTGCTGGGTGATGGAACTGGGTCTGTAAAAGGCTGGAGCCCTGACTGTTTGATGCTATCTATTTCCATCTGTATGCAGGATGGAAAACCACCAACAATGTAGATCCTATGGACAGCAGAATACAGGCACTGCTTTCTGCCCAGTTCATGGTTTACGTCAGAGTTTCTCCAACACAGCTGCTCTGGTGACCCAGGGTTGCCAAGGGGACTAGAGGACCTCACCATAAACTTCTGCCTTATAATCAAGTCCTTCAAGGCAAACTGCTAAAACACTGGCCATGCACTAATACAGGAGGGCCAAGCCCTCAAATGCTAAATACACATAGCATTTTATTTTAGCCTCCGAGTCTGTTTTAGGCACCCAGCAGCTGTGATAATAAAATTTATCATTATGTTTCATCTTTGCATTTTTGACAATAACAACAAAAAGGCACAAAATGCCACTTCTTATGAAAGGCATGAACTCATCACTAGTCAATACCTGATATTTTGGTGGTGAACTGGTTTGTTGCCGGAGGTCCAAACCCCTTCACTGTGCTGGCTCTGATGGTGAAGGAGTATGTGGTTCCAGGATACAGGCCAAAGAAGAGAAAATGGGTTTCGTTTCCTAGTTTTGAGACTCTTCCGCTTTGGTTGGATAGATCTATTTCCGGGTCAAAGGAACTGACTGCCTTGTAGGTGATCTGCCAAGGAATAAGATCGTGATGGTGACTCTAGAGAAGACGGATGTCCATCTCATCTTTATCCGACAGGCCTTCTGATTGGAGGTACTGTTGGACCTGTCCAGATAAGCTCTTCCCTAGCTGCTTCCAACTAGGGAAATTGTGTAGCAACGGAGCTTCCAAGTTGTTACCTGTTCAGAGGGCGGGGCTTAAAGCCAGTAGGTTAGAAAGTGAAAGATGGGTGAAGCATAATCTGATACAGTGAATTGTTTGATTTTGATATGTCCTAAGAGCTTATTTAGGAAACACACACACACACACACACACACACACACACCATATCCAAATTGGCAACTGGCTCAGACTGATAGGCATTGGCAAGAATAGAGGCCTCATCTCTAATCTTTGGTCATTATCTGATTTGGCCATGAATAGGATACTTGTATTTCCCAAACAAGGCCACATTGAAGTAATTTCCATCCATGTGACTGACAATGTCTACTCCAAAAATAAATCTGAGATGCATGCCAGTAAGTCTTGGTGCTGCAAATGGATAGCTATTATGGGTCAGAGTCATTGACATTTTTCAGAGCAATATTGTCCAACAGAACTGTCTGTCATGGTGGACATTTTCTGTTCCCTATTAATCAACACAGTGGCCACAGGCTATATGGGGCCATTGAGAATGTGAAATGTGGCTATTGACACTAGGAATTGAAAATTTATTTACTTTTTAATCAAATACAATTGAAATTTAAATTGCTATGACTGACTAGCAGCTGTCCTCCAGTGAGTATGACTCTAGGTATATTTACAACACTTGCCATGGAATAGACATTCTCACTCTGGATGAGGCTGGAATGTTTGAAAATAAACGGAACATAGGTGCCTTTAAATTTTGCCTTTTCAAGTGATTTTAAAAAAGGATTTCAGTATGATAGTTCATCAGATACTCAAGAGCACACACTTTAGTGGTGATTACTAACTTCTACTGGTTGTAATGACATAATTTTTAAATGTGGCATATTCAGAAGTTTTAAATTGCAAAACTGAGCACTTTTCACGCTTCTAAATAGGTAAACCTACTTGTAATTTATGTGCAAGAACACTAACACTGTTATTATGCGGAGTGATAATTGACATTCTTTTTTTTTCTTATATTTACACCATGTCATTATAATTAAGAAGACCTCTTTGAAAGAATATTTAGATTGAGTCACCTGAGCTATGGCAAGGGAATGTTTGCCATGTATATTAATCACTGCAAGTGGGTGGTGTCACCAAAGGCAGGCAGTTCTGCTGTTAACCCTTTCACTGATGGCTCTTCAGAGGCTGAGGACTTTGTGAAGACAAGAAACCAGCTCCACTCCCAGCAGCTAGGGAGGACTGTGGTGCAGTCTCCTCTGCACCTGCCTCCTTGCTTAGTTCTCCATCCTAAACCCTCCAGAGCGGAATGTGGCAGGTGTACCCGTTCCCCAACATTCATCTATTCATTTACAGACTTGAAACATTTGTAGGGTGCTTCTGACCATGCCAGGCACTGTGTTCTGGGGGGTCTCCTTGGTAACTCAGATGCTGTGACTACCCTGTAGGGTAAGCAGGGTGGTACAGAACTGCAATCTCAGTTATGATGAACGTAATTATAGGGATGAGTACAGTGTACAAAGGACAAGTTCGTCTTCCTGTAAACTCTACCATCTAGACTTCAGCATAGCAAATGTGAAAAATCCCAGACCCTTTGCTTCTTTACTCAGACCTGTGGTCATCTGCCTCTCTAGCTGTACTCCTGAAGACATGACAATCATGCTGTCCTCTGTTCTGTGAGGTGACATGTCTGCAGGGTCCCAAGGACACTTACAGGGCCTTTTGGACACTGCTCTTGACCACCTGCCTAGAACAGGACCCAGTTGCCTCTGTGCTGGGTTTTCTACACATCTCCATCTGTTAATTTTGTTTACATACTGAATGAATGATGTGCTATGGCTAGCAGATGGATCGGACACTGACTTTAGGATTGGGTGTGGTAGAACTGAGGAACTCAACAATAAAAACATACCAGTTAAAAACACTAACTATGGAAGAAACAAACACAATGCTAGCATAAGAAGCTTTGTCAGGGAGAAAGTTCCACAAAACCATTCAAATTTCCTGAGGAAAGAGATGTTGAGAAGCCTGAGAGGACCCGAACTCTATAAAGAACCCGTTGGGTCATGAATTTGGGGGTAGAACCTGGATTAAGTCCTGCAGCAGGAGTGTCCTGGACCCAAGGAATGAACAGACAGAAGGCCTGTAAGGTCTCTGGAGGTTGGCGGGGTAGGCATGGGCTCCTTTGTGCTTGATTCTGTACGTTGGGAAGAAGGACTTGGATATATCCAACAAGGAAACTGAATATTTTGGGTATGGAAACAAAGCAATCTGATTGGTTCAATAAAAGTGCCCTCTTGACAGGCAGTTGGGACTCTAATTTTATTGTAGGGGTTAATAAAGGGAGCAGAGAAACCACTCGGAAGTGTTGTAGAATCCAGTGGCAAAGCTGTGGTGTGGGTGATAGAATACAGTCCACATCTCAGACTAAAGTAGCAGTGGGAGGCAGCAAGAAGAGAATGATAACAGGGACAAATTAGACAGCAGACAGTGATGGACTGCCAGTACGGTAGAGCCAAGGAGCCACCCCATTTGGTCAAAAGATCATCTCCCTTATTGAAAGAGATTGGGATGGATGAGGATGCATTTAAGGATGAATGTAGACATTTGAAATGCTCTTGTGGACATGATGGAAGTAGGGTATGAGAAAGGTCTAGGCTGGGGATAGAAATTGGGGAATAGATAGGAAGATGGTACAGGGGATGAAGATTCTGATGTGAATTCAGGTGATATTAGGTAAGAATTGTGTTTATCTGTGCCGTAGGCAGGAACCTCAAATCTGCATATTTGTTAAAACATCCTAAGTCTGGCTTTCCAACCATAGAGCTGCCAAAGCCATCTGCTGAGGCTGGCCAATAAGCCTTACATAGTGACAAGTCTTGGATGCTATGAATCTACTGTTTAGTTTTAAACTATGATTTAAATATGTCAGAGGCAGAGGAATGTTTTCTGTAATCGCATTGCCTTTTGGAGGACCGAGTGACGTCTTAATGTTCTTTCAGGTCCTACTGTGATCTGTCACCATTGGGTACTTGGTATATTTTCCAAAAGAGACTACAGGAGAGCACAGAAGTATGCCTGAGAGCATGTGAGCATTCACATTCACATTCTGGCAAAGCAGGATCCTGGCACTACTAGCAAAGGCTTCAACAAGGGGCTCAATGACCACTGCCAGGTGGCCCAAAACTGCTGTGGGATGTCTTTCTGTACATTGTGAATATGTATTGCTCTGATTGGTTGATAAATAAAGCTGTTTGGCCTATGGCAGGGCATCTTAGAGGCAGGCAGGAAATACAAGCAGATAGACAGGAAGAAGAAAGGCAGAAGGGAAGAGACTCAAGACAGCTGCCCAAGGAGCAAAATGTAATGGGACACAGGTAAAGTCACAGAACATGTGGTGATACATAGATTAGTAATTATTGGTTAATTTAAGATATAAGAGCTAGCTAGCAAGAGGCCTGCCATAGACTATACAGTTTGTAAATAATATAAGCCTCTGTGTGTTTACTTGGGTCTGAGCAGCTATAAGACTGGGCAGGGCACAGGAAAACTTCCAGCTACATCAAACTGAGTCAGATAGGGGATTTGTAACTGTGTTTTAGCTTAAACCCTTTAATAATTTGGTAAAAATTATAGACACTGCTCCTCTTTCCTTATAGAATACAAGTAAATACTAATTCATGCCTTCTTCAAAATTATGAATTACCTATTTCTAAAGACAAAAATATTAAGTGTCAGAAAGTTCATATGTCATATCCCCTAAACCTATAGGAGTCTGAACATCAGAAATTACAAAGCTCCCCAGGACTAGGAGCTGGCCAACTCCATAAGTGCCTCCTACCACAGAGGTTGCAAGCAGTGAGCAGTTGTTGGCCTGGGCATCATTATTCAATGTACTACAGTATCCCACCAGGCTCAGGCCAGAACATAATACTTCTTTCTGGCATTTCATATTTTCAGCTGGTCATTCAGCAAGTACTTACTAAGTACCTATTCGGCACTAGGCAGTGGAGAAAGCAGAGGGAGGGCTCCCAGAAGAAAAGTTTGGGCAAGCTCTTACACCAGTACTACATTGCTGGCTTAGGACAGAAAACGTTTTAATGAAGCCACTATAAAGAACACCAACTGCCCTCTGGTGGGTCCCAGTAATTTTATGGGATGGCCCCTAGACAAAAGCAAAGTGACACCTGAATAAAGTAGTGGGGACAACAGGTGTTAAACTGGTGAGGTGAAATGGACACTTGCTTTTATTGGATGATTTCTGATTGCAGTTAAGTACCTGGAATCTTCTAAAATTATCTTCCCCTTTTCTCCTTAAAGGCTCCAACTCTACAGTGCCAGTTTCACAGAGAGCCAAATGGAATAGCCTTTCAGGGGGCTGAAATCTTATAGGGAGTATGAGTTGATGGTAATTTCAGCCAGCATAAAATGCAGGTCTTTAATTGGGGTCTGAGCAATTTACCCTGTGAACACAAAGGAATGGATAATTAAATTTGATTTCAGGGTGAGAAGGGCCAAGGTACTTCATAGGCAACTACAGTATTTGAAAGAAATATTGAAAGAATAGCAGAAGAATACTATAGGAGGGGGTTGGACGAGACTGTAGGAGGGCAGAGGCACATGAGCAAAAAGTAGAGTGGTGTGAAAAATTCAGAAGGCTCTTGGAGGAAAACCATGGCCCATTAAATCCAGGAGAAAATATGCAAGAAGAAGTACTAATAATAAATAATCATTGGGATGAGATCCAGAGGTAGCTATAGTTCCTTTGATTTCTTGAAGAGTTATTTATTTTTATTTTATGTATATTGCATGAGTGTTCGATTATATGTCCATGCTCCACATGCATGCAGTGCCCACAGAATCTGGAAGAAGGCATCAGTTCTGTGATGGGAGTGTCAGATGGTTGTGAGCTACCATGTGGGTGCTAGGAATTAAACTCAGGTCCTCTGGAAGAAAAACCAGTGCTCTTAACCACTGAGCTATCTCTATAGCACCTAATAGTTCCATTTAAAGAAAAAGTGGGAAGGTTGCTTTACTTTGAATACTTCTGTACTTATATTTATTCTGAAAGCATTATTTATTACAGTTACAGCTTGACCAGGTACCGAACACTGAAGCTAAGTTTCCTAACATGGCCCCTCAATTCCCAGCTCTTCTTCAAGGTTACCAAGCTCAGACAATGGCAGCTAAGTACACTCAGTTATCCAGGCTCATGATCTTGAGATATTTCAACCCTTAACATACGAATGGCCCCATCAGCAGGCAACCTCAGGACCATTCTGCTTCACTCTGGGTCAAATTTAACTTTCTGTGCAAGTCTCACATGTAACCGAGAGTCTGGGTTCAGCACTGATAAAATTCTTTTCACAGTTGGTGATGGGATAGTTGCATCTAGTAGAGAAGGTGAGCTTCATTTTGTGGTTTTTGTCTTCTTCCGAGATCTTACACATACTGACTGCAAACCTATAGATGTGTAACCCTCTTGGCCATAGGTCTAGAATTAACTACAGACAACTGAGAGAAAAAATTAGTGAGATGTGGTGGCTATATGTTATGCATTTGGGAGTATTATTCACTGATAGATCTTTAGAAATAGGTTCAATATCCAATTTTAAATTGTAGGCAGTCTCAAATTGCCTAAGGAAAAGGCAGCATATATTTTCCACCAACAGTCTATATATGTACACATTTCTCCATGCCATTGGTCAAATTATACATTATAGAAATCATACAAAATCAGATAAATGTTCAATTGAGATTATACAAAATTAAAAAAATTTATTTCCTACTTAAGTTTTCTCCAATTATTATTTACATCTAGTAAGGATGCTATCACATGCTTCTAAGCTGGTTAGAGTTCCTTTTGAGCTGCATCCTCTTCCTCATTTCATGTCTCCCACTGATAGGCTCTTTGTATTATGCTAATCAATCTGTACCAAATCTGTATAGTGCACAGCCATCAGCCCATTTTATGCCATGAGTGTTGGAAACGATCACTCTGTTCTGTTGACACTGAGACTTTTTTCATGTCTTTTATCATTATGTAGTTTAAAGCCTTATGCAAACAAAATTCACTGACCTTTGTTCACATGTCTCCCAAGGCTTTTTATCCATGTTTGGAAAGATGTAATATAAAAATTCCTCTAATTTTTTTTGTTAGAGAGTTCTCATGAGATTAACTTTGCATATCAATCATGAAAGTGTCTTGTATTTACTTTTGCATTATGGAAGCTGGTGACATCACAGGGTGTGTGTAGTTGCAACAGAACATGCTTTTGCTAACACTAAATGGCATCCATCTAAATTGATAAATAAAACTGTAGTTCTAACAGTGGCTAACTCTAAAAGAAAACCTGGGATGCTTATTCTACTTTGAACATTTGCATCCTTAACTGGTTCAGCAGGAGAACAGTATTACATTAATAATTTGACAGGAGAGCCATTGAGGATGGACATCATTACCAGAGCTGGATTTTTCAGAAGATAATTGATAAAATGGAATGGCTAAAGTGAAACGCAGTTTTGGGAAGGGCTAGATCAGAATGATGGCAAGGCAAACAGAAAGGAGAGGCACGTTAGTGAAGGGATGAGGAGGAAGTTAGAATGAATGGAAGAATGGGAGACCATGTGCTGCTGTCAGGTTTAGAAAAAAAACGACGCTATATACGCCTTTCAAATACCAATGCTTTAGTGGACTTTTAGAAGGTACGGAAGAAAACTAAAAAAACAATCAAACCCAGCACATGTGTTCTTATCCACAGCAGACAATCTAATTTATTTTTTATCCTCAAATCATCTAAGTATGTTAACAGCCCTCAGGGAACAAGCATTCACCAACCCTGGTAAGCACCGCCACTGTTGTGATCATCCCTGCTTCTTTAGGGGTAACTGCTTAGCTTTCCTAGAATGGCATCTGTTTCACAAGACTCTGATCTGGAGAGAGGGGACACAGGCTGGCACCACACTGATTGTCTGCTGCTGCAGGATACTGGGCACTCACATAAGGCAAGTGAACCATGCCTCATGAGCACTGAGGTCTCAGGAAAGGAAGAGCCCCTCCTGGGATGCCACCGAAGCCCTGCTTTGAGGAACCTGGAACTACTCTCCTTCCTATACATAGAAACTAGGCAGAAATGAGAAAGGCTGGTTTGGTACCCAGAAAACATCCTTAGTCATTTAGACCCAATTCAAATATTTGACATTTTCCCTTTGGATTTGCAGAAAAATGAGCCAACCTGCTCTACTTGCAAATAGCTGATTGCTAGAACCTTGATTTATGGCATATCCACACATCCGTATTGTAGCTGCATTTAGATCAGTGTTCAGCCTAGGACAGCCTGGCTACTAAGTCAGAGAGATTAATGGGGTCTTCTTTTGAATTATCATCTTCCCGGTTTTTTTCATGCTGAAGTTACTTATCACACAAAGATAAATGTCTGGTGGGATTAGAGAGAAAGAAACTCGCTATTAGTTTCTGTTTGTCTAGTAGCAGCTGGTGGCTTTGGGGACAGGCAGACAGACTCTTGGGTCTTAAAATGAACTTCAAGGAGTAGCTTTTCCAGTAAAAACTCCTGTTATTCTTAGATTAGAATCTGCAAAAGCAATGTCCAAACATGGTTAGAGGGACCAAAATATGAAATATTTTCATCATGGAGGAAAAGAAAGTCGACTCTTCCTGACTTGACTATAAAACACCTCCATAGTAGCTGAGCCATGGATTTCTGCAACTTTATGTTTTCATAATAAAAGAGACACTAAATGCAACATTTTTCTTTTGGCTTTCTTCACTTTGATTTAGATTATTATTATTATCATCATTATTATTATTGTTATTATTGTTTTGAATTTCAACACCAACTTTTGGAAGGTGTGGGAAGCAGCAGTGTGGGGTCATTGCTGACAGCTCATGGGCTCAGGCTCCTGTCACGGCCACTGAGAGGTATTCAAGCAGATCCATATGCAGATCGGCCAGAATTTTTAGCATGCTTACAACATATAATTTTGTTGAATTTGCATTCAAACAAATTCTAGTTGTAAAAAAATGTACCTGCTTGTTTCTATGACAACTGGCACAATGAAAAGATGCTCACAGTGACATGAAGATGGCTGTCACCCCATTATTGCTATTATTTTTTTCCTTGAACAATTTATCAAATTCTCTTTTGCTACCATCACTCAACTGTTTGATTTGCCTCAGCAGACAAAATGGTGTCCATGAAGTCTAAGGAGCATGCAGTGATGGGAAGGGACCCCCAAAATATTATTCCACAGTTACTGTGTAGACAAATTTTTATTGACTTTCTAATTGGATAATCAGTGTTGTTTTACAATCAAGGGAAAAATAGTTCATAGCTAGGAAAGAATGTGACTCAGTGATTGCTTCCTAATCAATGTATGTTTCAAAATATTTATTACTTTCAATAAAAGTGACTTTTAAAGATGTTATACTATGTTGTAATATGTAACACCCAATACACAATGATCTGACTTATTTTAAATATGCATCTCGAAATTGTGCATAGTTGAAAAACTCATTTTTCATCTTTTGTTTCTATATAACAATTATTATGACTATATAAACTCTCCAAAGAAACATGAAATTATCTTTCTAAAAAGCCAGAGAGCTCAGATCATCACAAGACATTATGCTTAAAAAAAGTAAATTACCAACAAATATGTAAGGTACCTCATATAAAGTGATGACACCATATGTTTGTGTTGGCTCTCTCCACTGAAGAAATATCTTCTCCTCAAAGGTACTTCCTTGGATGGATTCAGTGGGAACAGCACCTGGGACTGAAGAAGATGTTGAGAGATGAACGTGTGGGTCATAAACCAACTCTCCCAAGGAGTCTTAGCTAATCATGGACGTTGCAGATCCTAATGGTCTACAAATAACATTTGCATTTCTTTTCAAAATCTGGGATCTAAAGCCAGTTAAACGACACTGCTCTTGTGAAATGACTGAATCATTCCCCCCCCTGTAAGGTGTGAGCCAGTTACACAAAGCCCACTTATTTTCCTTTGTACGAACTGCTTCCATTTTTCCAGAAGGAAGGAAGGAGGATGTGTAGCCATGAGGTCTTCCAAGGAGTTCTGGTAGGAGTGGTGGGTGGTAGTGCTAGCTTGCAAAGATGTAGAGAATGGGAATGGTAGCCAGACCTGTAAATCAAGCACTGAAGAGGCTGAGGCAGGAGGATAGAGTTTAAAACCAGCCAGAGTTACACATGAAAAGATCCTCAACATCATTAGCTGGCTGAAAACTGTCAATCAAAACCATATTCTAGCCCAAATGCAGTACTAGGCAAATGTGAAAGCATACAGTAACTTTGACAATCACATGGCAGTTCTTCAAAATACAATATACAAAGATACACAATGTGACACAGCCATTCTACTATCTGTCATCTATCATTGCTGTCTGTCTATCTATCTATCTATCTATCTATCTATCTATCTATCTATCTATCTATCTATCTATCTATCTATCTTCACTTCATTTGTTCCATCCATCCATCCATCCATCCATCCATCCATCCATCCATCCATCCATCCATCCATCCATCCATCCGTCCATCCACCTACCCATTCAACCCTCTAATATATCTACTTATTACACAGGATAACTGAGAACAGGTCAACTCAGAAGCCTGTGCCAAATATTCACAGCAGCATTATTCTTAACTTCAACGACCCCAAATGTTCATCAACACATGAATGGATAAACATTTCAATAAAGATTTTAAAAAGGAGGCTGGAGAGACGTTTTAGACTGTGCAAGGATATGAATAGCCTTCTAATTGTCACCAAGTCTGTCTCAGACTGGACGGGTGCCTGGAATTTCAAAAGAAAGTGAAGGATTTCAAATTTGAAACTCATTTTTATTTGAAGGCATGCTTATTGGTAGAGTGAGAGCTTTTGTATTTAATCCAAATGGAGCCAAGTATTTAACAGAAAAGCTCTTTATTGATGTGCATGGGGTGGGGGTGACTGCTATTTAAGACTCTCCAATAATTAAAAATATGCAGTTTAGACAGCTGCTGGCCCTACTTGGATTTCATTTGCTTCATTTCTAAAATGATGTTGGATTTAAGTCAATTTCTAATGTATAGCATCTATGGAATATGGAATATGGAATATGGAAGCAATCATTCATTCTGGGCTGAAGTAATCAATAGAAGACTATATTGAAACAAAGTATACATAGCATTAAGAAGTAAGTTCCCAGGAAACACAATTCCAGACTCTGGGCTTTGACTACTTATCACACAGAAGCTGAACCGGGTTTCAATTGGTTCAAGCCTGAGGAAATGCTACCAGTCCTGTCCTCTCTGCCTCCAAAGTGTTTCCTATGACATCACCCTTTCTCAGCATTAGCACAGCTGTATGTGTGGATGTTTTACTGCATGTTAGTTTACATTTGAAAATATTTATGTAGGCTCAAGAATGAAGAAAGGAAACAGAAGAAATCAACCTAAAATTGAATGGGATATATTCAAATTATGTTGATTTGAAGGCCCTCTTGATTGAAAAACAACAACAACAACAACAACAACAACAAAAACCCCATCAAACTTTCAATACCTTGGAAGAGACATGGTAACTGAAGATATTGTAGAAGAAGCACCTTACATGGGGCTGATGAAATGACTCAGTGGATGAAGGTACCTGCCACCAAGCTGACAGAGCTCCACA
Source organism: Onychomys torridus (assembly GCF_903995425.1). Classification (NCBI taxonomy): domain Eukaryota; kingdom Metazoa; phylum Chordata; class Mammalia; order Rodentia; family Cricetidae; genus Onychomys; species Onychomys torridus. Next base: position 21,903,679 of record NC_050465.1, read on the forward strand.
CCAGGGATTTATGTAATGCAACAATAGCACCAGCTCCTACCAGTTTTCATTGGAAATCTACATACACACCATGGCACATGTGAGCCAATACATACAGTCACATAGATAATGCGCAAAAATCAATAAATGACATAATAAAAAAGAATGCTTGAAGTGGACCCTTCAAAAAAATTAAGGCTTAGAACAGGAAAAATAAAGTTGGCTTTTTTTTTTTTTTAAATCAAGAAGACTTAATAGAGAAAATAAAATGTCGAATGAATTTAGGTTGAAGATTTGCTTTAGATATTCTAGGATTCTGGATTTTAGGGAAGTTGCTACCTCATCTATGCTGTCCAGTGATACTGCTAATGGTGATCAAAAGATAATTTCCATGTACTTCCTGTTAATAAACATTTCAATAATCATGTGATTCCAGAACAAAATGATGTTGGCTAAACTAGAGTCACAAGAACTGTTGCCTTCCTCTTCAAACTTAGTATTGTTTGACAATTATTCTATTTGTCTTTCTTCTCCCCATCTTCTTTGAAGTAGGTTTTTGTTTGGTTGGTTATTGAGAAAATGTAATTTGCAATAATAGTTCTTTTCTAATTAGCTGAATGCTGCTGAGCTACAAAACAATAGGTTTTTATTTGCAAATAACACAAGGCTTAATTCCTGAGACTAGAGAGATAATTTAAATAAACAAACATCCAAAATTAGCAAGTCTGACGTTTTGACAGGATTCCAAAGAATTCCCAACTTAGTTCTCACTTTGAAACTCCAAAGGAGTTGGGCAACTTCTTTTCTCTGCCAGTCATATCTGGTCTTGATGAGATGGCTACATTTTATCTCCTGTTGACTCAACAACAGTGTGAATTAAAACAGGAATCATGTGTTTATCAGTAATATTCTCTCATGTCATGCAAGGACTGATTTTGTATATTTGGATGTTTATTACCCCTTCTGGGCATTATTATTGCTACAGATGAAAAATAATGGTTTATACTTAAAGGTAGTTTATCCAAAAGTAAATGATAAGGTAATATGTTATAGCATGCAAACGAGATTTATAGCATGCTCTCTAGACTTCAAGCAACACCACAGAAAAGGGGTGGGAAGACCGTAAGAGCCAGAAGTCAGGGAGATCTTCTGGGCAAGTCACTGTTATGTGATCACAGGCTCATGCAGGTGGAACTCCTGCTCTGGTAGGTCTATGCTGGATTCTATTAGAAAGATGAGAATGAATGCCATGTATGTAAAGATGTTCAGATAGCAGTTTGTGGAACTGATGTAGTATCTCAATCCAGTATGATAATGGAAATGTTAAGAACTATTTAGAATACTATAGAACTTCCATACAGAAAAGTGACACTTATTAGTCGAAATAAGATTTGGAGAATAAGCACTGACTATGGGTTTAGCACTAAATAGAAACCCATGCCATCTCCTCTAAAGCTCGGGGAACATTCCAGAAGGGGTCAGGAAGTGTGAGAGCTGGAGGATAAGGTCAGGGGTCATACAGTAGCACTGTCTGGACTCACAGAACTATTGCAATCATTAGCTCAAAGTTGCAGTTATCTGTACCAAACCCACACAAGACCAGTTCAATAATCAATCAAAGAAGTGGGGAGGGGACATAGGGCTACATACACTATCAGAAAGAAAGATTCCTGGAGAGGAGAAATTGCTATCTTTAGTTGTATGTCCAGGGCTGAGGCCACCAGGCTCCAATGGATAGATCTAAACCCAAGGTCCCATAGATTGCCCTGGTTAATCTCAGTGGGTCACAGAATAAAACGAATCGAAGTAGATGTAAGGGAGAGAACAGTGAGGGACCGTGGAGGGTGGACGGGGTGACAGGGCTGTGGGAGATGAGAATGGTCAATACTAATTGTGTCCACGTGAGACACCGTGTGAAACTGAATTATATAAAAATGAGAAACCTCGGTCTCTGCCCCTTTTCTCCTAATTAGTGCTTCGAAGTAGGGGCACAGACATATTAAACTCCACGAAGGCGACCCTCCACCTGTTTTCAACATGCAGCTCTAAAAGTCAAAGACACGGAAGTTGTTTTGGAGAAAAACATATTTCACATAGACATATCAGTTAAAAGCACTCACGGTCTTCATCTGTCTGTACTATGAGTTCCTGACTTTCCTTGCGCCCCTCGGGGTTCATGAGGATGAGCTTCACGCTGACATTGGTATACGGGGACAGGTTGGTGATTGTATGCTGGGGGTGTGAATTATCCATATCCCAGCTCACTTCTTCTCTCACCTGCTCCTGTCCTCCCACCTGGTAACAGTAGTGCACGGTGAGATTATAACTATGGCAACGAGTTACATTGTATCCAAATGGCTCCCAGCGGATGGTGATTTGCCGAGACTTGACCTCTACAACTTCCAGTTTTCTCGGGCCACGCATGGGATCTATTTTGAAAGAGAAGAAAAACACATGGCGAAAGAATTAATAAGGTGGAGTCTGTGCATTAGAGAAACTTAAAACACATGCAAGAAATATGTGTATTTTGAATAATATGAATTAAAACATACAGAGGAAGAGTAAGCTTGCTTTGGAAATGTTGGCACTAAGACAAACCATACAACCATGATTGAATATACCATGAGCCCTGCCATGTTTGCAAGGGTGGCCCTTTCAGGGTTAGGCAAAGACTAAGCTAGAATGCTCTGCTTTGCTAGAGTCATGGTTCATTGATAATTTCAAGTTTTATTTTCCTTAAGTGTGGTTGCCATAGTGAGTGCAAGAGAATGACAATTGGTAAGAAAATTAGAAACGTAAGAAATGATAGTTAGGATTCACCAGGTATTTAAAACAATTCTGTGAACTGGATGCTTCCATCCCCAGTGCATAAATCTAAGTTCTGTGGCTTGATGACTTAGTCAGAGTCAAGGCTAGACTGTGGTACTGTGATTCTGATGGGGCAAGGAAACAGTGCTTCAGGATATTAATGATTTCTAAACATGAGGGAAGAATGCGATGTGTAACAGCAATTTGAGACAGGGTACTAGGAAGAAGTCTCCACCTTTACTTCCTAACCTGTGGAGGAAGAGGTCCAGGGCACAGTCTCTTGTTCAGCTTTCTATGGATACCATTGAAATTAATAAAGATTCAATTCAAAACTCTCTATGGGTACCATCAAAATTAATAAAGATTTGATTTAAACAGGAGAAATTTCTTAATAAGGAGAAGTGATAGCTCATCCACTGATGTGACAATTCTACAAGTTAAGGAAAAATCACCAAACAAGGACGAGGGCAGGGTTCTGTTTCTGTCTTTACAGGAAAATAGAAAAAAAACATCTTCAAGAAGTCAAAATACCTTGGACATCTAGCCCATCTAAAGAAGGGAAAACTATCCAAAAAAAAAAAAAATCACCAAGCAAAGAAAAATCAGACCTAATGGCACAAATACTCTAATTGGGGTAAAAGCTCACTACCTAAACATCAATATCTTTTTACTTCTCAAAAAAGTTGAAGTCCTAGTTAAAGCTGGCTTTAGAGTTGGAGTTTGGCTCTGTCCTTCTCTAAATCTAAGTATGTTGTTAAAAGAAAAAATTAAGAGTTTTTGTCTCATATCATAGGAGTTACCTGGTGTGGGACAGAAGAAAACCAAAAATCTAGGAACTATTCTCACAATTCTCTTTCTACTCACACTTATGTTTGACTCTGGAACTTTCTTTAGACATATTGCTATCTTAAAATTTAAACCTTCTGTCTTGATATTAATAATGTTTAAGTTTTAGAACAGTGAACAATAAATTTTTCTAACTGCCACCTCTGAAGTCTCCAGAAAGATAATGGGGCCCCACAACAACAATTCTACTTGGCTCATAATGATGCCATTGTGCTGATAAACACCACACAAAGATTGACTGCAAGCTGTTCTGGACAGTTCCAAAGTGGCTAGCTGAGATGGTCTACCAACCTTCACTTCTAGTCATAACTTCAGATAAGTTTTACCCATTATTCTGAGACTGGTTACAAATGTTACAGCTAGTCTTCGTGAGACTTAACCATTGTTCTAATTTTTACAGGATCCCGCAAGGAGACCTTTGCCCTCCCAACAGCAGGAAGAAATTCTAAGAAAATGACACCCCCCCCTCTCCCAACAAAGTTAGACTCAGGAATCTCATTTGGAATAGAAAAAAGGGGGGTAGGTAGGATAGGAAATAAAGCAGATTATTGTATCCACTTATAAACTAAATTAGCAACTTTCAGTTTTAGATAATTTGCATTAGTATGGAGTTTTGTATATTGTTACAAATGTAACATTATTTTTCTATTCCTGTTTAAGATGATTTGTATATTGATACAAAGTCAAAACCATATTTGTCAATTGGACATATATCCCTACTTCTGTTTAAAATATTTTTGTATATTGACACAAATATAAAATTATATTTGACATACTGTATGTCATACTATATGACTGTATGTATGTTCTACTTCTGCTTAGGCTATTTTGTATATTGATACAAATTAAGGATATTTTTGCCATATTGCACTGTACATTTCTACCTCTAAGATATTTTTGTATATTGTCACAAATTTCTGGTCATTGTCCTTATACTGTACATCTGTTTACAGACTGTTTAATTTTATCATGTGAAGCCTTAGTCTTTAAGCTATGTAGGTTTATAAGAGTTATAGGTTAATAGTCAGCCATGCTTGTTAAACTTATAGTCATGTTAGTTAGGTTTTCTAGATTAAAAAGAGATATATTTCAGATGGATAGGTAATCTTCAAACATTTCATAAATCTAGAGGAGATGGAATTTGAATGTTTTAATAACTTAGAATTTTGTTGACATGAGACATGATTGCTCCTGGAAGCACAGACCTACTCCTGAAAGGATGATGGGCATCAAAGACACTCCACATTTTGTGTTCTTCTTGGCAAATAAGGCCTGTAGGGCAAAGTACTGCACCATGCCTTGACTACTGACAGTAAGCATACGGTCTAATCTGGATGAGCAGGACACAAGGAAAAGCTGATCCTTCCTAAGACAGGGTAGGACAGTCTTTCAAATTTTCCTGCTTCTGAAAACAGTCTGTCAGATATTCTAGCCTATAGCCAATAGAGGATGATGCCCCAACAATGCAGAGAAACAATGGGTGACTATCCAGGCAGCCAGCTGCTTCTGTCATTTCTTGCATACTTCAGAAGTTGCTTGCTTACACTTCCTGCTTACTCAGGTAATATTATTTTCTTTCTCAGGTCTTTGATGGGGTTGAAGACTGGATAGCTATAGTTACAATCCTCTCGTATCTTAACTAAGAACATATTAGGTACTGGAGTTAGGTTCTTCAGGATGGGACAGCTATTGGAGTAATCTCTGTAATTTGCTATTTACCTATGTTCTGGACATTTAGTATGTTTCTTACTTGACGTTCTTCTTGTTGATTGTAGTTCCACTTTTGTTTATGTTATTATGCTTTCATCTCCTGGACAATACTTGATAATTGTTTATATTGTATATAGTTTTGTATTAGGTTTAGAACCCTTTTATTTAAACAAAAAAGGGGAAGTGCTGTGGGTATTCATTCTGTTCAACCAATGACCTTTGGGCAATCTAGCCTGATGGGCGTGGCCCTTTCTGGGTACATGACTGGTTAAAACTGAGGAGGAGGTGCTTTGGTGCTCTCTTGGGTGGTCTGAAACAGGACGGTGGCTTCCCATCACCTTTAGGTAGAACAGAGGATGACAACAGCTGAATGAGTGGAGGTGTTTATTTTGTTCTGTACTTGTGAGTATATTATCCCCATTTTATAACTTAATACATTCCCGAGATCCTTTAACAGACTCTTGTGGATTAGCATGACAACCACCCTCACTAGAGGGAGCCAGAAAGGTGCCTGCCTTGTGTCTGAAGATGGCAACTTCCACGTGTGTCTGTTTCTAACAATGATCCCCATGCTGCTTTCTTTCCATAAGTTAGACCAAGGACAAGAAAACCAAAACAGCCCTAGATAACGAGTGGCATTTGTATGGAACATTCCTTATGGATGAACTACTTTCATTTTTAATATTTCAATTATAAGAGTTATAAAGAACTTTTAAAATTTCAGATGTTAGGAAAACATCACCAATAAGGTACTTAGAAATAACACCGAGGCTGCTTCTAGATTAGTAACTTTATCTAATGTGAAGAAAATGTTGCATTTGATTTGATACTTCATCACTCAGATGCTTATGGAACTTTTCAAGAAACCCAAGATCTCTTACAGAGGAGCAGGCATCTCTTCACCATCTTTCTACTTTATTATGTCTCCACAAGGACTGTCCTAAAGCGCTTTCCCAAGGTTTCCATCACTGCACTAAATGACCAATTGCCCGGATATTAAATAAAAAGTTCTAATTTGATTTGAATGGAAAACTATTATGCAGTACATATTTCACGCCTTGCCTAAAAAAAATATACAAAGCCTCAGGATTATAAAGGTAAGCATTAGTTTTTTGTTTTGTTTTGGTGTGTGTGTGTGTGTGTGTGTGTGTGTGTGTGTGTGTGTGTGTGTGTCTACTGGAAAAGTTTTCACAGAACGAATGCTTCCTTTTTCTTTGTTAGCGCCCTGTAGAATTGCAGCAAGGCAAAATGACGTTTCAAGCTTTTCATTCATCTGCCAAGAGAACTGGTACGCTAGAGGAAATCAAACATCTCTATGACCAAGTATCTAAAACCAGTATTGTCATGAGAGTCATAATTAATAGTCGATAGGTGTGTTGCCTCAACTCCTGGATGAAGAGGCCAGTCCTCACTGCTCAGCATCATCAAGTTCCAGATCAGTCTAATACAAAGCTATTGTATACGAGCATCTCAATAGAGTGTACTGTCCCTGACTAAGGATGTCTCTCATCCCCTGGCAGGTCCACCACACTCCAGAGAGGAGCAACACCTAGAAGTATATGAGCTGAGCAGATTAGACTCAGTCCTTAAAACATTATTATTGTTATTAAAACAACAGCAAAAGAGGACATGGAAATGGGAGGATGTGGGGAGGTAGGAATGGACTGGAAGGAGTTTAGAGTCAGTATGATCAAAATGCAGAATTCTCCGCATGAAATCCTCAAAAAAACCCAATAAAATATTTTTAAAATGAACTCTCCCCTTATAATTTTTTAACTTCCCGTTGAAACAAAAGCAGGCACATGTTATAGAGAAACTGCATTTAGAATTTTGGTCCTTTCCCAGGGTACCTATTTGCAGAGCAATCAAACAAAGCTTCCAGTCAACTCAGAGACCAGAAGGAAGAGTCCACAGCTATTCCATAGGGTATTGTTGCTAATGCATGGTGTTTAGCAGGTTAGATGGATTCAGTGGAGTTGCAGCTTATGGAGAAGCAAGTCTATCAGAAGGCACGACATATCTATTTCCTTGCACCCTCTGTAGACTTCTGTCAATGTTGTGTGGTTCTGTTGTATCTACAGAGATGTTGATAGCACTGTGGCAAGGTCAATGCCAATGGAGCTAACTATGAACCCTATCAACAGGGCATCATTATAAAAGTCACCTTGACTCTAATTCCTAGCCATTTCTCCTACTTGTTAAAAGCTGGAGACAGAATTGGAATCAACAAATTAATGACTGAATGGTCTACTATTGTGGGATACTGTCCTTTTCTCTTGCTAGGGCCCAGAGGCAAAATTAAGTGAGCTGAGGTAGTTAATTAAACAACCAAACAAACAAGCAAACAAACAAACATAAAACAACCAAACAAACAAAAATACTAGCATACTAGCAGATGTAAGTGGATCTAAGTATTAGAATACTCATCTGACAATCCAAGGGCAATCTCTAAACCAAAAACCATATGCAAAATCAAACTGAACATGAACAACAAATGTTAAAGGACAGATACACCCCAGAATGTGCTGTCAAGAACCTGTGAAAGCTTTCTCTCCTTAATGATATTGTGGCTAGGTCAAGTCCAGTGACTGAGCCTTTGACAATTCATCTCAAGCAACCTTCTTTCTCTTTTCTCCTTCCAGTCTATAAAATTTAATCTGAACCAGCCATGCTTTAAAAGACTTGCATCTTAAGTTAGCATTTTATGATACCTTCAGTTTCAAAGTTTCTGCAGAAATATTTGCTAACTGTGAACAAGCCATTCCAAGGGGACACTGAGGCCAGTGAGTTACACTGTTGATCACTCAAGACTCTGAAGGGCATCGTTGTAGAAACAGATCACACAGTAGCAACTCCATAACCAGAAATGTGGGGCTTCAGCAAGCCTAATTGGAACATATACTGCATTCCTGAGAGTACTGTACAAATAGCACCTGCACCCACCAAGTTCCCTCAGCATGCCATTAGTGCCATTCTATGGGAGCAATATAGATCTCCTCCAGTTAGATAACAGGGTAATAAACTATAAACCCAAGACCAGTAGTTACAAAATATTTGCTCCTCATTCCTCACGAATCCCAAAGACTGGGCTGAGAACAGAAATCGACTCGAAGGCCTTTTCTCTTTGCACTCACACCCTCCGGACTCACTGACACACCCTGCCTTCTTGGGAGGGGCATCATGATGATCCCCGTTGGTGTGAGGCATGAGGCCAGCTATTCTATCATGAGATCTTTGGCTCAAGATGAGCCGATCGGAAAGGCGTCCCCCTGGAGCACCAAGGCAGCCACTGCAGGAAACTTAGTCAGGAAGCTCCAGGGACTCCCACACTGGCCCAGGGCATTTTTCATTTCCTTCTTTTTCTGCCAGATTGAGCCAGGCTTCCAGCAGAGAAGCCTGACAGTTACATTCCTGACCCGAGGGACCAGCAAGCCCAGTTCTAGCCTCCAGCTCTTAGTATCCTATTTAATCAGCCACCCTGCCTCCTTCTCCCTCATCCCCCTTCTCTCGGAATAAGGGCAGAAGCTGACTGATAGGATCAATTTCCATTGCAGGCTCAATTCGCAGCTCATTTCTCTGGAACTCTGCACTTTACCTCCTATTACTTCTGCCGTGCTTTTTCAGAAACTCAATTTCAGAACCAGTGAGAGATATTTGGGTGTAATTTTAGGATCCTGTCATCGATAATCAAAAACATAGATTACAACCAACGCTCCCGCTAACAGGTTTCGCTTTCCTACCTCTTCGTGAACCACACAGGGGTCTATTACAATACCAGGAGTAACACCGGAATGTGGGGACAGCCCCCTTAGGACCTCCAGCTCTTTCGTTTCTACTCACGAGTCTCACACAGGGGAGCACCAACATAATAAAGCTGCCGCTTCATTTACTTCACCATTCAGCTAAATCAGAGCAAAGCTCCCATTAGCCCATGTTACTTTGGCCCTACCCTGCGGTCCAGTATTCCTAAGCAGCCACGATTCCAGGCCCATGGCATAGTTTGCAAGTGGCATGGCCATGTTTCTGGAATCAGTCAAAGTACTTTCCAAGTTTAAAATGCATCTTTATCAGCCAAGCTGAAAATTCTGAAATAAAATAACTTTAAACTCCCCTACGGACATCTGTAAACCTGGGGTGCAACTTGGTGCATTCAAGCTTGTTTTATACTTACTTTATACTCAGAACAATCTTTCCTGCTAGAACTTTTTTATTTACAAATGCTACATTAATACCTGCTACAGTTCATCATAATTAGAACCATGGAACACCGCGACAGCACCTGTGGGCTTGCGAGGCAGGAAGAGGCTCCATTCATGGTTGGCCTGCACTGCACAGAATGATCAAGTCCTCAAAAATGAGCAAAAAAATCAAGCAACAGGGAGAAGACATGTCCTGAAGTGATGTTTTTAAAAGTGTATGAACATCCCATATAAAGGAAGACTAATTCCATTTTCTAAGGAACATACAGAGCTTCAAAGGTTCTAGTTTTAGGTCCAGCCTGGGAATGCAGGCTTGCAATTTCAGCTACCTGGGAGGCTGGGGTAAGAGGGATCTCAAGTTCAAGATCTGCTAGGGATCCAGAATGAGTTCAAAGCCATCCTGAGCAACCTCACAGGGGGGTAATGGTAAAGATTGAAGAGTTGCACAGCAGGAAGAGCTGTCTGCAGGAATAAATGGGTGAAGTGCACACAGGGTCAAATATTCTGATTCCATGGCTCAGCTTGGGCATCGTGCCAATGTCCAGCAGTTGTTCTGTAAGGGTGACTAGTCTACTGCCCAGGTGGCTGTCCGTGTGTCAGTCACTTTGACCATTTTCATTTCAACTGCAACAGAGAGTTGGGATTTTTTTCCTTACATTTATGAGACACTTGAAGAATTACCTTACATAGCAATATGATTAGAATGTACCCTTCTGCTGGGAACATAGACTTTCTTAGACAAAGGACTAAACGCTGCCTAAGAACTTCCAATATCAGCCCACAAGTGAAGCCTAGAGTGTTGTATGATATTTTGCTTGTGTTCTGACAAATAGAGCTTGCCTGGAGGTCAGAGGATGAAGCTAGCCATGAGTTAACCATAGAGGCCAGGCAGTGGTGGCACACTCCTTTAATTCTAGCACTTGGGAGGAAGAAGCAGGAAGATTAGGAGTTCAAGGCCACCCTGGGCTACATGAGATTGAACTAGTTTAAAAGAGAAACAGATCTAGGTGGTGGTGGCTCACACCTTTGATCCCAGCACATGGAAGGCTCAGACCTTTAATTCTAGCACAGTCAGGAGTTGGAGACAGGAATATAAGGTGAGTGGAGACAGGATATCAGCCCCATTCAGTCTGAGGACTAGTAGAGACAGGATGACCCCCCATTCTGTCTGAGATTTTGTAGAGGTAAGAAGTCTCTTGTGGCTGGCTGTTCTGCTTCTTTGATCTTTCAGCTTTTACCCTAATATCTGACTCTGGGTTTTTATTGTTAAGACTAAATAGATTTGTACTTTATTAGAGGGCCTTTTCCAGCAGAGTTGGGAGACCCTGGGAGAAGGGTGTGGTCCATGGAGTGTTTAGTTTGGGTGGGGGTTTAGGCTGGATATTTTAAAAATAAAGAAGACAGCTTAGGTCCTGGGAAATGCTTACTACACATCTGTAGGGGGACGTTTCTCAGTCCTGCCTGGGCCCATGGTTCAGATAAATCTCTCCCACCCACAGTCCTGCAGCCACTTATAAAATAATTACTCAGAGGCTTATATATTAATTACAAGCTGGTCTATGGCTCAGACTTCTTACTAGCTATCTCTTACATCTTAAATTAACCGATTTCTATTAATCTGTATTTTGCCATGTGGCTGGTGGTTTACTGGTGGTGCTCTGGCATGTTGCTCTTTTCTTAGCTGATGGCGTCTGCCCTGACTCCGCCCTCTTCTCCCTGTGTCTCTCTTGGATTTCCTGCCTGGCTCTTATCCTGCCTTACCATAGGCCAAAACAGCTTCTTTATTAGCCATTAATAGTAACACATATTCACAACACACAGAAAGATCATCCCACAGCACACATCCTATGGTAAATTCTTTTAAATCTTTTTTGTTTTTATGGTTACTTATTTCTAAGTGATGGGTTTGAGGAAGAGAATTTAGAAAAGAAAGAGCAAACAAAATGCACCACTGAGGTTCTCTAAAAGAAAGCAGTGTGGGCACTGAGGACAGACTGAACCCTGAGAGTAGTCACTAGATTTTCTTCTGCCCAGATACAGTTGATCAGTTGGGAGATGTTTTCCTTTTAAACATGAAGTATTCCTTTGTGAGTTTTTAAAAAGTTTTTAAAAATTTAAATAAGAAGCCTTTAAAGTACATTGAAATACATGGGCTATAACAATTCCCTAGGCATCTACTATGCCTATTAAAATCAAGTGCTAATAGTTTGTGTTTGTTTCCAATAATTTTTAAATAAAGAAATAAAAAAAAATTACAGGCTGGGTGTAGTGACTCATGGATGGAATACGACACTCTGGAGATCAAGGACAGCCTAGGCTACATGAGAACCACAAGAAAAGAACATACAAAAAGAAAGCACATAGACTCTTTTTACCTTCCCTTCTGTCTTTGCTGTATTATCTAGAATTCTTGAAGATTTGTACAAATGTTACCATTATTGATCATATGAGGTTTAACTCAGCACAGCCGAGATGAAGTATGTGTGCGTATACATACACACACAGAGACACAGACACACACACACACACAGACACACAGACACACACACACACACACACACACACACACACACACACACACACACACACACACACACACTGTTTTAACTGTGAAAAAGAATTGCATTAATTTGAAAATAACCATAGTTAACATCCACCTCCCTAGTTTGAGATTAGTAGCGGTGAACCTTTAGGTGATTAACGGTGCCACAGAAAGTATCCTTCTGTGTGTATTGTCTTGACCACCATTTTCCCAGGTTGAACTTAGAAAGTTTTCTGATGATTTGTTGATGTGTTTCAGTGTAATATACCAAGTCAAATTGCTCCCTAAAGAAAAACAATGAACAGTTGCTATGCTTCCCCCAAAGACAATGTATTTCTAAGGGTAGATCTTTATCTTGTGTGTATGACTGTTTTGTGTGCATGCACACATGTGGATCACATGTATATCTAAGGACAGATCTTTAATTTTATGCACCTGACTGTTTTTCCCACGTACCCGTGTACCACACAGGGGTTTAAGGACAGATCTTTATTTTATGTGTATGGGTGTTTTGCCAGAGTGGGTGTGCACCAAACATGTGCCTAAGGACAGGTCTTAAACAGCACAGGTAAACAAAAATAAACAAAGTCTAATACAGGACCACTTTGTGACTTTCTGTATTTATTTGAAATATTGCTCAAAACAAACCCATTCATACACAAACCACTTATTTCTTTGGCTGAGTAATTCTGAGTAATTCTAGATGTTTCTGTTCAGACTCTCTCCTAATAACAATTCACTAGGTCACATCATTATATGCATATTTATAAATGAAAAATAAATGTTCCAACATAAAATAGAAACTTGGTTAATTAATGAATAACATCCTAAAGTGACAGTTACAATTTCTGATTGCTGTACCATTTACTCTGAAGGACTTTCTCAGTTGGAAAATGCTAGATCTAATGCAAGCAGGGGTAGTGGTGTGTCTCCAGTATACCTTATAATGGGAATGTAGGGCAAAAGAAAGTGAAAGCTGAAATGGCCTCCATCCATTGCTGCCGTCATCTCTGCGATATGAAAACAAAGTGTTGGGTCCCAGCAGCACAAGAAAAACTAAACTCCATGGTATAAGACCAATTTCTTACAACTATCCATGGCTAAAGCATTCATCGGCAGTACTGGATCCTAGAGCCTTCTGATACACACACACACACACACACACACACACACACACACACACCCCACACACACACACCCCACACACACTCACTCACTCACTCACAGGGGTGGAAAGAGAAGGAATAAGTTAATGAACTAGAGATAGATCAGATGAAATTTTACAGAAGGCAGCATAGAATAACAATTAAAGAAGATACAAATCTAACATTGCAGAGAGAACAGAAAGGAGTCATTTAATGTCCTAAACTGGGCAAGGACATCAATCAAGAGATTTGTCTTAGTTAGGGTTTCTATTGCTGAGACAAAACATCATGATCAAAAAGTAAGTTGGGGAGGAAAAGGTCTATTACTTCCAAATCACAGATCATCACTGGAGGAAGTCAGAACAAGAATTCACACAGGGCTGGAACCCGGAGGCAGATGCTGATGCAGAGGCCATGGAGGGGTGCTGCTTACTGGCTTGTTCCTCATGGATTGCTCAGCTTGCTTCCGTATAGAACCCAGAACCACCAGCTCAAGGATGGCACCATCAACAATGGGATGGACCTTCCACCATTGGTCTCTAATTGTGACGCTCATGGGGGGCAATTTCTCTACTGAGGCTCTGTCCCCTCTGATGACTCTAGCTTGTGTCAAGTTGACACACAAAACTAGCCAGCACAAGATACGAAGGAATACCATTTAAAAAGAGAGAGAAAAAAAAAAACCACGAGACTGAATCCACATGTAGATTTACTGAAGGAAAACGACAGAGACCAACAGGGAAGGTACAGAAGGTTCTGGAGAGGAAGAGTACCTCACACCTTGTGTGTCAGTTAGAACCATAGAGCAGCACTCAGCAGCCACAGCAGAAGGCAGAGCCTGAGGGACAGTGCATTCACTGTGCCCATGGATGCTGGGCACAGTGGTTCACACTTGTCAGCCAGTTCTCTGCAGCCAGGATGAGGGGGGCCACTGCAAGTTCAGAGAGCTGAGTGTAAGTAACTGAGAACTCGGCTCTGGATGGGTCATCTGTTCCAAATATTCCCATTCTGGGCCCAGGGGACCCCTTGGAAATCAGTGCAGAAAGAACTTGGATGGGGAGAAGAACTGGGAAGTGCTAGCTGCTGGTCATGCCAGGCTGCTGCACACATCAACTCATAGCAGCTGTGGTGATTTGAACACGACCTGCCCATCAGACCAGTCAAGATTCCAACAGGATGGGGGAGGGGACCCTGAGGCCCTTACTCTACCAGAGGATCTGCTGGCAGCTGATGTACACATACAAGTACGTAGCCACACACTCAAGAGCATAGCCACACACTCAAATGCATAGTCACACACACACAACTAGTCAAACTGACATTAATAACTAAGAGTACAGGAAGCTGGGAGAGAGACGGGGTTGGGACACTAAGAGGAGTTGGGAGGGAATAATGCAAGGAATGGGGATGACCAAAATACATTATGCATTTCCAAAGAAGAAATAAAAATATTATTAAAAAAGGAACAATGATCCAGTAGGAGAAAACCACACAACACAAAAACAAAATGCTAAAAGAAAACCTACCATTTTACATTTATGCATTCCTTGGCGGTTTAGTTGGCTGAGATAAACATGACCTCAGAGACCCACATCCAGTACATTTACTGTCCATGTGATGATTACAAAAGGACACATGGCAGGAAGTGAGATGGTGTCAGAAGGTGGGTTTGAGATGTTGGGGGAGAGGGAGAGTAGGCTTACCGAATCTGCAGTTATTGAATAATATGAACGTCTAACTGAGAACCTTCTGGTGATAATAATATCAAATCAGACTACTGACGAGAATACATGTAAATAAGCAGGCCAGTGCTCACATTTCAGATGGCACAGTCCTATATATCCAAAAGAAGAGGGTTTAGTATGCCAGGTGTAGACTATGGGTGTGTGTGCCGCCATCCATCCTTCCAGGTGACCACTGTAAAGACGGTGAGTCACACCATCACACCAGCCCACACAACAGTCTATATAAATGAGAGCATATCTTCAGTCCATGGTCATGGGAAGAATAGAGGCAAGAGAGGGGCAAGGTGAAGATCCATGAAAGGACCCTATGCTATTTCAATATCTGATAAAACAGACTTCAAACCAGAACAAGTCAGTAGAGATATGGGAGGACATACTCATTCAAGGAAAACCCACTAAGAGGATACCATGATTCTAAACACTTGTCAACTGAATGCAAGGATACCCAGCTTTATAACTGAAACATTACTACAGTGTAAATCACATCTTGATCCTCACACACTGATAGTGGAAGACCCCAATACCCTGCTCTTGCTAACAGACATGTCATCCAGACAAAAACTAAACAGAGAAATGCTGTGGCTAACTGGTATTATAAGTCAAATGGACCTAACGGATATTTACAGAACATTCCACCTAAGCACTAAAGAATATACCTTCTTATCACCTCATGGAACTTTCTCCAAAATTGATTGCACAATAGGACATAAAACAAGCACTAAAATATAGGAATATAAAAAATAAAACCTAAAAAAATATAAATAAGTAGCAGAAATTAAAAAACTGATCTGTTAGTAAAGACAATTTAGTAGATGCATTTTTTTCCCAAGAGAAAGACACATGTGCAAAATCAATATAAAATCGATATCTTGATACTGTATTTGCAAAGAATTCATTTCAGCCATAGGTAAACAGAAAGTTGAAAGTAAATATTAACCAAAGGAAACATTGAGTATATGATGACTAAGGTATGGATTCATCAAGATATAGCATGGGTAATTCTTAGGATCATAATAATACATTGTTAGACTCTTTAAAGTAACTGACCATCTTTTTAAAAAGTTTTTTTTAAATTTTTTTTTTTTTATGTTCTGTACATGAGTGTTTACCTGCATGCATGTTAGTATACCTTGTGCATGCATGGACAGAAGAGGGCATCAGATTCACTGGAACTGGAGTTACAGACCTTAGTCTGTATGATCTTAGCTGCATGAGCAGCCATGTGGGTGCTGGGAACCCAATCTGAGTCTTCTGCAGGAGCGGCCGGGGCTCTTAAGTGCTGAGCCATCTTTCCAGCCCCATGTAATTGATAGTCGTAACACCCAAAACCACCAACAAATGACTATGAGTAATGTACTTCATTTTCCAGCACAGACATTAACATTACATAATATTCAAAGCCATCCTTAACCACATGAAACAGTACATGGCAAAAGTAATTATAATGATTCACCATTTTAAAGAATCTATTAATGTAATTCATCACACCATTCAATTGGTTCAGAAAGAGTGTTCATTAAAATATTTACAATTTAAAAGGCATTAGAAAATTAAGAAAAAATGTACTTACTTTCCCAACCATGATTAGCAAGCTTTGTTCGTTGTATTAACAAGTTGGGCTGCAACGCTAGCGGAACAGCCCACTGTTTATATGCAATACCTCCCTGTGATTCTGCTCAGTAAATAGTAAAAGGCACAGGAATGAAAAAGGATGAAATGCAACTTTGTATCTGCAGGACTATATAGAATACAGGCAGTATGTGTGAGTTTTAGTACACATAGGGGCTCCACAAATTATAAAGTGTATAGAACATAGCAGATGTTCAGCAAGGTGACCAAATATGAGATTCCTATCCTAATTTTCTGCATTTGGACGTATTAATAACAAACAGAAACTAAAGTTTCTTTTCATTTACTACAGGGACAAATAATATAAAGTGCTCAGGCATAGGCTGCTCCAGAGACCAGCAGACAAATGAAACAAACATGAATCCCAAACCACAAAGTACTAAATAAAAAAATACAAATCCCCAAAGACAAGGATGATGCAATTTTATAAACCTGAAAATACACAGAAGGGAATTAGCACAGGCATACATGATACAAAAAAAGCAGAAATTTAAGACAGGAGCAAGGCAAACACTATATGAGAACTCAGGATACTGGCGTATCAACCTGGGGGCAGAGGATAAGATGGGGGATCCATATAGATCATGCAAAGGCTCTAGAAATATCTGTTTTCTAAGTCAATTACTGTGCTGCCAAGTTAGGTAGGTTACAGGTATTATTTTGTTTGTATTTATTATTACATTACACAGTATTAGTTGGTTACTATTACAGAAAGGCATAGATATGTGAGAGACATTGTTGACTCTTGGACACATCACCATTAGCTCTTATGAGAGAAAGATACTGGCTTATACTAGGAAGAGGAGAGTGCTCACAGGCCACCGAGGCCTGCACTGCTCTGGGATGTAGCCATAAGCTTGGATGCGCTGACTTGAAAGCCACAGAAAGGCGTCTCCATGAGGCACAGCAGTTTCATATCCACAGCCTTATCATCCCACATCCAAACGCTGAGCTGTGAAAGCTGAGACTCATGTCTAGGCACAACCCAGCTCTAATGCTTAGGCCACATAGGAGGGAATCTCATTATCTCTTGGGGTAATTATGGCCAGATTCTAAAGGGGACTCCAGACATTTGTCTCAGGAAGGAGAAGCTGCTCCGGCAGGTAACCGCCTAAGACAATGACTATTCCACACGGTATTTTTGTGCCATTTAGCACTCCAATCCCACCAATAAAAACAAATCCGCTTCCATGAATCCATGTTTAGCTTCATCTGTTAGGAACCTACCACAAAAGGCATATGCATATGATGTCTGTGGTATAAATGGGCTTTACTATATTTATGTCATGTATAATCTGCACATCTGAATACAATATGAGTCAGTGTATACAGGTACATGTCCATATGCTTTAAAAATGTGCACATTACATGATCAAAGAGGCACCTTGATATATATGTATATATACCTAAGCATACATACATATATGTATACATACTTAGATCCATATATCACATACTTTAAAATCTTTAGAGACTGTTTCTGCTGTATCAAAGGACTCCTAATTGATTTTTTAAAATCATATGAGCCAAATTAAAATAAAATTTCCATGAGAATGCCATAGAAATGAACTGATCATGTAACTCGACTTGTTTCTCATACCAGTCAGGGAAACTGTCTGCTTTGCTTCAAGCACAGCTTTCTCTGGAAAATTCCCATCTCTGCTCAGACTGACCCATGTACGTGCAGAGAGAGTTGCCCTTTAATCTAAGAAATGACAGCCTTCAATTCCATTCCAGCTTCTAGCTGATGACCGGAAAATAGAGATATCTATATAGTCACATGGCTCAAATCTCTGAGTATGTTGACCGTGATTCTATAAAGGCTTTATTGTTTTGAGAACAATCAAGTTACATTTCTCACTCCATACCTAAAAGCACGCATTATCCTCGAAAATGCCTATCTTTGTCAACTGACATGTTTTTCAAAAAAGCATCAACACATAATATAATGATGAGTATATTGCTGTCATTTGGTTTTAATAAATTGATTTTGGAAAAGAAGCTTAATTCTTCCACATTTTCACTTTTATTGTTTGTCTCTCCATTGATAGAGTGTCGTGCTACACACACATCTGAGGCTGGTCCATGTAGCATAGGCTGGTTCCACTTTGTGGCCCTTCTACCTCAACTTTCTGAGAGCTTAGATTACAAGTGCATGCACCATACCCCTCCAGCATCTATACCCAAAGGAAATTAAATCACCATGTCAAAGAACCATCTGTACTCCCATGTGCTTTGAGGCATTATTTGCAATAGGTAAAATGGGGGATTATTTTTAAAAACAGGTAATTATTATTGCATACGAGTTGTTTATTCACAAGTGTGAGCACATGCCATGGACAGCCCTGAGTGTGGGAGTCAGAGCAGAGCTACTGGGAGTTAGTTCTCTCCTTTACATTTCAGAGGCAAGGACTCTTGTGTTTTTGATGAGCTGCACTCCATGCTCACTGGCCCATGAGCTTCTGGCTGAATCTTCTGTGTGACCTTCCATCTTGCCATTGCAGTATTAGGATTGCAGACACATGCCACTGCTTCTTACTTCTGATGTGGGTTCTGGAGCATGAACTCACTACAAGCACATTCACAAGCTGAGACATCTAGCCAGCCCTGCCCCTCCCACCCAATATGGGAGTCATTGAAGGGACCACTGACTTGTGGATGGGCAGCTAACGAAAATGTGCTACATGCTTACTAGGATATGAGTCAGCTGTAGAACACAATGCATTCCCATCACTGGCAGAAGCAAACATAGCATTCAGAGTGTCTTCTACTTTCTGTGTTGTGCCTCCCAGCTCTGTTTTGCTAAGCACTTTGAAGGAATGATCCAGGCAGTATAAACATGGCCCCAACCATCCCCAACTTCATCTTGCCCGAGGATCCTTGGTGACATTACCGAAGTCTACATTCACAGTATAAAAGGAACAGTTGAAATTCTACTCATTGAGAATCTTGGATTGTTCTGGTGTGATGGGATGGACAAACTACATTTCATCCTATAGATCAACTTTACATGGAAACTGCTGTATGAAATAAAGCAAGACTCAGTAGAAGATTTCCTGGATATTTATTTCAGACTATATAACACAGGAGGAGGCAAAATGATTTTCAGAACTGTCAGAAATTGGTTCAGAATAGGTTTTGACCCTTTCTAACCCTCATAAAGCTGTGGTGCCTACAGAAAACCTTAGACGTTTGGAACTGATATTTAGTCTGTGGCAAAGGAGGACCAAAAATATTCAGGTTTTTCGATTCAAGTTAATGTGAATAATGACAGAGAAAAGACAATCACAGACTTTTTTTTTTTTGGTTCAGCTTTGCCCATAGGCAAACCATCTTCTCTAGTTACTTCTAAGCTTTATTCTTAGGTAAACCATTCTCTCTAGTTACTTCTAAGCTTTGTCTATAGGTAAACCATCCTCTCTAGTTACTTCTAAGCTTTGTTCCTAGGTAAACCATCCTCTCTAGTTACTCCCAAGCTTTGCCCATAGGTAAACTATCCTCTCTAGTTACTCCTAAGCAGATGGATGTTTTTTAAATATTTCCCATGTTCAGACTCTACTGTGTTGGTATTTAAAATCTTTTTATGATTACAGAGTTTTCTGTTTGAAGTTGTTTACAAATCTGGACAAATGGATTTTTACAACAAATCACATCAAGTCTGCTAGAATGACGGCTATACTGTAATTAGTCTTCTGTGTTTCCATCAACAGCTTGTTTAACAAAGACTTCCTCAGTTTCAAACAGAAAATGATTGACACATTGGTTTTAGTTGAAACCCTGGTTTGAGGGCCGGGCCTACATCTTAGTGGTAGAGTATAAGATTGACACACTCCATGGTGTGGGTTCAATCTTCAATACCTCACCCTCCAAAGACAAGAAACCTCTGACCAAGTCTGTCTGTTCTGCCTGGATCATCTTTCAGAGGAACTTGAGAATGAGAGAGGATAAGATGCAGAGCATCCAGCTGAGCACTGTTCTCAGGAGGCAGGGGAGGGGGAAACTCCTGGAGGAAATAAAGGCTCTCTTCTTTCAAATGCTGAGAAAAGGGGCAACCGAAATGGCTTCTGCTTTTTCCAACAGAACATGGAAGCCATTGAGCTCAGTCCTTTTAAAGACGCATCCAACATAGACAGAAGATTCACATACTGTTACTTTTTCTCTTCTATCATTAAGCTGAAGTGTGATTGGAGACAGTTAAATTTCCTGACCTCATCTGTAGAAAGGCAATGGGGAACTTTTGTCAAGTGTTTCCTCCAAATCCCAGAAAGCTATTATTTATGGAAGAAATGCTCCTATTTCACAGTCACTGATTCCACAGAGGTGCTTCTCTTCTGTTTCATATCCCTTCAAGAGCGGCCTATTCCATTTACTTACAAATGGCTGCCCAATCTTTCCCCTCAAATAAAAGCTCATCTGATCTTATAAACTCCATTGGAAAAGCTTCCTGACTTCTTCATCTCATATCCCAGAAGCACGAAGAAAGCAGGAAGTCACATGACCATTAAGATTCATTCCTTGGTCTTGTCACCCAGATACCTTCCTTGTCTCGCCCCTATATCCTGGCATCCAGCAGTTATAACTGGAGGAAGGGTACCTTGTTGGAGAACTTCTAGTGTGCAGGGCTATCTGAAATCTGCCCCCCAACACACACACACACACACACACACACACACACACACACACACACACAGGCTCCATGCTCCAGAGGACATGCAGGCTGTCACTCCCAGCATGGACATTTTTGCTCTTGTGTGGTACTTTCCTTTCACAATCTTGCCAACTTTTACCTCCATGAGCCAAATGCCAATGAAGTGCCAGAGATAAGGGCTGGTGCATAGCCAATTCCTCACTGGCTACCATACTTCATTAGTGAGCAGTCCTTCTGCTGGCCAATTCTGCTTATTTGAAAGTAGCTGAAGTCTGTAGAACACATCATTCGGTGTAACATCACTTGGTGACTTCTGTTAACTCCTGATTAAAATGGTCATTATTCATACAATTGTGAATAAATTTTCATCCATACCCACAGATAACAACTATATTGGGGTGCTGGTGCCATTCAACATAACAAAACATTTTCCCAAACAACATGGCTGTTTTTACCCTTTGTGTTTCCTTCTCTGTAAAGATGTAGGCTTCCCCTCTTTCCTTGGTGTGGTGCAGGTGGAATGAATCTGCAGACACTTACTGTACAGTTGGTGGCAAAGGCTTGTGGCATCTGGGTTGAGGAGTACTTGTGCCAGGGCAGATGTGAGAAGGGGTGTTGCTTAGCTTTGCCCCTGCTATCTAAGAATAGGGATTGTACAGAGTACTGATAAATACTATCAGTCAGACCGATCTTTTAATGGCCTCACTGATCAAACCTCTCACCCACACTGAATATTGGAAGATGTCTCCTTATAGGGTGTGGGAAGCAGAGAGGCTGAGAGGTAGGTTTAGTCAAGGATAATAGGTTCAAGTAAAAAAACTACATCCAGATGGGCAAATAAGACCAACAGTCACAGAGAAGGCTGGGGGAGGGATGTGGTGGTAAATAACCTACTTTATCCCCAACAGGATCCCTTTGTAAGTTGGGGATAACCAAGAAAAATAAATACAATTGTGCTGGTGTACATTGACACAGGAGAGAAAATAAATGCAAGACAGATGAGACTTGGGGAAATACTGTTAGCTCTGTCCCAAGAAAAGGAGGTTTCAGCACACTGAGGAACAGGCTGCTTCTCACTGAGTGTGGTTAGCACTGGGTTAGAATATGTAATCACCAGACTTGCCACCTGTCTTAGGGTTTCTATTGCTGTGAAGAGACACCATGACCACAGCAATTCTTAGAAAGGAAAACATTTAATTGAGGGGACTTGCTTATAGTTTCAGAGGTTTAGTCTATTATCATCATGGCAGGGAGCATGGCAACATGCAGGGAGACACGATACTGGAGAAGTAGCTGAGAGTCCTACATCTTGCCCAAAACAGGAATTCACATTGGGAGGTATCCTGGGCATAGGAAACATCAAAGCTTGCCCACACAGTGACACACTTCCTCCAACAAGGCTATACCCACACCAACAAAGCCACAGCTCCTAATAATGCCACTCCCTATGAGCTTATGGAGGTCAGTGACATTCAGACCACCACATTGTCAATAAATGTGGTTGAAGACAATGAGGCTTCAACCTGTGGAAGCTTCCTATGGCAGTCATTTTCATTTCTACAGATTCACATTCTTCTCAACATCACTTTGGGTTGGAATTTATAGACCGCCAAAACCCACCCCCTGGAAGTGCAGAATTTGGTAGTGCTTGGTACATTCACCAAGTCACTAGCTCATCAACAAACAAGCCCTAAATTTAAAATAATTTCAGCACCTCAGAGAAAGTCTTCACGTCTACCACTACCTCTTCTCATTTTCCAGGGCTGCCCTCACCCCCACTCTCAAGCCTTGACAACCACTAATTTATTTCCCATTCCTATAGACTTGCCTGAGCAGAACAGTTCCTAAAACTGGACTCACATAGTCAGTGGGCTGCTGTGACTGCCTTTCATATATTTAGCATACTTCGAACACTCATCCTGTTGTGGCACATCTCAGCCTTCACTCTCTTTTACTGCCAGATAATACTGTGCTGAACAGACCCACTCTATGGCTTTCTTTCATCCATTCATCAGTAGATAGGGACCTCTGAGCTCTTCCTATTTGGGGCTTTCGTAAACAGTGCTGACATGAACATTCATGTACATGCTTTGTGTAGATATGTTTTTTAATCTGTGGGCCAATACTTGAAGTGCAATGACTACATATTTAGCCATTTGATTTTCAAATTGGTGATACTATTTTATATTCCACCAACAAAGTATAAGGAATCCAATTTCTCCCATCCTTGTCACCTCTGTTACTTTCTGTTTCTTATTTTTTCTGTCTTTTAGAAATAAAATCCTCTTTTTCTAATAGAAATGTTAGAAGGCTGTTACGATTCTGTTGCTGTACTTACTAGATCACTTGTGTATCTACTATAGAAAGTGTCTGCTCAAATCCTTTGTCCTTCTTCACTGAATTGTCTTTGCCTTATTGATTAGAAGGTTCTTTATATATGTTGGCTATCAGTTATTTTGCCAAATATATAATCTAAAAAATATTTGTTCTGTTCTTTGGCTTGAATTGCAACACTTCAAATTTAATTACATTCAATTTGTCTGTCTTTTTTTTTTTTTAAATTGTGGTTTTGATGTCTTATCTGGAAAGTATTGTCCAATCAAAGATCACAAAGATTCATGCCTAGGTTTTCTTCTGATAGGTGTATACTCACAGCTCTTGCCTTTAGCTGTTGTATGCATTCTGAGTTTGAGTCTGCGTGTGGTGTGGGGTAGGGGATCAACTTCTTTGCAACATATTTTGGTAAGACCATTCCTTCCCATTTAAAGGTTTTGACACCCTTGGTGAAAATCAATTGGCCAAAATGTAATAGAAATTTATTTCTAAAGTTTCAAGTCTCTACCATATCACAGAGTCTCGATTCCTGCATCTGTGCAGTGAATGTACTCTTGAGTTAAAGTCTATTCACTGAGAGAACTGATCATCCCCTGCTTCTGTTTCAAGTAGGCCAGTATACCTGGGGCAAAGAAAAGCGCACTTGTACCTTTCCTGCAGTTCCCAGAAGATAATAAAACATTTTCCATTCATTTCTCAGATGTCATCATTCTCCATTGCCTTTCTCTTGGGAAGGAGAGAGAGTTGAAGAAGATGTCCTCCTGCACCACACTCTACCAGGCTCCTTTGGGCTCTCTAGATTGGGTTTCTGCCTCAACCTATAAAGACTTGAACAGATGCTGACTTGGTTTATAATAGCTCAAGGCTATTTCTCCGACATGATCCCAATCTCCTTTAATTTCTTTTCTGGGAAAATTGAAGGTTGTAAAGAGTTTGCTGTTGGTCACATCAAGCACCCAATGGTTCTGCTATCTCCCAGTTTAATAGAGGGAGGGTCCTTTGAGGAGAGCATTAACAGAGGTGAGTTTTCACCATGTTCCACTTCTCTGACTCTCCAGAATCCTTGCCCCCTCTCTTAACACCTCCATTCTTCTTAAAATGTCCTGTGAACCCTATAAACATTTCCAACTGCAGTAATTGCTGATTAGAATGAATCTCTATCACTTTTGTGCTCAGTTCTGTTTATCTCACTAGATGGCCAGGGATGAGAGGTAGGGGCCAGGAGGGCTTCTTACTTTCTGCAGACACCTAAGTGTAGAAAAAGCTTTCCTCTCAGCATGGATAAAGAGACAAATAACACTCAAATATTCCCACCTAAGTAGCATAACTAAACAAAAATAATTTTAGTGAATATCAACTTTTCCCTAATGTCAACAAAGCAAAGAGAGAGGAATTCTAAAGCTCCTATGCACACAATCAAATACAGGAAGAGGGAGAGATGAGCTAGGTTTGAAGACTGCATCGGAGAAGATGGTGGCCATGATTGTGTAGAAATCTGTTCAGCAGGTCACACCAGCAGAGGTTAACATGGAGGGATTTTACCAGTGAAAGCCCTCGGCCTTAGAATGACATCTAAGGCCAACCTGAGGCACAGGACAAGAGGAGACAGTCGATGACTATAACAGATAAGCACCTGGTTGCATGTCAGGTTGCTTGGTCTAGGGATAAGTTGGGTTCAGATCTATCCATCAATTGCACAGAAGGTGCTAGGTTATAGGTCTTCATCAAATATCTCCAGTCTAAGGTCAGTACAAGGCATAAGAGCAATCAAACATGGAGAGAAGAGGGCCACAGGAAGAAGAAAAGGTGGGGAGGTCCAGGGAACTAGATGAGGTGACCAGTTTCAGAGGCAGAGATGGAGTGGAGAGAGAAAGCCAAGATCAAAGGGGAAGGCTGGCCGCTCTCCTTGTTCAGACTTTCCTGGCAAAGGGAGTTAGTTGGAGCTTGGGCCAGGGCAGTGGCAACATGGGAAACAGTCTGGAAACAGACAGCACAGGATCTGGTTGACTACATCCAATGGGGTAAGGGTGTGAGGGACATGGAACAGGAAAAAGACCAACAAGAATCCAAGTCCTGCTGAAGGTAGCATTGTCAAGACAATTAGCAGAGATGGATTCAAGTCGTGCTTGGGAGAAACCATGACATCCATGTCCAGGCCCAACATGCTATTTATTTGACCCACCCAAAAGCACAGAGAGGAAGAGAATTTAGAGGGTGTGGGACAATGTTTCAGGCCATCAACATGAGTGACAATCCCCAGGAAGACACCGGGAAAGAGAAGGGGCACAACAGTAGGTCTCTCTGAGCTGTATTTCATTTTATCTTTAGTCTGGATTTTGTTTCTTTTTAAGATTCTTGAAGATGTCTGCCCTCTCTTGAATCTGTGAATAGCAGTATATTAAGGGTTATAATTTTAAGTCATTCCTTCTTTGCTATATGCCATTTTCAATATATTATTTTCCAATAGGTCTTACCTGAATTTTAAAAGAAAACACATAAATTTTAAATCAAGTGCAGGATTTTCCACTCTGAAGTAAAAGCAACTGGTATTCATATTTTATGTCTGGAATATACATACTAGTTGTATACTTCACAGAATGTCTCATTTAAATTCTAATGTATTTTAATAAGGAATGAAAGAAAATATCATCCAGTATATTTTTTTCTTAAATTACCCGTAGTGCTTGATTACTCCTCCACAATCAAAATCACATCTTAAATATGAATGATACAAAACAAGACTACAGACTGCCTGTCTAACAGGGAGACTTCAGCTGCTTGTTCCAAATGACATACCTAGCTATTCGGTAATCACTTTATAATAACACCCTTCATTTCCAAATCTACTTAGCCATCAGGCAGCAATGAGAAAGGAGCTGGCAGCAATTCCTACAACCACACATTAGTTTTACATTTCATGACAAGCTAATTCTAGAGAGTTCTAAAGAGAGACAAGCCATGGGTCCTTGTGATTTTCTTCCCTTTGCATGAAAGAAACGTGCTGATAAATGAAAGATAAAAAGATAAAAAGAATACAGACATACACTTTTCACTTCATCCTGTGTCAGTGACAGATGGCCGGGGTTGCACCCCAGGTGACACAGAACACCTCCTAAGTCAAGAGAAGTCGCACAACTCCTCCTCAGCTTGTTGCTGAGGCTCCTGCAGCAGGCTTTGGAATGCCACAACTGACTTTCCATCAGAAGTCCCTGGACTAGCTGCTATAGGACATAATGCAGGAGTCGGCTCCCAGGGCTCATAAGGCAAGAGATCCCTCTGTACTATACGGGAAATGACAAACACATGTCTTGTCATGAAAGTGCATTTCAGTGCAGGGGGAATTGAGGCCAGGCCTTAAATGATGCGTCCAATTAAATTGGAAACCTGAGTAAGAGGCATGTGCATGTCCATTTAGCACTGAAGAACTGAAAGAGTGAAGCAGTGAATCAGGCATTATTGAATCCCACCCATGATGTGCACCTGAGAAATACTGCATGTTCCCGGTGTAAGCGTCTAAGATTGCCATGAAAAATCACCTGGTACAATGATAAATCGTGGCCTGAATCTTCACAGAGCTCGGCAGCCCTGTCCTTGCCAGGAAAGCACAGGCATGGACGTGGTGGTTCATACTGTCATACAGAAATAAATGGGGTATTTGATACAACAGTCAGAAGAAGATGGGAAGGGACTTTCTGGCCATCACAGCAGTTTAACCTCCTGACAAATTGCATTAACACAAGAGTATCATCAGTGACGTCAGCTGAAGCTCGGATCGAGCTAAGGCTCCTGGCTCCTATCAATCTACCCTAAGGAAATATTGCCAGTGAATGCAATAGCGAAGTTAATTTTCCTCTAAATGGCTGGATTCGGGTAAATGTAATCAGCCTGAGCAAGAACGTGATATCAAATCCATTTTGGCAAGTTAACTCTGGGATGCAGGAACTGATAAATGAACAACATTCTGCAGATGGTAAGATAAATTCTTAACTCCGCCATGCACGCAGGCCCTGAGTGAATGGCAGTTCTTTTTACCAAGCAGCTATATATTAACCATTTCTAGCATCTGGCAACAAGATAGAAATGATCATGGATGTGAACACTGAGAGCATGAGATTAAACAGCAACACACACACACACACACACACACACACACACACACACACACACATTTCAAATTCTCATCTGCCTAAACCTTCCTTTTCTAATTCCCCACACGAAATATGTACCACTAGTCTCAGACTATTCTGGGGTTCTTCTTCCTGAAAACCCCACCACTAGGACTAGAAACTGAATCTTTGTTTGTTTGTTTCTTTTTTTGAGACAGGGTATCTCTGTGTAGCTTTGGAACCTGTCCTGGAACTCACTCTGTAGCCCAGGCTGGCCTTCAACTCACAGTGGTCTGCCTGCCTCTGCCTCCCAAGTGCTGGGATTAAAGGCGTGCACCACTGCTGCTTGGTGGGGAACTGAATCTTTTAATGTTGCATCTGCATGAGCACTGGCTGCCTTGCTACATGACACTGATGGATGTACATATACCACGAGCCCAGTGTCACTCACCTGTCCTCTTACTCAACCATGACACAGGCATATAGACCAGCTGGCTCTAGATCCTGAGTGATGGCTCACATATGGAAACAATGATGAATGGGAGGATCACCCAGGAGAGAAAAAGGGCTGCAGGATTCATGCTTGTAGTATCAATGACACAAAACTGGTCCATGTGGCTCAGTGGTAGAGCATGTGCCTGGCATGTTGAAGATCATAGGGTTCAATCCTCAATATCACCGAACAAAAATATTCATACTAAAAATGCATGTGCACAGAGAAAGCATGTCATTCATGACCTATCCCCTTCTCCACAGATGCTCACACACTGCTCTCAGCTGCTTTGGAAACTGGAGGTTTGTAACAGGTCACTCTTGAGACCAAAAGAAGCACCAGCAGTGAGGAGTAAAGACATCCGGTGCATCGTCACTCACTGAGGTTCTAGAGGCCTACATCTGGGGCAGGAGTGGGAACTGAGTAGAGAGGTACCAGAGCCAGGGTGACTGCTCACCAGGCAGGAGATGCTCTGGGGCCATATTCATCAAATCCTACTCCAGTGACTTCCTCTACCTCACAAAAATGACCCCTTTTCAGAAAAGCCAAGAGTGAAAAACATATTTAATGATGGACCCTAACTTGTTCTATCCAGTGCATGTAGTTTGTGATATAGCCTAAAGAGTTTTTGCTTTGTTTGCTTGGCTGCATGTTTTTGCAATGTAGAAAAGGCTGAATCCAGGCCTGCACCAAAGCTGGGCAAGGACACTACCCCTGAGCCACACCCAAGCCCAGATGTTTTGTTTGTTTGTTTTCAGGCTGAGTCACATTATGGCACCCCAGACTGGTCTTGAACTCCAGGGCTTTTAGTGATCCTCCTGCCTCAACCTATTGAGTTGCTGGGACCATAATCAGGTGACTCAACGCCTAGTTTCCATAAAACAACAACAACAAAACAAAACAAAACAAAACAAACCCATTTTGTTTATTGTGTGTGCATGCATGAGTGCAAGTGTGCCACAATGCAGCTGTAGAGGTCAGAAGTCAACTCTCAGGGGTCAGTTCTCTGTACCACGTGAGTTCTGGGGACTGAACTCAAGTTATCAGGCTTGGCGGAGGGCAGATGCCTTTGCTCACTGAGCCATCCTGCCAGTCCTCTAGTAGTTGTTCAATTGGAAACTTCAATTTAAAAAAAAGTAAGAGGGCAAGCTGAATAACATGTCTCACCATGCATTAAGTACTTAATTTTTAAATAACAATAAAGATAGTATTATTTTTGTATACTTATATAGCAAGTGCCTTATTACATATGTAGGCATACACACAATCACACATACAGCATATGCTTATGCAAAGCAATTTATTAAGCATAAAAGTAATAATTCTAAAATTGTAGCAAGTGCTTCCTTTAAGTTGGACACTGGGGTACCTGGTGCCTAGCATTTGGGAGGCAAAGACAGGAGAACACTAGACTCAAGGGCAGCCTGAGCTACATAGGGAAACTTTGTTCAAAAATCAAGAAAAGAGAAAATCATGCAAAAAACATTGTTTCACTCTGTTGATGAATATGGAACCTCCTTGTGTTGTTCAATGAATATTTTGTGGTGATGGTGATGGACCCCAGGCCTCCTGCACATCAAATGCATGCTGTACACTTAGCCCTCTCCTTCACTCTAAGTAGGAGTACAGACTACACAAGCATCATACTGTTGAGGAGAGAGAAGTGATCATCTGTGAAAGTTCTCAGAACTTTGAATTTCTAGTTCCTGTGCACACACACAATACTCAGGCTTTGCAACACAGCTGCATTTTATTAACTTCCAAGGCTGGCTTCTAGACCATAAATCTAGTGGATTCTAATAATGGAGGTATTAGAAATCAACTGGATAGAGAATTATGAATCTGGGGACTACTTCTGAGCTGTACAAAATTATAACACATATCAGGGTTTCTTTAGTTCTGACAGAAAAGAAACTAGAAGAAGGTCCTAGTTAGAAATCTAGACTAGTTCAAGAGGCCAGAAGGCATGCTTCCCCATGGATGTTTCTAGAACTAACTCTATTAGATAGCCTACTTCTAGCTATGAGCACAACACTGGTCATTCTGAAATTTCCCAGGATTGAAGTGGGAGGAGGCAGAGATTCAAACAGTAAAAATCAGGAAGCTAAGGGGCTACTAGAAATGTTATGTTATTGCCATCTCTAATATGATTAAAAATATGGGTGCCTGCCAAAACCTCAAGGCACTAAGTGAAAACCAAATTCCAGAAAGCTGGGAGCTATGTTTAAAAGCATGTGGGCCTTTATTCCCTCCTATCCTATCAGCTGTTCACTTCCTGCTGGACCCAAAGAAATCCTGATTAGTGTGACAACTGACTTCATTCTCCAATTGCCATGATATATTCTGTCTCCAAAGTGAATCTAAACACACTCCAGCTGGAACACAGAAACAATACCAAGGGCCAGTGGACAGCTCAGCATGGGCTCTCACAGGGAATACAAATTAAGAAAAGTAGCAGCTTGGAGCTTGTGGAAGCCATCCTACAATTTCCAAAGAGGAATCAAGTTCCAGGTCTGATGACAATACATAAAGAGGAGGAAAGAAAGAAAAGTATTAATAGAGAAATGTGAGTGAGCAGGAACCGACACACGAAAACCCCATTCTCACTTCCACATACTGCAAGGGGTTGGGAGTGTGCAATCCTCTTACTCCTGCCTTGGAGGAGAATGTTAAAACCAGTCCCAGAAGAATGTCTCAGTACTAACTTAAGCAAACTACTAAAGGCTTAATTTAGGATGTCCCCAAAGTCCCATCAATGCTTAGTGGCTGAGGCACTTTGGGAGGTGGTGGGACCTTACGAGGTGGTACCTACCGGGAGGAAGCTGGGCAGTGTGTCAAGGATGAGCTACCAGACTTGGGCCCTGTCCATCTCTTTCCTTGCTTCTTGGTTGTCATGATGTGAGCCGCATCTGTCACATGGTCCCTGCTATGTGTTATCTTGTCTTGTCACAAACCCAAAGGAAGAGAACCATGGACAGAAGTTTCTGAAACCATGAGCCAACTCTCTTTGTTAGTTGGTGTTCTTTTTTCTCACAGATGGATAGCCAAACACTATTTACAGTATCAGAAATGTGAGCTGGGTATGAAAAGTAAAAGTAACCAGAGATTCAGAACTTAAGAGATTAGTGAAACCATGACAAGGGTGGGGGAATCACTCTATTTTTTCACATACACATTTAATTCATATCTCAAAATGAGACATCGAGTTCCTCAAGAGAAATGGCTATATTTCAATAATTGCATTTTAAGTCAATTTAGACTTCTCAAACTTCAGATATTGGATCAGCAATAAAAAAAAATGACGTTTGCTGCCTCAGAAATTAAATAGTAAAATCATGACTGAAAAGCAAAGAGGGGACTTTTCAAACATCTAAGGAAGCCATTATCTAAGGCATGAAATATTTTTCTTAATAAGTACATTTCTGAGAGCTGGGAAAATTAGTAAAGATGTAAGAAATTTATTTCCTATGAAGTAGATGAGATGAGATGTGATAATTTCAACTAATGAAGGTATCAAACAGGAGAGCATACAAAGCTTCCAGAATAAGAAGCACACAGACTTTGACAGCCTGTATTCCAAGAAGAGAGCCCTGAAGAAGGAGCTCTCTCCCTTTTGTCTAGATGTTTGATTTAGCATCATGTTTTACTTACACAGTGCTTCCATATTTTGTCCAGATTATTCACTTTTTTTTGGTTGAAAGTTTTGTTCTTTTTTTGTATTTATTTTATTTTATATGTGTAAGTGTTTTTGCCTACATGTATATATGGGAACGACACGCATGTCTGATGGATGAAGAGGTCAGAAGGTGGCACCAGATCCCCTGGAACTGGAGCTAGGGACAGCTGTGAGCCACTGTGTGGGTGTTGGGAACAAATTCACATCCTGTGCAAGAGCAATAAGTGCTCTTAACCCTAGTGCCATCACTCTCGACCTCAGGCAGCCAGTTTCTGTGTTGAAAATCTAAAGTTTAGAACATTCTTTTTCCTTATTGCTTCACTACAGCCCCATGTGATCAACTCACTCACCCTCCAAGGGGAGAACACATAGATTTTATTCTTCTGCATCCTGGGGGCATCCTGACATGTATTCAGGGCCACTCTTCTCTTCCTCACAAAGTCTATTATTCTTGAGGCTAAAGCCTACCAGTTAAAGCCAACTTCAGTTGACAGGGCTAGATGACCTCATTCTGCTGTAAGCAGTTTTTCAGTAATAGCTGAATAATTCATCCCATTAGGCATCTCGTTTTCATTAAGCCATGGATACCTTCTCAGTTACCCAGCAGGATGAAAACTGAGGGGGATAAACACAAACACACCAAGATGCTAAAACCCTCTCAAAGAGCTTAGTTATCCACTTACCTTGAACCCCTGCTTCTTTTTTGGGAACAGACATTTTGAGTTATAGCTGAGGCACAAAAACAGCACATTTTTATACAATTTGATAAACTTGAGTGTATGCAGATGTGCATATCCATCCTTTACCCCCCAAAGCGTCTCTGAACTCATTTGTGTGAGTGAGTGAGTGAGTGAGTGAGTGAGTGTGTGAGTGAGTGTGTGTGTGTGTGTGTGTGTGTGTGTGTGTCCTCCTTTTTTGTTGGAGGAAGGAAGGATGGCTGAAAATACTTGGCATGAAAGCTAGTCTCCTTTCATGGGTATTTTTCTCTGCATGATTCACAGGTGCTTTTCTTTAATAGAGAAATTTCAGAGTCTGACTCCTGTATTGTTTCTTAAGTTTTCATTTTTTGATATATCCCTGTTTATTCCAGATTGTGATTCATGTGCTCTTATTTCTAACACTATTATTTCTAACACTCCTATTTTAGAGAAAATAAGGAAAATACCATTCTTAGGAGAATTTCACTAAGAAAGTTCTAATTATTTGCAGGCATCTTTAACTTTCCTGCTCATAAGTTTTAAAATTCTCTAAATGTTAAATGACATAGTGTCTAGCATAATAATTTGATATATGTATACAGTGTGTGAATATTATACCAGGGCAATTGGCATTTCTATTTTCTTAAACTTTTATCAATTCTGTATATCAAGAGCTCTGACTTCCTCTCTTCTAGCTCTCTCTAAGACATTCAATAAGCTGTAGACCCTATACATCTTACTGTGCTGTGGTATCTAAGAACTAATTCCTGTTTAACTAGATTTCTGACACTCACTGTACACAATTCCTCTCTTCCTCTCTGTTACCCACCATTGTTGCTGTTGACCTGACGGAAGGGCAGAAGGGACTTAAGGAGGAATTCCCTCCATTTACCATTCAGAGGAGGGTTCAGCCTATAGTTACTTGGTCCCAAGAAAGCATGCCATGAAGAGCTGTGTGGACGACACGGTCAGCTATGTGTATGACATATTTACTTCCTTGCCCATCTCTCCAGGAGTGGTGAGTGGATCACATCGTGGTTCTACTTCTAATGTTGAGAGGGACCTCATGCAGTCCATGGCTGTGATGGTTGATCTTGGTTGTCAACTTGTCCACATCTGGAGACAACTGAGAACAAGCTGCTGGGCTTGCTTGTGAAGGGTTTCCTTCAGTCACTTATGTGGTATGGGTAGACCTATAGGAGGCATGTGAGTGCTTATGCTCACAGATAAGCTCTAGGTAAACCAGGAATATTAGCCACACATTTTCTTTTTCTTCAAAGGGAGAAATGTATAACCTGTTTTCAGCTGAGAAGGCTGGGAATGGATGTGACTAATAGCCTGGTAACCTCTGTACTATCTGTATAGTCAGGTCATACTGGCTCCCCCAGACTCTTACGTTTATCTTGGTCAATATATAGTGCTATCCTCCATGAGATCCTTATCATGAGTATTGATTACCTTAAGCCTTCTTAGTTAATCTACAGAACCTAACTTTATGGAAGATGTTACCTGAACTTTACAAGAGTTTCAACATAATCATGTCGTAAGCTCCCTTGTACAAAGGAGATTAAGGTGATTATCACCAGAAAACTTCTTTCCAAATTGTGCTGTGCTTAAATATGCCTAAAATAAATTACTCTGTGTCAGATTGTCAAAATTTGAGCCAATACCAGCTAGTAAGTTATGTTGAACCAAATCTCCTCCTTGACTCTCCTACATAGATAATGCTGGCCATGGTGTTTGCAGAGACCCCCACAAAGACCCACTCTAAATATGTCTGACACTTTCCAGTGGCAACCAAGATAAAAGAGGGTAAAAGAAAACTTTGATTTTGCCTGCTTGTCTTCATGCTGTGCTGGCAAGTTCATCTATTCTGTTGGCTACTCCTGCCTTTCTTTTTTGACATTACAACAGCAGCCCTCCGTGAATCTTCCAGACACTGAACATTGGAGTGGGACTGTAGAGGCATGTGGCCTCATAAGGACCGCTTCTCAGGAGCCCATCTAGTAAAGGTCCATTTAATATCTATTCAATCATCTGCTCTATTCCTCTAGAGAAACCTGAGTCATGTATCTGGCCAATTGGGAAGCAGAGCATAGGAAATGCTGGCACTGAGCCAGCATCCTCTCTTTCTTCCTTTTCTTTGCCTCAATCCCAGGCCATGGCATGCTATAGCTGTTCAGGATGGATCATTCCCCACAGACACCTCAGTTAAAGCTCTTTTGGAGTTTCTCTCTCACACACGGTGTATATCGCCAATTTTCAAAGTATTACTAAATGGACTCAAGCCTATGATGAAGGTTATCTAACCTTCCACTATCTCCAGCCTCTGGGGATGACTCATCTAGCATTTACATAAGTGAGTGAAAATATGTCATCCTTGCTGATTCTATGTTTGGCTTCTCCCACCCCTCTTAACATACTGCCCCTCTGTTGGATTCTTGATGCTAAAAACATGACAAGATTTCTTACATTTCTGTCATGGAATAATATCCTACTGTTATATGAGCCACATGTTGACTCTATGTCTTGTGACCTGGAATAGTGCAGAAGTAATAAGGGGCTGATTCTGTCAGGATATTCTCTTAGGGTAAATGTATTCTGCATACAGAAGGACCATGAATGCTTTGGGCTCTGTGACCCCTAAAGATGTCTGCATCCCAGACTGATAATAGTGATAAGATTTAGAAGAACAGGCTTCACAGATGTGATTAACTTAGAAATCTAAAGAGAATATCTTAGATTATATGGGCATCTGCCCAATCCAGTGATCTGTGCCTTTATAGAATTTACAAAGGAGATTTGAGGTTAAGATGAGGAAAAGGACATGTGAAGATAGAGGCAGAAACTGAAATGATGCTACAAGCCAAGGAATGCAGACAGCCTTAGATGAAGCACAGTGACAAAGAATAAAATCCTTTCTGAGGGTCTTGGAAGGGAGCATGGCCATGCTAATGTCTTGATTTCAGACTTTTGGCCCCTGGGTTGTAAGAGAATAAAATCCCCTTGCATAAACATACAATTGTGTGTATTCATGTGCACATGGATGTGGGTGTATCCATGCAGCCCAGAAGAGGGCACTGGGTCCCTTGGAACTGACATCACAGGTATTTCTGAGCAAGTTGCATAGATGCTAAGAACAGAATCCATGTCCTCATGCTTGAGCAGCAAGTGCTCCTAATGGCTGAGCCATCTCTCTAGCCCCTCCCCCAGTCTATCTTACATATATATGAGCATAAGGAAGTTGAAGATCTATTTTTTTCCAAGTGATAATTTTATGACTCCCAAGCCCTTTATTAAGGAATACATTATTGTGCACCTAGGTTTGAAATACTTTTTATATGGCTCATGTGTTATATTTTTAATTAATATGCATTGCATTTTTTCGTTTTTTTTTTTTTTTTTTTTTTTTTTTTTTTACAGAGTAACTACATGACATGTTGAAATACATGTTAGGGAATAAACACTCTCTTCTGAATGCTTCTGTTTCAATCAATTTCTAAATTAGATTTACATTATTATAATCTTCAAGTACAGTTTAAAAATATTTAGTCCTTATTTAAATTTTAATGGAAGCTAGTTTACATTTACAGTTTACATTTATGTTTTGGAGAACTGACATCTTTAAAGTGTGAAATCATTTATTGCACCACAACTTACTATGTTTTGGCAAAAGTATGTGCTTTTATTATCATTGTAAGTGGGATTGTCTTCATTTTATGTGAAGTTATAGGAAAGCCAGGAATAACAACAGGTAGCCCATGCACCCATAGTGTGCTGAGCTATGTAGCTTGTACTTTTGTGGGCTTTGCATAGAGTAATTTCGTTTACTCCCATGATACAGATGAAGTAACTGAGGTCCAAATGTGGATGGACCTGCCCAAGTTCAGACAGTGGACAGAGAGGCAACAGAGCCATAATTTGTAATCCAAACAGTGCGGCTTCAGCTTTGTTGATTTTCTGTATTTTAGTTTGTATCTATGCATGTCTCTAGGCCTTCATAACAGTGTTAATTTGTTTCCCATGGCTTCTTCCAGGAAGAGAACAGTATAACAATTTTTGTTGACCTTCCTCAATATACTTACTTTTCCTCTAACTTCTTGAATTGGCAATCAGTTCCCTAATATGGATTGGCTGGGAGTCCATTTTTTTTTTTCATATTAGAACATAGTGGGGTTCTTTTTTTTTTTTTTCTCTTAAGTGCTTCACAAGGCATATACATGTCTTTGGTCATGTTTCCAGTGGGAGTCACAGCATCATCGCACTGCTCTACACATTCCCGTGTCCCTCGGTGCCAGAAACCTCAGTGGAGTCCCTTTAACCAAGGAACACATCAAACCCTTCCCCCTGGTCTGTGCACTCTTCCAATCAGACAGGACAGTGCAGCAAATACACCTTTACTCTGTCTGTACTACATGGTCCTCCTCTAAGACACCCATTTGTGATGCAAGAGGAAGAAACCATTTTGCCCTTAGTTTTATTTTTATCTATCTATTTATTTATACTGTACCAGCTTGCTGTCCAAACTGCTTTGTTTCTGGCATTTTCATTAATTCACTACATATTACACCTGACAGAGTTACCGCTGTCTGTTGACAGGACCCTCTGGCCTGCAAACATCAAATGCATGATGTCCCTATCAAACCTGACACCTGTTTTTCATCCCCAGGTATTGATTTTTCCACCCGCTCGCCAGCATATTTCATGGAAAAAAGAAACTGGTTGCGCTATCTGCAAAGTATTGATTGCAGGAACACCAAATTCCCTCCTGAAATTTTACAGCCTTAATTTCCAGTCGGTTCTGTCACTGATCTTCAAGTGGGTGAAGATTTAAGAGGCCGATCTCTATATGCCAACTGAAGTGGTTGCTAACAAACAGCCTGCAGAGCCTGTGCCTTACATCAAATCAGAAGGATAGAAATCAACAGTAGGTAACTCTTTAAGTTTCTAAATGACTCAACCGTTTCCAAGGACAGAGTCAAAATTCATATTTAGCACACGCTTTTAAGAAAAGGGTTCTATCAGAAACCGGTGGCAAGAAAGGTCATGAGCTTTAGTGAAGCACAGTCTACAATTCTTCTGTTAACCAGACACAGTATCCACAGCATCAAACTGACTCCCAATGACTTATTGTAGCCATGGATCAATCAGTACTCTCAACCCTCAGCAGAGAAACTTCTCTTTTCAGAAGATGGTAACTAACACAGAGACCCAGCAGTGGTCAGGGTGCAAAGCATCAGACTGCAGAATGTTCAACCCTAAATGGGCATCTTTATCACATCCATTCCTTTCAAGGCTCAGAAATCATTCCAACAGAGAGGGCAGAAGAGTGTCAGAGCCAGGGGCAGATGATGCCTCTAAGGAAATGGTTCTTCTAGATACAGCTGGGCAGCTGAACACGTGAACCCACAGGGATTGTGGCACCATGTGTATGACCTGAGCTCCAGCCAGACAAAATGCAAGCATGGAGACAGGGAGGAGGGCATGAAGTCCCAGAGCTAGCTGAGGAGGTAAGTTATAATTTTCTATTTGCAATTTGAAAATGTACAAGGCTCATCACTGTGTCTAAACAATTATTTTCCTAAAACTGTAGGAAATCTATTTGCTCCTCTTCATCTGCTTTATCTTCGATACAAATTTTAAAAGATTCTCTTCCTGTGAAGTTAAATTTTCAGAGGCTTAGTTCCTTCCTGTTTCAAAATCTTTCACCTAAAAATTTTGATCCATGTAGGAAGTCTTCCTAAAGTGTGATGGATAGCCAGGTATTCTATATACAGACAGATCTGGCAAATAGTGTTTGCAGAAATAGTAGAATCTGATTAAATAGAAACCTTAAAATGACTTAGGATGTTATTATCTTACCACTCTACACATTTCCATACAAAATAAATTCCAGAGGACTATGACATCCTAATAACTTCCATAAGACAAAGCTTCAAAGATTCCTGTTTTCTTAATGGATACATTTCTCATTGTAGATTAGAATAAGAGAAGACTAATTACTAGGCCTCCTCTCTCAGTAGAAACTGAATGCAATTGAGAACATAAAATAATTCCCCTTCTAACTTATTTATTCAAGATGATAAAAAGATTGGATTTCATATCATTTATATTCTGAAAGACTAATCTTTAAATGAATATATCAAGACTTAATTAGCTTTAGCAGTATTTTATATGCTTTGTTAAAAGCACATTTTGTTTTATGACAGAGAAATAAGCATTGTTACCTCAGGAAATTGTTCTTTATTTAATATGCGTGATAGAGTCCAGTATACACTGAACCTAGTGAATATCTATTTTTGACTAATAAGGGTCAATAATCTGGATTATCTGGCACTTGCATTTTAAAAATATTCTCTGATAAGGGGAATAGCTTAGTTATGAATATGATAGTCACCGCAGAAGTTAGCACCCCAAAATACAAGACAAGAACAAAGAGCCAAGTTTTGAAATCAATATGATTCGATCTATTTTAAGATTCTGCTATTTAGAGACATGTAAATGACCAAACACTGGAGTAATGCTATACCACACAATGCATATTACTGTTCTCCATACTTGTCTTCTGATTGTTAGTATAATGTGTGATTTTTAAATCTCTCCTCTTCTTTTCTTTGTGTTAAACATAGATTCAGTTCAGGCCCTCAGATTCAATCATTCTCAGATTAAAATTATTGGGAAAATAATTTCATCTGTATTGAACATGTAAAATTCATGTATCAAGTTGACAAGGGGTAGGTTGTGCTGGTTAACTTTTATTGTTAAATTGACACCACAAAGCAGTGGTTTTCAACCTTGGGTCATAACCCTCTTTAGGATTCAAAGGACCCTTTCACCCTTTCACAGGGGTCGCCTGAGACCATCAGGAAACACAGATATTTGTGGTTGATATAGTGTGCACACCAATAAGCTTATCTGGGGGTCAGAGAACAGAACATCCACTATATTAAACACAGAGGTTAAACAATCGCAGCAAGCCTTTAATCCTAGCATTCCAGAGGCAGAGATCCAGATGGATCTCTGTGAGTTCAAGGCCACACTGGAAACAGCCAGGCATGGTGACACACATCTTTAATCCCAGGAAGTGATGGCAAGAAGCAGAAAGGTATATTAGGTATAAAAACCAGGAACTAGAGACTTTTAAGCTTTTAGCAGCAGTTCAGCTGAAATCCATTTGGAAGAGGACTCAGAGGATTCCAGTTTGAGCAAACAGGAATAGCTGAGAAGTTGGTAAGGGGAGGTTGGCTGTGGCTTATTCTGCTTCTCCAATCTTTCACTATTCACCCCAATACCTGGCTCTGGGTTTGTTTTTATTAATAAGACCTTTTAAGATTCATGCTGGGTTGGGGATTTAGCTCAGTGGTAGAGCGCTTGCCTGGCAAGCACAAGGCCCTGGGTTCTATCCTCAGCTCAAAAAAAAAAAAAAAAGATTCATGCTACAGATAACTACATTATGATTCATAACAGTAGAAAAATTACAGTTATGAAGTAGTTGAGTCACTACAACATGAGGAAGCATATCAAAGGGTCACAGCATTAGGAAGGTTGAGAACCACTGCCATAGACTCACTTGTAAAAGGGGAACATCAGTTGAGAATCACCTGATTAGACTTTGCGATGGCCATGACTGTAGGAATTGTTTTGACTGGTGTGGGATGGCACAGACCACTGTGGACAGAACCATCTCTGCGCAGGTCAGCCTCAGCTGTATATGAAAGTTGGCTGAACATCAGCCTGAGAGTGGCTAGTCAGCAACTTTCCTCTGTGGTTTTGGCTTCAGTTCCTTGCCTGACTTCCTTTAAGGATGGATGGTGACCTGAAGGGTAAGCCACATTAACCTCTTTCCTTCCCAAGTTTAGTCCAACTGTTTTTATCACAGCAGTGGAGATAAAGCTAGAACTCAGATTCTGGAAAGATAATATTTCTTCTAATAGGTATCACTGCTTACTGTATTAGACTTTGACTCCTGGTATACTATAATTTTGAATTTTCTTTGTATTAAAATATAGTCAGTGCACGCCCTCAGATTCAACCATTTTCACACTGAAAACATTTGAGTAAGCCCTCCATCTTTACAGAACTTGCAGAGATCATTCTCTAGCTGCCATTCCCTGAGGAATACAGTGGCACAGTTATTTTCATAGGCTCCCTTTGTATTACATACTCTAAGTGCATCCACAGTTGTCTTGAGGTATTAAGGAGGATGTGTACAGGTTTGATGTGAACACCACATTTTATGTGACAGTTTGATGCATCTTCAGAATTTTGTAACCCTGAGGGAACCTGGGACAGACCCCCAAGGACACCAAGGTGGCAAGTGTATTGTTAGGTTGCTGTCCAGTACTGAACTCAAAAGTGCCATTTTAATTCATCTTAGAACTTCTGGTCTACCTCAAAGGATTTGTGGTCCTGAATACGTTTAAGGAAATAGATAAGGAAGCTTGTGTTTGATACCATCTACTCTCCCTTTCTACTCCCCCCCCCCAGTAGTTGGAAAATTCGTTGACCACTGACTTTCCATAAACTTGGAATCCAGAGGTAAACTGGGAACCCCTGCATCAATCAATAATACCCAATGAACTACCTCTGACTCTACAATCTGCTGGGAGGACCCCCTGTAGGTGCCTCACAAGGTCTCTGTGAAATTTTGCGTACACATGACTATGTTTTGTCTCCTTGCTGTGAGCTCTTGCCTATGTCCTCTGCCCCCCCACTCCGGCCCCTCCACCCCAACTGATGAACTAACTCTGTGACTGGTGAAATATGGTTGGTCATCACAGTCAGTCACGGAAACAGCCTCTCTCTCCTACTTAGCTCAGTCACACACTCTCTCCTGCAGTCATTCATTTGCGGTTTAGTCCTTAGACAATTTCCCAGGGACTGGACCTGAATGCTTATATAACAGGTCCATGTAGCCTGCAACCAGACCCAGAGAAGAAAGCTCTAGAAACCACTGCCATGCTCTTCTCCCTCCCCGAATCCTTGCCTAACCTGGAATGGCTCATCACTTTGTTTTCTTGTCTCTTTAAACCTGTGGCCTTGGGTTTTATATCTATAACCTTAACACAAACAGCTTACCAAGATACTCTGTAACAGACTTATTTTATATTATGTGCAGGGGCATTTTGCCTACAAGTATGTCTGTGCAACATGTATGTACCTGGTGCCCATGGAGGCCAGAAGAAGGCATCAGATCCACTGGAACTGGAGTTACAGATGGTTGTTAGCTGAGACCTCTGGAAGAACAGCCAGTGCTCTTAAGCACCCAGCCATCTCTCCATCCCCTACCATGATATTTTAAAAATATAGTTCTCTCCCTGATATGATGTCTACTATTGAAATAATTTGGTCCCTGCATTTTACTCTTGCAAAATATTCTATATTATATGAAACACAGGTAGCAAATGAATGCCTTTCTTGGGGATATTTACCATTTACAAGATTCTACACAAAAAAGACATGATAAACCCAGAAAGAATTCTCTCAAGGTACCAGTTCGGACCCATTTTCCAGAGTGACCAGAAGGGAGCAGCTCTTTCTTGTCCCTCCAGGCATGACCTTTATGTTTCAATGAAATGCAGGAAGAGTGACAGCCAGTTCCCATGTTTTCAAGACTGAGATAATCAGCTTTTCTTGTCTTCAGAACTTAAGGTCACTTAAGTCAGCTCTTTTCAAACGTTTTAGCAAAAGTCATACTGGCAGCAGACTTGAGAGAACAAAGAAGCTTGGCATGCTATTTTAAGCAACTTACTGCAACCATGAAATTTCTCAGAAGATCCCAAATTTTATCTTTAAAAATTATATGCTTTGAATTATGTTCCATAAAAAGTGTGCTTCATATAAAAGAACACTAGTCATTGTTTTTTATCTATTAAAACTCTTATGCTAGAGAGTCCCTCTTCTAACATTTGAAAGAGACACAGAATGGATTCAGAGGTGGAGTCCCAGGGAAGAGAATGATTTAGCAAATTATGAGCTTGAAGCTTTGAAGTTCAAAAGGTTACTCCAGACAGGGTGCCTACTGTTGTGGTCTGCAAAGCATGTTGTCATGGCACTGTCATGATTAGGCCACTCTGCCAGTTTGGATGGCAAATTATGCAGTCACTTTACTAGTAAGTCATGAAACTACCACAGTATTCTTGACTTAAAGACCTCTTTACCACCCCCCCCCAATACCCAGAGGTGTGTGGCAAAAAATGACAGCTCAAACTACGAACAGTCCATCAGGCCCCTGAGACACTAATGGACAGAGGTCAACAAGGTAATAAGGCCGCCATCAATCTGGCTATTTAAATCACCAGTTGCCCCAGGAAAAATCAACTAATAAGACTCAAATCAAGTAAAAATCACTAAAAGAGACAGACATTATAAACAGAGAAAAACCAAACAAAACCATGGTGTTTATCTGAAAGAAGGTATGAAAAATTACGTCTGCCTTCATAACTCACAAACCAAACTAGGGATGCCTAAGGGCTACAAAATTCTTGTCCGTGTTTGTCTCTGCCCTGGGGACCTCAGTGTGAATGGGAAGCATATTATCAGTAGGCACAGATA
This sequence comes from Onychomys torridus, assembly GCF_903995425.1. Classification (NCBI taxonomy): domain Eukaryota; kingdom Metazoa; phylum Chordata; class Mammalia; order Rodentia; family Cricetidae; genus Onychomys; species Onychomys torridus. The sequence goes on from NC_050465.1 coordinate 21,946,791, forward strand.
GGTCATGTTAATCACTATTGGACATTAGAAAAAGGATTTCATTAAAGACAGGTTAAACTCAAAGCCAGAAAATGCTTTGTGTAAAAGGATATGTGTATTCTGATAATATATTTTTTTTATTAATTATCCCCATGCTATATTATTCTTAGTAATTTTTAAAATGTTCAATTATAGTTGGCTTCTATAATTAAAGTCTTTTCCTGATTAAAAATAATGAGTTTCTAAAAAATTGCCCAATGATGATTTTTTTTCATTTAAATTTTTAAGAATTCTGTAACCCTTTTGGAGTCATTGGCCAGTAGGGACACATAGACTCATTTTTTTTTTTTAAGATTTATTTATTTATTATGTATACAGTATTCTGCTTGTATGTATGTCTGCACACCAGAAGAGGGCACCAGATCTCATTATAGATGGTTGTGAGCCACCATGTGGTTGCTGGGAATTGAACTCAGGACCTCTGGAAGAGCAGTCAGTGCTCTTAACCTCTGAGCCATCTCTCCAGCCCCAACACATAGACTCTTGAACATTATAGACTGTCACCACTGCTCTTGGTTACCCTCCAGAACTTGATGGTAAGACTCTATTGCTGACGACATTGAGTCATAGGACATGGAGAAGTCAAGTTGGTAGCAACCTGGAAACTTCATCCTCACTGACTAGCTTTCATAGTGCTAGAAGTTAACCATGCATGATACTAGGGAAGAAAATCATCATCAGTCTTATCCAGAAGTGAGCACTGATACAATAGTGACATTAATGTTATGGGAGTAACCTAAACATGTTTTGATTGGATTTAAGGTCCACTCCACAAGATGGAGCTGATGCTTGGCGTCATTAATGAGGCCAACAGCCCATGACTAGCTAGATCACAGGCCATAGGAAGAACTCAATAATATTATTCTGCTAAATGGACATAGTATTAAAGCAACTCCTAATGACTTACCATTAAATCCATTGGTGAGTAGATCTCTCAATCCTTATCTTTTTGCAGTAAATGATTATTAACATAGAAACTCACAACTGGCCAACATGCGGAGAATAAGGGACTTGGGCATATCTATCATACACACTACCACCACCACCAACAGCGCCACCACCACTACAACCACCCATCACTGCTACCATTGCTCAAGAAACATTGTTGAAGATGGGGCAGAAAGACTATAAGAGCCTGAGGCAATGGAGGGCTACAGAGAAACAGTAGTCTATAGACACAGCAGGGCAGTTGCACATATGAACCCATAGTGGTTGTGACAGCATGTGCAAAATCAAATGAGACAAAGTCTCAGCATGGAGGAGGAAGGAGATCTGTAGCTGAGGAGCTACTGGTGATGACTGATGGCTGCTAGGGAAAGGAGAGCCCCTGAGAAGGTACCAATGACTCAATACATATACCAAGGCAGATTTTGGCATTACTAAGTAGATGCAGAGGTGTCAGAACAGAGAATAATATTAAGAGGAAAGAGGGGTACAGACAGAATTAGAGGGGAGAATGGGGATGGACTTGATGAAAACATATTCTATGAAATGCTCAAACAATAAGAAAATATTCAAATGCATTTGAAATATTTATATTATAATTCAATACATGCTTGGTGCCGTTTTGCAAGAAAGAACCTCATATCATTTGAGTCCAATTCTAGGAAAATAGCAGAATGTTCTACAATTATCTATCTGAATACCAGTTGACAGCAATGAACTTTGACAATCAATTGGGTAATAAGTTCTTGAGATAAAATTCTTATGTAAAGTTCTATATAAAAACTGAAGTATGCCAATGTTGCTTGAAAACTATTCCTATGACTGCCTGGCTGACTCAAAAAGTCTCAATGATCACCATTAATGAATTTCTTAAGTATACATTTATTAATTATTGTGTATGCATGCATAAATACACCCATCCATGCATGGTGTTGTGTTGGGGGCAGGGTGCGCTTGTATCAAAGGACTGTGAGTGGAGTCATTTTTCTCCATCCACCTTGTTGGGATAAACCTCAGCATGCAAGGCTTCTGCAGCAAGCTCCTTTTCCTGATGAGACATTACTCTGGTCCCTGTGAAATATTTTATAACACAGCTTCCCAAATAGTGTGTGGAAGGGACAGTCACTAGATGTTGCTGCTCTAGAGGCCCCAAGACTTTAGAGTGTATCTCAAAGGTCTGATAGGTGTTTTGAGCCACAGTCCCAGCCACCAACTGTCTGAGCGTCTCTGGATAAAACAGGCCCCATTCCTGCAGTAACAAAAGGCTCCTTGGATGCCAACAGCCCTGTGCTGGGAAGTTCCTGCAAGTTCTAAGTGCTGGAGATTTAAAAATAATAGACCTATACAGAACTACTCCCAATGGTGTTTCAGTGAGCACATTCAGATTCCTCGTCTGTCTCAAAGGCACAGGACAATATGTGAGACGTGTTATTGCCTGGGTGATTGTCACTTCTGTTTTCTTCAAATACTCCCAATGAACAAAACTACCAAACAAAAGTGGAAGAAAAAAATCTAAAATAATAACACACAAGTCAACAGAAATATGCCTTAACTGAGCCAATAATGTAGCAAATATACACTATGAGATGAAGAAGTTTTCTGTTGATTAAGCGTAGACAACACCCCCCACACTGAGAATGTATCACACTTTTAAATGCTTTACACATCCTTGTGGGTTTAGTCATGATTTTGCTTTATTTGAGAGGTTTTCCTTTGTTTGCTTTTTGCAAAAATATTTTGTTGGGACTGTGGGTATACATCATTACATGTGGTCATTGATCTTTTGCAAAGTATTTTTGCCTCAGTAGAAAATCTAATGGGAGGAAATCACAGAATGCTGAAGAAGGTAGGCTTTTCTTATCCCTTAGCTTTTGGATATTCACAAGACCCAGACAATTTTTTTTTTTGTTTCCATGGATTCAACTTACAATAATATAGAATTTATAACAATATAGAAAAAACTTGGCCCTAAACCATTTAACCACCCTTCCAAATGTGATTCAAATGAGGATAAATGATTATTTAGGCAAAGAAATGGGGTATGCCTCTTAGCATCTGCTATAGACATGAAGAAAAGGATGGGCAGGAGTGTAGACTTACTCAGGTGTAGGGGAACTGGCAAAGGACCTTCTGATACCATTTGTCATACAGAGTAATAAAAATAGCTAATTGGGATTACTGCCAACAGTTAATTGTAAGTGACTCATAGATATTAAAATTTGTGAGCAGGGCTTCTATTCCATGAAACTTCTTACATGTCAATCAATTCTTGTTACCCTAGATTACAGAGAGAAAGTAGCAATTTCTGTACCAGTATCTTTAAAATAAGAATCAAAGTTAATCCACAAGAACCATGGAGATCAACATTTCTATCTAACATGAACTTCAAGTCTGTGCTATAAAAGTGAAGCCTGGCCTCCATTCACCCTTGTTTGTTTCTGTAACAAGAACAGGGATCAAGGTCATTTCCACAGTTGCACACTTTCAGCATACTACCTAAGGACTGGAACAAATGGGAAAATTACTAGAAATCATGACCCAGGGAGAAGCATGACCAACTCATGCCAGGATCTACACATCACTGTGTAAACTGCACAGGAGAATACTGCTTTTTATATTTTCCTATATGTGACAAAACCAAAAAGAAAGTTCCAGAAGTCAGAGTTCCATACACTGTCTGTCATTACATATAACAGGTAGATGCACACAAATTAAATAGCTTGTCCAAAGTCACAGAAATAAAGTGACAAAGTTAGAGATCAACCACTTTGCTATTCTTGGTTGTCAACCCAACACATCTGGGGAGAGGGGACCTCTGCCAAGGAACTGCCCGCAGCAGATTGGCCTGTGGGCATATCTGTGGGGCATTTTCTTGATGGCTAATAGATGTAGGAGGACACAATCCACTGGGCAGGTGGTCGTGGTTTGCATAAGAGAGCTGGCTGAGCATAAGCATTAGCCAGAAGGAACAAACCAGTAAGCAGCACTCCTCCATGGCCTCTCCTTCAGTTTCTGCCTCTGGGTTCCTGCCTTGCGTTCTGGCTCTGGCTTCTTGCAAATGGTGGACCTAATGTGGAAGCCAAGTAAACCATTTTTTTCTATCAGTTGCTTTTGTTCAGTGTTGCATCACACCAACAGAGAAACACAGAAGAGTCACCAGTTACCTTTACAAAGGGGCCTCCTTCCAGTGAGGTCCACAGAGGAAACACAGAAAGGAATGAGGATGGATTTTTCTAGAAGGCCTTATGTTGCCCTGTGCTTTTCAAGAAGTCCAAAGCCACTCATAAATACGACCTTATTAATCTTCACCATTTATCTGAACAGAGCCATTTGGGATGTTATTATCATTGTTATTATGGATGGAAAAATTAACATGAGCACCAGTGAGCACAAATGTCAGCAAGTGAGTGGCAGTTCAGACTAGAAGCCTTGCCACCTAATACATGATCCACAGCCCCAGCCTCTAAATCTTGCTTTTTGTAATGTGGCAACGCTCATGAGGCTGGGCTACTATTAATCTTTAATGAAACTAAATGTCAACTATACTACTCTGAATCATCACTCAGTTGCAAGGATAATGTTCAGTACATATCCAATCTCAAGACCACACACTCATATATAAATGCTGCAGCAAATCTAATTTCCTTTCTATAATTACATAAATTATTTTTAACATGCCACAACAGTTTTACATGAGAAAAGAAAATGAATTTTTCTACCAATGTGTGCTTGAATGTCCCCGCCCCCTCTCTTTCAGGAGCTGATCTCCTATGACTGTGAATTATTTTCCTTTCCTTAAAGAATTCTTACAAATCTCAATGTCATCCTGATAAATGTTTTATTGCCTATCTATCAGGATCAGATGTCTCCCTCTGCCAGAGGACAATTCTAATGCTCCCTGACAAGGAAGGGAGTGAAATAAACAGCCACCAGGCAACTTGAGTCTACTCAGACTAGATGAGCCTACGCTTCCTGCTTCCACAGTATAATGATTTCTGTGCGAAGTGTTTCTTCTAGGCTTTCCCCAGATTCATCATAGCAACACTCATCAGGCTACTGTTTTACTGGGATTTTGGCCAAAAAGTTGCGCTACACTGTTCCTTAAAAATGGTGTCAGAAAACACAGAGTTGGATTATAGATCCTCAAAACACACAGAGCTGGGCTATAGGCCCTCACTACAGCTGTGTTTGACTTTCCTACAGCCTGAAATATTCTTTTTACTTTGTTCTTTCACCTTTATCAGACTCAATCTTTAATTACCCTCCAAGGGTGGGAAGACTACACTCTTAGTCCTTCAGTATTACAACCCTGTCTCCTCTCCAGTCAGATGGCTTTCAGCAACCACTCCAGTAAGTAAGCGCCTTCTACACGTCATCTTATCACCTCTATGTCCATCTTCCTAAGTCTGTGAGCTCCTCAGAGTGGAGCCCAGCTTTGGTCTCACAGTTCCATCACGAGTGTCTGGTGAACAGCAGAGATCTTCAACTACACAGGCCATGGACCCAGGCAAAGCTCAAGGGGCTTTCTTGGAAAGAGGAGGTTACCAGTCTCCATGGCTACCTGAGCTGGCCAATGATCAGTGCTCCCCATTCCTGGGGACACATTTGCCCAACCCTTAAAGCATGACTAAAAACATGCTTCAGAAGTTATTTTTTTTTCCTCCACCAGTTTCAAGTGCTGATGTGGTTTTACTAGAGTCCCAAAGACTCAGGGGTGCAAGCCTGGCCTCCAGAGAACAGCATTTCTAGGGTTGGTGCAACCTTTCTACTTTATTATTTTTTTAGACAGCATCTCACTTTGTAGACCAGGCTAGCATGGAATGCACAGAGATCCTGACTGTAGGATTAAAGGTGTGCAGCATGCCCAGCTGGGTACAAACTTTAAGAAGTGAGACCTGGTAGGAGGTATTAGGTCATTGGAGTCAAGTGCAACACTGTCCCCTCCCTATCTTCCTTTAACTTGCTGCTTGCCATGAGGTAACCACACACATCCAAGCAATGGGGCCAATTCTCATGGGTTAAACTCTATGAAGGTATGGACATAAAGAAACCCTTTCTCTCTATAAGTCAATTATATCAAGTATTCTGTTTTAATAACAGAAACATGATTAATAGGGACCTAATTATGTATCTATATATTTTTAAGAATAAACACAAAACATTTGAAACAACAAATCAATGGACTTCAGGATAACATATTTTGATTTACCTCAATTAAGAACATGGTGAGATCGCAATGAAGAAATTTCAATCAGAAAGCTGTATGCACCCCTGTCTAATGTGCAGATGAATACAGCATACAACCTGAGCTGTTGTGTTCCAACTTTACCAGCTACCTTATTATTGTGAGTACAGCACCACACAGGTAGAGAGAATGGAGGAGGCCAGCAAAGCTCTCATTCTGCAGTGGCCACAAATATATGGAGCTAAAGGACATAACAATAAGTGGTCAGAACCATTACCCAGAGCCCACACTGATGCTCTGGATAAAGTCTGCTATTGTTTTCAGGTTATCAGCAGAGGTGTAGCTGTACCACTGAAAGCGAGCCCCAGACTTCTAGGGACCAAATGGCATCCCCAGGTACATTGGTTATTTGATTTTTATTTTCAGTGACCCTGTGTTCAACCCTCTTGTCCATCAGCTTCCATGAATACATGTTGGGTTTCTGTTTGGCCCTATGCTGATCTGCCTGCAAATGTCAGTTCTTTCTGGATAGGCCAGCCAGGATGTATCTGTATTAAGAATGGCTATCCTTCCAGTACTTTTCTTCATCTTTTTTTTTTTTTTTTTTAGGTGAAGTAATTAAAATGTTTCCAGGAAATGCTGAAGGACGAACATGTAGCAGCCGTCTGCCTAGCAGAGGACTGAGAGCTCCAGTTCTCTCTCTGTCTACAGACCCACTGCTTCTACACCTGTATCTTTTCTTGCAACCAAGTATCTCAGTCCTCCACTCCAAAAGTTCACTCCAGCATCTAAAGGCTACACTTCTTAGGAAGCATTTAAGTACTATCTTAAATACTAGATTATACTTGAGATATCATCTACCATAAAATTTTCTATTAATTTTAGAATTCACTTAAAGACTAATTCTGGTAAACCTAATTTTCTTTATGTCTAAGCACCTACAATTTTGTTTACTTTGTGGGAGGATGTGACATGGCATTTGCCATTATAAAGTTCCTATTTTAAAGCAATATAACAATAGCAAATACTGAATTCTATACTTACTTTGAAGAGTAATAATGCCACTTCAAGGTTTAGGAGAATCCATAAACATGATTCTTTTTCCTCTAGCATATTAAAATTTAAAGATTTTGACACTGAGCCCTTGGAAAGATTTTTCTCTAAATTAATTTCAAAACTGTCCCCACCAAGTGACATAAAGCCAAGCAAAACACCCAGGCTGTTGATTAGAGTGCCTATTTTGCCCAGGATTCTCCTCCCAAAGAGTTATTTGAAGTTCAAAGACTTCAGGAATTTCTCTTTGTTGGGTTTGAAGCTGTGCTTCATAATTTGATTGAAGATAACCATTCATAGTATGAAGCTCTGGGTTTGATTCTCAAGACCACTAAAGAGACAAAATCAGACAGACAGACTTGGTTTGTAGGTGGGTAGACAGGGACATAGAATAAAACGTGGAATAACTTTAAGTGAGAGAATGGCAATGTAATGTGTAAATTCTAGACAGCTGTGATGCATTAGCCTTTGTTCTCCTTACTAAAGATGAAAGAGAACACACCTTTAGAGAAACACTGAACAGCCACTTCCACCCATTCTGTGGAGATGGACGTTGCATTGGAGAGGATGGAGTACGTACTGTCTGCACTGCAAAGATCCTCATCTTTGTGGCTGCAAAGAAATATAAAGCCTTTTTCTCTCTATAACTGGTCAGTTGATGAAGGCACTTCACATGGATTTACCAAAAGAAGAGGATCTCTACAACTCACTGAACTTGTCAGAATGAGTTCTGCTGTGAAACCCAGCCGTCACTTCCGGACTTGAGAAGTGAGGGGCAGTGATGAGCTCTGAGGGTCTGGGTGAGCACCAGGCATGAAAAGATTCTTTAAAGGAATCAGGGTGATGCATTGGCTGGGACAAAAACACTTCAGTCTGTGGTGTGTATGTCTGTGTGTGTACTACACAGGTGTGCACACATGGGTGTGCATACATACATCTTCTTAACTTGGGGTTGTCTGTAAATCTCTACACAGCATTCTCCTTTGTGCTTAGATCTATGTTACACATTATTCCCTGTTCTACTATATGCCTTCCCATTTCATTTATCAGTAGACAACTAAAGCATGGTATTTCCACACAAGGTAATTTTTCTAAGTGTAATGATCCTGTAATGTGTGCATTTTCCCTCAGTGTGGGGGTACACAAATGTCTGCTTTCTTCTCAAAAGAAAAAAAAAATGCTCCTTTTAAAATAAATTTACTAACATAGAAGTTACCTTTTCAAAAACAAAAACCTTTGAAATTTTAAGACAAGAAAAACAAAATTTCTGGTCAGAAGATTGTTTAATTGCCAAAAAATGGGAAATCATTGGTTCCAAAAAGTGTTCAAGTTTAAATGAATAAAAAGTGTATAAAAATTAACCTAGTTATTAACTCTTACAAGTTATATTTTAAAGTTTAAGTATTTAACTACCTGCTGATGGGCTGGTTTAGACTCCAAGTGAATGGTGCTGGGGTTGCGTTTCTGTGACAGGAACATGCCTAGTAGATGGGGGGCGGGGGGCGGTTCCCCCCAACACAGGGTATGACAGTTAAATAACCCAAACCAAAGTGAGACCTTTTTCTTTTTACAGAGAATGTTTTAGGAAAACTTAAAAAATAAATAAAAAGCAGTATGGGCACTAAAATCCTTAGGTTTCTTTCTTTTAACTTGAATTTCTTGTTCAAGACAAAATCTTGACATGTTTAGCTATAATTCTCACTAATGGATGTGAAAGCAGGCTGGACCTAAAATAAAACATACATTTGGACTTTTTTTCTCCAAAAAGCTCCATTTTGAATGATCAAAAGTAAAATTGCTATAATTGGCTTGCTGTAACTCCTACGGTTTGCTACTTCGGAAACTATAGAAAAACTTCTAGAAGCTGAAATGGAGTCCAGCCTCCCAAACCATCAATGGCCATTTGACTAGTTCCACCATCCTTGAACTAGATAGCATTATCCCTTCACAGTGGTCAGGGTAGAGGACACAGGGACTCAGGTAGAATTCCAAACTGAAGGGGTTAAAATCCAGAATTTATAGTACTACAAGCGGGGTTTTCTGTAATTTCATATGAATTTCAAGTTGCTCTTTGGAGGTTTTTGAGCTGTTGAATATTTAACCAGTCCCTTTATTCCTGTTTATAACACTGAGACTTTGTAGCTACATTTTGCCATGGCCTCCCCTTCCAACACAAAAGGGTGGTGTGGCCGGAAGGATCCTGCCTTACTGCCATGTCTAGCCCTGTGCATTTCCTATACCAGCCAAACAAAAACCAGTCTATTTGAGTGACACATTGGATGAAGTATCATTCCCTGGGTTGAGACAAAGAGCTTTCTAAAATGAGAGAGGTGTTCACACAAAGAACAAAGACAACACTATTAGAAGGCTGTGGGATGCCAGCAGGGGTTCCCAGGAAGAGCAGAGAAACCATTTTAGAGTCAGTCTCCACAGCTATCGGAGTGTTTGGAAACAAGACAGGCATTTCTACAGTTACATTTAAGTCTAAAATCAACACAGAGGCACCATTTCCCAGAGCTGTGGGAACCAATATGAGACTATGCCTCAACATACTTAGCAGGAGTCCAACTACTATTTTGAAAAGATGTGAGAATTCACTGAAGGACTCAGGTAATGTAGGTCAATGTCACTGCACAGTGGTGTCTTCTCATCTGGGTAACTGCAGTCACCTAAACAGGTAACTGACAGCAGAAGAAGAAGACACAAAAAAGGAAAGTGTGGCCACCACAACCCAGCCCCTTAAAGGATGAGCGAGTCCAGAAGCTAGCGCAAGGATGCATTCATCCTATCTTTACTTCCACCTATGTGGATGGGTCTTGTGATGTTGGATGTGCTCTAACCTAAGTCTAACCCATGCCTGTTGTTAGGATGAGGGTTCACCCATGCCTGATGTAAGCATGAGGCTTCACCCAAGCCTGATGATGTTAGGATGAGGGTTAACCCAAGCCTGTTGTAAGGATGAGCGCTAACCCATGTCTGATGTTAGGATGAGGGCTAACCCAAGCCCAATGCTTCTTTGACAGTGGCCAGAGGCCTTCATTATAAAATGAACAGTGTCAAAGGACTGCAAGTTATGTCATGAGCATGACCCTTTAAACATTGTTCCTGAGACCCTCAGTTACCCACAAATCCTGTGCATCACCTGGAGGAATTTCTATGAGCATCTATTTATAAACAGGGACAAAAAACCTTTGTGCTTAAAAGTTAAGATGGTATTCTGGCTAGTTTTATGTCAACTTGATGCAAGCTAAAGTCACCAGAGAGGAGGAAGCCTCAATTATAAAAAATGCCTCTATAAAACTGGGATGTAGGCAAACTTGTAGGACATTTTCTTAATTAGTGATTAATGGGGGAAGGTCCAGCCCATGGTGGGTGATGCCAACCCTGGGCTGGTGGTCCTGGGTTCTATAAGAAAGCAGGCTGAGTGGGCCATGGAAAGCAAGCCAGGAAGCAGCATGACTCCATGGCCTCTGCATCAGCTCCTGCCTCTAGGTTCCTGCCCTGTTTGAGTTCTTGCCCTTAGTGGTTTTTATGATGAACTGTTATATGGAATTGTGAGCTAAATAAACCCACACATTGGTTTTTGCCATGGTATTTCATGACAGCAATAGCAACCCTAAGGCAGATGGGAAAAGCAGAGTAGGAAACCCTTGACAAGACTTTCCCATGTCTGGATCTCTGTCCATGGAGCAAAGAATTAGTGACAAACTCACTAGAAATTATCTAGTATTTACATTATTCTAAAACTGGCCTAGCAGAAAGGAGAATGATATGAAGAAATACAAAGTCTTTCTACAGCATAAAGTATTTGGATGGATAGCTATGGGGGATCTAAGGGAGGAAACATCCCAGCCAGTCTTTTCCTCTCAGACATAGACTCTGCTGGCCCTCGCTGTCCTAGAACAGAGGTCCCTGGGCTCCAGAAGTTTGGGATCTCAGTACTTCAGCTGTGTTTTCCACTATCAACCTCTGACTCCACTCTACCCCCAAGCCTGAATCACCCATGGTTAAACTCCTCCATTTCTTCCTACAGAACATCAGCACAGACAAAACCTCTTCCTGCTCTCCAGTCTCAGTATCCCCATATTAAGTCCATGGTGTTAAAGGCAGGCATTCATTTTCATTTGGATTTTCCTACATCAAACTAATGTTCTTAAGTGCCTTGCATTATTAGAAATTAGTCTCTTTAGAGATGCCCCTCTCTTGCTTTGGTTTCTTTCTCTTCACTTTTAAGCCAACTCCTCACAGTGGCACTGCTGTGGTAAGGCTGAAGATGTGGCTTCATGGTCCAATACTGGCCTAGCGCACAGAAGGCCCTGGGCTCCACACTAAGCACCGTATCCCCAAAGCTGCACTTATTATAATTTTTCCCTGACATCCAGTCTTCCCACGGAGTCTGACCTCTCTTATACTCTCACTTCCTACAGTCTGTACATAATCTTTATCTCCACAGCCAATTAACCTGGCTCAACCCAAGGCTTGCGTGCCTTCTTCCTTTGACCCAGGGTTTCAAGGACATCTTCCTTCACCCTCAGTGTTCTTGCCTTGGGAATCAGGAAATCTACCTTTGACCATGCCTGACCTTAACCTCCTTTCTTTAAATATCTACTCTTGGCCGGCATCTCTGAGCCCAGCATCCCAGACCCTCCCCATTTGCCTCAGGCAGAACCCCAGAGTGAGATCTTGATCTTCTCTATCTCTCCTCTTCTAAACATGGCATTGTTCTTCCTGCACTGGGTCTCTGAGAGTGAAGAGGGTCTCTGGGAGGTGAGACCAATGACCACAAAACCAGAATGCTGGTGGTGGTGGTGGGGAGGGCAATGTCATGTTTGACATCTCTACATCATTGTAGTGGGGAAAAGAAATGTCATATAGAAAATAGAAAAGATGATGTAAAATGTAGGGGGCTCTCAGAGGTGAGGATAATGTCTGATGCTTAGCCTGAGAAATAAGAACATTACTGGACAGTTTTGAACAGGAAATAATGTCACTTAAGTGTGTGGGATAATAATATAAGGCTATCAAGTCAAAGGGGGAGATGACAAAAGGTGCCTTCTAAATTAGAAATGAGCCTTAAAAAGTTATTTATTCTAGATCATTCTGTCTCCACATATGATATCATTCTGGGGAACTGTGTCTATAAAACCTGTCTAACGTAGACAGTCCTATCACATGACTTCCTGTACTGTTTATTTCAGGCTGGAACAGAAAGCTGCAGGAAGGGCCCCCCCCCACCCCATTCTCATCTTCCCCCCAAAAGCAATGTGTTGCTCTGAGCAGGAACATAAGGCAGGCTTACACTTGAGTAGATATACAGTTTTACTGAAAAAAAAAAAAAAAAAAGTGTTAAGTCAGGAAAAATACTGCCCCCAAAGGTTAATCTCCAGCCCCACTTCCTCTCATTCATCCTGGCAAAATAGACGAATTCCCCTTCAAAACAGAAGAGATGCAAATTATCATCCCCATGCCACAGGAAAGAAAAGATAAAGGTGATTTATTTAGTTTCTTAGCTCCTTGGTCACAAAATCCAGATTCCAACCTAAGTATGTCACCTTAAAAAAAAAAAAAAAGGAACAGAAGTCAACAGATTTTAACTGGCTTGCTTACTGTATAACTGTAACTTCTCACTACATCCTTCAAGAGCCTGGGTTGCAAGAACCCCTTAATGCCTGGCCACACATGACCCTGCAAAAGAGTCTTAATTTACAAACAAGGCTACTGCAGGTACACGGTCATGTGAAACACCTTCCTCTCTCTGCACTGCTGGCCCTTCAATACTCACACTAAGTTTCCAGCTTACTCCATGGAGCCCCTGAGAGCTGGGACATTTCTGCTGAATAACTTGAGCACCAGCCTGTCTGTTGCTCAGGATCATTCAGTCACTAGACTTCGTCTGCTTCCCAGGGATTTCCAGTTCATCTTGGTTTCCCATCCTAGCCTCTAACCTCTGAGTGGTCACGTTGAGCTCTTGGATCTTTTTATATTCCTGTGAGTGACCTCTGCACAAATATTCTGGCCATGGAAGGGAGTGAGGTCAGCTGGCTCTGTGCGCATGAGCGTTGCCATGGCGTTCATAGTGAGGAGACGAGCAAGGCTTCCCACAACATTACTTTCCCCCAAAGCCTGAAAAACTTTGGAGACAGGAAAAGCAGCATCCTCAGCCAGAGCCACAGGAAGTCAAAGAGAACAATTCTCTATTTTTCCTCTGTCAACTAACCACATTATTAAACCCTAAAATACAAAGAAATAACATGGCTAATTATCGAAGTTTGGAACCAATGCATTTATGGCACTAGGCTGGAGACCATTTATCCACCTTTTGTTCTTTAACTGTTTATTCTCCCAAACACTAAATAAGAGCCTTTGATTTAAAGGGCACCATTTTCTTTTCAAGACTTTTATGCTGAAAGATCAAATCTTTCGCTCCCTTCCTCCACAGTCTTTAACTTCCCCCTTGGAAGCTGGGGGTGTTGCTCTGAATTGAAGACCCAGCACACGTGTCTAGTCTTCTGCAGTCATGGGGGAGGGAGGGGGGAGGGAGAAAGAGGAAGTATTTCAGGAGCGCCACTGGTAGAACCGGGTATCCACATGTGACCGGATGCCCTTCCTCAAATGCTAGGCTCTGCCAACTGATCCTCCAGGGTCAGAAAAGCATCCAAAGGACAAACAGGGCATATATATTTCAAATATTATTTCCATGGAAATATGGCCTGGCTCCCTCACGGGCAGGCGCAGAAGAGTTTGTCAACTTAAGAGTGAAAGACGACCTCACAAGGAGGAAGTCAGTGCCCAGCAGCAGAGACACAGTGAGGCAAGCGCTGACATGAACTCAAATCAACAAAATGGCTGGTTTTCCTCCTAACGCTTTTAACCATGAGACAAGATTCAATAAGTAGAAAGAATTTCAGTGACTGGAACAATTTAACATGCAGTAAGCATTTCAACTTTTAGAGCTTGGCCCTCTAGTCAGTGAAAGATTAATACTGAATCTATGCAATGACCAACAACACACTCCCGTAGCATCCCTGGACCTGGACCAGACAATCCCAGATGTTTGATCAGTGCCAGCTTGCTTTTGTTTTACTTTGGTTTTGATGCCATGGATTGAATCCCTGGGTATCTCATTCCACTGCTGAGTTTTATCCCCAGATCCAATTCCCGTTTCTTTCTCTTAGTTAAACCAGGATGAAAACACAACCAAGATAATCCCATTTTTATCTACTCCCCTGATGGCTCACTGGGCACTGTAGGGAAAGTCAGTTGACTTGGCTGTTTGAAAACTTGAAAGAGAACTCAATGATTCATTTTTTGTAGTGACATAAAAAAAAAAAAAATCACGCTGGGTGGCGGCGGCACACGCCTTTAATCCCAGCACTCAGGAGGCAGAGGCAGGTGGATCTCTGTGAGTTCGAGGCCAGCCTGGTCTCCAAAGTGAGTTCCAGGAAAGGCGCAAAGCTATACACAGAGAAAGCCTGTCTCGGAAAAAAAAAAAAAAAAAATCACAAAGGCAAATAATTGAGAATTTCTGGTTTTATAGATTCCTGAGTACAATTAAATGATTCTTTTAATTTCTGGCCAAATGGACATCTCTAAAACTAAAGGCGGAATACAGGGTCAACAAGCCTGGAGGAGCAGGCAAAGTCAGAGGGTTAAAGGCAGTATTTACCTGAGAAACATTTGCTCAATAAACAGTCTCATTATCTAAGCTTGTCTGGTCCCAGAGTCACATGCACCATATGCAGAATATCTCCTCTGTGCTCAGAAATGGTAAGACAGGGGTCTGTGGCAGATCACAGCATGGGGTGGTCATACAGCTGGGGTGACAGCACCCAATAATGGGAAGGAAGAGCTAGATCCAGTTTTTCCCATCAGTTAAAGTTGACCAGCACTCTCAAGAAAAGTGAGACATTTTGTGAATAGCTCAATATTTATTTGTTACATAGCTGGTAAAGAGTCTTAAAAATAGTATTTCAGAGACTTTTGAAAAGTCAGTTGACTTCTTAGAGAAGACACATGTTAAGGCTCACACAAAAAGCTGAGCATGGTGGTAGACATCTGTAATCTCAGGGATTCCAAGGCAGGAGTATATTCACTTCTAGGACAACCTGGGAAACTGAGTCACCAGTGAAACCCCATCTCAACAAAACAGAATAGAGGCTGGAGATACAGCTCAGCAGTGAGAAGCATTTTTGGTTCTTTTAGAGGACCCACATTTAGATCCCAGCACCCACCTCGGGCAGCTTACAACTACCTGTACCTCCAGCTCATGACATGTAACACCCTCTTCTGGCCTCCACAGGTACTCACACACATGTGATGGACCCAAAGTCACAGATACATAAGTAAATAATGAAAGGAATCTTTAAAATTTTTTTTTAGCAAAACAAAATAGAAGCACAAATGAACAAAAACTGCTGCGGGCCGCAGGAATATATCATAAGAACTCATCTGGTTATGGCATAGTTACTAAGTGGAGGGATCAAGGATTTCCTCCAGAGGAAGCCAAATTCCAAGGAGTTTTTGGTGTTATTTGGCTTATTATATATCAGCTGTCTTCTATTATGAAAATCATGTGTGCCTTCACAGTTTTCCCAATTGACTTCTCCCTAAGAAGGGCTAACAGTGTGGACTGATCACTCTCTGGACATACATATTCCAGGTATTTGGAGAACAGCTTCAGGAAAGGCTTTTTCTGGAATCAGATATCTCCCTTAGCCACTTTCAAGGACTAGCAGTAATAATAGTCCACATGAAAGTCTCCTGATTCAAGGTAAATTCCACAAGGAGACACTGCCTAGGTCAAGTGGATCTTAAGTAATAGCTTTACACAATTTAGCTCAGACCCTCCTTTCTTACAGCCTTACTAATGTTACAGACCTCTAACTCCTTACCTAACCACTTCTAGGAATATTTAGATAACTTTCTGCACTGACAGCTATGCTCAGCCAGAACCCCAGTTCAAGCCTCCCTGAATTACCATCATTGGCAGCATCTGTCCAGGTCCATCCCCAGACAGAGGAAAGTACTTTATCAGAGGTACCTCTGTACTCTCTAAGAACAGACTTAAGCATCCAGGCCACCTGTCTGAGAAGGCCTGGTGGATGTGCCAATTAAGCTTTACTTCCTCCTTTCCCAAACCTTACCTCTAGTTCCAGATCTCCCTTTAACTATCACCAGAGGCATCTAGCTGTGCACAGGTTGCCTACGACTGAGCACACTTTCCCCCACCCTACAGAAAAATGACAGCTTGGACAGATAGGAGCCACAGGAAAAAAGAAGACAGTTTTATTTTCTCCCATTGACCTAGCAACTTATAGATTCTTAACATTTTCTACTAATCACATTTAAGACTATAGTTGAGCACCTAAGATCCCTCTTCTTAGATATTACCCAAATTTGGCCTTTAGTTAATTTATTTCCCCATTGGTCACTTCCCTTTGGGGTTGCAAATGATAATTAACGGTTATTGCCTCTCTGTGTGATTCTTATCACCCCTCTGTTTGACCCTGGAAGCCTGGCTTTACATACCAGGACTCCCAGGGCATGGGAGGATGGAGAAGAGAAAAAGAGAATGGAAGAACTAGATGGGTAAGAACTTGAGAGGAACAAACTGAGATGGGGAAGAACTAGATTGAAGGACTAGAAGAGAGTACTAGAGGAATGAGATGGAAGATGAGGAAGAGCCATATGGGGAGGTACTAGATGGATAAGAACAAGCTGAAAAGGCCCTAGGTGAGGCAGAATTAAGATGAGAGAATTAAGATAGAACTTAGAGGGAGCAGTAGATAAGTATAGAGAGAAATCAGGCAAGAAAGGAACTAGGCAAGAGAACAGAACTGAAGCTGTGTATATAGGATGTTATGCCAGAGGAATTAAAGCAAGTGGACTATGGAGCTTGGTGTGCTGAGATTCTATTTCCTGAAAATAGTCCTAGCCATTAGTAGTTCTCTCTCCTGAGCTCCTGGGATGTATAATATTAAGTCTGGTCCTGCTAATATTATACAAGAACCCACGAAGGAAGTACTGATGGAGGGCATGTTTCACCGCCTATGGCTTTTACACATACATAGGTGTTCTGGATGAAGGAACATCATGAAACATGGCCTGGGTGATGAAAATCAAGAGACCTAGTGGACGCATTGACAGAGACCCTCCATGGCACAGTGATTCTAAAAAACCATGGCTGTCTTGGTTTCACCTTTTTTTTAAAGTAGATTCCCCTGTACACCAATATATGCAATTCTAACCCATACTCACTGGACAAACAGCCAGAAACATGACATCTTCCAGATCGAGGAAGAGCTGAGAACAGAGAGGGTGTAGCATTAGAGTGCCTATGTGCCCATGAGCTAGAGGGCTGGACATTTTGAAGAGTATTTCTCATGAAAATTCTTCCCAACAAACTCTACAACTGATCATTCAAGAAGGCCAGGACAAAGTCTCTGGATAGAAATGTAAATACACAAATACTTTCTGCTAATCATTCATTTTGCTGACACTGGTGGAACTCACTCACAGGACTAGTAGCTGAGGCCAGGACTTCCTGAATGACACACACGTCCACATGTTTTATGAGGGAATTTAAAGCCAACTGAAATCACTTGTATTTATAAAGCATATTTATAATCACAGAAAAGTAACACAGAGTAGGAGCTGCTGGCCATACAAAAAGAGATTTCCCTAATTAGTAATCAAACCATATCATCTATGTGGTAGCCTCCCACCCAGCAGAGCTGATGTGGATGAAACCAACTTATCTGTTCCAATACTCCTTACCCCTACCACAGAGTCCCAGAAGCCACAGATATTCATTGGAAGAGGAAGAGATCAGAATCCATTCTCACACATGGCTAAGTCATCCTAAAACCAAATAAATTAGGTTCCTGCTGAAACATGAAACTCCATAAAGCCACTATGATTCAGGAGATTTCCAGACAGATGACCCCCATCTCTGATAGGACTCCTGAAAGTACATTTAATCAGGGAAAAGACAACTTATCCCATCATTAGAGATTAAAAAGGCATACCAAGACTGAGGTAAAAGCTGATGTCTAGATGAGTTTCAGCTGTGTGATGACAAGATCAGAGGCACAACTCCTGGGCCTTGTGACCAAGAGGAGAGGGAGAAGGGGTGTAGCCCAGGTTGAGGCTTATGGCAACAACAAACACCCCCGAAAAAAAAAAAAAACAGCTTAAAGAAGGGCTTATTTTGGCTCACAGTTTGAGGGGACAGTTTCACAGTTGGCAAGCCTTAGCCATAGGAGCCAGAGACGGCTAGTCACAATGCACTAACAGTGGGGAAACAGAGAGCAGCAAACGCCCTTTCCAACTTCCCTTCTGAAGGGAACTGAGCCCATTGAACAATGGTGCTCACATTAGAGGTGGGGTTTTTCCATCCCAATTGAGCTGATCTAGAAAAATCTCTCCCAGAATATGCCCAGAAGTTTCTTTCCATGGCAATTCTCAATCTCATTGAGTTAACAATTGGGATTAACCATAATACCTGGCCAGTGTAAATCCTGCGATAAGTGGGGTGTGCCGTGGTTTTGATGAGCTCCCTATACCCATATGCTAAGTGGCCCTTGCGAGCATTGGAGGTGACAGGGCCTTGCAGAGCTGGGACTCCCTTGGAAGTCCTCTGATCTTGTCTGGTTGAGAGGAGACTAAGACCTGGTCCCTGTTCTTTCTTTCTGTGTTTCTGCGAGATAACAGCAATGAAAGCTGCCGCATGCTCTTGTTGGGATGGACTGCACTTAACCACAGGCCCTAAGGCAATGGGCCAGCCACACACAAACATCAGAAACTTAGCCATATCATTTTCTCTTTTGAAGTTGAGTGTCTCTGATTATTTGGTAGAGTAACAGAAAGAGAAACAACACAAGACAGAGTCTTGGGCCTGAATCTGTATCCTGCTATATATCCACCCACATGCTAATACAATTTAAGCAGAGTCTTCACTATGCTGAACTATAGTTATCCACCTGTGACATAGCAATCATGCAGAACTCAACCACAGAACTGCAATAGGGTTATTTAGGTAAAAAATTTTTCAAAAATAATTTATATATCAAAATAAAGCAGTATTTCTGCATCAGAAGGCTAAGGCTAGATAATAGAAACTTCTCAGAGGGAGAATGTTGCATGAGGTAAACCTGCTTGCTTTCAAGGTATTAAAAGATGGAAAGACAAGATGGCACTGCCAGAGGAGATCAGGTGGGGAGCTTGAAAGGACTGATGAGCAATTTGGCTCATTTTTTTTACTAGATAGATCCGATCATCACAGGCTGGGCTGTGACTCAGTCTCAGCCTTGCTGGCCTGCCTTCTGTATGCTGCCATGGAGGCGTTCTCCAGCCATGCCCAAAGGACCATCCTTTCACACAAGCTCTGAAATAAATTTAGCACTTAGCTATATAAGCAGCCAACACCCTTTTGGAAAACACAATATAACATATGCTCATCATTTACATAACCAGACAGCTGGAGTCTACAGAAATGCAAATTCTGTCATCACTGAAATGCAGAGGGAAAAATACTCTTCCCTGAAAGGCAAGGGAGAGGGACACTGTCTGAGGGAAAAGAGTGATCAATAAACCCAACCCCAAGGCAAATAAAACATAAATTCAAATTCCCTGCAAAGGTATGACATGCACATAGGAGCTTTACATTCTGGGCTTCTTGGGCTGCCTGAAGCCATGTGGCCTGGGGACTCTCCAGTAGGGTCCCCCGACACACCTGAGTACATTCCATTGACCCGTGTTCTGGAATGTTCCTTTCCTCCTTCCTTAGTTTTTCTTCATTCTGCTTTTCTTCTCTCATGGCACCAGTCGGTTGTTTGACAGACTGAATTACTGGGAGCTACAAGCAATATTAACTCAGGCCTCCCTTATCGCTGTAACTCAGTTCAGAGTCTGGAAGCACATCCCCCACACCCCTAGATAGGCAGGCAAACAGCCAGTCAAAATATGCTAACTTGTGCCAAATGCTATCAATATGAATTACCTGAGCAATTTCTCTACCCAATTTCCTGTAAGACAGACAGCGCTCACAAGGTGTACACACAGATATCTATCTAAACACACATAATTTGCATAAAAGCAAAGGGAAAATCCAGCAACTGCAAAATGACTGTTTCTGTGAGTCTCTTTTGTAATTTAAAAACAAGGGGTTTATCCAACATGCAACCCCTTGATTCCCCACTCTGAATGGCTGCTTCCAATTTAAATCTCAAGTCACTTTTAGTCCTCAGAACAGTCCCTCAATTCACTCTCAAATCACAGAAAGTGATTTGGAGACTTGAATGCTTTGTGCACAGCTGAGATATCCCCTCTGCCATGTTCTCTGGGGCCATATTGTCTCATGGAGGTTAATAGGTCAGTCTTCAAAGAGAGCATTCCTATTTCTTTGGAGATGCATATCCTCTGCACAGTCAACACTGTCCCAGCAGAAGAGTTGAAATAAGTGCCTCTTAAGGCCGGAAGATGCACTTGGCTCCCATTTGCAGAACTATTATTGTAGTCCCTGAGCTTCAGACAGGAAATGAATGGCCGAACTTGGAGCTCCTACACGGAAGAAAAATGGAATATCTCTCTTCTTTCTTCCCCAACTTTCTTTAAATAGCATGGCTGCAGGCAAAGGGCCAAGAGGTAGGCAGGAGGAGAGCATAATTACTGCACACCACTTGCATGTGGGAGGCCCTCAAATGTGTATTCAAAGAAGCTGTTGAACAAATGCTGCAATTATACTGATGCAAAGAAATACACAATCTCTTAAAAGCTTAAATGAACATGTATGATGCAATTAACTCCCAGAACTTAGTTTAGGGATTTGAGCATCTATGACTGCATTTCACAGAATTAAAAACCCTTGCTTTGTCGAGTAATCCTCAAAAATGACACAGCCAACTAGGGGCTGCTTCACCCTCTACAGTCAGGGAAGTCAGGAACTCGGATTATGGCCTCCCCTTTTCTTTTTACCTAGAGGTCACTGGCCCTGTCCTCTCTACTGGAAATAGAAGTTCTGCACTGGTCAACCCTTTCCTCAGTCTTAATAAGACAAAACCACTATGCTTCTGGTAGTGTTAATTGCCAACTTGACAGAAAACAGAAATCACTGGAGAGATGGGCTTCTGGGAAATTATTTTGATTATGTTAATGAAGGTGGGAAGATCTGTCCACTGTGGGTAGCACCATTCCCTAGGCAGGGAATACTGGATTATATGAAGAGTAGAGAAATCCTTACCCCTCATCATGAAGCTTCTCTTGGCACATACATAAAACTACAACCAATAAAAATGCAGTTATGGGGCCTAGTCCTAACTGATACATCTACAACATAACTCTTGAACCTAAGGCTTAGGGGTCATGTGGAAGAAAGAGTGCGACATTCTAAGGAAGAACAGTGAGTTTGCTGTGAGATTGTGTCTCCTAGGAATGTCAGATGCTACAAACATCAAGTCTCACGGAAACTGCCTAAACATGAACTGAATGAGGATGATGCAAATAGATATATTAACATGGATAGGGGTGAGGGGCTCACAAGGCCTCAACACAGAACTACATAGAAATAAGGAATGCTTAGAGTGGGAAAAATAATCTTCCACAGGAAAAAGCATGCTTGATGGTTATTTAATACCAAATGGTCATCCCTGAAAGCATATACATAAAAGTAACATTATATAATCTGAGCAGGATATATTTATGTATTTAGGAATACACACACACACATAAATTAAATCCAGGGACACACACACACACACACACACACACACACACACACTAAATCCAGTCACATACACAGAAACACAGAAACACACATACAGATACACACACAGACACAGAGACACAAACAAGAACACAACAATAACAACAAAAAAGAAGCATGAATTACAAAGACAGCCCAAAGCCGGGCAGTGGTGGCACATGCCTTTAATCCCAGCACTCAGGAGGCAGAGCCAGGTGGATCTCTGTGAGTTCGAGGCCAGCCTGGTCTACAGACCAAGAACCAGAACAGGCACCAAAACAACACAGAGAAATCCTGTCTTGGGAAAAAGAAAACAAAAAACAAACAAACAAAAAACAAAACCAAAAACAAAAAAAGAAAGACAACCCAGAGGGGCCATGGGAATGTTTGGAAGGAGGTCAGGGAAGAAGAAATGATACAATTATATTATAATCTCAAATAAAATCTTACCAAAGAGTAAAGAAAATGAGCTGATGACCAGCATGCCCACACTCAGCCTTCCTTCACTTCCTAAAGCTTCCAATGCTGTGACTTCCCCTGTGATGATGGACTGTAACCTTGAACCATGAGCTGAAATAAACCCTTTCCCCATCAAGGGGATTTGTCAGAGCATTTTATCACAATCAGGATGTTTTATCACAGCAATAGGAAAAGAGACCAAGACAGCGGTGGCACACCATGAAGGCAAATCCCACACTGTCATTGTCTACCACATTTTCATTTTGATTCCAGTAGAAGAACCTTTAGAGAATTTTTTGTATTTTATATTTTACTAGAGAAAAACATTCAGTTAAAAAATACACTCAAGGTTGGGGCTGGTAGACCACACCTTAAATCCCAGCATTTTGGAGGCATAGGTAGGTGGATTCCTTAGAGTTCTGGGCCAGTCTGATCTATGTAGAAGAGTATTATTTTAAGGTGTGTTCCTTTTGTTTATGTTGCATTTGTTTAACTCTGTGAAGCTGTGTTACTGTGCCTGTCTAAAACACCTGATGGTCCAATAAAGAGCTGAATGGTCAATATCAAGGCAGGAGAAAGGATGGGCAGGTCTGGCAGGCAGAGAGAATATATAGAAGGAGAAATCTGGGAGGAGAGATCAAGGAGTCAGAGAAGGAGTCCAGGGGCCAGCTACATGGTGAGCCATGGAGTAAGAGTAAGATTTATAGAAGTAAGAGAATGGGAAAAGCCCAGAGGCAAAAGACAGATGGGTTAAGTTAAGAAAAGCTGGTAAGAAACAAAACAAGCTGGGCTGGAGAGATGGCTCAGCACTTAAGAGCACTGGCTGCTCTTCCAAAGATTCTGAGTTCAATTCCCAGCAACCACATGGTGGCTCACAACCATCTGTAGTGAGATCTGGTGCCCTCTTCTGGTCTGCAGGCATACATGCAGACAAAACACTGTGTACATAATAAATAAACAAATCTTTAAAAAAAAAAAAAAGAAACAAAACAAGCTAAGGCTGGGCATTTATAATTAAGTATAAGCTTCTGTGTGTGATTTACTTGGGAGCTGGGTGGCAGCACCCCCTCAAAAAAACCAAAAGACAAATAACAGGATGGTGCCACCCTCACTCAGCTAATCTTCCAGAAACACCCTGACTGACACACCCAGAGCACCTCACTCAGCTGGGTGATTCAGAATCCCACCAAGAATGATAATTAGCTACAACATTAGCCATGATTTTCACTCTACTCTAGGCATCCATGAACAAGCTGTTGTGTCTTCTTGGCTGCTGAGCACTGGGCCCTGCTCCTTTAAGTCCTTAACCATACTGGCGATGGCTGGGTACAAGGAGCTGGGATGTGCTCAGGACAGGTGACATCTGGAAAGAATTCCTTGCTCTTCCCCAACAGTGTGTCTCCCTGACAGCAGACTAACCAGCCTCTTTTGGATGTTAGCTTCTTCAGTGTTTTCTGGGTACTCATAAGCCAAAATCAGGTAAGAAAAGAACACACATGGCATGCAGACACATTGAGACATCCTCACTCAGCAGGCAGGCATGTAAATGTCTACTTGCCACAATTTTCAGGTATATGATTCCCGCCCCCGATTTTGGCAAGGGATTCACAAATATAAATTTGTCAGGAATGTGAATGGATGAACCACCTGAAATTTCTATATAATCTCATCTGAGATAGTCCAAATAATTAGAAGCTACTTTTAAAAGTAACTCTTTTTAAATTCTAAAATGTAATGACATTAGCTGAGGCAGGACATTTTAAGAAACTGTCAGTTATTACCACAGCAGATGTTGACAGGCCAGAAACCTGTCACTTATGTCTTCAAGTGTTATTTGTTCAAGGACAGTGTGTGTGTGTGTGTGTGTGTGTGTGTGTGTGTGTGTGTGTGTGTGTGTGTATCTATCTGTCTGTTGTCTGTTTTTCTGTGTGTATGCACAGGCGCACATCCTCTGTGAGTGCACTGTGTGAGGTTGTATGCACATGTACAGAAGGAAGAGGACAACCTCAGATGCCCCTCAGGGGCCATTCACCTATCTTTCATCTTGAAAGTCATCAAGTGGGCTAGCCTGGTATTTGAGAGAGCTCTAGCTGCCTGGCTACCTCTGACTCCCCAGCACTAAGATTACAAATACATACCATTATGCACAGGACCATGGGGGTCCTGGGAATTGAACTCAGGTGTTTGCAGGCACTTTACTGATGAAGCTGTCTTCCAAGCCCCTAGGGAGGCCAGTCTTCAAGCTTGCCTATAGTTTGTTCAAATGCGCAGCATGGGTACCTTACCTGGCTACTGTTAAGCAAAGAAATAACTCATGGAGCCACATACTGACCCTCAGCAAGAACTCTAGTAAAGAGCATAGAACACAGGCCCATGAGCCATGTAGACTGAACTATGTGTTCTTAGAATCATCTCACGATTGATTTTTCCTCACTTTCAAGCGGGTACCTAGAGGCAACCTTAGACATCACAAAGCATAGCATGTGCCTACCCAGACAAGCCAACTTTCACTTTTCAGAATAAAATGTTCTTGGTCAAAGTCTTAGACCATGCTGAAGAGTAGTGGACATTTTCCTCTCTAGGTTCTGGCAGCCTGGGCCCTGAACCTACAAAAATGACCACTGTTTGAATATAGAGTATGTGGAGGGCTAAACGCTCCTTCTGGCAGAGGATATAGTAGTGGAAAGAGACATCCCAGCAAAGACTCATAACTCATAACATGGAGAGATGCTTGCACAGCCAGAGGGTTAATCCATTCACCCAGTGCCTTTTTGTTCCAGGTTTCACCTTCTCACCCTCATGCCTCTCAAGACATTTCTGCTTTCTCTTTAGTATCATTTTTTCACTCCACATTCTGGAATTAGTGTCCACTTTCCTGGGTGCCCATAATATTGTACCAATGTACCCCACAGCCATGGTTCATATGTTCTGAAGTCATTTGTTGCGTTCCAATTAAGGCATTCATTCAAGTGCCCACCAGTGTAGAGGGAGGTGAAAAGTCTTTGGAAAGGCACAAAGACCTGGGAGCAACTGGAAAAGTTGCTGGGCTGTGTCTTCCAAGGACCACTGCCCACACTGCTGCCCAGAACTGATTGCTTCTCCCCTCTCTTTATGCCTGTGTGACATATGGCTTGCAAGGGGCAGCTGCAGCCAAGCACAGCTCCACTTTTATCAAATTTTAATCTGAAAATCTATGTCTCAAGATGCCACTGTGCCAACCATACAAATGTGGAGTAAGGGCTCAGCTTATACCTTGATGATGGAAAGCAACTATTTCCTTGTTACACCAAGACATTGTGCCACATCAATTATGACACAAATATAGGAAGCCTGGTTCTTCCAGAGAAGGAGCACACTGTCTATTTTTCAAATATGCCTATAGAAAGGCAAATAGATAACCTTTTATGGACATACAGGAAGACACCCATCAGAAGTCATAAACTTATAAAGTCATACCATGTGCAAGTTGACTTTAATGACATACACATACCCTTTAATAAATATACTTATTAACAGTTTGCTTCTTGGTGGAATTTTATCTTGATGCAGCATGTACTGTTGGCTCTCTGTAAGTTTAAGCTTCCAATATCCATGATTGTGTTTCATGTGTCATTCTGACTGGACCCCTGAGTGTCTAGCTATTGAGTGATGGGCTTTTGTAAAAGCCATGCATACCTGGATTAGTGAGGGAATGAAGCAAGTTCTAATTGTCTTCCCACGTGGAGGAGCCTCATCCCACCACAGGAAGGCTGGGGCAGAGCAGACGCTGGAGCCTCCCACAGCTCTAGGAACTGACCTTGCAGAGACCTGGAGCTGGAATGCGTTTCTGGCCTTTGAACTGAAATGCCAGCTTTGTGGGGCTCCTGCCCTCTGGCCTTGGCATAAGAATGTTTTTGCTAGTTCTTCGAGATTCCTAGCTAGACAGTGGGGCTTAGTCCCTCTACCATGGCAGCCGATCCCCAGTAACAAATCTCTAAGATAACCTTCCAGGTACACACCACTGCTTCTGTTTCCTAACATCATAACCAAAGAGTTTCTTCTGAGAACTTCTCCAATTCTCCTTGCCCACAGAAAGAGCCTGAGGATTAACGTAGGGCATCAATTCAGTCTTCTGAGCTAGCTAACATATACTTCACTCATACCGCCTCTGTGCTGAGAATCCCAGCAAGCTCCCACTCACTTAAGAGAAGGTTTTGCTTTCTTTCGGGAAACCCACCCCAGATACGCTTTCTCCTGGGATTCCCTCACCCCACAAAACCTGCACTGATGCCACTGACCCTGTGAACTTGCATGTATCCTAAGTCCTCGTAAAACCATGTCATGAAGGCATTCTGTTTCTCCAATGGATTATGAATTCACAGGAGACTCTGCTCCTTGTGCTCATGGAACCTGACATTTTCATCAATGTCTGGTGATAAGGGGGCTGCAGATGTTCATAGCTGCCTGTCACTGTGACATTGGATTTCTGATTGTCATTTAACCGCAGAAGGAGAAGAAAGCTCTCACAAACTTCAAGACGCACTGGGGTGAAACATCCCTACTTCAGCTCATCATTTCAGGAGCACCTGCTGGAAAGCCTGCTCTGGCGGAATGTCTATTGGCTCCCTAGAAGACGCATTCCCCAAATTCAAGAGGCTCAGGCAGCGAAAGTCACTACAAAGCCAGCCTTGCAGAACAGTGTCTGGAGACAACAGAAATAGCAAGCAAAGAAACTTCCTCTTACTTCCTCACTTAATAAAGTAAATGACTTAGGCTAATGGTTCAAAAACTAAATCAGGGCTAGAGAGATGGCTTAGCAGTTAACAGCACCTGTGGCAGAGGACCCGGGTTTGGTGCCCAGCACCCATATGGTGACTTATAACTGTAACTCCAGGGGATCTGATGCCCTCTTCTGGCCTTTGCAAGTACCAGGCATACACATGTACATGGTGCCTACATATGCAAGCAGGCAAAAAAAACCACTTATACACATAAAATAAAAATAAGTAATTCTCCAAAAACCAAATTATACTTTTGTCTTGCAAGATCATATATAGAATACCCAAAGATTACCTAGTATAGCTGACCCATGAAGGAGCTGAGTCACAAGAATGCAGTTCCTTGTCTATCCCCAAGGGCAAAGAATTGAGGAAAACCCACAGCAGATTTAAGCTTCTCTTCACCCAGTTAGGGATCCTTCTCCAGCACTGGGCTGTAGCTGTGCTAGAACACTTGCATGGTGTGTTCACAGAGCAGATTCCATTGTTAGGACTAAAAAGTAAATAGCTTTCTCTTTTTATTAAACTTTTAAATGTTAGATTTCTTTTCTACATGCTTTCATTTTAAGCTTTTACCATCTATAATATTTTTTTAGAAAAATACTCAAAAGTGTGGTTGTTAATCTCCATAGACTCTGAGTCCCCTGCTATAACTCACAATATGTTCCATTCCTACACAATACCCAGAGGCTATGGGGCCTTCTACATATATCATACAGGCTATAAACCTCACAACATTAATGGCTCATCTTCTGCTAGGAACCAAGAATTCCACGGATCATGATCAAAACCCCTTTGTGTCAATTATAAGAAAACAAGCTAGGTCAGTAGCTAACATTGTAAAACTTTAAGAGCAAACCACGCTAAAGATGTTCTACAGAGGTTTCTAGATTAGGTCACATCTGAAAAATATAAATCTGCATAATACAGATTGTTATTATTATTTTCCCTTGCTTGCTGCAGGAGGCTACTGAAATTTGATGCCAAAACTGAGTAGGGCTTCCTAGCAAACAATATATCTGTCTTGATGCAGGGATGACACTGATGGTTGCCTTAGATCTGCTTTTGCTTCCTTTCTCGTCTTGAGCCATTTTCCAGTCAGGAAGAACAGTACTTTAATGCCCATTATTTGTGAAAGTCACTATAATCCTCAAGTGGTTGAAAGTGCTGTCCACCCCCTAATTTTCACTACCCAACACTTGCAGCCTAGTTACCACCAGACACAGTCTTTATATTTAATGGTGGGTGGGGGCGGGAAAGGGTTTTCAAAGTGGACTGTGTTTTCCCTTTTAATTTCTGCCATGCTTAAAAAAATGCCTTTCCTGGAGGTCAGGGAATAGACTAAAAAACCAATTAAGAGCCTCGTTTGTGGTGTCTTTGTTCTCTGAGCATACCAATAGAAACTGGAAGGATCTGAATTTATGGATTCCAATGAATCACACTCAATTACACTGGGTCAGTGAGCTTCAGGCAAACCAGAGGCTTCTTCAGACCCATTTCACAGAACCTCCATCAGCTACTATGACTGTGTAAGAAACCACACCAATGCCTGCTGCCTGCAAAACTCAGCACTTCTGACAGCAGCTTCCTGCAACCTGCCTGTGCACCACTCCGTGGGCCATTCAGTCAGTTATGCACAGGGATGCTGTGAGCAAGAGTGTGTTCTCGGGGAGGAAAGGAACCTTCAAAAGGCAGTGGGGAGGAGGAAGTCACCCCTCCATGTAGGTGATGCGGCAGTTATCCACATGTGAATCCTGTACTCATCCCTCAAGAGCAGATGGTGAGGAGGTTTACCCCATGAATCAGGACCGTTCAACTCTCCTATCCTTATGCACATAAGTCTTTCTTTATGTAAATAACCCAGTTTGAGTTTTATTTATTTTTTAACTGACTTCTTTATTTTTACTTTATCTGCACTGGTGTTTTGCCTGTATGTATATCTGTGTTATGATGTCAGATCTTTTATAGCTGGAGTTACAGACAGTTGTGAGCTGTATGTGGGTCCATCTCTCTTATCTCTCTTACTACCCCCCCGCCTCCGTTCAGGTTTTAACCTTATCTTAATATATTTTGGCAGCATACTGAATGATTTATATATCATAGTTTTTTGGTTTTTTTTACATATATATATATATATATATATATATATATTTTTTTTTTTTTTTTTTTTTTTTTTTCTTTACTATCATGTGTTTTAAATTTTACACATCAGCCATGGGATCCCCTGTCCTCCCCCTCCCGCCCCCATCCCCACCTTCCCCTCAGCCCCTCCCCTCCATTCCCATGTCCTCCAGGATCAAGGCACCCCTGGGGATTCATTTAAACCTGGTGGATTCAGTACAGGAAGGTCCAGTCCCCTCCTTCCAGGCTAAGCATGTGTCCCTGTGTAAGCCCAAGGTTCCAAACAGCCAGCTCATGCACTAAGGACAGGTCCTCGTCCCACAGCCTGGATGCCTCCCAAACAGATCAAGCTATTCAATTGTCTCACTTATCCAGAGGGCCTGCTCCAGCTGGGGGCTCCACAGCCTTTGGTTCATAATTCATGTGCTTCCATTTGTTTGGCTATTTGTCCCTGTGCTTTTTGCAATCTTGGATTCAACAATTCACGCTCTTGCAGACCCTCCTCTTTCTCGACAGTTGGACACCTGGAGCTCTACCTGGGGCCTGGCTGAGGATCTCTGCATCCACTTCCATCAGTTATTGGATGAGAGTTCCAAGACGACTGTTAGGGTGTTTGGCCATCTGATTACCAGACTAGGTCAGATCAGGCTTTCTCTCGACCATTGCCAGCAGTCTACAGTGGATATATCATTGTGGATTTAAGGGGACTTCTCCAGCACTCTGCCTATTCCTGTTCTCATGTGGTCTTCATTTATCATTGTCTGTTATTCCTCATTCTCCCTTTCTGTTCTTGATCCAGCTGGGATCTCCTGCTCCCCTAAGCTTTCTTTCCCTCAAATCTTGCCATTCCTTGATGCCCTTCAAATGAAGAATGGATAAAGAAAATACGGTACATATACACAATGGAGTACTACTCAGCAGAGAAAAACAATGACATCATGAGGTTTGCAGGCAAATGGATGGATCTAGAAAAAATCATCCTGAGTGAGGTAACCCAGACTCAGAAGGACAAACATGGTATGTACTCACTTATAGGAGGATACTAGATGTAAAACAAAGATGACTAGACTGCTACACAACTCCAGGGAGGCTACCTAAAAAATGGGACCCTAGGAAAGACCCAAGGATCACCCAATGACAGAGAAATGGATGAGATCTACATGAACAACCTGGATGACAGTGGGAGTTTTTTTTATTTTGGTTACAGGCTTTCATGTAGCCCATGCTGGCCTTGACTTGATACGCAGCTGAAAGGGACCTTGAACTCCTGATCCTCCTGCATTGACCTCTGGGATTGCAGGTGTGTGCTATAACTTTCTTGGCTTATTTCTTATTAATATTTATATAGTTGCCACTCCATATCAATGAGTTATGTTTCTATGGACTCAGTAAACTCCACATGGAAAAGACTTTGAAAAAGTTTACATCTCTACTGAACATTTACAGACATTGTCACTATTCCATATACAGTTCAGCATGTGAACCACATACATGATACTCACCTTCTATAATATATAATACAGTTCAGCATGTGAACCACATACATGATACTCACCTTCTATAATATATAATACAGTTCAGCATGTGAACTACATACATGACTAATCTCACCCATTAATCCATACATTTATCATATATTAAATTATTTGGAGTTACACTGCTGTGGAACATTAGTTTAAGATGTGTTACATTTGTTTATGCTGTGGAATATTTGTTAAATGATGCAAAGATGTGTTGCATTCTTTTATGTTCATTTGTTTAACTCTGTGAAGCTGTGATACTTTGCCTGTCTAAAACACCTGATGGTCTAATAAAGAGCTGAACGGCCAATGGTGAGGCAGGAGAGGGATATGCAGGACTTCCAGGCAGAGAGAATAAATAGAAGGAGAAAAAGAGAAGAGGGGTGGAGCAAGAGAAGCAGAAGGAGAGGAGGATGCCAGGGGCAGCCACCTAGCAACACAGCCAGCCATGGGGTAAGAAGGGAAAAAGAGATAGAATAAAGAAAGGTAAGAGCCTAGAGGCAAAAGGTAGATGGGATAATTTAAGTTAAGAAAAGTTGTCTAGAAACAAGCCAAGCTAAGGCTGGCATTCATAAGTCTCTGTGTATTTATTTGGGAGCCGGGTAGTGGGCTCCCAAAGAGCAAAGAGTAGAAAGAAAAACAAAAACCTCAACATTACAGTTTATGTTTCATTATTTTATTTATTCCTTATAAGTTTGTTTTTATTTTATTCATATTTTTATTTGTCCTGCATGCAATATACTGTGTGTGTGCTTGGTGCCCATAAGAGGCCAGAAGAGGGCACCAGATCCCCTGGAACAGGATTTATGGATGGTTGTGAACAACCATGTGCATGCTGGGAACCAAACTCAGGGCTTCTCAAGAGCATTCAGTGCTCTTCACTGCTGGGCCACCTCTGAAGACCTTTAGTAATAACTGAAAAACAACCACAGACACTTAATATCTCCCACAGCTTTTTTTTTCAACCAGCAAATTCACCATCAGCTACTAACTCACATAATCACAACCAAGGCCACTTCCCTCTGGATATAAAAACAATCCTCATAAAACAGTATTTTAAAAGAATTGAACAAGCGAGATAAACTTTTAAATAGACTGTCCCATCTCAGGCTGCTTCCACCTCATCTTTTTTTGTTTTGTTTTGTTTTTAAACCTTATTCTGGTACAAAATTTAACTGTTCAGTTTTCAGGTATATGTTTAATGTTGACTTCAAAAATGTTCCATACTTTATTAGAAAATGGGTCTTGTATGGGAAGATTCTTCTCTAACTATTGGCTAACGCTGGTGGTGAGTGTGCTAAGATAGGGAAGGGTAAGCTATGGTGTTCTTAGGGGTAAGTGTATGCACCAAACTCTTTGGCTTAGGATATTTTCAACTTATGACAGGTTTATGAGGAAATAACTTCACCACAAGTCACAGAGCATCTGTGCCTGTTTCCCAAGAGGTACACAGTGGAGAGCAGAGGGGTAAAGAGGATTTTGGAGTTCAGTTGCAGAGACTGTGTTTCAGGCATAAGGCCATGTGGGGACTGCCTTTGGGTCACCTTGTGTTGCCATAGCAATGTGCTACATGACAGAGAGTTCTTTTCTTACAAGTATGGACAGCGGGAATCTACCACCAAAGGGTTGTCAGTGGTGGTGTTTGCTGATGTCCTCCTGGTTTGTACATTACCATCTCTGTACAGCTCTTATATGTTCAACCCTTTGCATATTGTCTGTGACCTACCCTCACCTTCTTCTAAGGACATTGGTCCCATCATATTGGGACCTTTCAACTTAATTATCCTTTTTATAGACGTTAAAATGCATTCAAAGTGTAAAGTAGCAGTGTTAAGACTTCAACACCTGATTTGGAAGGCACACCGTTCAGGCTAGAGCACCAACCCAGAACACTCCCATAGAGGACAGGGTATAGGGACATTGCCCACTGCTTCACTTGGACCAGCTCAGTTTTCAAACTCTCCATGCAGCTGCTGCTTGATACTAAGGTACCACAGCCTAGCCACTGCCTCTGGGTTCTAACATGCCAGGCATCTCCAATGGATGGCTTTGGCTGAGACATAGGCCTACTGCTCCAGAGGATACAGACACAAGCTTCTGATCACCAGCACAACAATGCTGGCTTTCTGGCACAGAGGGACTGGATACACTGTACGGGTAACAGCTGGCAATCATAGATTTGAATGAGGCCCATTGTGCTGCTCCAAGAGTGGACTGGGACCACAGGCTAGGAAATATTCCTAGGTGACAGGTACATAAAAGTATGGAATCTGCTTTTCTCTTTCCTGAGAAAAATGAAACACATTTCAAAAACCTCCAGAAGGCTTTGATGCTGGTAATGTGTTAGGCTGAGCTAAGTGGCTTTAAGCCTGCTTTGCTGTTCCACAGTGCTGCAGACTCCAGCTGTAGGGGATCTGTAACTCACATTCATTGTGAATTCCAATGAGCTCTCCAGACTTCTTTAAACATGTTTTCAGTCTATCCATGTGAGCACTGGGCCTTCACAGCTCTTCTTTTATCTTGTAACTTCAAAGTTAATTTTGAAATGAAGGTTTACTTTGCTACAGAACTCTGAAAGTTTGATACTGTCAGGGACAATGGGTTGAAGTTTCTAGAGATGCATTTCAGACTCTGGAGGAACTTACATTCGCAAAGCACATCTTCCTGCCTGGCAGGCGGCTGGGATCCCTGAAAGAAGACATTGTATACACTCCGCTCACAAGGTCCTGGGGGCCTCCTACTCAGAGACTCACCATCAAGTCAGTGATTATTAATCACCATGGTAAGTTTTCCAAGGGCTTTACATATTTGTGTCAATCTGAGAGGAGTAGTTCCTTTGCAGCAACAGAAAGCACCCAGTTTGGGTATCAGGCAAATTAGGAATGGAATTTTGAGTTTCAGGTGATAACTGAAGGTCAGCTCATTTCTGGGAACTGTTGATTCCTGCTTGAAAGGGAGGACACTGTTATCTACCCCACCACTGTCTGGTCAGCTTCCAAGGTGAAATATTGCTTATCCAAAGCTTCTGGAGGGAATTTTGGGTGTGGAAAATATGTTTCTGTGTTTTCAAAAATGAATCTTGAACTATATGGGGCATTTATATGAAAAATATTCTGTCCTACATCCATAGAGCTTTCATGATGCCTGAAAATCCTAATAACACTACAACACATTTTAAAAAAATAATTCAAGCTGAAGTCAACTGGTATGTTACAAGGGTCAGGTACATATACTATTGATGAGTACAGAATAAGTGTGACCGGTTCATGGTACCATGAGAATGGTGCACTGTTTTTAAAAAGGGAAAGGATATATGCTGATGTGTCAAGAGATGCAAGGTATACTTCCTGAGTGCAGGAAGGGTTGACAGGAAGGCATTCAATTACAGAGAACAGCAAATTGACCACCTTACTAAGACTATAGAGCCTTTGATCTGGGAAGCAGCTTTAGACCTCACAGTCTATCAGGGTCCCACTTAGTGATTTAAAATAAATGGTTATACATCCTCAAAGGACATAGCAACAAGCAAACAAATGGAATAATAAGAAAGGGTTATAACCTTCTAGCACCTCTTAGGACAGACACTGTGAATGGCCCTGGCAGATAAAATACCCCATCATGTTAAATGTCCCTGTCCAGTTACAGCTCTATGTTCTGTACAACTAATAACCCCACTTAGTTCCTGTGGATTTTATCTGGTTCTGGCTTGACACAAGAGATTCTTTTTGTCCGGGCATGTCTGCATATCAGTTCCAAATCAGGGCTGTAGGCTTTCCTTCAGAATGAGGCAAAAAGCCACGTGTGTAGGGAGTCATGAAATGAGACATCTCCACAGAAGGACTCACTGCATGCCAGGTGGCTGTGTAGGCACACAGCAAGTCACGTCAGTTAGCCAAACTCTTACTTCCCAGTTATCAGAATAAGCTCTAAAGATCTCCATTTTAGCCAGGTGTGGTGGTGCTTGCCTGTAATGCCAGCCCTCAGGAGGTTGAGGCACGGGAGTTACCAGTTGAGTGCCTGTGTAGGTAGGTTATGTGGCAAGATTCTATGCCCAATAAACAGACACAAACCCATTTTGTTTTCTTTCAAGTGTATTCTGCCTGAAACTATGAAGAGTCCAAGATGTTAGCCACCTTTCAAAGGTAACATGCGCGCCTACTATTTCTATGGATTCTGAACAAAGACACGAGATGCCTGCATCTGAGACACAGTTTTCAATCCTGACAACACAGCCAAGGGTAGGGGCTTCATGCTCCCCTGTTGCCCTGCCCTAATGACCCAAAGGAACACCACTGAGGATTCCACATGGATTAGATGTACCAAGACCATCAGTGCTACACCAGCCTAAAGAATCACAGAAGAGGGCAAACTTGCTTGCCTTCTGCTCCAGAAGGAGTCAGCATCTTGTCATAGACAGAATGAAAATTCTTCCATGCTTCAGAGAGGGACACTGTGTTTAGTTCCCAAAACTGTCCACCATACAAACACTCCTAAAAACTTTCCAGTACCAAGGCCGTTAGTGTTTATGATTGCAAGATGTGCCCAAGTATGCAAGAAAAACAGAGAATTGAATCCTGAATTCTTGCAAGTCAGAAACCATCAACTTCCCATTATAACCGGACTCCTGGAGGAAGCCACAGAGTGTAAGGAATGAACTTCTAACAATCTCCATTGTCAAATACTCATCATCCTTACTAAAACCAAGCTTTCTGAATTAGAGAAAAACAAGGTTCTTTGCAGATCTCCACTCTGATTCAGACGGTACTTAACGAATGCAGACACATCGACAAGATCAGAAATAAATCTCATCCCATTTTCTCCATAGTTATCTGACTTTAGACACTGAATGTCATTCACATCCCCAGCATACTGGGACACTGTTGGCTGCTTTCTCCAAAAGACTTTCCCTTCTCCTTGTCAAGGGTGAGTCATTTTTCTTTCCTTTTTTTTTTTTTTTTTTTTTAAATAGGTGTTGTCGGGATAGTTTTAAGATCACAGCAGAATACAGAAGTCAAGCAGAGTTCCTTGTGCTGGCCACACTGACCCCATGTAGCATCCTCCATCACTGTCATCCCATATCACACAAGTGCCTCTGCCACAGGTGATGAACACATGCTTATCATATCCTATCATAAGCCACATTCAGATCAGGGATTGGTCTTGGTGGGGAACATGTTGGGAGTCATGGTAAGTGTAGAGATACACATCCATCACTGCTATTTCTCATGGATATTTGACTGCCCTAAATATCTTGTGTTTTCTCAATTTCTCCTCTCTACCCCCTAATCCCTGGCTATCACATCAATTTGTACTGGTTCCTGTTCCCCATAGCATCAGCAAAAACAGGTATCCCAGGATTTTCAAATGGGCCTCCTTCCCCTTAGTCGTGTGTATCTAAGTTTCCTGTGTCTCCATGGTTTAATTGCCTTTCTTTTGAGCACTGGAGACTGTAGACCTATCTGACCAGACAACAGCTTCTTTATCCATCTACCTACTGAGAGGCATTCTTGTTGCTTCCAAATTTGGGCAATTATGAACAAACCTGCTAGAACAATCCGCATATATGCTGGTTTTTACATGGACATCCTTTCTCAGGTCCTCTAGGTAAATGCCACACAACATCCTTGCTGGGCTGTATGGTAAGAGCAGCCAGCCCATCCTCCACAATGGCTGTGCCATTTTATCTTCCCATTGGCAACAAGCGAGCGCTCCTCTCATACTTCATTGCACATCTGGCTTGGCTCGTGCTCTGGGTTCTGCATGCTCATGTTTGTGGTACATAAATATGAGCTCAACACCCACATCAGGGGTTCTCAGACAGCAACAGTGGCATCACCCTGGAGTCTGTGAGTCTATCCTGAGCAGGTCTCTTGCCTTTCTTATCTTGTCTCAAGTGTTAATGCTCAGAGAATGAACACATAGTCTTAAACACTTCAGGAACATGATAATAGTAACCATTACTATTATCCTTTAAAGGACCTAAGTGGCTGAAAGAAAGGAGTTTTTTCTACCCTCAGGAAAGTCATCTTTAGTTCTCTCTGTGCTGTGGGATGGTTTTTCTGTATGCACTGAATATATGTTGCTACCATTAGTTAATAAAGAAGCTGCTCTGACCTATGGCAAGACAGGTTATAACAGGCAGGAAATCTGAGAGAGAGACAGGGAGAAGAAAGGCGGGGTCAGAGGAGATGCTGCTGCCTATGGCCTCCTGAGTAGCAAAATGTAATGGAACTCAGGTAAAGCCACGAGACATGTGGGATACATAGATTAATAGAAATAGGTTAAGATGATGAGCTAGCTACTAATAAGCCTGGACCATAGACCAAACAGCTTGTAATTAATACAAGCCTCTGTGCATTTATTAAGTTCTGAATGGCTACAGGACACAGGAAAACTTCTATCTACATTCTTCTGCTAAACATGAACAAAGCTTATGTCCTGAGATGCTCTTGAGAGCAACTCACCACCATTAAGAGGACCAGGCCCTGTTTTTAGTGGAAGCCCATGAAAATCTATCCATGGTCATACACTTGAGTCACTACATAAATCAAAGCCTATTGATACTGTCCTTACTGATGAACTCATTTCATTACATCTACTGTAAAAAAAGTGAAAAGGAAAGGATTAGAAAGGCATTGACAGGGCAGAAATAGACAACTGTATGAAGAAGAAATAGAAACAACTGATACACATATGAAAAAAGTGAAATGCAAATTATTATTATGTTTTCAATCCAGGATTTCTCCATGTAGCCTTGGCTGTCCTGGAACTTGTTCTATTGGTAAAGTTGACCTTAAATCCAGAGATTCACCTGCCCCTGCCTCCCATTTTTTTTTAAACCAGTGAACTGATTAAAAATTCTTCAAGGTACATGAAGAATCAATGCTTGGCCAGAGAAATGCCTCAGTGGGTAAAGGCAGAAGCCTGGCAGCCTGCATTTGATCCCTGTAACCCACATGGTGGGAGAGAACTAACATCACAAAGTTATCCTCTGAGCCATTCAGGCACTGTTGCACACACACATACATGATATGCACACACACATACATGACATACATGACATACATACACATGCATGCACATGCATACACACACACACACACACACACACACACACACACACCAATAACAATAATAAATACATTTTAATGGAAAAGAATCAATGCTGTAAAGTATGCCGGGAAACCAGCAGTTTCACACCTCCTGGCAGAGTATAACATTCTGGGATGTAAATGAAAGCTTCTCCTAAAGTCTTCAAAGCGTGTATTGCAGGTCTAGCAATTTGATATTAGAACTCTAATCTATTGAAATGAAAATAATACAAGGTATATCTACACACACACATATGTATATGTATGTGTGTGTGTGTGTGTGTGTGTGTGTGTGTGTGTGTGTGTTGTGTGTGTTTCTGGAAATATTCCTTTTACCAGTCAACAACAAGTGACTAGCAAGAAAGGAAAGGCTAGATATGGAAGGAATCAATATTATAGAATGGTACAAGGAATGGAATAAGTTAGGGTACATTTAAAGTAAGTTAACTAGAATAACAAATTAGTGGAATAAAAATGAGTTCAATCTACGTAAACATGACTTTTATAACTATCAAAATGCTTAGAGAGCATTGACAGACTTGAGGGATGGCAGGCGATACACAGAATACAACCCTTAGGAGGGAAGGAACCGAGGACACACACTAGTATTTATGCATCTAAACAAGTGTGGAAAACCATGTGTGTTACACTGTTTGCATCTGGTGTGTCCCTCAAAAACACAGATGTTAAACTACGGTCCCTGGCATGGCACTATTTCAAGAGTTAGGATGGGAACTTTCAAACCAGGACCTAGTAAGGCCATGTTCAGGATAGGTGTGAAAGGGACTTTACCAGATACAACCGACTCCCTCTCCTAACTCTCCTCCCCCTCTTACACCACTGTGGGCAGTCTGCCAAGTCTCAAGCTAGCACCATGATGTGTGGATTCACCACAAAGCCCAAGTGACTGGGTGAGGTGATCAACCGTTTGATCCAACACTATGATCCTAAATCAGGCTTTTCATGCAGGAAAGTTCATTAGTACTGTTGTCACAGTGGTGAGCAGCTGCCTAACCTAAGGACTAACAATGGTCGTCTCCCCAGGAAAGAGACTAATGAAAAGATGGGGAAATTCGTTGGCTTTTATATCATATATGTCCATATAAATTTTCCTTTATGATAGCCATTCATAAATAAAAGTTTATTTGTCTTAAGTTCATAATCCACATCAGGAACAATATAGTATAGCCATAAGATAATGAAATGGCAATACATAATATGTAGCAAGAAGATGTATTCACGTTTGTGTCTCTTCTAAAAATGTATTATGCTAAGAAGGATTTCTGAGGGCAACTATACATAGCCGTCTCCAGTCATTTGTCTACATCTATATGAAAGAAATACTGACATCTGATCAATAGAAATATTGCCTGGATAGTTATATGGCTTATGTTGCGATTTCAAAACAGTAATGACAAGGCTGGAAGATGAGAGATTTTGATCAAACAGTCCTGTTACCCTTCTTGCTGTAACAATAGGCATAAGCATCCTTTCTCATAAAGTTTCTTGTGTTTGCAGATTTGATTTCATTTATATGCATTATTCATATTTAAAGCTTTCTATTCACTTCCAATTTAATACAATAGGTGCTATAATTATCAGTTCTCATATCCGTAGAATTAATCTGGAATAATTGTTATGCAAACAAAGGAACATGGCTAACCTTCATAGACTACCATTTCTGACAGATCACCAGGCTTTCATCATCTGTTGTAAAAACTTCAGTTATCACTTACTTTGCTTTTTTTTTTTTTTTTTTGTAATTTAGTGTTGGCAAACACCAACAGCATCATCCTTACAAGTGAAGTAGGTTGGAGTTCTAGCAGAAGACCAAATGCTGCAGAGTTTGTTCACAAAAGTTCTACATCCTCGTGAATGAGGACACACACCCTGGGAGCTGACAGGCGACAGGAAGGCACACAAGGCATGGAGCTGAAAAACGAAGCCCGTCTACTTTCCAGTGCGTGACACCAGCTTCGGCTCAGCTGCACTTGCTAATCCAGGTGTAGCACCTCACACACCTGTGAGTCGAGTCTGAGTGAACTTTTCCTAAATGTTCTGATGACACAAAGATAGCCCGATAGGACCGCTTTGGGGTCCTGGAGTAGGGACACATGATAAAGGAAGGTATTAGTGGCTTTTGCCATTGCTGTTACCAAATACATGACAAGAAACAATTTCAGGGAAGATTTATTGGGGCTCCTGTGTGAGGGTAGAGTCTGTCACTGCAGAGGGGTCACTGGAGTCAGAGCTGCCCGCAACTGTGGCTGGAGGAGCATATGAATACTTGTTTACACCCAAGCTGATCGGGAAGCCTAGAACCAGGAATGGCCATGTTTGCCGGCTTTTTCTCCCCCCTCTCTACTCCCTAATTATTAAGCTCCTGTGATAGAGTCACTCACATTTAGAGTGGGTCTTCCTGTCTCATTTAAATCTGTTGGGAAATGCATACAGCCATATGCAGGTATCTCTCTTAGGTGAGCCTAAATCCAGTCAAGTTGTCAATGAAGATTAACCATCCCTGGCAGCTCAGAAGCAACCCTCCTTGTGAGAGTACTTTACTGTGTGCTCCAATGTCCTATATCCCTAGCATCAGGACTGAGTCTCTGATCCCACATGACAAAGTCTCTCTACCATCCAGAAGTCTGTGCGTAAATGAACATGCTCATGTTCGCCCCCTAAGATACCTAATTTGTTCTGTTCTAATAAAACTGTCATTATTCAATTTTGTGTTTAGGTAATTTGGTTTATATAGTTGCTGAGGTATTAAAAATGTAAAGTGAACAGATCTAATACTATTCATCATGTACTGGTAACTGAAGTGAGCTCATTGGTATAGACTGGCAACATCCCACATATGAATAAAGCTTCACAGGTTCCCACTTCCTTCACCACCCTGAGAAGCGATTCAGAGTCTATAAGCCAGATAACAAGTGAAATTATACAAGCAGCATGTCCTTCCAGATTCTGGGGAACATGTGATCATTTCTTGGATTTTGCTTGAGGACATACATTTATACATTATTTTCTTTAAGACAAATGTGATTTGATATATGTACGTCAAACAAGCCCCAAGTCATTCAGCTTTCTAGTCTTCAGCACAACAGCATATATAACCTCAGTGATAGCATGCATCAATTCTGTTTACTGATCAGAGTTCGACAGCATAGGGCTCACTAGGTTACTGGGTCACACAGCCAAGGAGCTTCTGTGCATCTGCAAGTGTGATTTCCCCACTCTTGATAAGAAACTGCCAGGACTGGTTCAAAGTTGACTAGAAGTAATGGGGGAAAAGGTTGAGGACTAGAAAAATAATTTGTTGGGAGATTTTAGCTGTTACGAGTCAGAACCAGTTCTCACTTCAAGGAACCAAAGTGAAAGGACAGAGCCCTGGTAGAACACTCTCTTTTCTAGATGTTCATAAAGGAGGTGGCAGAATAAAAATCTCCATGATAATTCATAATGGTGAATTATGTTCCAAGTCCCACAAAAAACCACAAGTATGCAGAAAAGATAATTATGCGTGGAAACCCAGTGCAGTAAAATGCTTATAAACAACTAAAGCATTTGCTCTAATTTAAACATGAACCATTTTGTTATCCATCTTGTTCTTGCTAAATGTACAGGCAATTTAGGAATGATTTAGATGGCCCAGAGTCTCCAAGATATCAAGGATGCCATTATAATTTAGATCTGAAATAGTCACCAATGGTCCATGTGTTCAAGGTTTGGTTTCTAGCCCAAGGCATTCTGGGAAATAATGGAGCCTTGACTAGGGAGACTGAATTGAAGAAAGTCAGGTCCACTAGAGCCCCTTCCATGCCATTTTCTGGTTGTTTCTGTATATCTCTCCACCATTGTGTGGTAGACAACTGCCATGAGGTATGCATGTACCATGTTCTCCAACATATAGTATACTGGTAAACCACGGTGTGCTCTTTAGTCCTGTTGAAAGTGGACTCTGGGTGAAGGAGGGTTTTGTTGTCCAAGCCCCCAACATGTTAATTTCAAGTATCCTTAAAACTCCTTGTCCTGAACCAAGCTGGTCCCCTACCTCTGTGACAGGAAGAAAGAAAAACAGCAAAGAGCTAAGTTTTATTTATTTATTTTTTTAACATTGCATCCTTGAAAAGAACTAGAGTGGCTAGAGCATTTCCAACAGAGGTTATTATATTCACCCCATGATATAAAAATGTATGCCATGGGAACAGGAAACCAGAGGCTTCTGATGGCCAGGCTCACAATCAGCAATGTCAGCATGACAATGTTGCACAGTTTACCAGCTGTCTCTGTCAACCTCCTGTGTGTCACTGTTACATACTTAATGACATCACTCATTTGAAACCAAAAGAAAGGCTATCTGACATCATTCTCTAGACTCTACAGAACACCCCAGCATGATGTACATGCTGCCACAGGCCTGAAGGTAAAGAGTGAACCAACCATAACCCAGGTCTTCAGAAACCAGGAGCCAAAACCAACCTTTTCTGCATGTAAGTTGATTATTGCAGGGGTGCCACTGCAGAAAATGGAACCGTTCTTGAACATCCCACTATTCTTAGGTCCACACACATCATACTGTAGTTGTTCCTCAGTGAGGGAAGAATTGTGATGTTGCCTCCACTGGAAGCTGTTAGAATATAACCACTAGAAAACATTTGGACAAGTAGGGCTCTACCTGAGGGACTTATTAAGTACAGCTTGCAAGAACTCTGCTTTTCTCCAGCGTCAGAGGACACTCACAGAAACAGATCACAGGGTTCAGCCCTAGGCTACCTACCAACTGGCCATCCCCAGCTCCTCTTAATTTTTCTCTACCCCTCAGTTTCTTCTAAGTTACATAGGAAGCAGTCTCCCGAGACTTTAAGAGCAGCATAGAGGAAGCTCAGCAGTAGTGAACCATGCTCATTCTGCAGACACAGAACTGACTGGCCTTTCCAATGTCCTGTGCCCTCCCTGTGCCCTGTCTGTCTACATTAGTTCAAGGAGCACCCAAACCTCTTCTATAGAATGTCTAGGGTTGGTCCATTCTACCATCACACTGACCACGCTTCTGGGTTCAGATGCAAGAAAATATCAAAGGGTTGGGGATTTAGCTCAGTGGTAGAGCACTTGCCTAGCAAGCACAAGGCCCTGGGTTTGGTCCTCAGCTCTGGCCAAAAAAAAAAAAAAAAAAAAAAAAAAAATCAAGTCCCTAAAGTGTAAGTCTCTGGGGCCAGAATAGCTGTCAGGAAGGGTTTGGTCCATCCTGAATCCTGAATCTTGTCCTGGCTGTATATACGGTGTGATGCCATCCAAAGCAAAGAAAGTGTTTACACCTGTACTCTAATAGAGAAGTTTCTTCTAATGCTCTTTTTAATGTTGATTATTTTAAAAGGCTCTTAATGGTTTAATGTGTTACAAATGCTTTAAAAACATGTTGCCCTTTGGCAGAGCCATTTAAGAATTAGAACACCTTTAATTTTTTTTCCCTAGCAAATAAACTTAAATTAAAAATAAATTCTGCTCTGTTCAATTAGGTCATTGGCCTTTATCTGTCCTGTATAACAGCCCTAATTAAAGTAGCTCTTACCTGCCCCCAAATTCCATGGGTCAGGAATGCAGACCTCAACACACTCTGTAATGGGGGTGACAATTGATAATAGACAAAAGATCTAGCTTGTCTTCATTTAGGGGATAACAAAACAGGTTTGCAGGGGCTTAACTGAAGATCAGTTTTCCTCCCTCAGAGGAGGACTAAGGACAGTGAGCAAATTCAAGCAGAGGGAGGCCAGTGGCAGGACAGCAAAGGAGCGTTTGAGCTCCTCAATCATCCCCCTGCTAGAGGCCCACTATTACTCTTTTCTATTATGCAAATCTAATTCATGTGTATTTAAAAAGAGTCACTCTAGTGTCAGGAAAACACAGGACATTCTATCTCAAAACCAGCATTACCAAATCTC
Organism: Onychomys torridus; assembly: GCF_903995425.1. Classification (NCBI taxonomy): domain Eukaryota; kingdom Metazoa; phylum Chordata; class Mammalia; order Rodentia; family Cricetidae; genus Onychomys; species Onychomys torridus. Next base: position 21,990,643 of record NC_050465.1, read on the forward strand.
ATGACATTTAGAGGATGTCTAGTACCGGAGCACGTGGAGCATGTGGAGCCACATGGAGCACGTGGAGAACGTGGAGCACGTGGAGAATGTGGAGCAAAACCTAGTTCAGGTTCTCAAGTTGTAGTAAGGGCTAAACTCCCGTGTCGGAATGCTGAGTCCAACCCTGAAGGGACTCTGTCCTCCTGCTTGTGGTTGGTTCATCAGAGGTCATGTCAAGGACATGAGACAACTATATAAACACATATATTCAGGTACAACGGGACAACTGCCGTTGTGACAGTCAAAGGAGAGAGGCTTAACCTCACAGCACCTTAGGCTGGGCACTTCCTTCCCACTGGCCAAAGCAAAGGACTTCCCACAGTTGACCCACTCAGCGCTTTGTATCACTGACGGTGTATGTTTGTAGTCAGGATATGGAGTGCTTTGTTACCAAGGAAATGAATTTTAATGTAATGAGTCAAAAGTTCTCATTGCAGTTCAATAAAAACTTGAACCAATCCTATGTAAGAAAAAAAACAACCCATATGGACATCTATGTAAGGAGCATGAAAACTCACACTCCCCTTAGTAGTATAAAACACCAGGTTTATAAAACAAACACTCTCCTCTTGTATACATCACTCTAAACTCTCCACGAAGATGGAGGCTGTAGGGACACCACACATGTTAGCACAGCACTTTAGTAGTTTCAACTCCATTCAAACAGCACTTTGTGCTTGACTCCCTGAAATGTATCTAAGTCATGAAGGTGTACTTTTAAATGAAGAATTATCAATTAAAAGCCAAAGTCAATGCTTAACAATTCAGAATAGTTCATAAAAAAACAAAATCCCATGGAGGGGGTGTCAAAATCATGATGGTCAGAGGACCTGAAAGGCACAACCAACCCATGTGACAAGGTGGCTACAGCCAGCAACTGTGCTATGTAGACAAGTCACTTAAGAAGGGACAAATCCTTACATGAGCATATGTAGACTAGTGAGTTCAGAGAGAAAAGGTGGGCTGCAGGGGTTGTTCAGGGCCAGTGTGGATGTTGTGTGAGCAAGAGCAGTATGAGATGAAATCATCCTTGTGACTGGTTGAGTAGATTCAACACTACTGAGTGGACATTAGACCCAGTTAAGGTGACGAGCTTTATGTTTTATGTATTTGACTACCATGAAAAAGAAAAACAGTCCCCATCCCCTGTCTTTACACTATTTATCACTACCTGATGTTGTGTTTTTACTACATATGAATTTGAATGTGCATGTGTTTACAACAATCCTCCAGTATCCCAAATATTTAAACATAAACTGAAATCACTACCCTCTGTGTTGGGCACAATGCCTGGCACATAAATGAATAAGGGTACTTTTTAAATTTATAATTATTTAGTTTACTTCAAATATGTACAGTTATATTAATCCTAAGGACACTTAGGTTCAGCCTTCTTCCATCTCACCAATTATAATTATTCCTTTGTTAATGATCATCCTTCCCTAACTTCTGGGGTGAGTTATTAGCAAGTCACTTAACCACAGTTGGCCAATAGCCAGGATACATAAAAAGTGATGTCCCCCAATAAAACACCCACAAAGCCTACTGTGAAAACACATCTAACAATGTCACCCACTTTACTGTTTGAATTTCCTATTACTAAATGGTCTGGGGTAAAAGGGATGATCCATGCTAGGAATATAATATGCTCTAGCAGAAATCACAAACTAAATTTCATTTTGTTTAACTGAATGCTAAAGTAATTTTAATTCTCTGAAGTTATCCAACTATGGCTGAACTGCAGAGCTGGGAAATCACTGGGTGTGTAAAGTGATCACGAAGCTGGCATCTGACTGCTTGTCTTTGAAAATATAACTCATCTAGGTAGGACACTTTATTGTTCTTAAAGAATCTCACAGTTAAGGACAGAACCTGCTCTTTAGACACACTTCAGATACTGTGGGCAGGGAACTGGTGTCACTATTCAGAAATGCTGAAGTGGGCGGGAGCCAAGGAACTGAGTGACTGGATATGCTCACATGGAGAGCCTGTGCCTGCACCTGGAAGTAACTACCAGAAATATAAAAGAAGCCAATGCTCCACATGATCTCTGAAGAAATCTGACCCAGTGATGGCAATGTACCCATGAGCCAGGGAAGGAGGGGGAGTAGACAAATGCAATTTGATGGGTGTCACCATGGCGTGACAGGACAGAGCCCAGTGCATCACAGATGCTGAAACACAGAGACTGGCTAAAACAAATGGCCTCCCATGACAACAGAAGCAGCCTAGGCCACCCTGTGGGCCCTGATGTCAAACAACAGTTCTCAGGTTTTAGACATTTCAAGCAAGTAAAACGTTTCTAGAAGATCTTGGGTAACAAAATCAGGTCCCCAACATCCAATTCTTTTGAGTGACAAAGTGAAGGCCTGGCCTGGTGGTGCAGGCCTGGTACCCAGCTTCCAAGGAAGCTGAAGCAGGAAGATGGAAAGTTCAAGGCCAGTCTGGGCAACTTAATAAAACCATGCCATCAGGGTAAAAAGTGAAAACGGAGCAGGATGTAGAGCACAGTGACAAACATTTACAAGCGGGCTCAGCGTCCAGTGTCACACACAGAAAAGTTAGATGGTTGAAACAAATGGCAGTGCACTTTGATTGACTGGTTGCTATAGTTATAGCTCTGTTCTTTGCAGCTGCTCTGCATTGGAAAATGATGCTTTGCAGTGACACTATAGGATCTGTACTGTAGTCATCTGTTTTGTAGCTGCACAGAGTACCATGGCTTTCCTCTGACTACAGGTCCAGCTGTAGCACAGTCAGCTCAGACACAGGCAGATGACAACTAATGATATTGGCTGTGGTGTCCACTCGGATGGTTGGATTCACCCACAAAGTGGCATGCTGATGCAAAATATGGGTAGTGAATCCCAGAAGAAGAGACAGCCTTCAAATGCTATCCCTGTGGTCATACTAAAATGTTACCATGCCACCCCCACCTTGAGCTTTAGGGAAAGGTCACTACAGAGCTTCACCAGTGTTGAGAGCTTGACAAGCATGATTGTGGAGCTCTTGGGCAAGGATCAAGTAAAAATGAAATTGGACGATCTTCAGGATGGAAACAGACAACGGACCATTTCTGAGACAGAGAGTGAGGAACAGATGAATCACAGAATCTTCAGTTTGGTGAAATCTTCAAGGTCAGGACGGCTCTGTCATTTTTCAACATCAAAATCACATTCTACAAGATCAGGTTCTAGCTACACAAATCAACCCCCAGAAATTCCCTATGACACAGTCCCAGTCCACCATGTAAGGTACCTCTTGTTATCCTTTCTTCACAATCAAGCAAGGTTTCATAACCTACTAGATCTTGGCTGGGCTCCCCTGGGCCTTCGGGCTCTGTTTTTGAAAATGCAGGGTTCAGAAAACAAACGCATTAATAAATGGAGCCCAACCCACACTGTATAGAATGCTGTCACCTCCAGCAATACCAGTGTTTTGTTTTCATAGTACAACCTGAGATTATAGTAGGTTTTTTTTTTTTTTTTTTTTTTGAGGAAGTCAAAGCTTTTCAACAGCGGTTCTCAATCTTGGATTGTGGCCCCTTTAGGGGTCAATCAACCCTTTCACAGGGGTCACCTAAGACCATTGGAAAACACAGATATTTACTTAATGATTCATCACAGTAGCAAAATTACAGTTATGAAGTAGCATCAAAAATAACTTCATGGCTGAGGGTCACTACGTATGAGGGAGGAGTATTAAAAGGTCGCAGCATTAGGAAGGCTGAGAACTACTGCTCTACAGCATGATTCACTTAGCATAGATGGTACTAGGCTAACATTCATCTCCACCACATCTGAGGAGCCTCTTCATATAAGCTTCTGTTCTTCCTTGCTCTCATTCTACATGAAATGTCCTTCCATCCTTCTCACTGCCAGCTCCATCCCCACACCGTTCCAAGGCATTTCCACACACTGCTGGGGAAGGCTGAGAGGTTCATGGTTTTAGAAGGTCTGTGACTCTCTCTTTATAAATGCCATTAAGTGCTCACAAGCCAGGCGAATGCTACTGTGGACCAATATCTAGCTTTCAGTCTGTAATTGCGGCACCTGCCCCTGTCTCTTTCCACAACGCCACACAGATCACCAACAGCCTTCACCAGACTAAATTGCACATTTGCTCAAAAGCCCCAGGTCAAGAATGGGTGAGCCATCTTTCGTCTTACAGCAAGGAGGCTCGTGACACTTCAATTTCTTCCCCCACCTAACATGCCTCCTCTCTTACTTGTAACTTCAACTCTCTCACCTAACATACTTCCTTATATTTTCTAAGGTCGACTCACTCAATTGCAGCCTTTTCAGAAACATTCTCTGCCAGTGCATGATGCACGGGGAACACATACCAGGCAGAGCTTCCTGTGCAGGAAAAAGCAGGGCGGATGAAGTTGCTTGTTATTGGAATCCCCCACTCAGCTGAGGATGAATTCTTTTAGGGACCTGTGTTAGCATGCAAATACCAGTTGAAAACGGGTTTTCAATAATTCAAAGGGACTGCCAATCTATTGTAAAAGAGGCCCTGTCTCTTTGAAAGCTGTACATTTACACACCCTGCAGAGCTATCAAAAGGCTTCCTGAAAATATATGCATGCATTATAATCAAGATAAACACACACAGAGATGCGTCAATAGCTTGCTCTGGCACAACAGAAGGGGGGGGGAGGGACATGGGATGCTATGTGGGTAGGGCTGTGATGGGATTGAGACAGATCAGGTGCCCTCTCTCACCTTAAGGAGAGGGAAATAATATATTGTGTGCCCCAAACAGATCTGCTTAAAATAATGCTGAAGTTATTTCTTACAGAGCACACTTGGACAGGGTCTTATGAGGGATTCTGCAATCCTGCACGAGGAACAGGGGTTCTGCTCTGGATACTTCAGAAGACACATGGAAAACAAGTCACGAAAGCAAGCCTGGTTGTGAAAAATGGTATCAGCAAATATAAAATAGAAGGATTCCTGGAGGTTTAAAGCCGTCCTGTTTTCTGCCCTTCCTTCTCCTACTGTATCCTTCTATCTACCTCCCCTGCCCCCAGTTAGATGCCCTGGTATCCTGTTTCCCACTTCATATTACCTGTATCCTGCTAATCCCCTCCAAAGTCTCCCTTCCCCATGGTTCCTTTATGCTTTTCTGGTTTCTGCGGTCACTCCATGGTATTTACTTACATTTGATGATTTAGAGCTAGGAACTGCAGATGAGAAAATACATGACATTCATCTTTCTTGGTCTGGATTATCTCACTCAATATGATCATTTCTAGTTCCATCCACTTACAAGAAAATTTCATTTTTTCCTTACTGCTGAAAAATATTCGATTGTCTATATGTACCACATGTTCATCATCTGTTTATCTGTCAGTGGACATTTAGACTATTCCCATTTCCTAGCTGTTGTGTGTGTAGCAGCAATGAACATGACTGGGCATGTGTCTGTGAAGTATGATGTCCAGTCCTTTGGGCACATGCCAAGAGTGGTATAGCCAAGTCATGTGTGATGTCATTTGGGCACATGCCAAGGAGTAGTATAGCTGGATCAGTGGCAGTTTTGCTTCTGACATTTAGAGGATTCTCTACATTGGTTTTCACAGTGGCTGCACCCATTTTTTTTCTAGTGAATGAGTGAACAGTGAAGAAGGGTTGCTCTTTCCCCCCATCCATCTGTTGTCTTATGGTCCGAGCCATGCTGGTGGGGTGGAGTGAAATCTCAAGGTTGCTTTAATTTGCTCTTCTCTGATGGGTGAGGGTGCTGAATATTCCTTGTTGTATTTCTTAGTCATTTCTCTTTCTTCTCTAGATAACTCTGTTTAGATCCCTAGTCTACTTAAAAATTGGGTCATTTATTTCCTTTACTCTTTGTTTTTTGAGGGTTTTTTGTTGTTGTTGTTTTGTTTTTGTTTTTTGTATATTCAGGATGTTAATCCCCTGTCAGATATGCAGCTGGCAAGGATTATCTCCCATTTTGTGGGTTTCTTCTTCATCCAATTGATTGTTTTCTTAGCTGTACAGAAGCTTTAGTTATACGAGGTCCCAACTGTTAATTATTGACCTGTAGAGTCCTGTTCACAAAGCCCCTTCTTACACCTATATCGTGTAGGGCACTGCCTACAAGATTTTTCTCTATCACATTTGTGGTTTCAGGCTTCAAATTGAAGTCTTTGATCTAATTGAATCTAATTTTTGTGGAGGACAATATATATGGATCTAACTTCACCCTTCTGCATGTGGATATCCAGTTTCCCTGGCTCTGTTTGGGAAGATCCTGTCTTTCCTCCAGTGTTTTTTACCTTCATCAAATATCAGATGGTTATGAGTAACTATGTTCGGGTCTTCTGCTTTATTCCATTGATCTATGTGTCTCTTTTTGTGCTGGTATCATATTGACCTTATTATTAGAGTTCTCTAATATTTCTTGAAGTCTGGAATAATAATCCCTTCAGTATTATTCTTTTTTGCTCAAGGTTGCTTTGGCTATATGGGACCTTTTCTGCTTCCATAAAAACTTTAGGATTTTTTTTCTATTTCTGTGAAGGATGTTGTGGGCATTTTGATTAGGAGTGCATTCAGTCTATAAATGGCTTTTGGTGAGATGGTCATTTTCCTAATATTAATTCCACTGATCCATGAACACATGATGGCTTTCCATTTTCTAGTTTGATACAGCTGGTCATGGTAGTCTAAGTGATTCCCCAAATAATACAAATTATCAGTGTAGTCTTTGTTTGCCTCTCAGGGAATGAGGGGGGCCCCAACTGCAAAGACACCACAGATTCAGGACACATGAATCGGGTGCTCCAGCTGGATCTGACCCCAAGGCTCCTTTCCTGTGGTCTAGCTTTTATGGTTTCAAAAAATATTATGCAAGGTGCCAAGAGCAGGGAAACAATTAAGCAGGTCTACCAGGCGCAACACCTGGGAACCTTAACAATCACCAGCATGGAAAGATAGCTATGGAGTTGCAAGGCTTGGCACTCAAAAGTCAGCAAGCAACAGCTGTCTAAATGGACTTAAAGGCCCATTCAACAGGAGGAAAACCATGCCTGGTACTAGAGACCTAGCCAGCTTCTGGGTCTACTGAGCATGAACTTTAGTGAAGAATCCTCTACCATCACTTTGCTAGACCAGCACAATTCCCCAGCACATTTTAAATCTTATCCTTACACCCACAGATAAAAGTAGCCACCACCTCCCATCAAAGAATTCCCTCTTCACAGTAAATGGAGAACATCACAAAAACCACACACAACTCTGGATACAATGCAGATATTGGTGGATTGGTGGGGAGCCCAGTTCTCCATGGATACACCTGTTTTACAGATACTGAATCTATATTGAGGGAACATTCTGAAAGAGAGGGTGGAAGAATTGTTAAGAGCCAGAATGCCAGGTAGCCTGGTTTTAATCAGTCTCTCCTAGACATGACCACATAAACCAGACTGAGACAACTGCAGCATCAATGGACATGCTAACGTGGAGGGGAGCAATTTTCATGACATTTCAGACCTAGTAAAAGAACCACAAGAAACAAATGTCTGTTGGGAAAGGGGGAGTTACCTTCTCTCAAGAATAACATCCAGACTGGTTTCCCAATGTAGAGTGGTCAGCCGTGAAACCATATACACATATACACCAGAAATGGACCTAGCAAGTGTTATATATATAAACTATATACATACAAAAATATATACATATATATGTATATATGTATATATAATAGCATATATATTAGTGCATCACATACAAAAGAAAAAAGACTTTAACTTAAGAATGGGGTGGCCTGGGAGAAGTTGGAGGGAGAGGTTGGAGGAAAGAAAGAGATGTGTGTGATATAATTATACTTCAATTAAAAACATTAAAATTAATAAAAAATATAGAAGTGTGAAAGCACGTCACTACTTCTGTGAATTAGTAAAATATCACTTGTACTGCTATTGACAATGGTATACAAAGCTAATGTTTTAATTACAGCATGTGATATGATGAACATTTCACAAAGATAAAATCATTCACTAGAGTAAGTGACTGAGATGGTAAGGTATAGACAAGAGGGGAGAAGTTGAGGAAGAAACTTCTAGACCCAGTGGCTGAGCCTACGGTGGCACTTGTCTGGACCAACGGTTCCTATTCCAGCACAAGTGCTGGAAGGGGTCGGGTGGGAACAGGAGTTCTTCAGAATACTCAGATGCAGAACCCATTATAGCAGGCCCATAACTGAGCCCACATATGAAATCCTAGGCAGAGAAATAACCCCTTCTGTTCCCTAATATAAATCACCTTTCTTTTTTCTTTCTTTTTTTTTTTTTTTCTTTTTTGAGACAAGGTCTCACCAGGTAGCCTGTCTGGCTGGAATTCACTATGTACAAGAGGCTGCTCTCAAACTTGCAGAGATGTGCTCACTACTACCTCTGCCTCCCTCCCAAGTGCTGGGATTAAAAGCCTGCAGCACTAGGAATTCTTAAAGAAAAAAATTCCTGTGAGTTCTGCCATGATATGGTTAGTGTTAGCCACATTACCCAAACGTTAAAGTTCACTGATTTCATGGGACTGAGGGGACAGTTCCATTGGTAAAATGTTTGCTACATAAGCATGATGACCCAGGTTCGGTCCCCACACCCACTTAAAAACAGGCATGGTAAAGGGTACTTGTAATCCCAGAGACAGGGAGACAGAGATGGAGAATATCTGTGGCTCACTGGCCAGCCAGCCTAGCCTAATTGGCAAGACCCAGGTTCCAGTGAGAGATACTGACTCAAAACTCAAGATGGAAGATTTCTGAGGAAGGATATCTTGGATAGATTACACACACACACACACACACACACACACACACACACACACATAATTTACATCCACAAACTACACATACACACCTGTTTCCACACAAACATACAAACAACTTGTAAATACAAACACACATACAATTGCATATAAACACAACTGTACACACATACAACTCTGTACACATACAACTGTATACAGCACTGTATACACACAATTGTATACACACTCAACTGTACATACCACTGTATACACACAAAACTATATATACATACAACTGCATACACACAACTATACATACCCAACTGTATACACTGTACATACACAACTGTATACATATAACTATTCACATACAACTCTACACACAACTACACACATACAACTGTATGCATACACAAACACATACACACACATTAATTAACTTCTACTATTAGCAGATAGTCAGATGGCATAGTCCTCACTGGGCGTTTGTGGAGTCACTGCCTCTATGACCCCAAGGATAAGGAAATCCTCAGATGATCCTCAGAGCACTTGATAACCCTTTTCCACCATGCACAATATCTAATGGAATGTAAATACGATACAAATAGAGCTAGCTACTATTGTTGAAGGATAGTTGAGCAGAAAATGTTTGTACACATTTACCATAGATATAATTTCTATTTGAATACTTGAGATCCAAGGCTCATTGAATCTATGACTGTGGAATCCATGAAAGAACCCACTGGCCTTTGAAAACTCGAGAGAAATGAAGCATCCATACTGTCTTCTTACCTGAGGCTTTCTAAAGCATTAAGTAAGTGTATCAAACTCCATGGGCTCTCCTCCTCTCGGCATATAATTCAATACAAGGCTTCATGTCCACTGTGAAAGAGCTCTGTGAGATCTCCATAAGCATTTTCCTTCCTCCCAGACAGTCACCACTCAGAAACAACTCTTGACTTGTAAGGGATCCTTCTGATTTTCATAAAATTAGCCTTATTCTATATACCTTGCAGAATAACTTTGGCACAATTAACACTTGTAATCCAAGAGCCTAGAGGCTACACACAGTCCATAAATAACTCTTCATATTATACAGAGGTTCCTGGTCACTGGCCGGCAGCCATGCCTCACCTCACATACCCATCAATGAAAACAGCTTTCAAGCTCTCTGAGAGAACCTCATTCCACAGCATTGCCCTTTGGTGACGAGGACATTAGATACAAACATAAAACCGAGAGGCTGGAAGAAGTGTCTGACCCATTAGTAGACATCATTGAAGTAGCCTCTGTGAACCTTAGAGACCATTCTTCCAGTATCAATTATGTGGTACTCAAAGCAAGATGTAAATTAAGAACAGGAAAAAGAGTAAGAGACAGGTTATAAAAGAGAGGGTCTTGAGTTCATAGGCCCTAAAGATCAGTGGTAACTTATGATTCATCTTAAGGAATATTTTCATCCTCACATGGGATGTAGGCAGAGCTGTAGAAAGAGTATGATTCAACTGTGGGGTCCAATACTGATGCCAACACCAAGGGAGACCATCAATAGACTATCTCCTGGTACTCACCGGCACACTTGGTTCTTGTTCTCAAAGCTGGCCCAGGAGATCCAGTGCCGCCCTCCCCTGGTCTGGTGAGAAGCACACTGATCTCATATTCTGTGTCTGGGTCAAGGTGCCCAATTTTGTAACTCGTGGAATCCACTGGTTGACGATCATTCCAGCTACCACTGGCTGTGCAGTACTCAACCTCACGAGCCACAATGGGTCCATCCCCATTGATGGAGTTGGCATTGAGCTGTATCCACAGATAGGTTGCTCCAACAGAGGCAAGCTGTGGCGGGGCAATGGGAACAGGTGGTTCTGCAGACAAACCAGAGAGTTATCTTTTAGGAGTTTTTGTATTCAGCTGATCAAGAGATAAACACGTACCATGGTGACAGAGTAGAAGATACTAAAAATTAAGAATTGAACTGATGAGAGGGACTTTGTGCTGTTTAATTATTAGTGTATGTATAGTGCTAATGATTTAAACAAGGTTCAAACCTTACCTTTCAAAAAGAAATGAGGGGGACAGAGAGATAGCTCAGTGGTTAAGAGCACTTGTTAATCTTACAGAGGACCTGGATTTGGCTCCAAGTATACACATGGTGGCTCACAACCATCTATACTAACAGATCCAGAAGATTTGGGCATCTAATGCCTTCTGATCTTTTGTGGTACCCATATACACATGCAAGAAAACCACTAACACACATATAATAAATAAATCTCAAAAAATTAAAATAACAAAGCTAATGAACTCGGCACCTGTATTCTCAGCTACTTGGGAAAGAGACAAGAGGCTCACTTGAACTCAAAACCAATCAAGGCAACACAAGACCCTGTCTCAGGGGGAAAAAGAACAAAAACAAGGTGTGGTTGTGGGTCAGTCGGTAGAAAGCCTGCCTAACATGCAAGACGCCTAGGTTTGACCCCCAGCACTTCGGAGTGGCTGTAGTAGAGAGCACATCCGTAATTTCAGCACTCTGGAGCCAGGGGACAGAGCATCAGAGGTACAAAGTAATCTTCAGAGACTACATAGTGAGTGTGAGGCTAGCCTGGACTACATGAGTTACTATCTAAAAACAGCAAAACAACCTACCTAACTTGTTCAAGTGAGTTTGCCCATAATTGGTCTTAAGACATAATACATAAACACATTTTACATCAAATATTTTTTTTTTTTCATTTCAACTAAAGTCACTACTGAAGCTCTCTTGAGAAGCAGTATTTAACAGCAGGACATATTCCATTGCCAGCCTTCTTGCTGAGATTCTTTGCAACATCATCCAAGGCATTGGGGGTTTCTACATCATTAAACTGAGTTGGCACATGCCTGTTACTCCAGCATGTGGGATTGGTGGAGGCAGGTGGAGCAGGGGTCAAGACTAGCCTTGGTTACTTAGGGAACTCAAAGCCACATTCCCTCATGATTATATTTGCCATCCTTTCAAAAGCAAGGATGTTTATCTCCTCCAAAATCCATTTCTGAGGCGACTCATTTTCCCCAAGGATGTCACAATGGGCTCATCTAAGTGGTGGAGAACTGAACATGCAGATTATAAAGTTTATGCCTGTTATCCACAAGGTTGCTCCTGGTATGAGTTTTACTAAAGCCGTGTAGCAAAGGATGCTCAGAGTCAAAGCACACACTACACCCAGCTTGAAAAAAAAATCAAAGAAATCAATAGCAAACACTCCCTATAACTGAAGTCTCCTCCATGGAGGCTGGCTATTTTCCTCATTATTGTCTAAGAATGCAGATACCGGCCATCTTACCTATAAAGTACTTCCCACCTTATTAATTAGATGCTAGCTGAATGACCCTCTAGGAACCAAATGAAGGAATTCTACATGCCATTGACTTTCTAAGTGGTACCCCACATGATGGATGGGATCATGCAAAAAAAATTACACATTGCTAGGGAGGCAGAAATGGGTCAATTACAGGTTCAAATCTAGCCTGGGCAACTGAAGTCTCCATACTTATCAATAAATGTAGTTATAGACATATAAACCGAGAAGGAGACAAATCTTATGCCAGAGCCCCACACAGCAGCTGTTGACAGCTTTGGCACAGTGCAGTGGTATGAAACAGGGGTAGCACATCTTGTCAATCAGACAGGGAACCCCAAGTGCTGCAAAAACAGAATGAGAACTTCCTTCCTTCCTTCCTTCCTTCCTTCCTTCCTTCCTTCCTTCCTTCTTTTCTTCCTTCTTTTCTTCCTCCCTCCCTCTCTGCCTCCCTCCCTTCCTTCTGTCTCTGCCTTTTCTGGCAGACTAGAATATTCCCTGTTACTTCTAATTCCCAACAAGTTAACTTTCCTAAAGAGGCAATTTTTAAAAGAAGGTGCCACATTTGCAAAGGATGGGAATAACAAAGCAGGTGCCTTCATCATGTGGGCCCTGGATGATTCCTGGGCAGTGACTCTAACCCAAACAAGTGGAGGTCATCTCAGAGAATGCACTGAGATGGGTGTTAAATAATGACAGCAAAATGAAGAGCACAGGGAACAGAGAGAGGCAGGTGAGGAGGAGGAGGAGGAGGAGAAGGAAGAAGGAGGAGGAGGAGGAAGAGGGGACCTTGGATGGGAGCACCCAGGCTATTTCATTCACACTGAGAAGTCTAATTTCCACACTATGATTCCTTGACTCTCTAGAGAGCTTTCAATAGGGTAGGGTCTCTGGAATGCTGATGAATTTTAGTTCCATTATGAATCTTAAGTTTGAACTCAAAATTTCATCCAGGCAGTCTAATTCAAATGTTACTACACATAAAAATGCAATGTGGCAAAATATATGATTCAAGTAAATATTTAGTGTGTTCTCCCTTCTGCTACACATCTATCCGTGCAATGGTGAGTGACTGTCAAGGTAGAATCACTAATAAGCCAGTATTGTGTCTTCTAAGCCAAGCAATGGGAGACAGGAACTCCACCAGACAAGATTAGGTTTCTCAAGCCCCTTATAGTTTTTATGATGAAGGCTATGTCTAGCCACTCTGGTTCAACTGGGATATGGTAGAATGAAGGGCTAAATAAATGACCTGGCATTTAATGTTTTAAAATCTAGAAGGGTGGTCCTGCTGTGGAGTCCCAAATGAAAATTATGGATACTAGCTGTGGCAACAGGAACACCCCTATCCTCTTCCCCATTGGGGTCTGACACCTACCATAAGCTTACTGTGAACACATATGTGCATTCTGCCATTGAACTTCCCGTTGGTTCTAATATTAGTTAACATTATTCTACCTATTTTACATTCAAGGCAATAGATGAAGAGAGGTAGCATATCCATGGTCTCTTCTTAGCTTATTGTGGGATGCAAAGCCAGTATTCTTTGAAACCGGCTGCAAGACAAATATGCTGCTAATATTAACAGTTACATCCACCTTGATGTAACCATGTTCGTAACTTACATTCAAGGAATGCAAAACAAACATGTAAATATAAGGCACAGGCTTGAGGAAGGGGCTTGGTGGCATAACATGTGAATCTGATGTTTCATCCCTACCACAAAAATACTGAAAAAATAAAATAAATAAAATATGAGATATTATTTGTCTCCCTCGAGTAAAACAGGGATGGCCTGTCAGAGTTGTCTAAAATGCCAATGCCATCGTGGTGCACTTGCAAGTTCAAATGATTCTATCTGGTACCAAAAATTGCATTAGGAGCTTGATGGGATAAACTCCCCTGCTCACAAAAATCACTAAATGAGCTCAAGGAAAATTATTTCCCTTCGGTTTTTTACCTCTCATCTACCACCTTCTTGAATATAATGACTCAATTTTCCAGTCACACGCAATGTAGTAATAGAGCCTAACCGGGACATTATGAATACTAAGACAGTGTCATCAATAAGTTTCCATGATATAACAGGGCCTTTTTATACAGACACTGCTTCATTTTATTAACCATCTTGCTATCGTAAACACCCTGCCTGGTGAATATTTGCATTTTAAGTGATTTTCTATCAGAAAAAAAATTTATCCCTTAAAAAAAATTTATAGGTTGTAATATATATCCACAGAACCGGCAGAAATCCTGGCTGAGAACATAGCCACTGCTCTGTGTGCTCCTAAACCAACATTAATCACATACATTTTTCAAAAACACTGCTCACATGCAAAATTTGTACTTAAAATGCAATCCATCAATGCAGCCTATCACCAAACTACTATTCAGAAACAGACAGGATAAGTTTGAGCACAAACAAATCATGAACAAACAACTATGTGAGCATGTCTGTTTTAATAGACTATTTGAGGGTATGGAAATGCATTAAATACCTTTAACTACCAGTTCTGCATAGTTTGATACCCCAACGCCGCCTTCTGTGCGAATCATACAGCGGTACTTCCCAGCATCTCTCTTGGTTGTGTTGACAACATTGAATGAGGCTATGAATCTTCTGGGACTAGTCACTTTTATTTCCTTCAAAGGAGCATCTCGGACATCAATGCCCTGTGTCATGGAGAGTGGAAAGGACAGACAGAAGCAATATCAGTGGTCATATCAAAATAGTCAGACACCTGATGGTAATTATCAATGTCATGTTCATGCAAATTCTGGCTCCTGTGTTTATCCCCATGGGCAGATGTTCTCTAAGAAACAGCAGTTCTGCCCCTTCAACAAATGAAGATCAAGGGCTACAAAATTAAGTGTGTAGAAATGTGTTGTTTGCACCTTTTAAATCTATTAAGTTAAATGAACTGAGCAAGAGAGAAAAATGTACAAAACCTTTTTTTTTAAAAAAAAAAAAACAAACTTTGCTTTCTACAAATATTTGGTTCTTCATAACACCTTATCCTATGTTTTTACTCTTTATTAGAAAACAAAATTAAGTCACCAACCATCCTATTACTAACCCAATTTCTCTATAAGCAACCAAACAATTACCAAGAATAACATTAAAATCTACATTAGGTTCCATCACCATCCTTAGTGATGGACCCAGAGGACTAAACCAAGTTTCATGATGTTTTTCTCATGGACACAAAAGCCACAGAAGTGGATGCTTGATAAATATCTACTTCTGGAATATATTGAGGAAGAAGTCTTTCTGTATGTTCTACATGTCCATGAAGCTGAAGTGGGGAAGTGTTTTTTTTCTGTTTGTTTGTTTGTTTTTTGTTTTTGTTTTTTAATTATCCTTATTCATCAAATCATCCTTTTATTTACACACTCTTGGAAATCCAACCATTGTAAGAGATGAAAGCACAAAAGGACATTAACAGATTCAGTTCTGTATTTTTAATAAGTCTTGGGAAGTCGGCTATCTTCTCTACGTTATTTATATTAGTAGAAAACAATAGACCAAGATCAAGGGTTATGTACAATGCCAAGTCCTATGTCCATTATTCATCCAGAAGCCATGCCTGGGGTGCCAAGATGTGCTATTATTGAGTCAAACAGCCAGGGTCGAAATGCTGGACCACTGGTAGACATCCACCAACAATGGCCTGAGAGGTGAAGGGAAAGACCTGGTGGCTGGCAGAAGTCACCAAGGGGATCGGTTGCAGATCCTGTGGACTGGAGGGAAAGAAAGACTGGCTGATGTGACAGTAACAAGAGGAAGTTGGATGTGATGGCTATATTAAAGTGTTTTCAATATTAAAATGTTTTCATTTATGGAAACACAAGGCTACACAACAATGAAGTCCATCTGCATGGTTCAGTGACTTACACCATACAAATAAACAAACCAGCATTTCTCTATGAGACTTTGGGACAGTCAGTCTTAAGCAAATGTGAGTTTGGGGGTTAAGCCTAACTCAGGTCCTAATCAAAATGTCATCATTAAAAGTGATGTGCCTTTGCAGGGCTCCACTTTCCTTACCCAAAAAGAAATGATTCGATCTACTCTCAGGGCTACTGTGAGACATGCAAGGACACTGACACTGACATAATGATTGGCATCACACATCCCCATCCAAGCTTTGGATGAAATGAGCAGTGACCTCTAGGGCAAACAAAGGCTGGCAGGATGTCAAAACCCCACCTTTGTTTCTGACACACTGGAGACGGCAGCCTCAGACAACAGTGTGCAGGAACCATGGGCTTGCTGATACTGAAGCACAGAAGGAAACAGACTCACTCACCCAGTCACTAGAAAACCACAAGGCCCCCACATGTTAGGTGCTGCTGTAAAACACACAGGATGGAGGAACAGTGTTCCCAGAGCAGTTAGCTCCCCTAAAGACGGGAGCTGAGCTACATGTTCTGTGCATCCTTCTAGGCAGCTCCCGCTTGGACAAGGAGAGAGCAGTCAGGAGTGCTGCACTAACAGAGTTCCTGCTACTTGGAAGGAAACGTCAGGAGTGGGGAAGAAGGGTTCCACCCGCATTATTTTTGGCATTGTCTGTAAAAGCAGTTTTTGTTTATACCTTAAAAAGTAACAGATCAAACTATAAACTCTCATATGTCTCAATTTGTGTGTTTTACTAATCTTAAAACTTTGATCTAACCAATAGCACCAGATTATTAAAAACAACAACAAAGAATCCAACAAGATTTAACATTAATAATACATCTAACAGGAAGCAATCCTCTCTGAATTCCATACATTTAATCTCTGGTAAAACCTCATAATCTAATTTTGTTAAAAGAAGAGACCTGATACTTATAACTATTAAAAACTGGAATGTCTCATTTTCCATATTGAAATAAAATCTAACTTTTTGTTAATGAGCAAAATAGCAAACCTTATTGAAAGACTGTGCATTGGTAAGCATTTGTTTTATTTATTAACAGTGTTAACATCTAAAGGCCAGGAGATTGTTCATTATTTTATTTACTTAAGTATATGCCCACAAGAATAAGTATTTTTTAAAAAAGTTCTACTTACTTACTTTTCACTTCAATAACAATCACGCAGTACTATTCATAACAGAGGTGCACACTGGTCCCTGACCACAGCCCAAGGCTGTAATATGGGTGCCAAGGGAAGGACACCTTCTGCATTAATATTTCCGCTGGAGAAGCAGCCGGTGGGAGTCACTCTTCCTTCATGCCATAGTGTTACTCTGTAAAATGCTGAGCTCCATGGTGTGAGCGAAACACAAGGCCTGTGTATCCATGAATTCTCAGGAAGGTTTCTTTAAACAAAGACTCCACATACTTAACCACACAGAAAAATTCAGCTTCTTTATGAGGAATGGCACAGGGTCAGGGGAGCCCAAATCAATGAGCATCATTTCTGTTCTAGATCCACACAGGCAACCAAACCACGCACCTTACTCAGATAGGCGGCTTTCCTCTTGCTACTTGCAACATACAGTACACTGTTGTGACTCCTTTTGACTAAAGGATATTTCAGAGGTTCTGGATGCCTCTCAGCTAACAATCTCACACAACTCATCAAGAATATGGTTGGCAGAATGGGGCCTCTGATAGCATCTATATTCCTGCCTGCAGTGGGAATTCGCTCCACCCATAACTTTGGGCTATCTGGCCTGTTAGAGGCGGTGCTTCTTATCTGCCTGTATGACCACTTAAAAGGGAGGAGAAAGGGGTCATGCTCTCTTGGGTGGTGAAGACTGGATCAGACGGTATGAAACAGTCTGTGATCGGTCCCCAGCTTTCCAAGAACACTGCAACTGGATATACCTTATCCTGAATCAGTAAGTCTGTTTTCCCCATAGAACCTCGTAATAAATAAATAAATAAATATATATATATATATATATATATATATATATATATATATATATACCACTGAGGCTCTCATTACAAGTGGTGCCCAATGTAGGACAGATACCATCCAGCTACCCTTCTTCTCCCTGTCTCTCTCTTAGATTTCCCGCCTGGCTCTTATCCTGCCTTACCACAGGCCCAAACAGCTTCTTTATTAACTAAATAATGAACCCACACAGGGTATCACCCACTGACATGCATCAGAATTATTAGACCATTCAGTTAGGAAAGAATGGTGTTTTCAACAGTGGTAGTGGAGAAAGTGGATAGCCACTGGCTAAAAAAAAAAAAAAAAAAAAAAGAAGGAATTAGATTCTTAGATTTGTCACATACAAGTGTCTAACTCAAACACCTAACCTCAAGAGTTAATATCATCAATCAAGGAAAAACTTTAATGATCTGAGATCTGGCCCTAGTTTTCTTAACTGTGATGCCAAGATCATAGGGATCAAAAGAAAGTAATCAGGGCCGTATCAAAATCACAAACTTCAGTGCATAAAGAATCACTACTTGGATTGGGACATGGCTTGGTGAGCAAAGCCACTCTGCGTAAGCTTTAGAACTGGAGTTCAGATCCCCAGAACAGATCCACACAGATGCTAGGTGGGTGTGGCAGCCCACCTGTGATCCAATGCCCAGGACACAGAGACAGGGAATGCCTGGAGGAAGCTGGATAGCTGGAACAGCAACTGTAGGGTCTGTGAGAAACACTGCTTGATAAACAATATGAAGAGCAATCAAGAAAAAATCTAATGTCAATCTTGGGCTTTCACACACACACACACACACACACCCCACACACATAGCCACACCCATGTCCAAACACAAATACCCATGCACACATGCATATGCAAACAAAAAGGAACCGTCAAGAAAGTAAAGTATCAGCCCATAATGTGGGAAAAGCTTTTGTAAATCATATAGCTGAAACCCTGCAATTCTTCAACAGCTATAAAAATTTTCAGTTAAATATTGGGCAAAAGACTGTTTCTCTAAAGAAAAAATGCACATAGCCAATTGGCACATGAAATGATGTTCGACATCACCCATCATTAGGGAAATGCAAATCAAAACCACAATGTCATCCCAGTTCACATTAGGTAAGACTGCTTATTGTCGGGTACATGGAAACTACCAAGCACAGGAAGGATGCCAGAAACTGGGGCCTTTGCACATGGGTCAAGGGAATGATGGGGTTATTGTGGAAACATCACTATTCTACAAAGAGCAAAAAGTGAAATTATCATAGGACCCAGCAATTCTACTGTCCGAATGCATAACTGAAAGAGGACCTCAGAGACCAGATGCTACTGGTCAAAGCGGCACCAGGCCCCAGTGGTCAACACATGGAAGCAATCTCACTTTCTACCAATGGGAGAGTGAGTGAGCCAGGTGTAATACACACACATAATGGAATCTCATTTGGCCTTAGAAAGGAAGGAAATTCTGACAAATGCTACAATGTAGAAAAGCCTTAAAGATGTTATGTTAAGTGAAATGCATGCATCATAAAAGGCAAATACCATATACTTCCACTTATGTGAAAAAAAATACTTTAAAAAAACTATATATTCTTATCAATTAGAGATAAATATCATCATTACTTTAGTATACTGTAGATTTTTTTCAATGTCAAATTTTATTTTAAATAAAATCTGAAATGATGGCCCAAACCATACAGACAGGTTTATATCTTTCTTTAAACATTTTGTGAGGTCTGTAGACCTTTTCATATTTTATATATTATTAGGTATCTGATGAATAAAACATACATATAACAGAACTTTGATTATGACAATCCAAATATTCAACAGGATGCTTCTATTTAATTCTGTGATATCATGTGGCTTTTATAGGGTGAAATTATTTTTCTTACTAGATAGGATTTTAATAAGAAAATTAATCTCACTTTTATTATTTTTAAAAAATGGCTGTTGAGCACTCAACCCTTAAGGGAACATCCATCATTCCTCTAAGACTCAGAGAACATCCCAGAAGAGGGAGCAGAGAATGTAGGAACTCCACAATGAGGAGGAGAACAAAGGAACCCAGTTTCTCTGGGACTTGACATGACATTGCTCTCATGGACTCAGAACAGCTGCAGGGACCAGCACAGGACTACACAAGACTGGACTCATCAACCTTCATTCATAGACTGGGGAGGGGCTCATGGGGTCTGGCTCCTCCTCCTGGCAGCTGACTGTTGGGGCAATAGGAACCTTTGGTTTAAGTAGAGGTGGAGCCATTGAGTTACCTATGCTCCCGTGCAAAGTTCCACACACATATCCAAAGGAACAGCCCTGCTTAAACTCAGCGAGTCACATGAAAACAAAGTCAAACAAAAGCCGTGATAGTGGAAGTGGGTGGGGCTTTAGTGGAAGGAAGAGGCCCAGAAAGAACACCATAAACATGCATATCAAACAGTCAACGGATAAATGAATACTTAATTGAAAAATAATTGCCTATGAGACACCAGGGCATAAAATATTTTGATCTCTGTATAGGATGAAGATTTCTTGAAACAAATATCTTTAGAAAATATAAGTGTGGAGTTTTATAAAGGGAATATTGAAAACTATGTTAGAAAAGAGTTGGTGGGTGCTACTAACTGTATTTGGCATGGGGAGGTACAAGAACATATTTAAATATCTGATATATCAATTACTCATAGTGAGATACATATATGTATATATATATATATATATATATATAAAATCTGTGCTTATGATATTACCAAGAATTTCACACAAGTATAAAAATCCCATTATTTAATTTAATTCCAAAAATCCATTTGGAATTAAAGACTAGGGTTCCTAATTCAAAGGAGGAGCAGAAGAAAGACCAAACAAACAAACAAACAAAAAACCAAGGCATCTCCAGGAGAAACAGCGTGGTAGTGGTTAACTGGGTTCAGGCTGAATCAAGGGTCTGGAAAAGCTGGGAAAAGCAACAGAGGAGGGGCCCTGCATGGAGGAGGGTCAGGCATGGTCAGGGACACAGGACAGACTGAAAAGAGAATAGCCAGAAGCCAGGGGAAATGCCAGAAATGGGTGGACTAGTCTCTAGGAAAACAGCAAGGAAAACGCTCTTTGGATGCAGACTTCTCTTCCTATTCTCTGAAATCCCGACACTACACATCAGTGAGAGTCCCCTGGTTTCCTCGTGTCCAAGAGGCAGACAAAGCCAGTAAACACTTGGGATCCCAGATAAGCCCACTGTCAGATGAATGCTCTGAGGATCATCCACATCTGGGTTCATGGAAAGAGGATGAAGGAGAGAAGGGGAGCAGGAAGAGATCTTGGTCACTCCTCTGTGCTATGGACGAGCTGCAGCAAATATTCCCCTAGCACATCATACTCTACATGCAAGGTACCATGGGCAAAAAGAGACAGAAATAGTTGTAGAAACAGGAATACCCCTATGTAAGCTTGCCCTCCTGACACACGCAGGGAAGGCCTGGTCAGAACCGTAAATGTTTTTCAGGGAGCGACTAAAGGGTTAAATGAATTGAGTTCCAGAAGCCTTCAAGTCTCCAGAGTCACTTCCTCTGGCTGGAATTGACTGGAAATTGTGAGGATCCCTATACCACAGTTAAAGTTTTGAAAGGCTTCTAAGCCCCTCTCCCTGAGGGCCTTTTCTATGGCAGCAATGACCAGATAGGGTAATATGTTAGAACCTTGGGCACTACCAAGAATTCAGTAGTCTGTGGGGAGGGCCGACTTCCTTATATTTACACAGCTGAACAATGAGAACACATCTTGGGGTGGAGCTAGCAAGCTGCTCAAGTGACTTCTCCCCCATTTTTCCCAGTGTGAGAGCCTTAGGGACTGCCCTACTAAACACTGGCGCCTCCTCTCTTAACAAAAAAGACAGTACAGTGCACACTGACCAAGAACAGAATCTGGAGTGTCCTTTATGATACAGTCGATCATGCAAGACAGCCAAGACAGACACAAAATGTGACAATCACATGTCTGGGGTAGTCAAAGTATCACTGCTCTAACTTTTGTGAGCTTCATGAAAAGACCCATAATGATGGTGCCTGAGAAGAGATGGTCTCACTGGGTTAAATACAGCCCCTTTGTGAGCTCTAGTGCTTTTTTCAGTATGCATGTATTCCAATGTGAGCAAGCCAGGAAAAAGTACTGATAATAATTTCAATTATGCCTACAACCTTCTTTAGGCAATGGGCTCACTGAGAACTTCTAAATGAGCAGTGATTTACCACCAAAAGGAGTCACATTAAGTCTTTCAGGAATATCTGTGCCATAATCAGAGCAGTGATTGGAGGAAATTGAGGTCTAGGAAGTGAGCAGCAGTTTGAGCAAATTAATCAAACTCAGGCATTTTGGAGCTGCTCTGAGTGCTTGAGCTTAGTAGGTGGCAGGCAGGGTCCTTGCACAGTCACCTGAGTGGGGATGAGCTACACTGTGCAGTCCCCCACAGCAGGAAGAGTTGTGGCTCCCCACTTTCAAGCAGGCCCTTCTGTAAGATGCCCACTACATTCTCATCACTACCATTCAAAATCATCCCAGGGCAGAGGAAATCTCCTCCCATCAGCTTACATCATCTAATTGGAACCTATGCTGAATAGCTCAGCAGATCTAGTTTGGCCAGCCCATGGCTTTTTCTCCTTGACAATGAAGACACTGAATTGCTAAACTGCAGAGAAGCAACGAAATATGTTCGCATCTGCTGCTTTCCCTCTGGGAACTGAGCCAGGGCCACGCCTGCCTTCCTTTCTCATGGGAGAGCCTCAGATTCTTGGAAGCAGGATAAACAAGTAAACCCCATGACTAGCATGAGCAAAACAAAAACAAACACAGGAAAAAAAGCTTTGTGAGGTTTAGAGTTCATAGGCCAAAGGTGTGTGTGTGTGTGTGTGTGTGTGTATGTGTGTGTGTGTGTGTGTGTGTAGACAGAGAGAGACAGAGATAGACAGAGAGAAAAAGAGAGAGAGAGAGAGAGAGAGAGAGAGAGAGAGAGAGAGATCAGTGAAAGATGCCAAAGCCCCTCTTCTGCCCTCTGGATGGATCCATCCTGACTTCTAGACCAAACTCAAAGCCCAATTTCCAATCCCAGCTTTACAGATGCTATGCAGCAAGCCCGCCCGCCCCCATCACCCTAATTTCTGTGGCTTCACCCCAAACATCCACCAGCTCTTAAAGCCTCCTTTGACCAAGTGACATGAAACCACTAAATGACCTTGGGTACTTAGATCATTCCAGGATCACTCTAGATAACTCATATGCTCTCAGGGACATAAAGAAAACCTTCCTCCTTAAATTAAAGTAACCCAAAACTGCACTAGGTTGAAATACATGGTGTAAAGAGCAGGAAGACTCTCAGTGCTCTCTGTCTGAATGCTCACATCTGTCAGATGGATGCAGCTGTAGATGGGTAGCTGACTAAAACAATAATGGATGTGATTTTCAGCATTGATTTAGACAGTAAATGGTTCCTATAGCAACAGCAGTCAGTCCACTTTCTCTGTGCCTGGTATTTTCGGTGTGGTAAGTGATGTTAAGTTTATGCATTAATATATATGGTTTAAAATACTCAAGTTAAGCTTGCTGAAGGCACCATAATTTTACCTCTTTACAAATCATTTTGTAGCTTTTATACCTAATAACAAAACGGTTCTTATATATAGTTGTGATTTTCCACCATTATCTATAAATGAAGCTAAAAGCCACTGTAGACCACATGTGACCAGTCCTACCTCACCAGCCAGAGCAAGGCACATGTGAGCTCTCACACACATAAATACAAGTTCAAAACTCTAATTTAATTGACAATTTAAATTCTTTTCCAAGTTTCGTGAATCCTTGACAAATATTTAGGTTTCCCACTGTACTATGTAAGGAGCATTGTAGGCTAGGAGACAGTTTCTAGACAGAGGTGTTTGATTATTAATTCTAGCTCTTGATATCACTAATGCTCCCCTAGAAAAGTAAACAGAACTCCCCAGGCCTCTGCTGCATCTTCTATATGTGGGAATAAAGTTCTGCAAGGATCAATGAAAAAAATTGCCAATAAACCAAAAATATAAGCTCAAATATTACCTAGCAGAGTACCTACCACCCAGCAGTGCTCTGTAAAAGACATTATAAATTTTTCTAGCCCCTGTGGAAATCAGTGATACAAGCACTGTTCCTATGATCTCATTCATTTGTTCACAAGATAGGCTTGCAGTGTATTAGGGAGGCTGCTTATGAGAATCAATTTGGTCTCTCTCTTCATCTCTGTCTCTCTCTGTCTCTGTCTCTGTCTCTCTCTCTGTCTTCTTCTAACTAAAAGCATCTAAGATTGCTTGAGCTCAGGAAAAAAACTACAATAAATTATTAAATTCAGAAGTAATACATTTTTTTTTCCAGATTGGGTTGATGAAAACTAGCTAAATAGCATCATACAACAAATTATCAAAAGAAAAATGTTATATCCATTTCTAGACCAACAACTAAAAAAGAGGTTTAAAATCCAAGTAAGGTTATATTTTTTCCTCTAAGAAAAACACTCCCAAATTAGGAGCTTACTTGGCATTAGATTTGTATAAAAGGTGGAAGGGGTGGGTTCACACAGCCACTACTCTGGCATGGGTGTTGCCAGGGTTGAGCTCAAGCAGAATGGCCTTATTAGAGGTATATTTTTATGACTTTTATCACATCATATGACAATCGTTTTAGAAAATACAAGTTTGAGAGTGTGTTATAATGGAAAAATAACCTAGAGGAAAGGGCTGAAGAGTGAAGACTTAGGAAAGATGATGTACTGAAAGTCACTAAAATGCCTCTAACAGAGGTCCATTTTTATTAGTTGGTTTGGACCACTTCGTATGACGTCCACTGTCTGTTGTAAACCAGAAGATGACGTTCCATAAGGATCGACACTTACATCGTCATATTGAAGACCTTTTCTGTGGACAGAAGCCATGGGCCTAAGCAAGCATCTTGGGATGCTTGCCTCACCATAAAGTGAGGTTCTTGCCTCTGAGGTTCACCTGGAGAAGACATTTCATCTATGAAGGCACAGAAAGCCTCACATATCAGCAAGTATCTGACAATCACTGTAGTATTCCAGGTGCTGGATAATACTGGTGTTTTTTAAAGCCTACTTCATAGTAACTGCATTTTTAAATCAACTCTTGCTTGTTTTGTGTTCACATGCAGGCATGAGTGCATGTATGTGTCTGCATGTGCTCCTGCATAGGTACCATAGCAGACATGTTCAGCTCAGAGGACAACTTAAGCAGGAATTGGGTTTCTCTTTCCAGCATGCGAGTCTAGATTGTACTCACAGAATGAGGCTTGGTGACAAGTACTTTAATCCAATAAGTAGTCTTGCTGGCCACAGTAACTACATCTTATTTCCTTTTCTATTTGTAAGAACTGATGCATACCATAAAATCATTTAAAAACATTATGTTGTTTATAAAAAACATCAGATTTCATATTGCCATACATAGCTTCAAGAGTCAATGACCACAATATAAAAACAACTCAGAAAGCCCTCATAAAAACACAAAGGCACTGCCCAACTGGGCCCCAGGTTCTGGACATAGGGCAGGACCCACCATCCCCACCAGGAAGGTCCCCCCTCTGGCAAATCCTACAACCTCCATGCCTTGCCCCCACACCCACCTGCCAGAGACCCCAGCCACTTCTGGAGACTTAGAAACCAGCCCCCAGCTTCCATCCTGGCCCGGAACTCCCATCTGGACCGGAGACCCCAGCCACTTCCGGAGACTTAGAAACCAGCCCCAGCTTCCATCCTGTCCCGGAACTCCCATCTGGACCAGAGATCCCAGCCACTTCCTGAGACTCAGAGACCAGGCCGCAGCTTCCATCCTGCCCTGGAACTCCCACCTGGACCAGAGGTGAGTTCCTGGGGTCACACCCAGAGAGTCCCACACCTGGATCCCAGCCCTGGGCACCAGCTACTCAGGGGAAGACCTGCCCAACTGGGCCCCAGGTTCTGGCCATAGGGCAGGACCCACCATCCCCACTGGGAAGGTTCCCCCTCTCCAAGACCCTCTGGTGAACCCTACAACCTCGCCCTGCCCCAACACCCATCTGCCCGAGACCCCAGACACTTCCTGAGATTTAGCAACCAGCCCCCAGCTTCCATCCTGCCCTGGAACTCCCATCTGGACCAGAGGTGAGTGCCTGGGGTTATAGTCAGAGAGGCAACCACCTCTGGGTCCCAGCCCTGGGCACCAGCCATCCCGGGAGGACCTGCCCAACTTGGTCCCAGTTTCTGGCCATTCGGTGGGCCATGTGGGAAAGCTCCCCTTTTCCAAGACTGCAGACAGACCCTGCAATCTCCAAACCCTGCCCCCACACCCATTTGCCCGAGACCACAGCCACTTCCTGAGACTCAGAGACCAGCCCCCAGCTCCCATCCACCCTGGAACTCCCATCTAGACCAGAGAGACCCTCTGATGGACACTACAACCTCAACGCCTTGCCCCCACACCCATCTGCCAGAAACATAGAAATCAGCCTCCAGCATTCTATCCTGTCCCGGAACTCGCATCTGGACCAGAGAGCCCCCAGCTACCATCCGCCCTGGTACTCCCATCTGGACCAGAGCTTTCATCCTGCCCCAGAACTCCCATCTGGACAAAAGGAGCTCCCATCTAGACAAGATAAGGAGACCCCAGGTACTTCCTGAGACTCAGAGTCCTGCCCCCAGCTCCAATCCAGCCAGCACTCCCATCTGGACCAGAGTTCCCATCCAGCCCAGAGCTTCCATCTGGACCAGAGAGAGGCTCCCTAAATCTGTCCATTCTGTATGGACCAAGTACACTGATAAGACCAAGAACAAATCCACAAGGAGATTGGCAGACGTCAAGGCAGAAGTACATACAACAAAATAAAGAACAATACAGCATCATCAGAACCTAGGCCTTCTCCAACAGCTAGACCTGAACATCACAGAATGGAATAAGCAGAAGAAAACAACCTTATAAGTAACATCATGAAGAGGCTAGAGCCTTATATAGAAGAAATAAAAAATAAAGTGGAGGAACAGACAAACAAAAAATGGGAAGAACGCTATAAAAAACTAGAGGAAAGGACAATTAAAGCAGAAGAAAACAATAAGTCCCTGAAAGAAAATCATGAAAAAGCAATGAAACAGACAAAGGAAAAAGTCCAAGACCCGAAGAGGGAAATAGAAAAAAATGAAGAAGACACTAGCAGAAGGAATGCTGGAAATAGAAAATCTGAGTAAACGAACAGGAACTTCAGATGCAAGTATAACCAACAGAATGCAAGAGATGGAAGAGAGGATCTCTGGTGTTGAAGATACGTTAGAAGAAATAGATCCATCAGTCAAAGAAAACACTAAAACCAACAAAGTCATGACCCAAAATGTCCAAGAAATTTTGGGACACCATGAAAAGACCAAACCTATGAATAATAGGGATAGAGGAAGGAGAAGATTACCAACTCAAAGGCACAGAAAATATATTTAACAAGATCATAGAAGAAAACTTTCCCACCTTAAAGAATGAAATGCCTATGAAGATACAAGAAGACTATAGAACACCAAACAGACTAGACCCCCCAAAAAAGTCCCCTTGCCACATAATAATTAAACAACTAAATGTACAGAATAAAGAAAGAATATTAAGGGCAGCAAAGGAAAAAGGCCAAGTGACTTATAAAGGCAAACCCATCAGAATAACACCAGATTTCTCAATGGAGACTTTGAAAGCCAGAAGGACCTGGACAGATATAATACAGA
This sequence comes from Onychomys torridus, assembly GCF_903995425.1. Lineage (NCBI taxonomy): Eukaryota > Metazoa > Chordata > Mammalia > Rodentia > Cricetidae > Onychomys > Onychomys torridus. The sequence continues at coordinate 22,018,430 of NC_050465.1, forward strand.
CACTAAGAGACCATGGGTGCCAGCCTAGACTAATATACCCAGCAAAACTTTCAATCATCATAGATGGAGTGAACAAGACCTTCCAAGACAAAACCAGATTTAAACAATACTTATCCACAAACCCAGCCCTACAGAAAGCACTAGAAGGAAAATTCCAACCTAAGGAAGGCAGATACACCCTCGAAAACACAGGCAATAGATAACACCACAGCAGTAAACCCCAAACAAGAGAAGTATACACACACTACCACCAAAAAATGAAAATAATAACAGGAACAAACAATCACTGGTCATTAATATCCCTTAATATCAATGGACTTAATTCACTTATAAAAAGACACAGCCTAACAGAATGGATATGAAAACAGGACCCATCTTTTTGCTGCACACAAGAAACACACTTCAAATTCAAAGATAGACACCTCCTAAGAATGAAAGCCTGGGAAAAGACTTTCCAATCAAATGGTCTTAAGAAGCAAGCTGGTGTAGCCATCCTAATAAGCAGCAAAATAGACTTCAAACTAAAATCAATCAAAAGAGATGATGAAAGACATTACATACTCATCGCAGGAAAGATTCACCAAGATGAAGTCTCAATTCTGAACAATTATGCCCCAAACACAAGGGCACCCACATATGTAAAAGAAACATTATTAAAGCTTAAATCACATATCAAACACCACACATTAATAGTGAGAGACTTCAACACCTCACTATCACCACTGGAGAGATCTGCCAAATTGAAACTTAACAGAGAAATAAAGGACTTAACTGATGTTGTGACTCAAATGGACTTAATCGATATCTACAAAACATTCCACCCAAACTAAAAAGAATATACGTTCTTCTCAGCACCCCATGGAATCTTCTCTAAAATCCACCACATACTTGGCCACAAAGCAAATCTCAACAGATACAAAACAATTGGAATAACCTCCTGTGTTCTATCAGGTTTAAAGTTAGATTTCAACAACAAAGAAAACTACAAAAATCCTACAATCTCATGGAAAATGAATAATGCTCAACTGAATCACCAATGGGTTAAGGAAGAAATAAAGAAAGAAATTAAAGACTTCCTAGAGATCAACGAAAATGAATACACCACATACCCAAACTTATAGGACACTAGGAAAGCAGTGCTAAGAGGGAAAATCATAACACTAAATGCCCACATAAAGAAGTTGGAGAAATCTCACACTAGTGACTTGACAGCACACCTGAAAGCTCTTGAACAGGAAGAAGCAAAGTCTCTCAGGAGGAACAGATGCCAGTAAATTATCAAATTGAGAGCTGAAATCAATAAAATAGAAATAAAGAGAACAATATAAAGGATTAATGAAACAAAGTGTTGGTTCTTTGAGAAGATCAACAAGATAGACAAGCCCTTATCCAAACTAACCAAAAGAGAGAGAGAGAGCATCCAAATTAACAAAATCAGAAATGAAAAGGGGGACACAACAACAGACAATGAGAAAATCCAGAGAATCATGAGGTCATACTTCAAAAACCTCTACTCCACAAAACTGGAAAATCTAAAAGAAATGGACAATTTTCTGGATAGGTACCACATACCTAAGATAAATCAAGACCAGATAAACTACTTAAATAGTCCAATAACCCCAAAGGAAATAGGATCAGTCATTAAAAGTCTCCCAAGCAAACCAAGCCCAGGACCAGATGGTTTCACTGCAGAATTCTACCACATCTTCAAAGAAGACTTGATACCAATACTCTTTAAATTGTTCCACACAATAGAAGCAGAAGGTATATTACCAAACTCCTTCTATGAGGCTACAATTACCCTGATTCCTAAACCAAACAAAGATGCAACAAAGAAAGAGAACTACAGACCAATCTTCCTCATGAACATTGATTCAAAAATACTCAATAAAATACTGGCAAACAGACTCCAAGAACACATCAAAACAATTATCCACCATGATCACGTAGGCTTCATCCCAGGGATGCTAGGGTGGTTCAACATACAAAAGTCCGTCAATGTGATATACCATATAAACAAACTCAAAGAAAAAAACCACAAGATCATCTTACTAGACACAGAAAAGGCATTTGACAAAATCCAACACCCCTTCATGATAAAGGTCTTGGAGTGATGAGGATTACAGGGAACATACCTAAACATAATAAAGGCAATCTACAGCAAGCCAACAGCCAACATCAAATTAAATGAAGAGAAACGCAAAGCAATACCACTAAAATCAGGAGCAAGGCAAGGTGTCCCCTCCACCCATACTTATTCAATATAGTACTTGAAGTTCTAGCCAGAGCTATAAGACAACATAAGGAGATTAAGGGGATACAAATTGGAAAAGAAGAAGTCAAGCTTTCCTTATTTGCAGATGACATGATAGTATACATGAGTGACCCCAAAAATTCAACCAAGGAACTGATACAGCTTATAAAAACCTTCAGCAACATAGCAGGATACAAGATCAACTCAAAAAAATCAGTAGCCCTCCTATATACAATAGACAAACAGGCTGGGAAGGAAATCACAGATACATCACCCTTTACAATAGCCACAAATGATATAAAAATCCTTGGGGTTACTCTAACTAAGCATGTGAAGGACCTACATGACAAGAACTTTAAGTCCCTGAAAAAAGAAATTGAAGAAGATGTCAGAAAATGGAATGATCTCTCATGCTCATGGATAGGCAGGATTAACATAGTAAAAATTGCGATCTTACCAAAAGCAATCTAAAGATTCAACACAATCCCCATCAAATTACCAACACAATTCTTCACAGACCTGGAAAGAATAATACTCAACTTCATATGGAAAAAAAAAAAAAACCCCAGGATAGCCAAAAGAATCCTGTACAATAAAACAACCTCTGGAGGCATCACGATCCCCGACATCAAGCTCTACTATAGAGCTACCCAAATAAAAGCAGCTTGGTACTGGCATAAAAACCGACATGTGGACCAATGGAATCCAATTGAAGACCCTGACATTAACCCACACACCTATAAACATATAATTTTTGACACAGAAGCCAAAACTGTACAATGGAAAAAAGAAAGCATCTTCAACAAATGGTGCTGGCATAACTGGATGTCAATGTGTAGAAGGCTGCAATTAGATCCATATCTGTCACCATGCACAAAATTTAAGTCCATGTGGATCAAAGACCTCAACATAAATCTAGTTACTCTGAACCTGATAGAAGAGAAAGTAGGAAGTAGTCTTGAACACATTGGCACCGGAGATCACTTTCTAAACATAATACCAGTAGCACAGACACTGAGAGAAATAATCAATCAATGGGACCTGTTGAAACTGAGAAGCTTTTGTAGAGCAAAGGACACAGTCAAAAAGACAAAGCGACAGCCTACAGAATGGGAAAAGGTCTTCACCAACCCCACATCTGACAGAGGGCTGATATCCAGAATATATAAAGAACTCAAGAAATTAGACATCAAAGTGCCCAACAGTCCAATTAAGAAATGGGCTATAGAACTAAACAGAGAATTCTCAACAGAGGAAGTTCAAATGGCTGAAAGACATTTAAGGAATTGTTCAACATCCATAATTATCTGGGAAATGCAAAACAAAACAACTCTGAGATACCATCTTATACCTATCAGAATGGCTAAGATCAAAAACACAGAAGACAGCTTATGCTGGAGAAGATGTGGGGCAAGGGGAACTCTCCTCCACTGCTGGTGGGAATGCAAGCCTGTACAGCCACTTTGGAAATCAATATGGCGCTTCCTTAGAAAATTGGGAATCCATTTCCCCCAAGACCAAGCTATAGCACTCTTGGGCATATATCCAAGGAATGCTCAATCATACCACAAGGGCATTTGCTCTGCTATGTTCATATCAGCATTGTTTGTAATAGCCAGAACCTGGAAACAGCCTAGATGCCCTTCAACTGAAGAATGGATAAAGAAAATATGGTACATATACACAATGGAGTACTACTCAGCAGAGAAAAACAATGACATCATGAGGTTTGCAGGCAAATGGATGGATCTAGAAAAAAATCATCCTGAGTGAGGTAACCCAGACTCAGAAGGACAAACATGGTATGTACTCACTCATAGGAGGATACTAGATGTAAAACAAAGATGACTAGACTGCTACACAACTCCAGGGAGGCTACCTAGAAAACAGGACCCTAGGAAAGACACAGGGATTGCCAAATGACAGAGAAATGGATGAGATCTACATGAACAACCTGGATGACAGTGGGAGTAATAAAGGGCAAGGTTCGAGGGAAAGAAAGCTTAGGGGAGCAGTAGATCCCAGCTGGATCAAGAACAGAAAGAAAGAACAAGGAATAACAGACCATGATAAATGATGACCACATGAGAACAGGAATAGGCAGAATGCTGGAGAGGTCCCCAGAAATCCCCAATGATACATCCTCTGTAGACTGCTGGCAATGGTCAAGAAAAAGCCTGATCTGACCTAGTCTGTTGATCAGATGGCCAAACACCCTAAAGGTCATGCTGGAACTCTTATCCAATAACTGATGGAAGTGGATGCAGAGATCCTCGGCCAGGCCCCAGGTGAAGCTCCATGAGTCCAATTGTCGAGAAAGAGGAGGGACTGTAAGACTGTGAATTGTTGAAACCAAGATTGGAAAAGCACAGGGACAAAGCCAAACAAATGGAAACACATGAATTATGATCCATCTGAGCCCCCAGATGGATCAGGCCCTCTGGATAAGTGAGACAACTGAATAGCTTGAACTGTTTGGGAGGCCCCCAGGCAGTGGGATTGGTACCTGTCCTTAGTACATGAGCTGGCTGTTTGGAACTTGGGGTTTACACAGGGACAGTTTGCTCATCCTGGAAGGAGGGGAGTGGACTTGCCTGTACTGAATCCACCAGGTTTAAATGAATCCCCAGGGGAGTCTTGGCCCTGGAGGAGATGGGAATGGAGGGGAGGGGATGTGGGAAAGGGGGGGGCAGGGGCAGGAGTGGGGAAGACAGGGGAACCCACGGCTGATATGTAAAATTAAAACACAAATATAATAAATTTTAAAAAAGGCAAAAAAAATAAAAAATAAATTTCCACTCAAATCTTAAAAAAAAAAACCACAAAGGCATCAAAAGGAGTAAGTATACATGAAAATATACAAAATAATTTTTAATTCTGTTCTGTGTGTGTATGTGTGAATATACACATACATTCTCTGAGGTGTTTTCAAAATCAGGATTAAAAAGAGATCAAAAGTTGGTAACAACATGAAATAAGGTCCCATTTTGGGTGCTTGGATGGTTTTCACAGAGTCATAGTCAAATTCTTTGAGGTACATATCACCAGTTCACTCACATTTCAGGGTGGATAACAGAGTTTCATGTACACAGCAGAGCAATAGAAGGAGACACACAGGTTTCCACTATCCCTAACTACACAGTTTACCCCAGTGACTGAGAGGGCTGACTCTCGGTCCCTTATCTATCAAATAGATATAATAACACAGTAAGGACACAAGAAAAACTGTGCCCGCTGCGTACTCTGGGTTTTCTAAAGGCAGTCACACACAAAAGACAGTTTGCTGAGGGCTACCCTTGAAAGCACTGATGTGGCCCCAAGTAAACATTCATCATAGATTTCTAAATTTTGCTTTATTCCTGGGAGATTTACACCATAGAAGAATCTGAAAAAATATGTTTTATTACTCATTTTGTGCATGGATTTCAGAAATACTTTCAAGACCCTAGTGACATGACATGCAGAAAACCACTTTGTAACTGCTACAGCTCCAGAAGCATTATTGTGTGTGGAATATTTCTCATCAGAAATGTTTGAAGAAGATGTTAGTGTTCAGCTTGGTTCAGCTTTTCAGATGTTTGCATATAGATAATGAGTTCTTAATAATAAGATCTAGGGCTAGGGAAATGGCTAAGTGGATAAAGGACTTTCCACGCAAGCTTGAGCACTGGAATTCTGATCCTCAGAGACCACATAAAGGCCGTGGCCTGTACTCTCAGCACTTGGACACAGACAGGGGATCCACAGAGCAAACTGGCTAGCTAGGCCAGATGGGACTGGTGAGTTTGAGGTTTGAATGCAGACCCCAACTCAATAAATACAGTAGGAGACAAAGACCAAGACATGTGACCAAGGGAGACACATGAAGTCAACTTTGGTTGCCTACATGCACATACACACATACTCATATGCAGGCACCTACATATATGTACACATACACAAACATGCACATATACACATAATATAAACTAATTAAAAATGACATCCATATCTACAGAAGACATTCAGTTGCACTTCAGGTTCCCTTATGCACATAGACTGAAAGTAATTTTTAGAAGATTTTCATAATTCTGTGTATGAGTCTTCTCCATAAGATAAACACATTTCCCACAAAAAGCCCACTCAAGCAGAAGTCATCAATAATTACATAGTAGGATTTCTTGATCATCACAAGACTCACAAACCAAATAGCATCCTGAGAGCAGGACAAACTAAAATTTACTCAAAAATCCAGAGTCATGTAAATTTTAGGACTATCATTGCCCCATCTTGACTTAGGCACATGGAGACATGGAGACTTTCAGGCATGACAAAGGCAGGTGATGAGGAAGATTAGAAACAAAAAAAGTCTGGGAAAGAGACAAAGGAAAACATCACGGGGTCAGACAGGAATGGATTCCTCAATATCATAATGCTTCAAAACAGGAAATTATAATGTTTCAGAGCATGAAAAATAGAGAGGCCTTGGACACAAAGTTGGACATGAAAAGCATACTGAGATGTGTACATACACGTGGCCCCCAACTCCACAGGCTCTGTACTGAAAGAAAAGCCTGAAGAAAACAGCAAACCAAGACTGTTTTGAAAGCCAGTATTGTGCCTCATGTCTCTAGTTCTAGCCCTTGGGAGGCTGGGGAAGAAAAATGTCCTGGGCTACACAGTAAGTTCCAGGCCAGCCTAGCTCTATAGTGCAATCCTACAATAGGACAAAAAAAAAAGCATAACAAAAAACATGTTTACTGAAGACACCCAGGCTTTGTCCTTGTCCTTAGCTCCTCAGAAGTTGAGCAGAGTCACCAGTGCCCAGCGTTAACACCATGGCAGTTGTTGTAATCTTGAGAGTATCTCAGTGTTTGAGACTGTGTGTATAGGTTACATGCAAACACTGTGCCATTCTACACAGGGAACTCAAGCATCCGAGGACTGTGTTACCTGTAGACTCCTTACCCCAAACACCAGGGGCATCCGGGACTACTGTTTACCAATTACATGTTACGTTTGCTTTTCATTCCAATTTACTATGCCCAATTAAATTACTATACCCATTAAATACTATACCATTAAACTTTGCTTTCAGGTTAGTTACTTTCAACCCTTGCTCCACAATGGAATCATTTGGACGGCATTTGATGAAATACTGAAGGATGGGCCCCTCATTCAGACCCATTAAATCTGAACAGAACCTGGAAGTAAGTCTGAAATCCCTAATCTCTCAAGGTAAGTATAGAGAGGCAGGATGGAAAAGTCTACTGCAAGACACCTCTCTCCCACCTCAAAACAGAAGTCAGCTCTCTCCTCATATCATGCTAAACACTGTTTAAAACCACCACTTCCACTACTAGTGATGGATTAAAGACTGGAACCCCAAACTAAGGAGTTGAAGCAGAGGATCCCACATCTGGGAAAAATCTAGGAGCAAATTTTGTCCTTCATGTGCCAGTGAGTCTTTGGGAATATGTCCTATGATTTCAGACCTGGGAGTTCACACTTTTCATAGTCCCCTCCCAAGTGATGTACACAAGAAAAAAAAAAAAGAGCCATAAACTATTTTTCTGTAAACAATTAAGAACTGTGCAGGTAATGATGAAATAATAGTGTCATTTTTAAAAGGTGGGAAATGCTTTGTGGAAAATGTCAATAAAACATGTCTATCTCCTTCATCAAGCACAACAGACAGCTGATCTGGATCTCATTAACACAAACATCCACCCATTCAGGCAGCAAGCCCATATCCCAAGCATGATCATTTACAAGAACCAAGACACGGGATAAAAAGAAAAGAAAAAGTTAAACGCTTACGTCAGTCTTTACATGCTACAAAAAGCTTTTTGGGTAGTGATTACAAAACTTTCAGAAACAAAGAAAAAAGTAAGGATGGATTGAGAATGTGTGATTCTAAAGTCCTGTACCTATCCCTCCTTCCTGGCACAAAGGTCTTGGACAAGGGCCAGGATACAGGAGAACAAGGTGACATCAGGCAGAAGGGTAAGGCATGCTCTGTGCAGCGGCCATGAGACACTTGTTCCTCAGAACGTGTTCCTACCTGACAGCCTACCATTGACATTCAGCTACTTTCTACTCCCTCCATAAAACAGAGCAACACAAATAACCAGCTAAACCATGGTGATTAAAAGGGATAAAGGCTTTAAAAATCATATAAATGTAATATCACCATGCCATGGCAGAAATGCAAAGTACGGTAAGAGGTGGGGATGGGATGGATGCAAGAAGGAAAACAAGACTGTGGAAGCTGCCTACCATGAGACAGTGGATACCCTCACTGGAAGGGTTCAAACACAGAGTACTTAGGCTTGGGAGCAAACTCAAAATTATAAATAAAATGATAAAATAAAAATGTGAAAGCCTGGGGCTGTGTCTCTTGGGGGAGTGCCAGTCTAGCATGCACAAGGACCCACGCTTGATCCCAGCACCTGCAAAACCCTGCAAAAACAAACCACCAAAAGTCTCCAGAGAACAAAAGGAGGAAAGAAAGGGTATTCTAGGAGAGTTGAGGGATGAGTAGCCCATAGATTAATACTTAAAAGAAACAAGATGCAGCACGACTGCAGGTCATCAAGAAGAACACTGCCCCCCTCCAACAAAAAAAAAAAATACTGCAAAGTCTAAGGAAGGGAGTGGCATTCTGTGCAGAGGAGAAGGTCACTGACATCCACTAAATGTACCAGAACTCCTCAGAGTGGGCACAGGTTCAAGGGACTGTGCATCACACAGAATGTACAGAGCAGGACCTGAAGGACTTAAGCTGCACAGGCCATGATTATATTAACATACATATACACACATAACTTAAATGCTTGAAATTTATGCGAGCTATTTAAAAGTGCTGTTTACAGAAAGCAAGCTCTTCCTTTCTCTCTCTTTCTTGCTGTGTGTGGGGAAAGAGACTGGAGTGAGAATATTTGGCTTGTTTTTCTTCAGTGGAAGACTAGAGAGGCGTTGTAGTTTAGAATTTAAGGTTCTTTGCTAAATCCAATATTTGACAAAATCTGTCAAAGGAGATCATCAAGAAAAATCAATGGGAAACAGAGAAATTCTAAAAAGAGAAGTGAAGAACATTGCCTAGCTGAGGTTGGAAACCTGAACATCTAACTGATGTGGACAGGATGCTCTAGAACAGTGACTGCCTTGGTTTCTCCAGTCTCTCCTCCAGGATGATGTGGCTGTCCTTCTGTCTGTTGGGACAGGAAAAGCTGGTGCACATACCTGCAGCCAGAGCCGATCCCCAGCCACGGTCCTGCCTATGGCGCTGCACTGGAAGGTAGCGAACTGGCCGGCATTCACCTCCACATTCTGAATCCGCAGGAAGTGGGGAGTTCTAGCTACATGAGGGAAAAGAAGTCAAGAAATTAAAAGTGGGATCCGCAACTAGAACATCCACTCGTCACGAGTAGCCACACTTCCCATTGGGCCCTTTCCACTCTGTTCATCATGGGAGAGAAAAGGATTGTGCTTGTAAAGGCTTTAAAGATTTCTCTGTTACTGTAAAGGGCATCATGAAAGGTTTTTGGTGTGTGTGCTCTGTGATGAAAGAGAGAGAGGGAGGGAGGGAGAGAGAGGCAGTGACAGAGAAGGAAAGACAGAGAGACAGAGAGAAGGGGGAGAGAGAGAGAGAGGGAGAGAGAGAGAGAGAGAGAGAGAGAGAGAGAGAGAGAGAGAGAGAGAGAAAGAAAGCCTGGCAATACGGGATAGAATCAAGAGAGAAGATATTTCATTGTTCCTGCTGTGCAAATTACCACAGCTCAGCGGTCTCCTTATAATAACAAATCTGTATTAATAAAGATTATGCTGATGCCTAATTGATGTTTTGAACAAAAACATATTAGATATTTATACTCGCAATGTGAAAAGAACAGTAAGAAGTTAAATGATGTTGTCAAGGAGACTTTAAAGCCCAAATACAGAGCTGTGCATAACATATATTTTAATACAACTAATTGGTATGCAACATTCCCTCTGTACTATTTCCCAGCTACCAGACCCACTCTGTGAGTGATGCTGGGCTTGCCCAAGCTGGACAAGTTCCACTGGTCCTTATTTCTAATTCAAGAAATCCAAAGGGTTCCAAAGGCCACACAGGATCGGCTCCTGAGGCGCTTGTCAATATGGGACAGCTGTGTCCATAAAGGATGGTTCTGCACAGTCTGAGTAGTATTCCCGAATTTCCGCATCACACTTAAAATGGGTGTCAAGGAACTAGAGTTAGTCAGGACTAGGATGCCATGCAAAGTTTATTAAAAAAACAAAAACAAAAACAAAACACAACAAAAAACAAACAACAACAACAACAAACTTCTGCTATTGTTAGGACAAAGTCACAGATGGGGAAAGAGGCAAAATCAGAGAGGGAGTGGTAATACAGCATTTTGTGGGTTGGGGCAGGTAAGACCAGATCATAAGCAGAATCAATTCATGATGCCCTCAAGCACTTCCAGGGGTCTTCGGGCTGCACACTGACTGGAAGAATGGGGGCCTAGTCTGGGGACCCAACGACTGTGAACTGACACCCATATGAGCCTTCCAAGCAGAACAGAATTAGAGTTGGAAGTGCTCTGCAAACAAGGAACAATTAATTTTAATACCAGTAGCACAGGAAAAGCTCATTATTAGTTGGAGGCCAGCAATAATTCACGGTGTTTACAATGCTTAGTATGCGAAATGTTCTCATGGCTCCTCGCAGAGCAGGGCAAGGAAGGACCACTGATGCTCAGGCTTAACTGATTAACTCACAATTCTAAGAACTGTTTCACTGATGCAATCAAATTACTCCTTGCTCAAGAATAACATAATTCTTTGGTCTTTGAAGACCTCTGAAAAACTTCCCTAAGCCAAATGTCTTCTCTACTTTGTTCTAGAGGCTCTGGAAAAACCACTACCTTTGATTAAAAGGGTTGCCCTTAAATTTTACGTGCCAGGGTCTTCTCAGGTGAACACTCACAAAGTTTCTATGAGGTGGCCATTTCTCTGTTTGGGGTATGGGGACACTTGTGGGCCACTGACTAGCATGGACTTCCATTTCCAAAGCCCAGGCCAGCTCTCTATACCACATGACCCCTTCTAGCCTTCCCACCTTCTCTGTCTGTCCTAGGGGTCCCCGTCTCACACAGGGTGGAGCCTCTCCCTGGGATTTCAACTGTGCTGTTCCTTCCACAAAGCCCCATCTCAGCTTGTCTTTGGACCTTTGGTGATCACGGTAGCAAGAGCAGTGAGCTTGGTATTACTGTTCCCCTACACGGCAGACTCGTGACAGCATCATTAAATTAAACGAATGTTATTTGCATTAATAAAACCGCAGGCATGTAACCTTCAGAGCTGTTTGCTGGAGATTTCAACTTCTATTAAAGAATTCTTCTCTCCGACCCTTTGCATCTCAACTTTGACGCTACTATTTTTTACATATTATGTAAAAATTATATTAATTATTTTAGGCTTATTTATACCAGAGGACCCCAATATTAATAAAGACCAGGAAGACTAATGAGGTTTGAATAAATTAAAAGCACTACATTGGAAATGAGGAGCTTTTTTCCTATCAAAGGCATTGATTACTGCTGTTTCTCAAACAAAATATCCAAACACACACAATCTCTCTCTCTCTCTCTCTCTCTCTCTCTCTCTCTCTCTCTCTCTCTCTCTGTGTGTGTGTGTGTGTGTGTGTGTGTGTGTGTGTGTGTGTGTGTGAGAGAGAGAGAGAGAGAGAGAGAGAGAGAGAGAGAGAGAGAGAGAGGGAGAGAATATTAAGTTAGTATTCCAGTCTGTCTGAAAAATCTAAAATATTTTTAAGAGCCATCATCATATAACAGTTAGAAAATTGTACAAGTTATGGGAGAAGCTATAAGTCAAGTACACAAGCACCAAAAACCCAAACATAATGCATGAAATTACCTTCAGTTTATACATATGAGTGATACATAAAATGTGAATGAATCCACATTTAGACTCACACCTCATTGCCAAGATTATGCATAATACAAAGGTATTCTAAAATCTTTAAAATATTCCAACACATGCCTGATTTTAAGTGGTTTGGCTAAAGGATATTCAACATGCAAATCCATTTCAGTGCAACCCTCACTAACTAGACTGGAAAATATCCCCAAATATTCATTTTACCTATAAAACAGTTTGAAGTTCATCATCTCTAGCCATGTGAGCATCAGCACACAGATGAGAAAATGATAGATAGTATGTCAGATCCTCTGTCCCTAGTGGATTTGGACCAAGGTCAGATTTTAGCTCTATCACCTGATTCTTTTGTACCTGGTCCCATCAGATCAGTCTTCCTGTAACTTCTAGGCAGGCAGGAATATAAGAAAAAGCATGCAGTCCAGTCTTCTCTGGAAGGGCTGCTAAACCCACTTCCTATCAACATCCCAAGAGTAGCAAGCCATTCAAAGCTCCTTACCTCTCATCAACTCAGGGAGAAATCTTCGGGCCCTCTCCACTAAAGCAAGTGCTTCTCAGATGCCAATCTGTCTCTCAGCCTTTCCTTCCCCTCCTCCCTTGGATTCATCTCCCAGCAGCAAGGGACAGTTTCCACTCTCTTCCTGATCATCCTTTCTCATCCCTTCCAAAACTACTTCTAAAATTCTCTTTTCTAAGTCACGATGCAGCTTTCCTTCTGTTCAGCCTTCTTGGGATCTCCTCTGATGGTAAGATGTCACCCAGTAGAACACAGAAACTTTGCCTTCCAGAGAAAATGGGTTTGCTAGTCTCTGTCTTCTGCCATTATATAACTAACAACTGAGAACACAGCAGATACTGTCCAAATAATAATAACAGTAATCATCATCATCATCATCATCATCATCATCATCAACATCATCCAGTCTTAGAAGCAGGGAACCTATAAAGGACTATACTAGAATATCTATAAATTAGTCCTTGAGTGGGATTCTTTATTACAAGAAAATATGTTAACACTTCAGCCAGCCATCTACTTCTAGATAGGTCCAGCTGCTCCTGTGAAGATGCCCTGAGATTATGACATACTACTCAGTCAGGGAATGCAGGAGCCACTGTCCTGTTTCCTAAGTGGTCAGCTCTGGCCTAGAGACCTAGTTATTTGGAGTCACACCAAGATGATGTTCTAGGTATGTTCAAAGAATGACAGACACATCTGGGAACAGCTGCTACATGGAGAACAGGTTTGTTTGCTTTTTGAAAAGCAGACCTTTCCAGTTAGCAAAGGAAAAACCAGGCACAGAGAAGACTATGGGCAATGGAAAGCAATGGCTGGCTTCAAATGTGAGGAAAGCACACATATAACTCTCTATAGTTCTTTATGTGTGTGTATTTTATATGTGTGTTCACTATGGGCAGCACCATTCCTAGGTTCTGCACTAATCAGAAAGCTATTTAAGCATGAGCCAATAACTTGGCTAGATAGAGAACAAGCTAGCAAACAACCCCTCTGCTTCCTGCCACACTTCCTTGACTGTGAAGATTTCCTTGGTTGAAGGTAATGCTGTACAGTATAGTATGCATCCCTGACTTCAGATTCCTGTCCTGACTTCCCTCAATGAATGACCGTGACCTGGAAGTAGATGAAATAAACCCTTTTCTTCCTTATGACTTTGGGTAGATTATTTTGTACAGCAACAAAAGAAAACTAGAACACTTAAGCATCCTATCTGTGAGCAGCATCCTACCAAATATTTCCAGGTCCCAGGGGGTTCAATTAAGTCTAAAAAAAGGATCTTTTCCAGAATGTCCCACCCTGCCTCAATTGTCTTTGTTATACTCTGTTTGATTGCATGGGTCCTTTCATTTCCCTGGGCTACCTTTAGGGCAAGGACTTCAGTTTCTGGGGAGCCTCTAGGGACACTTTTGTACACTTTGGTGAACACTAACAGGGTAATACATGCTACCTACAACCAAGTCACTCTCTTAGTCCCCTCCTTTGGAGGCCTTTCCGGGCTGTGAGATCCTCCGCCTGGACTGAGGTCCAGGCTTCTTTCTGGATCCCTTTCTTGGGGAGTTCTCAACTGACTGAAGAGTGCCTTCTCATGTCCTTGCTGACTATGCCCCTGCACCACACGTCAGTTCTGTGTACAGTTGCTCTTGCTGACATGATTTACTAAGGAGCATTTAGATTCTCAATAATTTCTTCCAGAAAACTCAAACATCTCCAAGTGGCTCCTCCCCAACCTCTCTCTTCACTGTGTCCTCCATGCTCTGGTAAAAGCAAAGCCCTCCCCCACTGCCTCAGAGGCTCTCAATGGACTCAGAGATGTCCCCAAACCCAACTGTCTGAGGCTAGAAAATAAAAGGCTAATTAGAAACAAAATTTAGTTCCCGTTTGCAAAAGAGTACGTGTAACAACAGAGAAAACTGGTAAAAACTTCAGTCTTTATATTGAGCAAGTAGCAATTTCTTTTATCTGCTAGAAACAATTTTTAGATAAAAATATAAAATGGAACAAAGGCAAGAATCAACTTTTACATACACACACACACACACACACACACACACACAAACACACACACTCTTAGTAGTTTTGTATGTGTGTGTGCTTAAACATGATTCATGGACAAAAACGTACAACAATGCTGTAGGATTTCTATTTGCATTTGTCTATTTAAGCACATAAATATTTAATATCTATTTTATGTCTATTTAAGCAATAAATACCTATATATTTCATGCACATGTGACTGCCCCCTACCTCTAGATGGCATCACCAAACTACCAAAGGAACTTCTTCATAGGTACTGGGGGATGTCAGTTCCTAGATAAGAACTGAAATGTTCAAGGTCGTTCAGGTGTTTGTTCATTCAGGGTGGCTTAGATGTTCAGTAAATGAGACTGGTTGAAAACTGTTGGTTAAGTTGTAACACTATAAATTAATAAATAAAACTTGCTGAATTAGCAGGATTGAGTATGATTAAAGTATGGTAGAATTCTACTTTGTTTTATTAGTCAAATAAACTGATGTTATATTTGATAGACATTTAAGAGGATAAAAATGGACTTGATTTAAATTAGCAAGTCACTCTGACAACTTATATTTCAAAAATTATTTCTTATAAATTTGCCTAATGTAGCTTTCAGAATCTTCTTGGTAACTTGTAATCTGGATCATTTCTAAGTAAAATGAAGTATTTGGGTCTAAAATTTTGGTTTCTTATTTTCCCAAGGATATTAAATATATCTGTATGTGTTAATAAGCACATTCTTTTGATACATAATTGCTTTTTTTACTATGAACATGCATGGTTCCAGGGTACAAAAATGGTGTATTTATAAAATTTATTAGCATATGGAATGCTGACATACTAACATTATTCTTTTCATTTTTTTACTATTTATTTTATATATTATATAAATACAAATTATTATATATAACATTTAATAACAAGTTATTATTTATGTTCATTATTTAGCTATCATTGTAAAATAAGAATTACTAATTGCCAAATGTCATAACCATTGCATACATATGCAGGAATAGTAGATGAAGTGAAAAAGTTTTGAAAAAAATTCTTCAAGGAGAAAAAAGTGTGTTTTGTTAGCAAAAAGAGACGAATTCTATCCTAAGATAGAATGCTTTAAAGAAAATACATTGTGAAAGGGAGGAAAGAGGAGCTCTTATCCTGAAACCCTGAAATGGATATGTGAAATTACAAATGATATTTGTGGAAATGATTTTGTCTTCATTTGACAGGATTTATTTACAAGTATAGCTAAGATAAACTATGACATTAGCAGTACACAGACATAAAGTCAGCATGAAGTCCTCACTGCTTTTCTTTCTATAAAACAACAACAACAACAACAACAAAACCTTTATTGTGTTCATAATAAAAAATTAGACAGAAATGGAGTTGCTTCATCTTTTAAGTAATCATCCATAAAAATCAGGTATTTTACATATTACAGGATTAATTGCAGGTTTTGTTTATCCTGGACTGTGAAGGGAACTGAATCAATACTAAGAGCTAAGGGGAGGGGTCTTTTTCACTCATGGTACCTTATCTTCATCCCTCTTCCTTTCCGCCTGTCCCCTGATCCTTACTTCTCTAGATCCTTCTCCTCCAGGCTGCCAAGTATCTCCAAATTCCTCCAGTTTTCCTTACATATGACTACTAAACTCTCTCCACTGAAGAGCCCAATAAAGGATGGAATGCATGACATCCCTGTGCATCCCTTCTCTCCTACAGTGCCAAGATGCAGAAGAGGGCTCATGCCTCCATAACCATGCCTTTCCTAGTAGAGCCACGAGACACAGATCCGCAGTCCATCCACTACTTACAGCACCATTGAAGAGCAAACTACAGACATCTAAGACATACTTAATTTGTAGTATCTTGGACAAAAATCCCACTGACTAATTCCTTTCTACACATCTCACAAGTGCCAAGCAGCCTGGGCTAGATGCTGAGGTTGTCTAAACAGAGAACATACAAAATGTACTTATGCGTGTACGTACATATGTATGTATGTATGTATGTATGTATGTATGTATGTATGTTTACCCTACTGAACCAAAACAAGAAGAGCCTCAACATCCAGTAGTAGTGTCCTCCTATGTGTCTATGTTCTGCAGCCATACCTCCCAGAGCCCAGGAGTTTCTGCCACCCAGAAGCATACTTGTCTCTTGTCATCATAGAATCTTTACGTCCTCAAACTTGATGACAATCATTATCCTCCTGCCTTGCCAATGATACTCTTACACTTCTAAAAATATTAACAAGATACCATCAGTAATTTTCCTTAGGAGACATCCATGTAAAACCATTTGAACATCTGCTTCTTACTTATCATTGATTCTCAAACAGGGGGGTGATGCTGTTCCCAAGAGACACTTGACACTGCCTGGACATATTCTGACTACCATGTTGGTGTGGTGGTGGTGTTACTGGCTTTTAGTGGGCAGAGGACCAAGAGGCTAGTAGATGTCCTAAGAGGTAGGGCAGTCACCATGACCAAGAGTTATCCAACCCCAAATGTCACTAGATATGAGAAGCTGGTGTCCACCCCAGAGATGGACAGGTACAGGGTAGCACTCCTGTACCTGTGCACTCTTGTATTTCTTTCTAGTATGCAGAAGGCCAATGGAAGTGATCATCATTAAATTCTTATATAGACTTTTCATTTTTCTTTATGTTACATTTTAGGAATTAAATGGCCAAGACAATAAACAAAGCCAACTCATTTTAAAATCAGACAGAGATATCAATCTCCTTTCTACTAAGCTCACACTAATTTACATTTCCACCAGCAGGATTTGAGAGTACTCTTATTGGTGTCCCTTCTTGAACACTGCCACCTTTTGTAGTCTCTGGGAGAAAGTGATGAGCTCCGTACTTTGCTCTGTCTGCTAACCCCCTAAATAATAATAAAACATTCGAGTAGAAACCTGCTTGTTACTTCCATGGGTGACGCTCTAGCAGTCTTCATCCACACTGATTAAGGACGTTTGGGAAGAATGCTTTTAAAGAGCCATGTGGTCAACAACTCCTGCCTGAACTAGGAGTAACAGAATTCATTCTTCATTGTGATCTACTGATGATGATGGTGCCAGCCCTGTTCTTAGGACACACTTACACATGTAATCTGGAGATCAAAGATGGGGCTGTTTGACCCTAGGCTTTTGTTTGTTACCCCTTCCCTTAATAAAGGTTTGTTGCACAGGAAGTGTGGTGATTTGAAAGAAAATGGCGCCCAAAGGGAGTGGCACTATTAGGAGGTGTGGCCTTTTTGAAGTAGGTGTAGTCATTTTGAAGGAAGTGTGTCACTGCAGAGGCAGGATTTGAGGTCTCATATATGCTCAAGCCACGGCCAATGAAGACAGACCACTTTCTGTTGCCGAAATGTAGGAAATTCAGCTGTTTCTCGAGCACCCTGACCCACCATGATGATAATGGAATAAACCTCTGAAAATGTAAGCCAGCCCAATTAAATGTTTTTCTTTCTAAGAGTTACTGTGGTCATGGTGTCTCTTCACAGCAAATGAAACCCTAAGAAAGGAAGCTATCTCTTCCTATTTGGAGTTATTTTGACTCTAATGTGGCTTCTTAGAGACTATCTGTGTGTACTACTGTTTGTATAGAAAGATGTTGATCCAGAGGATTCATATTGGTCCAAATTGGATCAGAGTGTCTTCTCCTGAAATAACCAACTGCTTTTAACCTAGGAAATAGTATGGCATGGTTGAAACACAGATGGCCAGAGAGGATGAGGTGGCATCTGGGTAGTTCAGTGAAGCTATACCTCAAGTGGGAGCCAGGTAAAAACATCCTTCAAAGGAAAGACTATGTCCTGGATTCAGGATGGAAACTTATCCACCAGGATGATGAGGACAAAAGAAGTTGACATTCTATTTCCAAGCACAGATTCCTTCAGGAAGTTTCTGCTGGTGTTGTAAGAATTTTTCAATAAACATGAAGGCAGCATCATGTTTCAGAGTTTCAGGAGATCCCTGACTCTCCAGGTCCTGGACTGGAGGTCCTAGAACAATCTTCAGCCGGCAAGTGGTTTAAGGTGGATCCCACACTATGATTCTGATTTCAGCACATTGTGTTCAAGCATCAACACCTCAACCTTTACTGTCTCTAAATATTGGGAGAGTCCTGACACACAAGCCTTTGCAGAACTTTTTTCTGTATAATAGAGATCTTTTGTAGCACAAATCTTAAACAGTCTTATAAGACGGTTTCCCAGTTCGTGTTACAATCTTTTCTATTCTTTTTGTTTGTTTTGTTTTTGTTTTTTGAGACAGAGTTTCTCTGGGTAGCCCTGGCTGTCCTGTAGATAAGGCTGGCCTCAGACTCATGGAGATTCAGCTGCCTCTGCCTGCTGAGTGCTGGGATTAAAGATGAGAACCACCACTGCCTGGAGAGATCTTTTCTTTTTTAAATACTCATTTAAAGGAGTGAGATAAAGATTTTAAAAAGATGATTCGGGCAAGGTATTCTGTGCACTTAGCCCTCAAAAAAGATTCTATTTAAAATACCTGATATCCTTGCAAAGTGGAAAAGAGCCTAAGAAAAAATGTTCTCTGTCCAGCTAAGTTTAGAAGCCATGCTGAGCTGGAATACCAACTTTGCCAAACTACTGTAATTGGAATTCCAGGTATAGCTCTTTCAGAATGGAAATTCCAACCCATCTCATATTCAAAAAGAAACATTCCCTCTCTCTCTCTAAATTTATAGGCCCATTTATTTCCTGGGTACCCTTTCAAAATGCTCCACTGGTTCCTTGTGAAGTCTGCAGGAGCTCTACAAACTGTCTTCCATGAATAACAAACAGGATTGGTTCAGCTCTGCCTTTCCCTCCTGCCTGCTGCATGCCATGGCTTTGCACCAAGAGTGAAGTTCTCAAATATTAATTGATCCCCAATCAGCCTTTGATCCCAAAGGCACCAGTGTTCATTGACCAAGACACGGATCTCCTCGTAGATGCTTCATTCCTATTGATTCTTCAAAGCCTGCGTCAGAATCCTAGCAACAAAATCAGAGAAGAGTAATTGGCAAGATCAAAGAGCAAACTGAAGAGGGGCAGAGAGGAGTAGGCCCCGGCTCTCTTATTTCCATTTCCATCTCAATGTGATAGCAAAAGTTGAAGTGAACTGGAAGTGTGCCCGACAGCCAGAATAACCAGAGCACCAGACTCTCCCATACCTGTCGTCACAAGCAAGGAGGTGCTGATAAACAGAAGTACCCAGAACTACCCAGGCAATGCTGGCGAACACCACACTTGACAAGCAGGCTCTGAATTTCAAAAGGGGCACAAATGAACCCCCTAAATCTAAGAAATCCTTCGATTTAGTTATTTGGATTTACTATTTCCCAGGAAATAATTCAAGAATGGTGAGAGAAATGGATAATGAATCATAATAATGTAGGTTCACCATCTCTTCTTGGAAATACTCAGACCAAAGTGTTTTCAAATTGCAAATATTGTCAGATTTTATAGTATTTGCCTATATATCATGGGGTGCACCTTGGATGTGAGATTAAAGTGTAAACATGAAATTCATTTATGTGTGTACACATCTTATATGCACAGACTTAAGGTAGATTTGTACAATGCTTTCAATGTCCCTGTGTTAGGACCATAACCCACTGCATGAATTCAGGTTCAGGTGCAGTGAGGATGAAAATACAACCAACTCAAGCATGCACTTTACATGAAGCATTTACAGGGCATGCAAATGACATGTCAATAAATCTGTTTAGATATCTGTGGTTTATAATATATAGAAGTATACATTAACACCACAAGGTGATTACAGCAAAACCCAAGAGTTTTCATTGGTAGCATATGCCCATGAAATCAGCACTGGGAATACTGAGGTCTGAGGATCATGAGTTCAGGGACAGCCTGATCTACATTGTGAGAACTTGTCACACACAAAAACTGAGGTACCCCCTAATAGTTGCAGATGCACACTTCTAATGTGTTTAAACAAAAGAGACACTTATGAAACATTTATTGACAACATCCTTCTCAGTTTTTCCTATTGGGATTACTGAACCGAATTCAAGATATGTTTTTAGTGCGCATACCAAATTCAAGAATTATCTGTGTTTGTGAGAGAAGGGGTCTTAAGTAGACAGCTGCTGATTCTGCACAAGCATCCCCACATTTCAGGCTGATCATGCATCTGCTGTCACTACATTAATATCGATTTTATGAGTAACTGCATCCTTATATGAGAACAACTTCTGTTGAGAAACTGCTGTCATTCCGGCTCATAAACCCATGTGAGTCCAGACATGAGCCTTCACAGTGAAGTCAATGAGACTCAGCAATCCTGCCTCCCCATGGAAAACATCCTTTAATGGGAAATATTCATGCTTCTTTGAGAATCTCAATTTAATGAGCATCGAAATTTCAAGACAATTGATTATTATTTAGCAATCTTGGTAAGAAATCTCAGAAAGTATTACCTGTAAAGCTTTCTATTTTAAGATCAAACCAAATGCCTTCATCCTTACAGTTTTTATTCATACATTTCCCCCATGAACTCACAGATTACATGAAGAAGAAATAACTACCAAAGAGCTATAATCAAACCCACTTACAGCTTTAAGTTCACAGGGCCACTGCAACATACATCACCCGTTAACCCTCAGCCACCAGCTGCTCCATTCTGTGTCTCATACGGCAACTGGCAAAGCAAATTAGGTATGAGAATGCATATCTTCAGAGGGGGGATCAGAAATTCATCCCTAGTGGCACAGGAAGCTGACTCCACAGCAACACACACTACCACAACACCGCCACACGGATATGCAGGAACACAGTCACAGAAGGTTCAGTATTGGATCTTTATGTCTGTGATAAGCACATAGCTTGGAACCCAGTGGGGAGCACAGAGGCTTCATGCAAGGAGCTCCTATGTCAGCCAGAGACTCTATGAAGAAGGGGAAAACCCAGGATGCAGGCTTAGGATGCTCTGGGTAACCTTGGCAGTAGGTCATCTCACCTGAACCCACTGAAGCCCATCTGTCCACAGGCAGCTAGTTCTAAGATGGAGGAAGGCAGTACACATAAGCGTGCTCAGCATTGAGTATGTGGGCAGAACTTTTGGGTTATTTTCTGTCCTCTTTTACATAGTGACTCAGAAGCCATGAACATGCACGTTAGCAGATCCTGGGGCACTTTTCAAAGCTGGCGGCTATGGTGCAAGGACTTGGCCAAGTTCCAGTTCAGATAATTATATTCTGTTTCCTGAATTTGCCCAGATGTTTCAACTAGTGACAGCCTTGTTCATTTTAATTTTTTTTTTTTACCTTTTCAGGGAAAAAAGTGGGAAGAAGCTCCATGAACCCTCCCTACCCCCCATCTTGTTGATACAGAAGGAAAGACAAATGTGACATGTGACCAAAGTAATGGCAGATTTGGTCATGAACAAGATGATGCGCGTGTGTGAACCTGCACATGGGGTTGGCTTCAGAGGACCACAAAAAGACATCAGAGAGAGTAAAGGCCCTGGGGATGAAATGAGGCAACTCTGTCATGATGCCTTTGTGGGATAATGACTGCACAGGTACCCTCTTAGAGCTACAGTGGACTGTCTAATAATCTATTCTAATTTAGGCAACTGAAGAAATGCTCTCCCTGCAAGTGTGTGCATTTTAATACTGTGGATCTAACCATTCTTTCATGGTTTGGACAGGGGCCATCAGCAGAGACCCAGGAAATGCAGCAACTTGCCAATTTCTTTGCATGCCAGGCATTCTAAAAATAAAGCAGGCTGCCAATGCTCAGATGGCCAAAATTGTAAACTCCGAAAGTATCAGTCTTGGGAAAGGATACAGGGGAAATAAAATGTCCACGCACCATTGGTGGGAAGCAAATTGGTTCAGATACTTCTCACAGCAATTTGGAGCAGCTGATAAATCTAACACTGCGTCTCCCCACATTCCAGCAACTTGGCTTCTTAGACACATACATATATTTTTCTCATGGAGACACACACATGCTATACCACAACAATAATTTTAATAGACAAAAACAGAGGAGGAGGCACCAAATGTTCAAAAATAAGTACAGGCTGTGATATATTCCTATGACTGAACACCACGGATTGATCTTAAAAAATGTAAGTGGAAATGGGGAGGGGGACCCAAACAAAATGACAACCAGAGCGCCAAATTCACAAACTCTACATATGCAGATGCAGCCAACTATGGATAGAAACAATCAGGAGCAAACAAGTCTTTCCTGAGTACATACCATTGCCCCTCCCTGCTCCATTACTATTACAAAGCCTTTAAACTGTACTCATTATTGTAAGTAGTAAGTCAAGAGCCGAGTCAAAGACTCAAGGAGCATGCGAAGATGAAGCCTCCCTCCTTTTAGGGCATCCATGGACTCGATTCTGTGGACAAACTGCCGTGGACATCATGGGACAGAAACACATAAAAATGGACACAGATGAATACCATTTATTAGAATATATAGAAGGCAAAGCTAACAGCATTGCTAAAACTAATATTATGAACACACACTGCTTATGAGAAACATAGTTCACACATGTATGTACACACATACACACATATACACATACCCATTCACACATATGCATACATACATATATACATACACAGACATGCATGTACACATACCCACACACATATACACATAGCCACATGCATACACACAAACACACACACACACACACACACACACACACACACACACACACACACACACACGTTATTTTTTGTGTTTCACTGCCCAGCATAGTAGATTTCTTAGTTTAAAAAAATCCAGGCCTGGATCTTATGACAGTGGGAATGCTACCCTTACTTTCCCAAATTGCATCAAATGATTGAAGGGAGTGGCATTTGACCCATCCTGATGATCCTGCCCGGGTTTTACAGAAGGCCAAGGACACAAGGGGTCAGGAGCAGTGGACAAGCAGGCACCTCCCAAGGGAAGGTAGGCAGACACATAACCAACCAGCTTCTCTGCCATGCTGGTACTTGTGGTCTGCCTCCTTGGTCTCAGTTTACCCACTAAGCCACCTCCTCAGCCTCATATTAGCTTTCTATAAAGTCCTTTGCTTCCCTCCTGTGCATTCTTAAAGTACTAATTTATACAGAGAAGGGACAGGCAAACCCGGTGCCGACAGATGGCTAAGGAAGGTATTTTATATTGGGTAGGTCCTACATCTATGGGGTCCATACTGTTTGGAACTGTGTGACAAAAACTTGGGAACAGGCATAAAAACATACTCGATTTGGGAATGAAATGTGCCAACCTGCCACATTTAATCCTGTGCTAATACTGAAAATAGAAATCCAAATGTCCCTCACACCTGCTCTGCATTTGCAAAGATATCCAAGGATCTATGTTTGCACACAGGCTGTATGCTATGGGGTGGCTAGATCTGGACCCCACATCTAGAGCCCACCAGGAAACTTTTGGCAGGGCAGTTTCTCGCCAGGTTCCCCCCATTTTTCAGTCTGTGGTGTAAATGTGGCCCAGTGATGAATCCCCGCATTCAAAAGGAAAGTGTACTTACTGCATGGGTGTCCTAAGACCTTAACTTCATCAATAGCAAGGTAGCCGTGGTGTCCAGAGGTTACCACTTCAAAAACCACCTGGAAAGTGAGGAGAGAGTAATGTCATTCACTCATTTTTATAAGACTTTTAGCAAGTATCTCTTGTGAGGAATAATGGTTCACTCACTCTCCATTTATTTTTCCCAGCAACTGGAAAGCAATTAATGGCTAACACTTGTCCACCATTGTTCTAGGCTCTCAATCCCAAGTATGAGTAAGATTGAACTCAGTCTAGCCTGAGGAGGCTTAAGGGCAGAGGCAGGGTCATCTAGCACCTGCCTAAGGAGTCATCTGTGCAGTGATGTGAAACCATGGCTGAGGACAGATGTAGGGAAGAAAGGGTCATGGGGTCATTTTAAAGGGTAGAGTAATGTACCAAGGTCTTAAAAAAAAAATCAGAAAGCTGAAGTGATGCAAAGTAAACAATCACAAAAAATAATACGGTTCTCCTGTCTGTGATACTCATCCCCCCGCCCCAGATCCCCCAGATATTGTGATCTCTTGATTGAAGGGCAGGGTTAAGATTTAAGCTTCTTTAGGAAACATTTCTGAAGGCCTCTGCCTAGAATTGAGACATGTGGGAACCTAGTCTTTTACATTTAAGAGGAGGAGGGAGGGATGAGGGGGAGGACTCAGGAAGAGATGGGATGAGGGGGGACCTGAGGGGAGAGATGAAGGGGAAGAGCTCGTTGTTGGAGAGCTGTGCTATTTGAGAATCTATGACAAATCTAGGGAACCATGGCAAAAACATACTTGAAATACAAGAACAGGGAGGAGGAGAAAAGGAAGGAAAAAGAGAAAGGAGGAAAGAGGGGAGGGAAGGGAGGGAGGGGGAAAACAAGGCCATTAGTTATACTTAAGGAAAGTGTAGAGTACTTATGACGGCTAATTGTGATGCCAATCTGACTGGACCAATGACTAGAGCATACCTTTATGCTTGTGAGGGTTTGTGAGGGTATTTCTTAAGAGGGATAAGTAATGAGGACATTGATGCTAAATGTGGTGGCACAATCTCACAGCCTGGGGGTCCAGATGGAGAAGGGGGGAAGCAGGAAGCCTGAGAGGCAGGCACCCCTTCTCAGCTTCTGGCCCAACACAGTGGCAGCTGCTTTGTTCTACTTATCTTCACTGAAGTGGGCTGACAAATGATGTCAGGAACCATGCTCACCTTTCTTCTAGGTCTGTGCTGTCTGTGTTAATCATTTTTTACCATGTAGGTAACAACACCCAGCACCGGTAGATGGACATGTGCCAGGGCTGCAGCCCATGAGGAGTCAGTGTTAAGAGTCTGAAAGAGGAAAGTGAGCTAACACTCTAAAGAGGGTAATAAACATGCACAGGTAGGCATGATCATGACCGGGTCCTACAGGCACAAAGGTCAGTCACATACAGTGGTAGGCATGATCATGACCGGGTCCTACAAACCCAAAGGTCAGTCATGGCCCAGGTTACAGAAGATTGCTTGGAGGACAGGAAAACCACTTCCCGTTCATATGGAGACGGGATCAACTGAACTTTAGATGAAGATGTGGGAATTCAAAGGAGAATGATAAAAGTGACTTCCACAGTGTTTTTTTTGTTTGTTTGTTTGTTTTTTTAAGTTTTAAGTCACTGCCGGGTCCCACAAGAAGTAAAGAATGAAGAAACTGGTGATATAAGCCTCTGGGAACTCATGGCACATTTGAAAATGACTCATCCTTAGAGAAAACAAGACCGAAAGGAATAGGAGATGTATAAGACTACCAGTTTGCTTATCCTAAGGAATGAACTGAAAGTATCAACACAACCCAGTAATTGTTCTCTTTTCATTCTAGAGAAATGAAAACTTTCATTCATATAAAAAGCCTGCACACAGTTACCAAAGCTCTATTCATAAAAACCAAAGAATACAGACACCTAAGAAGTCCTTTAATTAATGAATGACTATACAGACTGGCCCAGCATACCACAGACTGCTACTCTGCAATGAAAAAGAACTAAATGCTGTCATAATCAATAGCATGAATGAATCTTCAGGGAATTGTGCTGGATTGAAAAAAAAGACAGTTCTAAAAGATTACACCCCACCTGATTCCGCAAATGAAGTATAAAACATTGTTCAACTGTAGGACTAGAAGACAGACTAATGGCTGCCAGGAGTAAGGAACAGGGGGAGAAGTGGCAGGAGGGAGGTGGATGGTCTTTGAAAAGGGCAACTTAAGCCATCTCTGTCAGTTCCTACTATCACCACCTTCTTGGGCAAATGAATTGTAAAGAACTAAGCATGTGTGTGTGTGCGTGCGTGCATGCGTGCGTGCGTGCGTGTGTGTGTGTGTGTGTGTGTGTGTGGAAATGTGCATACATGCAGTGATACGCAAGTATTAGAAAACACATGGAAGTCATAAGTACTGAACATTCCATCATGCCAATACCTAGCTGTGATGTCATACTGGAACAGGCAAATTATTCCCACTTGGGAAAAATCAGGTGCCATGGGGAGCATCTTCATTAGTTTTTACTGTTGTGTGCCACACTGATCATCAAGCAGTTTAGTTTAAAGAGTAATTACATAACTATTTACTAAGAACACATTATGTGTACTATGCAGGTACCACTCCACAAATATATCAGCCCAAATATATTACATGAATTTTTAAATTAAAAAAATAATAAAAGGGAAAAATTTGAAGATTTCATATTTCAACAGAATGAGTAGTCTGGATATAACATATTTGTCTGAAGCATGCAGTGAGTCGCAGTAATCTTAATCTCCATCTGTTTCCAAAAGTTCACGATCTTGTTCCTGCACACTGAGCAAAACCTGGGCTAAGAGTGCTTTGTTTGTGTTTATGCAAAACCATAGACAGCAACCCACTGAACCCCAGATGGAAATGTTAAAAGCAGGGGTCCACACTGCAAGCAAAAAAACCCAGAAACCTAGCCTCACAGCTCTGCACCAGAAAGCCCTGATAATAAAACAACACACATGTGGGAGAGAGGGGCTGCACAGAAGAGCAGAGATGAAATAAAACTCTGTCCTGTTCATAAGTTTAATATGTTGTTTTCCATTGGTGATCCAACAGAAAGGAAAAACTGCCTGGATGCTCCTGTGTGGGACCAAGGTAATTTATTTCTTTATGTCTAAGTTCTGAAAGAGGACGAATGGAGGGCGAAAAGATGAATGTCAAAATCAGGCATAAGAAAATCCTTTTTGAGGCCCTAAAAGCAGGTCTGCCTAATAGTCACCAGCTACATCTCCAGAGGTGACAGCAGGTTCAGAAAAGCCCTGCCAGGTAGCTCAGTGAAGTGGCCACTGTGCCCTCCAGCCAGGGAGGCAGGGAGGCAAACTGCACATCTTCACCTCTCCCTCAGCTCCTCCAAAAGCAATCCCCTAGTCTCATTCCCTGCTTTGTAGCAGACCACATGTTGAGGTCTCTCCTCACTCTCTGCCCCCATTCCCAGGGGACTAAACATATCCTGGCAGAACACTTGGCTTTCCTCTGTCTTGTGACCACCCTCCTCAATCCCCCTACCTAGCCCACCCTCATTTCTAAGTGTCAGTTCCCAAACCCTAGAACTACATTTCTATCTGAACCCTCAGTGTTCACAGCTAGAAGGATCCCAGAAGAATTTCCTACCCAGAAACACACAACCACCACACTTTCTTAAGAACCAGAGAGGGCAACAGACACCAAGGAACAAAACACCCACCCAACAAGACATGACCAGATACCAGCACCTAGAATTATAATCTTCCCAAACCCAGGTGTGTAGACACCAGTGTAAAAACACAATAACAGCCAGGACAGTATGTCTCCACTAGAGCCCAGAACCTTACCACAACCCTGACCTACATCATAGAGTTCAAGTTAAATATTATGAATGTTTTAAAGATTCTTGATATACAATTCCAGGTTGCTACTTGTAAAGACTATATTTATTTACATGATCACCAGGAATATATGTGAGAATATCTCATTCATCCATCAACGATAATGTTTTAATTTTAATATAGTGTTATTACCTGAGCATATTTACACACTGTAGAGGAAGGAAAAGAAACACACACAAAAGGCATAAAAACATTATCAACAAAATCATAGAAGAAAATAACCCTAACCTGAAGGAAATGCTTATCAAGGGGCATAAGAAGCATACAGAATACCAAACAGATTAGACAAGAAGAGGAAGTCTTCTTGGCACATAATAATCAAAACACTCAACATACAGATAAACACTTGCAGCAAAGTAGCTGGATACAAAATTAACTCACAAAAATCTGAATCCCCCCATATATAAATGACAAATGGAATGAGAAAGCAATTAGGGAGACAACACTTTTCACAACAGCCTCAAACAATACAAAATATCTTGGGATAACTGCAACCACGTGAAAGACTTGTATGATAACAACTTTAAGACGTTAAAGGAACTGAAGAAGACCTAGGATGGAAAGATTTCCCATGTTCATGGTTTGGTAGAATTAAACACAGTAAACTCTGCTATCCTATCAAAAGCAATCTACAGAATCAATGCAGTCTCCACCAAAATTCCCACATAATTCTTCACAGATCCTGAAAAGGTAATTTTCAGCTTCATATGGAAACACAAAATAAGCCAGGTTAGCTAAAACATTCCTGAACCATAACAGAGCTTCTAGAGGATTCATTCACTATCTCTGGTTTCAATTTGTACTACAGAGCTACAGTAGTAAAAACAGTATGGTATTGACACTAAAATGGACACATTGATCAAAGGACTCAAAATGAAGACCCAGGTTTAAACCCACATACCTCTGGAACCTGATTTTTTTTTTTTATAATGAAGCCAGAAATACACAATGGAAAAAAGAGACAGCATCTTCAACAAATGATGCTGAGCAAACTGGATGTCTGCATATGGAATAATTCAAATAGATCCATACTTATCACCCTGCACAAAACTCAACTCCAATGGGCCAAAGATCTCCACATAAAACTAAATACACTGAACCTGATAGAAGAAAAACAGGCAATAACCTTGAACTCATTGGCACAAAAAAAGACGTTCTGAATAGAACACCATTAGCAGAGGCAGAAAGGTCAACAATTAATTAATAAGTTATGAAACTGAGAAGCTTCTGCCCAGCAAAGGACACGGCCCTTTGGACAAAACAGCAGCCTACAGAATGGGAAAAGATTTTATACTAACTACACATGCAACAGATGGCTAATATAAGAACTCAAAGAACTAGATATCATGAAAACAAATAGCCCAATTATAAATGAGGTGCAGATCTAAACAGAGAATTCCCAAAAGAAGAAACTCAAATGGCTAAGAACCACTTAAATGGTCAACATCTTCAGCTATCAGGGAAATGCAAATCAAAACTACTTTGAGATTGCATTTTGTGTCTTCAGAATGGCTAAAATTAATAAAACAAGTCACAGCTCATGCTGGCTAGGATGTGGAGTAAGAAGAACACTCCTCTATTGCTGGTGGGAGTGCAAACTTGTACAGCTACTGTGGAAATCAGTGTGGCAGATTTTCAGGAAGCTGGGAATTGATCTACATTAACATTCAGCTATACCACACTTGGGCATATACCCAAAGGACACTTCATCCTACCACAGAGACACTTGCTCAACTATGTTCACTGTTGCACTCTTCATAACAGCCAGACATTGAAAAGTCTCCAGCTGCCCCTCGACAGAAAATTGGTTTTAAAAAATGTGGTACATTTACACAACAGAGTAGTACTCAGCTATAAAAAAATGAAAATGTGAAATTCGCAGGTAAATGGATAGAAGTAGAAAAAAATCATCCTGAGTGAGGTAACAGAGACCCAGAAAGAGAAATATTTGCTTATATGAGGATATTAGCTGTTAAGACAATGATAACCAACTATAAATCCATAGAATCATAGAGTATACATATAGAGAAAGGGATAGACAGACCTCCTTAGGAAAGGGAAATAGAATAGATAGTTATGGATGTATGGGAGGGTACTGGAACAGGAGGACCAAGTGAGAAGGAGGGGGCAGAGATAGGAATGGGAGAGGAGTATGGGGAGAAACAGCAAGATTAAGGGTCATTTGAGCAGTAGTATGAAAACCTAATACAGTAGAAACTTCCTAAAATACATGCATATATGAAGGTAATCTAAATGAAGTTATCAAATAATGGGGAGATGGTGCCCAACTGGACATCTCTTGCTACCAAATGGAGCTTCCAGTTAGGAATGGGTTACATCTAATTGAGTTGTTGGCCAAAGGGGTCCCACAAAACCTCCAAACAACCCAGGCTGTTGCCAAGACTGTAACTTGCTTTCCACAAACTGACAAGACCCCATTACTGATGACAATACCTATACATTGGACACAGAAAGGTTGATTTGGAGACTACATGGAGCCTTCACCCTCACATGCAAGTATCTTTGGTACAGCAAAGTTCTCTGCCCACTACCAAAAGGGAAATGTGAAGAACTACCCAGCCAGAAACCTTTGGATCTACAGTGGTGTCCTGCCTGCAAGATATGCTAGTGCAAGGGTGGCGCAGAGCTTGTGGGAATCACCAACCAATGTCTAATTTGACTTAAGGCCCACTCCAGGGATGGAGCCTGTATCCAACAGTGCTTGGGTAACTATGAACCTGAGATTAGACAGCCCAGGGACCTAGGACAAAACCAAACTACTGTTCTAAAAACATTTTTAAGTAGTAATAAAATGACTCCTAATGACATTCTGCATACTCATAGATTTTTGTCTTGATCCACCATCACCAGAGAAGCTTTCTTCTGCAGCAGACAGGAATAAATACAGAGACCCATAGACAGACATTAGCCAGAGAGTGAGAGAACTTGGAATACTCAGCCCTAAATGGGATACATATATTAAATCCTTCCCCTTAGGGGCTCAGGGAACCCTGAGGAAGAGAGGGCAGAAAGAGTGTATGAGTCAGAGGGGTTGGAGGACACCAAGAATACAAGGCCCTCTAAATCACAGCTCCTATGAACTCAGAATTGAGGAAGCATGTACAGGACATGCACAGGTTTACACAAGGCTTTTTATGTACATCTTATGGCTTCCAGTTTGGTGGTTTTATAGGATTCTTGAGTATATAAACAAGTGGGTCTCTGATTCTTGTGTCTTCTCTTGGGCTCTATTCCTCCTGTTTGTTTTGTCCAATTCCAAGAGTTCATTTTTGTTTTATCTTGTATATTATATTTTCTTTAAATAATAAATGAATGAATGAATGAATGAAGAAAGAAAGAAAGAGAGAGAAAGAAAGAAAGAAAGAAAGAAAGAAAGAAAGAAAGAAAGAAAGAAAGAAAGAAAGAAAGAAAGAGGTAACTACTACACAGCCAAAGGTGCTGGCTACTGACACCATTACCACCAGGCACTTTGGAGCATTACCACTCGGATCATAGAAGATTTTCAGCAGAGTCTACTACCAAACACCTGGAGTCCAAGTTACTTGTGAAGTTGAGGCAGAGAGTCCCTTTATCCCAGGAGTGTAAGTTCAGTCTGGACTCCAGCATAGCAAGACCTGCCCTCAAAACAATCACAAAAGGGATTTTGAAAGGTTGAAATAAGGGAAGCTCTCTCCAGTGAGCTGCCTCTGCCATGAACCAGAGACTTTCAGGATACATTTACCAAAGGTGGAGACTTAGCAATGAGGTGCTTGAGATAAACCATGAGAAACAAGAAGAAATGATCTTTAGCAATATTTGTGTGTGTATGCTCACATATGCAATGTGTGTTTACATATATAGATGTTTGCATATGTAAATATACACAATTCATATTCATTATCTACATAGAATTTCCTAAGTACACACATTATGTGTTTAGATAGGAGGGAGGTTACCTGCTACAAATTTTAAGCAATAGGCTCCATGTTTCTTCAACAATCGAGACACTTTTTTAAAGCTGTTTTACATAGGTATTTTTAACTATGAGCTTGTGTGTGCTCGTGTGTATGCACAGTACTCACAAAAGCCAGACTGGAGTCATAAGCAGTTGTGAGCTGCTACCATGGGTGCTGGGAACCAAGCTCACATCTCTGCAAGAACACTAGGGTGCATGCTCAACTGCTCAGCCATTTTTTCAGCCCGTGAAGCATATTGTTTAAAGAGGGGTTTTCTAGCTCTCTCTTAGTACCCAGTAAAGGGCTTGGAAGGTTTGACCTTCATCAGTCAAGCTTACATCCAGCACAATGGTTTCAGTACAAACCACGGCTACTAGGAGCTCAGGTTTATACTAGCAAGCAGCAGGATGTTAAGGAAGACACCTTGACTGTGAAGAGCTCCACTATGAAATTTCTAAAAACCAAAAAGGTTAAAACGTGTCAAGAGGCCTACCTTCAACGGGCTTTTGGGACATGCATTTTAGAATCCCATATAA
Source organism: Onychomys torridus (assembly GCF_903995425.1). NCBI lineage: Eukaryota > Metazoa > Chordata > Mammalia > Rodentia > Cricetidae > Onychomys > Onychomys torridus. The sequence continues at coordinate 22,051,088 of NC_050465.1, forward strand.
AGGTTCACTGTCATCAATTCTTGCCATCTTGGCCAACTTTCCAGTTTGTACTCTTTCTAGACAGTCTTACTAAGGAAGATTCAAGATTTAAAGGGGTATTTTTGTCTCTCTGTCTTTTTTTTTTTTTTAATTAAATAAGGCACCCTTTTTGTTAAAGAGTAAGAATTGCTTTGGCAAAGCACATAGGTGTTTGCAGAACACAGAGGCAGACACAGGAATGCCTGCAAACCCCAGTGCCCAGGTCCAGAAAATATCGCCATCAGAGAAAACAACACCATGGAGACACCACAAACAAAGTGGACCAGTGTGACGATTTCATCTACAGACTTTACCATCTAGTTTTCCAAAGTCAACCATGATGTGTATGTACCAACTGGTCTACCACTCGAAGACCAGTACCCTGACTCAGAAAGGTTGAATAATTTTTCTAAAGTCACACAAGACAGCAGGACTAGAATGCAGTCTGAAGCCTATTTCCCCTCCAAGTATGGATTTGTATCATGTTACCAAAATATTAGATATAAACAGATCTGTAACATGTACCACCCATGTATGCACATGTACATATAGTACAAGAAACACAAGTCTTACAGGCTTTCTTTGCTGCAGTGCTCCAGACTATGAAGGATGGGGTGGTGGAGAGTGACATGAGCTATGTGAGGGGGATTTTAAGCCATAGATGAAGATTTTGGTTGACATGTGGAGACATGAGAGGGGCTGCTGACAAAGAGGATGTTCTTGGACTCTGATTCATGTGCTTGTATGCAAATTACCCAAGATGTAAAGGCCAATTAGGAGCTAGCCCAAGAAACCAGGAAGGGTTCCCAACTAGACCTATGGTTCTGTCCAGCCCCTGTCGCAGTGGATGTGTGGGAAGTGGAAAGAGGAAGTGAGCCTGGTACTTCTTAAGACCTGGTGGGCAGGGTGAGTCGATTTATATCCTGTGGTTTCCAGGGACTACCTTCCATAGTGCTGAGGTTAGCGTCATGCTCCACCACACCTGACATAAGAAATAATTGTAACAACATACAATTTTAAACAAGAATTGGCAAACAACTGCCAGGGCCCAATCTGCCCTCCCACCTGTTTCTGCTTTGTTATCAAGCTTGGGATAGTTTTAGAGCTCTCAGTGGTGGGAGGAAAAGTCAAAATGATCCTGGAATTTGTATGATGGAGAAAAGCAATACAAAATTCCTATTTACACATCATGAATAAAGTTTTATTGGACTGCAGCCATGTTCATGCATTTACATTTTGGCTTTGGCTATTCCCAGACAACAGCCACAGAGCTGACTAGTTGCCACAGAGACCGTCTGGGCTGCAAAGCCTGAGATATTTACTATCTGTTTTTAGAGCCTTTCCCTGCTTGGCTTTCCAACACACTGTCATTACTCTGGTTAACAAGAAAGCACATGTCAAAAGCAATACTTTGTCACAGCTAAATACAATATGCCTGCCACTCTAGCAATGGCAGGCAGGACCCCTGCTGCCCTGGTTTTCAATTCTATTGCATAGGTGTTATTTTAAAAGCCCACCAAGAATTGGAATATCATAACCAAGCTTTTAAGATACAGAATTGTGACCTGCCAAAACCAACAATAAATGCTAATTATTTTATAGACCCCCCTTCATGCCATACAAAGTAAAACAAAATCCAACTCACAAGTCAAAATTCTCTCTATATAAAAAGAACTACTGAGCAATTGTAATACTTAAACATTAATGTTGAATTGAATCCCCTGGGGAGTCTTGGCCCTGGAGGAGATGGGAATGGAAGAGAGGGGCTGGGAGGAAGGTGGGGGCGGGAGGGAGGAGGACAGGGGAACCGATGGCTGATGTGTAAAATTAAAACACAAATGTAATAAATAAAAAGGAGAAAATCAAAACAAAAGGTAGTCACAGAAAAAAAAAGAAAAAAATTAAAGATTTATTTTCTTTGAAAAAAAAATTAATGCCTCACCCTCAGTTCCCATTTCCTTCTGCATTCCCTGGTATCAGGGGGCTTTGGATTCCACACTGTTGTCTGTGGGCTGCTCTATTTCCATTCTTCTGCTGTAATGAAACATTCTCACCATAACCAGCTCAGGGGAGTAATGACTTACTTCAGTTTTACTTGTAAGTCACAGTCCATGGCGGAGTCAGGCCAGGAACTTGAAGCAAACATGTCTTAAGGTCCCTATTGCTATGATGAAGCTCTGTGACCAAAAGCAAGTTGGGGAGGAAAGGGTTTATTCTGATTACATATCCTGAATCACAGTCCACTGAGGGAAACCAAGGCAGGGACTCCAACCAGGCAAGAATCTGGAGGCAGGAGCAGAGACAAAGGCCATGCAGGGGTGCTGCTTACTGGTTTGCTCCACCTGCCTTCTTATAGAACCCAGGAACACCAGACCAGGGATAGCACCACCCACAATTAATATCTAGTTGAGAAAAATGCCCTACAGGTTTGTCTACACCCTGATTTAAGAGAGGCATTTTCTTAATTGAGGTTACCTCCTCTAAGATGACCTCAGCTTGTTTCAAGTTGACAAAACTATCCATCTCAAGGCACTGAGGAACACTGCTTGCTGGCTCCTTCCCTTGGGCTCAAACTTACCTAGCATTCTATACTTGGAAAGTATAGAAAACCCAGGACTACTTGCCTAGGGATGGAACCACCCACTGTGCAGGCCCCTCCTACATCAATTAACAATCAAGATAATCCCCCACAGACCAATGTGATCAACAATATTTCTCCTTAATAGAGGCTTCCCTCTCAGATGACTCCGGGCTGTGTCAAGTTGACAATTAAAAGCTAACTAAGATACTTGACTTTTAACAAAAACATACATTTCATGTGTAAGTAGATATCTTAGTTTGGGTCTCTGTGGCTATGATAAAACACCATGAGCAAATGCAATCTGGGAAAGGGTTTATTTGGCTTCTATATCCCAATCATACTGTATCACTGAAGGATGCCACAGCAGAAACCTAAGGCAGGAATCTAGAGGCAGGATCTAAAGCAGAGACCATGAAAGCATGCTGCCTATAGGCTCACTTTCCATGGCTTGCTTTCTTAAACAACCTAGGACAACCTGCCCAGGGTTAGCAAAGCCCACGGATGACTAGGTATTCCCATATCAATCATTCATCAGGAAAATGCCAATGGACAGTCCACAGGATAATCTGATACATGTGATTCCTCAATAGAGGGGCCCTCATCCAAGGTGACTCTAGTTTGGGTCAAGTATAAACTAGCCAACAGTGGTTGTATGTGTATGTATCTGTTTGTGTGTGTACACCTGTGTGCACATAAATTTGGAGGCTGGAGATCAATGCCAAGTGTATCCCTCAACTGATCTTGACTTTATTTTCTGAGACAAGGTTTGCTAACAGAATCTGCAACCCAGGAATTTGGCTAGAATGGCTGGATAGCAAGCCCCAGGATTCTGCCATCTCTATCTCCCCAGGAATGTGATTATAAGAGCACACCACTGCACTTGGCTTTTTACTTGGGTGTTGGGGATCTGAATTTGTGGCAACCAAGTTATAGCCAGACATCTTTCCAGCCTCTCCCCGCCCAACCAAGTAGAAAGTCATCACCTAGCCCCAACTACACTATGATTATATGAGAAAATCAGAGTCATCCTTATTGCATTTTATTGCAATATTTAATTTTATGTCCTCGTTGTTTCTTGGAACTGGCTTAATGTAAAATATAATCCAAATTTATTACTTAGTAACTCTTTGTGTTGTAAATTTGCAACCTCCCTAAAATTTCTATGTAGCCCTAAGATCAATCCTTGAAACACTTTGATGGTCATTTGTGGACATGCAGAGAGTAGCAAAGATCTGAACTGCCTCATGCATAGGGTCCTAGCTGAGGTCAAGCAAGGCAATGCTGTCTCCTGCGAGCTTTCACAAGATTAAAAAAAAAAAAAAGTATCCTTATGACGGCCTTTGCCTCTCAAGTTGGGATATTTGTGTTAGTGATTTTGCATTTTAAAACGGCTCCAAATGTAGTGTTGAAATGCTGTTGGCAACTGATCTTAAGTGTAAGAGGCTGTGATGGGCACCATAGGGGAAACATTTGTGCTAATAAGGTTTAGTCAGGTAAGAGGAGTAGGGTTGTTATAGGTTCAGTGTTAACAAAATTAACACAAGCAATTGATGCATTAACATAAGCAAGGAGGTGAATTGATGGCTGACCAAACACACCTTGACTAGAGTGACTAGAGGCTCCTGGGAACCACAGAAGCCATGTTACAGTTCGGGAAGCTCCCATCTATCTCCCTTGGTTCTATATCCATAAATTCAATTGAAGATGGAAACTTATAAGATAAAAATTTAGGTCTGTATACAAGACACACCCTGACTTTAGAGCCTATCTTCATCCCACATGAGCATGGGTACCTTCAGGGAGGTACAGCCCTCTGCTGCTTTTATTCCCCAAATAATAGTAGAACATCTATTTAGGTAGCCTGGCACTATGATAGTAGTGATTGTAAGTAATCTGGACAGGATTTAAAGATTAAGACCACAGGAGGATATGCTTGGGTTATATGCAAATACGCTATCATTTTAAAGAAAGAACTTGAGCTTTCACAGATTTGAATACATGCAAAAAGGAGGTGGTCATTGTTCCAGACCCAACCCCTCCAGGGAGATGACTGTATGCACTAAGTCAGTGTTCTACGACTACAGATCCTAACTACTGAACAGATTGAGAATTCCCTGTACTAGTGTTTGGGTTATTTTAGATTCCTTCGTCTCTTATCAGACTCTTCCTGATGGCTCAGATATCTACAACTGGAGGACAGACTCAGCATTCACTCATTATCTCCCCTTATGTCCCAGGAGATGGATAGATACTGCTTGCCCACAGTCCTTGGAGACTTTGGGGACAGTCACTTGCTGCCAGATAGGCTGAGCCACTGGGTGTGCCCTCCTTAGCTCCCCAAATGCCCTTCTGGCCTTAGCCTGTCTGTGCATGGTGGCTGATGTCAGTTCCTCTTTTAGGTGAAGCCTGCCAAAGAAGAAGGAAGCTACTGAACACCTCAGCATTCTCAGCCTCCCTGCTTCAGGAAGGAGCAAAATCAGCCCTCTACTGCCATTTGCCCATGTGTGTGAGCAAAGAGAAGGGTTTGCTCACTAACACCAAGGAAAATGTTCATGTACAAATCACTGTCAGCTCCCTAGACACCCAGTTAAAGAGTGTGTATCTGTCTTTACTTCCTTGCTGGTTTTAACTTAAATAAAACCCAAAGGTGGGTCCTATGCATTTTCTATAGGTTTTATTCTGCTTTGCCAAATGAATTAAATAAGGAAATATAAGGGCTGGAGAGATGGTTCAGCAGTTAAGAGTGGGTACTGTGCTTGCAGAGGATCCGAATTCAATTCCTAGTCTATATCAGGAAGCTGATAAATGCCTGTAACTCCAGCTCAAAGCATCTGACATGTCTGACCCCCATGGTCACCACCACTTTACATACACACACTTTAAAAATAAACCTCTAAAGAATAGAGAAGTAGAAACACAAACAGCAAAACATTTCTGTAACATAACAAAACCAATGAAAATTTTATCACATTAAGAAATAAGAGCAGGCTGCTATAGCTCAACAACAGAGTGCTTGCTTAGCCCCCCACAAATTCCTCAGCTCCATCTTCACTGCAGAAAAGGGGTGAGGGTAATTCTTTATCTGGGCAGGATGGCCCACACCCGTAATCCCAGCACTCAAGAGACTAAGGCAACCTGAGCGATATTATAATGCCCAGTTTTAAGTCCTAACAGTAACAAAATACAAAAAGACAGACAAGGGAGTAGAACAATTGAGTATTCATTTTTATTGGTGTACCGTCAGAAAATATTATAATGTTTTTGTTACCCAAAGACACTCATGGGACAGCAACAGTTCAATGGAATTCATTACTGGTGTATTGGAATGCTCTTTATCCATTTAATTTATTGATTGTCATGCTGGCGTAAGGCAATCAGGGTCTCACTCATGCCAGGCAAGGGCTATATGACTAAGCTGTATGTCCAGGCATCCATGTGTACTCCTGAGTGTGTGTGTGTGTGTGTGTGTGTGTGTGTGTGTGTGTTGTGTTGTGTGTGAGTCATGTGAGTGCACAATATCTTTCCCTTTAGAGGAATACGATATGATCACAGTTCATCTCCTTCTTATATACAGCAGGATACAAGAAAATTAAAGTAGGAAACAAAACAAAAACAGGAAATTACAAGAGGCAGTTCTGATAAGCAAGCAGCAGCAGCCACCCGAGGTGTGGGAGTGCCCACAACAGCAGAGGTGCCTATCTTTGATGTCAAATACAAGTTGAGAATAAGATTTAGAGACCTGGCAAGTTTTTCAAAATGAAGAGACATGGTGTGAAGATTAAAAGACCATCACACAAATTACAAAACCTCTGGAATGCAAGTCCAAGTCAATAATAAAGTGAGAGCCTCCTGGGTCCCCACTGGTTTCTTAAACCAGACTGTTCAGATTGTAGAAAAGCAGAATGCAGAGAACTGGCCAGATGCTCATGTCCATGCTGGAGGGACAGTTATACCTCACTGTCCCATCAAATTCCCCAGGGTGTCCCAAAGGCAGGAAGCGATTTAACTGTCCTGTGCTTAGAGTAAAGACCATAGCCGTGGAATTCAGTGAGTGGCGGTATGTGCTGTTTTTCAGATGCATGTCAATTCCGCATTTCCCAAGCATGCTTCAGGGAACCACAGACTCATGAGATGCTCTGCAAAAGCCAGAGCTGATGCCAGACTCCAGCTGGGCCCACACCTGCCCTGTTCGCTTCTGGAGACTCAGAAACACACCTGGATCCCCAGACAGCCTACCGAACAAGACTCAGTTCACCTTGACTAAATCTCACTGACCAGCTATTGCCTTCTGCAGCTGCTGGGTGAGCAGAACACAGTTCTGGGAACCCCTCCTCTAGGTAGCCATTGCGCACAGGCTTCTGGGCACTTACAAACATGGGAGAAAATGAGTGGGCTGCTGGCAAACACAGTATAGAAAGCTTGGCAGCTGTGCAGGGAATAATAGTTGACGCTAACTATGAAGTGGTGGGTAAGATCAAACCATCCCTATTCCCTCAACTCCTCATTTACCAGCAAAGCTGACAGCTGGCAAAGGGTAAATCTTGGTTTAGCCTCCCCTGCATACAAACTCCTTTGTGTCCTTCCTACACAAAGAATTTGAAGTAGAGCTTGGATGCATCCCCAACTAATCTTCTCCCAGGGCCCTCAACACACCTAAGGAACCTGATTTAATTGGGGGAGTGCCCATGTGAATCATCACCTTCCTATTTGATGGCTCCATCCCCATTTTTTCCTGTTTACAGATGGATCTCCAGATCCTTTTATGGAGTGGCCTAGGGGAGGGATTCCCAGGCTACCTGTGGGGTTTCCTCTTTACAAAGCTTACATGAAACATCCTGCCTTCCTGGTCTCCCCTGAAATCACAATCACCTTCTTCAGAAGCAAGACAGATTCCAGAGGCTCTGGGGCTGTGAGCATGATTAGAAAGAACTCAGAGAAATCGATTGGCACTCTTTGGCTGCAGAGGCATCTGAAACGTGGGCGGAGGTGGGGAGGTGGGTGGGAGGGAGGGGAGGCAGAATCAAAGGGGGGAACTGTTTCTTTTTATGATGACAATGAAGCCAAGGAGGCAGATATGAAAGAAGAGTATCTTCAAATGGCAGGAAGTCGATGTCTAAACCCAGGTAAGCAGGTGCCCCCAGGCAGGGAGTAGCCTGTACTTCACTACAGCCCCAGCATGGCAGCTCTGAGGAGCAACAATTAGGCCACACATTAATTACAGAATTAAATATGTGTTAATCACCAAATACTTGACAATTTGTGTTTTAAGGAGCCATAATTAACCTGCAATTAGCTGTATTCCATGCAGGTTACCATTGTGAATGTACCTGCACAGTACTCTCCCATAAATAGTAAGTGCCACACAAAAGGACTGCTGCAGAGGAAGGCATAGCCCTGAGAAAACATGTTTCAAAACTCTAACTGTCCACTGAAGGCCACGTTAGACGGCAATATCCTAGTCTGCCTTCCCAAAGTATGTTTGTCTTTAACTACCCATCATGATACTAAATAGGAAGTCCTTTGAACAGTTCCTTTATCCATCTAAACTCCTATTTACTATGGCCTGGGGGTGTAGCTTATTGGGAAAGTGCATGGCTAGCCTGCCCCAGATCCTGGGTACACTCCACAGCACCACAAAACAAACATACAAAACACAAATCCTCATTTGATTGATGTTGAAACTATCCGAGAAACAATCAGTGAATATATCTTCATGCTATTTCACGAGTACATAAATCTTATGTTACTTTTTGTGTTCTGGATAATCACTGCAGTTCCTGTCAGAATGCAGAAGTGTGCTGAGGGAGAGCTGACCCCTCTCCTTGGCAGAGGCTTTCAAGAGCACTGTCTCCTTTAAATGCTCAGGTCCTCAGCTTTCAGGCTCAGAAATAACAGCTGAGAATACATCACATGGATGTCATATCTCATGCACTGGGTGCCCCCCCCCAATATAATATGTATGTAATACCACAGCTTCTTCAATATTTTGAAATTAGAATTATTAATCATCATACATCAGGTTCATCTCTTCTGCCCAGTCTAGGGCTCTATGTAGAGAAAACTACATGGGATTTTTCATGCAAAGCAGAGGACCCCATCTCCACTATTCATATTTGTAAGAGCATCAGAAGACAACACTATCTCTCCTATTCCTGCTATCCTCTGCAGCTCACAGAAGCCCCACCTCTGGCTGCACCAACAGCCATTGACCTGACTCTTATCTATCTGAACACCTCCACTTCGAAGGACACCTTGGGTGAGGAAATAGGAAGGAGGTTATGCCCAGTAGTGGTCTCCATTTATTTCAACTCTGTTAATACATCCATCTCTCACCAGGAGGTGGTGGTGTACACCTTTAATCCCAGCACAATGCATGAGAAATGCAGAGCCAGGCATATCTCTATGAGTTTGAGGCTAGCCTGGTCTACAGAGTGAGATCCAGGACAGGCACCAAAACTACACAGAGAAACTCTGTCTCAAAAAACAAAACAAAATGCATCCATCTCTCTTCTTGCAAGTGGACAAGATAATTCAAATCTCTATGGTGGCTTTAAGGCTGATGGTTTCATGTCTAGTTATGTTTCCTGCTGAGTTATCCTGTATCATTTGGGATGTGCTATTGATTAAATTGTGTATGTTGACATTAGGGCACTGGCTTTGGATATTTACTGCCCCTCAGCAGAAAAGGGGAAACTGTGAGGGAATGCTAGCTCCACATGCCTTTGAGACTCCAAATGTTAATGCATCAAAGAATTGTTAGAAATCCTTTCAGCCTGAAGGATGACAGGATACTTAATGAAGTAGTCAATGCAACGGTGAAACATTAATGTCCAAAATGCTAGTATCTGAAGGTGGAGCTTTTGTGAAGCAATCAGGTTGTGAGGATGGTGTCCCCATGATGGAATTAGCGCCCTGAGGAGAAAAGGCATCTGACCTCAGATTCACATACTTCCAAAAGTCAATGTCTGAGTTTAGGCCACCCCGTCAATAGTACTGTGTTATTGTGGCTCAGTAGAGTGAGACAGTAGCAAAGCAATGGCCTATACAAACCCTAAAGCTATGCACTCTTTAATAATATAAGCAAGAGAGGGAGAATGGAGGGCTTTGGAGTTTGGATTGGGTCCATAAGTGGGAAGGCAAAGTATTTTATCAGTAGTTGCTCAAGAAAATAACAATGCATTGAAAATGACAATAGCCTGATAAATAGAACCATCCTATTGCAATGTGGTTGAGTAATCCCTTTGATAAGCCTGGTATCCTAAGATTAGGCATACACTAAGCCATTTATTGAATATGCATGGCACTTTAGCAAGGTATAAAAAAGGCAAAACAGAAATTCTAACCTTGATAGGAGTCAACATCATATCAAACCATGAAGAAAGGTCTTACAAGAACTTACTCTATGATTTAGGAGAAGGGAGCTCAGGCCAAAGCAAAGGAGAACGGGACAGGACAAAGATGGGCAGGACACATGTTGACTGGTGCAATATATTCCACTGGATGGAGCTAGGGATGAGCCTGAGTGGGCTCCACAGGAAGGTTTTCCTGCTCTGAGGAGGACCCACCACCACACAATACCCAGAGTCATTAGTCATCCAACATGGGAGCATCCTGTACCCTTGCCCAGCCAACCCACTGCCTCTGCTTGCTGCTTAAACCCACAAAGGAGGAAACCCTGCCACAAAAGTCACATTTTTACATTATATCACTAACTGGCCACCAGTACATTTATATTAAAACAAGGTATTCATTAAATAGGATTATTTTCCTTCTTGAGGAAGAAACTAGTTTTTTAGAAGTAAAAATAATGCAAATGGAGAAAATTTATAATATGATAACACAAAAAGGGAAAAATCACTTTGTTATCTCATTAGCAAGGGAGATGTCACATTTTATGCATTTGTTTTATAATGTATTTGGTCTTTATTAGATATTTTTAATATAAGAGTAAAATTAAATACATTGCTTTATACCTGTTTTATTAATTGGCCAGCAGAAGTTTAAATATATCACTTAATAATCTTCTTTAATTTTTTTTTCTTTTAGAAAATTTTATGTTTTTGAGCTATTTGTCTGCATGCATGTATGTGTACCACAAGAGTGCCTGGTACTAACAGAAGTTAGAAGAGTGTGTCAGATCCCTTGGGACTGGGTAACGGATGCCTGGTATGGACAGCACAGGCTCAGTCTTCAGCCAGAGCAGCTCTCCTCTGCTGAGCCAGATGCTCCAGACCACATTATTTTCATCGGTTCCTAAACAAACGTTTCTATTGAGGTAGTATAAATTAACAAACCTACTATTGTTGGAAACAATACTGCTTCTGATTTTGCATTTTTATAAAGGAGCTATTGTATATATTCTTTTCTTATGGTTAATTATTTGTAATCACCCTTCATTGTGTCTTTAGGGTAAATTTCTAATAGTAGCTAAATTTAGGTGCAATAAATTTGAAACTTAAGGCCAATGAATAATCTAAAAAGAGGTTAAGCATGCACCTATGGAATAACAGTGCCTTTTCCACTTTTTAATTTCCACTCAACAAACATTTATCATTCATCAAGTGTCAGATATTATTTCAGGTACTTTGGTAGAAAGATGAGTTGAGCAAGGAATTTATAACCAGCCCATTTATTACCATTGTCAGCTGTGGGTAGAGAACTTGGGCTTGGAGGATCTTGACTGTCAAACACAAAAACCTTCATGCTTGTGGTGGTTTGAATGATAACGGCCCCAACAGGTTCATATATTTGAACACTTAACCCTCATCTGTAGAACTATTTGGTAAGGATAAGGAGGTGTGGCCTTATTAGAAGGGGTGTGGTCTTATTGGAGAAGATGTGTCACTGGAGGCAGGCTTTGAGATTTCAAAACAATCATGCCATTCCCAGTGTCTTGCTTTCTGACTCCTGGTTCTGTCTCAAGAGGTAAGCTCTCAGCTTCTGCTCCAGTACCATGCCTGCCTGCCTTCCACCATATTTCCTGCCATGGCAGTCATGGACTCACCCTGTGAAATTTTAAGCCCCACATAAACTCTTCCTTCAATAAGTTGCTTTCATCATGGCATCTATGACAACCACAGAAAAGTAACTAAGACAGTAAGTTACTGCCTTTTTCTTAAAACAATGTAAGCCTGGATAAGATAAACAGATTTGAATTATGGGTTTTTTTTGTTCATATATCCATAAGACTTAAAAGATAGCCTGGGTCAAACTTACTATGGCATTAAAAAACAACTTCCTACACATTCTGTGATGATACTAATATAAACACAACTTACAATCATAGAAATTAGAAGATGATTTAAGACATGAAATGGCAAGACAGTGCATACCTGGTAATAGTTGGGCCAGAAGGTGCTGATGGCCAGTTCTGCCCTGTGCCATGTGCGGGTAGGGTCTCCAGACATATTCCAGATAGGGTTCCCCAACGGCCCATTATTCACCTTTACATAGACACTGAGGGACCCAGGAGCAGAGTTACTCTTGCTGGATACAAAGTAGTGAAAATCGATGCAGTGGGTGTCATTTTCCTTAAGCTGAGGCAAGAGTAGGTGAGCCCTCTGGCCCTCGGGTTTCCCAGAAGCATTCACCAGCATGAAGGAGCCTGTGGAAACAAAACCAGAGTGTCACAAACCAAAGGTCTCTGGAAATCCACTAACGTTGATATGAATTGGCAATGTATTTCACTTAAGTCTAAAATAGAGAGAGGGTGTGTCTTTCTGTATAGCACAGGCTAGCCTTAAACCCGCGAACCTCCTGCCTCAGTCTTGAGAGTGCTGGGATTATGGGCATATGCCCCTGTGACTGCTGTGCTTCAATCTCCAATTCTTTTCACACCTTTTTGGTTTGTTACTTTCTGCTTCTACCAACCCTTAACATGTTAACAAGTCAATGAAGAAAAGTGCCCTGGAGATTACTGCAACGAGCCTGCTAGATAACAAGCATATTAGAGACCATCCATACGCCTGCAGGGGTCAGTCTGGTAGCCTCTGGCCGCTTACAGTTATTCACATTCAAGTCAATTAAAACCTCTCACGGTTATCATTCGGCTCCTCAGTCACAGTAGCCACACCCCAAGCATCCTACGGCCACATATAACGACTTGCCACTCCACTGGGTAATTCAGACACTAAACCACCTCATTTTCTTCAGGAGTTGCACAGGGCAGTCCTAACCTATTTGTATCACCATTTGTCAACCACAGCAGATCAATCCATAAACAAACATACAGGACACTAGAAAAGATGTCTACATGCTGTGATTCCTGGAACCAAACGAGAACATTAACATTTAACAGAACCTTGAAAGGACCAAGTGAAAAACACAAGCATGGAGAGCCTTGCCACATCAACAGACAACTGCTACAGTATCACATCACAGTGTGTGTGCTCACCGTTGTTTGTGTCTTAGACCCCCACATGGTGTGACCTAGCTTTAATCCCAGTGTAAAGTGGACTGGGGTCTTGGTTCCTGGCAGCATCTTATTCACATGCTAGGATGAGTGAAAGGCAAAATCAGAAGTTTGAGTCTCCAAATTTGCAATCCACCACTTCGATAACCCATCTGCCACCCGGACCTACCAAAAACCTGGAAGCGGGGTAACAGCAGCTATTCTAAATGAGAGCAAATTTCAAGGGATGGATCTCACACCTATCAGAGAAGGCCTATGTTTGGAACACATTTTAAACTAGGGAGGATGTGGTGGTATTGTGTTCCCCAAAATATTGTGTGTTCCCCAAAATAAACTTATCTGGGGTCAGAGAACAGAACGGCCACAATATTAAACATGAGGATAGGCAATGGTAGCACATGCCTTTAATCCCAGTACTCAGGAGGCAGAACTAGGCGGATCTCTATGAGTTCAAGACCACATTGGAAACAGCTAGGCATGCGCCTTTAATCCCAGAAAGCAAGCCTTTAATCCCAGGTAGTGGGGGCAGAAAGAGAAAGATTATATAAGGAGTGAAGACCAGAAACTAGAAGCATTTTCCTGATTCAGCATTTGTCTGGTTAAGCTTTTAGTCTTTGGAGCAACACAGTTCAGCTGAGATTCATTTGGATGAGGACTCAGAGGCTTCCAGTCTGAGGAAACAAGACCAGCTGAGGAACTGGCGAGGTGAAGTAGCTGTGGTTTGTTCTGTCTCTCTGATCTTCCAGGAGTCACCCCAATAACTGGCCTTGGGTTTGATTTTATTAATAAGAACGTCTAACAATTCTGCTACAGGAGGAACCTCCAGTAGGATTTAGGAAAGACTAGAAAGTAAGAAAAGGTGGCACATGCCTCTGGTCCCAGCTACTGGGGAAGCTTGAGGCATTAGAATTGCTTGAGACTAAGTAAGATCTTGAAACAAGCCAGGGCAACATAACAAGCTGGTATTGTTGTAGAATATTATTTTGAGGTGTGTTACTTTTGCTTATGTTGCATTTGTTTAACTCTGTGAAGCTGTCTTACTGTGTCTGTCTAAAACACCTGATATTCTAATAAAGAACTGGCCGATAGCAAGGCAAGAAAAAGGATAGGTGGGGCTGGCAGGCAGAGAGACTATATGGAAGGAGAAATCCTGGAGGAGATCTAGGAGACAGGGAAGGAGGAGGACTCCAGGAGAAAGCCACCCAGCTACACAACCAGCAAGCCACAGAGTAAGAGTAAGATTTATGGAAGTAAGAGAATGGGAAAAGCCCAGAAGGGAAAAGTAGATGGGATAATTTAAGATAAGTAAAGTTGGCTAGAAACTATGCCAAGCTAAGGCTGGGCACTCATAATTAAGAAAAGCCTCTGTGTATTTATTTGGTAGCTGGGTGGCAGCACCCCCCCCAAAAGGAGTAAAAAACACCCAACAACATGGTATCTCTAAAGAGAAAGCAAAGGAAAAGAAAATGAACACTGTGTGTGTGTGTGTGTGTGTGTGTGTGTGTGTGTGTGTGTGTGTGTGTGTGAAAAATAAGGAAGAAATGTTAATGAATTTGAGAGGGAGCAGGCTGGGTATGAGAGGAGATAGAGGAAGGAAAGAGGAACAGAGGTGTTATAAATAATGTGTTCATGTATGAAACTCTTAACAATGTTTTAAAACCCCATCACTATAAAAGTAGCATGCAGAAAAGCAGCACGTAGAAACTTCATGTTGTCTAGCTCCTGTGTGCTTATGGTGAGAATGACCCCCCTCACCAGGTAATACATGCTCTATCACTGTACATGGTACCTGCCTGCTTGTCATTTCATAGCTGTCTGGATCATCAGGCTACCCACGGAAAACACCACAGTGCTTGTATGTAGGATTGGGAAATATCCAAGATTCCAAGTATCCATACTCACTGTGGCTTTTGGAACATATCTGTCATGAGCAGATGTCACTGCACTTAAGTGATTCTAATGTTTATAGTCCTTTCTCCTCTTTACTGGTTTCAGTTAGAATATGGCCTGCTTCTGAAAAATGGATTTGAGTAGTGACACCCTACTGTTCCACAGCATCTCCAGTTCCTGTCTTTTTTCTTTTCTTTGAGGACATCAATACTCTGATGTGAGCAGGAGAAAATTTCTCAACTGGATGCAAAGCTGAAGCAATGCATGGTGTCAGTAAATCTGGCTAACAGTCCTGCAGAAAGGCTACATCTTGCCTGTATACAGGAAGAATAGGGCTAAATTTCACAGTGTCAGAAGACTTGGTTAAACTGTCTTGGAAACTTTTAAGAACAGGATAAGGGATTGAGAAGTTTCTTGCTCCCTTCTTCATGTTCAAAAAGGGAAGTGACTTCAGAGGAAGGCAAACCCTTTGTCCTATCTCTGGTCAGCAGGAAGAAGTTGCCATTTGAAGAGAAATGTTCATGGTCCTTCAACAACAGAGGGAGTGAACTGCAGCCCTAACATTTATAGTGGAAGGGAGCCCGGATTCTATACCAGGCAGGCCACTGTGTTTATCTGGCTACAAAGCTGCACAGGTTTGGGGTGATATCTCAGCCCTGTTTCTACATAGAGTTATGTGGAAGCAGCAGCACGTATTTCGAGCATCATGCACGGAGCGCTGGAAAATCATCAGGATGCACTGCCATCCTCTTTACCTTACCCTGACTCTCAGGACACACTCATGTCCCACAGTCATGGGTAAACTGTCCTTATTCTGTAGAGTCTAGTCACAAATCAGTCTACTCACATGAACACTTTTTAAAAAGAAAGTCCTGGTAAGAGCAACTGAGAGGGCCTCATCTTCTCCCTGCAGCTCCTATAACTCAAGGACAGAGCTTGCCACAGAAGTTCAACACACACTGATAACACAACTGTTGTGGCTTTGCTTCTCCCGCCCTCCTATGAACATGGCTCCCCAGAGTATCTGCCATTCTCTGCCATTCATTTGTGTCTGCTTTTCCTCCTCCTAAGCTTATTCCAACTCACCAAAATGGTAGCTTGTAAATCTTCTAGAGAAATACTGATGCTGAGATATTACAACCTGGTTGGTTTTACCCTTATGTTCTGGGGGAAGGACAGACTCATTTTCAGAGTGCAGCCATCAGGACTCACCTGGACTTCCAAGTATGAAAGGTGACCTTCACATCTGCAGGTCTGTGTTTCCTGACAACAACGCATCCCAGAAAGCCGCCAGTGAGTTTCTAGAAAGCAGGGGGAGCATTTGTGTGCTGCAAAGTCTAGCAGCCCAAAGCCTGAGGGAAAGTCATGGCTATGTATATAGGAATCCCAGGAGGGAGGAAGAGATGCCTTTTAATTGTTTGAATATATCACCTATCTGCTATCAAAGCAAAGTCAACTCACCAACCAATGTTTAAAGAACTAAAGCAGTCAATTCTAGACTATTACATCTGTTTTTTTTTTTTTAAATAACCCTATATCCTGAGTGTTTAATTTCTACTTCTACTTCAATGTTTTGACTCACAGGAGATGTGTTTTCAAAGGGTAATCGGGTCTCCCTGTGTAGTCCCTCAACTTTCCTTCCCCCACAAAAGGCACTCCAACTGGGCAAGCCACACATAAAGGCAATCATAATTCATATTTCCATGGAAATTCTGTTTGTGTTCAGAAAACAAAACACCCTTAAGTCATGAGGATATAAGCAAAAGATGTGTCACCACAGAAAAGACACACACTCAAGGGAGTCAGTTTCAAAACTGGAGCCGTCTGTAGATGCAGGCATGGAAGGATTGTAGGAATGAAAGCCCTCTTCTGAGAGCATGCAATGTTCCCATTCTTGAATCTTTGGGTGAATTAAATTTAGCATAATCATATCCATTGGCAAACGGTCCTGATTAGACCATCTTCCATCATTGTTTGCGACAGCAGTAATAACTGCACAGGATTATTTGTCCCTCTCTACCCCATCATTAAAATTTGCATTGGTGTGGAGGAAACTCGAGATAGAAAACAAAGCTGAGCAAACTGAAAAGTATCCTCTGCCAGCAGAGAAACCATTCAAGTAACAAAAGAGGGGCTGTTCTCTGTTGCTCATCCTGTGCTACGCAGTGCATAGGCTGACAAAGAGGCAGCCATTATGAAGCCCACCGTCTAAAGCGTTTTTCCAGCAAAAGCCACCGATCTTGGTCATCCCTTCCCATCAGCCACTGTGCCTTCCTTTTCTCCTCTACAAGCTTGCCTTCAATTTTGTGAATGTAGAATAATGATAATAATGATAATAATGATAATAATAATAATAATAATAATAATAATAATAATAATAATAATAATAATGATAAACCTCCCCAGAACATGTTTAACGTTCTGGTGTTGTCATGTACCCTCACTCTAGCGGTGGAGCCATCTGGTCTGAACAGACAACCAGCGGTAACAACTGGGTTCACTGCAGTAGCAGTTTTCAACCAGCTATAATGGAGCAGTTTCCTTAAAAAACAAAAATTTTCAGTGCATCTCAGCCCAATGTATGCAAAATGCCATAAACTAAGTTGCTAGAAAAAATGGAATGAAGGCACACACAATATAAATAGTGGGTTCATTTTTATTCACTGAAAGGAACACAAAATTCCTCTCTCTCTGAGCCTATGAACATTTTCTCAAAACTTACCATCAGTTTCTTCACTGGCTGCATGCAGACCAGGGTCTCAGGAGTTGTGGGCCAGCTCGGAGCAACACAGCCCCCTTGGAAGGATGGGTTAAACATTACAACGAAACAGCAAAGTCATACTGAGCCCAGGTACTGTCTCTGGAGTCCCTCCAGCATATACTGAGACCCCTGGATGCTCCAGCCCCTTAGACAAATGACAAGTGATTTGCATAGCGCCTATGCAAACCCTGTATGTACTTTACATCAGCTCTAGATGGCTTTGCAACATTTAGTATAACATAATTGTTATCTGCTGAAGCTTTGGGAATGATGACCCTAAAAAAAGTCTATACATTCAGTTTAGTATAAACTCTTGACAGTTATTTTCAAATACTTTGACTCTGTGGAAGTAGAGTGGTCTACAGAGGGCTGGTTATACATTTGTGCTCCATAGTAGATGGTTTTAAAAAATGTGGTAAGTTTCTTTGGCTTGTGTTCACTCAAAGAGAACAGTTCTAGAAAGCTGAT
Organism: Onychomys torridus; assembly: GCF_903995425.1. Taxonomy (NCBI): domain Eukaryota; kingdom Metazoa; phylum Chordata; class Mammalia; order Rodentia; family Cricetidae; genus Onychomys; species Onychomys torridus. Next base: position 22,069,217 of record NC_050465.1, read on the forward strand.
GGTCTCCAACTCAGAAGCTGCTGAGGAATACTGGGAGGCAAGCAGACAAAGGGAAGCTGGAGATCAACACCGTGACTGAGAAGGCCTCCAGAGACCCTCAATACAGAAAAGAACTGGCTTCAATGCCAGAAGAAACCCTTCATGCAGCAGAGCCCAGCACATAAGATGGCTGTGATTACAAGCAAATATTCAGAGTGGGAGAAGGTACGGAGGGAAATTGTACCTGTATGCCTGAGCGTAATGCTGAACAGAGCCAAATCTCATGGTAAAGACCCAAGGCAACGGAGCTGAGTGCATGCAGCACAGGGGCCTGGGAGTGGCTGATGGAGGCTGGGGAGTCCAATGTCTCTGCTTCATCCTCCAGAGACAATGCCAGAAGTGTAATCGTCTTCAAATATTTTGACTATAATTTCCAGTACAAAACATGCTAAACATTGCAATCTAGCATCCCTTTAGGATGCTGGGTGCATATGTATACATGTGGACATACACCTTTCATGGAAATATTTGTTATTAATCTCACACTTGCTATTCAACTGGCTTTCAGAGTGCGATCTCAATAAACTCATGCTGGCTAATTGATTCACAGCCATTGAATGGTTAAAGACCAGATTGCAACTCCTCCTGGTTGGCCAGTCCCAAAGACATTGAGGCTGCAAGCTTTCCAAGCTGTGTTGCCTCCTCTCTGAAGTGTCAAAACACCCCCTCAGTCAGTACTGCCAAGACTGCATATATGTCTCCTCTGATGAGAGACCCTGCAAACTGTGACGATGAAAAGCTTCTTGGGAAAAAAAATCAATGATCTGAGGGAGGGAGCTGAGGGAGCAAAGATCTCATGGGGCAGAGTCTCCAGGCGAATGGCCAGCGGCACTTCCAAGGCACTCCTGGGACCTAGGCAGCTGTGGAAAGCAGTATCTTCGCGGCCTGCTTCGCATTTGGCACACTGCACACCACATGCCCTTGTTAAACTGCTGCCCCCTCCACGCCCTTTGCAAATATTCACCCTCCTGCAAACATGAAATATTTCTTTTGCAGCCACCAGGAAACAAACAAAACATGAATATAAAATTTTTCCATTCAGCCAAACACCACAAAATTCTTTTATGTACTATTTCTTTTGGCATTCCTAGTATGTTCTTAACCACTGGTTAATTACATGTTTTTGTCTGTGTGTGCCACATCTGCACTACTCTGGTGAAATTATAGTGAGAGGAAAATGGATGACGAGCAATGAGGGGCCATGCATCCTGCTCTGGTGTGCTCCGTCGCTGGGGCTGAAGCTGGCAGGCTTATCCCGAGATGGCTGTTCTTCAGAGTCATAACTGCCTATACAGCACTGGGCACTCTGTTCTTTCTGAGGGAATTCTACCTCTCTCTAGGTACTACCTACAGTTGCTAGAACTGCAAAGTTCTCCAAAGGTTCATGTGTTGAGGCCTTGGTCTTCAGGTTGGCACTGGTGGCAGGTGAGGGGGCTGAGGTCACTGGAGGCATGTCCTTGAAGGCAACTGGGGGGCACAGGTCCCTCTCCTCTTCCCACCATTCCTGGCATAAGGAAAGCGTTTTTGTTCATGTTCGCTGCACAATGCCATTCCTTGCTCGGAGGGATGCAGCCAACTCACTATAGACAGAAATCTCCAAAACCGTGAAACAAAGTAACCCTGTTCTCATAAGTTGATGACTGAACTTTGTTACAGTGTGGGAAGCTGACTGACACAGAACCATCAAATTAACAAGCTGAGTCCGGGCACCTCAGGGGTGAAGACATTTGCGTAAAACAATTGTATTGAACACTCCAAAGATATTTAATTAAAAAATATTTTCTAGACAGGGTTTCTCTGCATATGTAGCCCTGGCTGTCCTGGAACTCACTCTGTAGACCAGGCTGGCCTTAAACTTACAGAGATCTGCCTGCCTCTGCCTCCCAAGTGCTGGGAATTAAGTTGTGCGCCACCACCACCTGGCATGATATTTTCAATTCCATGAGTCACAGGACAGCTGGATAGCTATTTTTGTTATGATTCACAAAAACCCTGAGCTGAGCACAATCCTTCGATGGTCACCAGCCTCCTTCAGCCACAGCAGGGTTCTCCTGAGCACCTAGAGTGTGTTAGGCCTTTTAAGAAATGCAAGCAGTAAGCCGAACCTGTCTGTCCGTCAAGAACCTGAGACCTCAGCTGAAGACCATGCTTTCAATGTTCCACAGTCACCGCACAAAGCATCTACAGAACCACAGGGGCAGTAAAAAGATCCCCCTACCTTGTCCACATTTACATAGATGGAAGATGAAATTTCTGCAGAAACATATCCTTAGGGCTGTCAGCCACTCTTTAAAGGGGATCTGAGAGACAGTTACCATAAGAGACGGTGCAGCATTTACAGGGCTGGCGGGAAGGGAAGAACCCTGCAAATCCCACCTAGACAAGCACAGGGTTCGTCTCTTCTGTGAGAAGGGAGGCTTTAATGAGGACTCAATTGGATTTTATTGTGTCATTTAGACAAATTGCTTCAGTGACTTAGCCGAAAAATACTAGTGTGTGCTTTGTAATTTCTAAGTGTGGAGACAAACCCCGAATAAAATAAACAAAACCTTTACACTATCTAGAAGCTAATGACTGTATCTCAGGCAGGAGCCTCCAGCACAACTGACTGGCAGGCTGTTTAGAACGTCTGTGAGAGACTGCTTCATTTCCCATACGTCAAGCATTTTATTGATTGACATCTTTAGAAATGAGATCTTTTTTGTTCTAAATCTCAGAATGACACAAACCATCACAATGTAAGCTTCCACTCATTTCCCCCAAATCAATGTTGATTCGGAAACTACCTCTCTCTCTCTTTCTCCCCATTTTGCCATATATAGTTTTGATGACCATCTACCAGCTAAAACATGACTCACCTTCACAAATAACTACACAATAGGCTCTTTATAGACACTGCAGACCAAACTTAAAATTTTAACAAATGCATTATCTTTGACATTTCTAGCTTAACAAACACCTGCTAGTGGTACTTAAAAGGAGCTCCCTACGTAGTTCTCCTAAGAATGCCAAAGATTCTACCCACATCCCAGTGCAAAGCTCCTATGTTTCCAAAGAGGAAGACAAGGGACATTCATTAGCCTGGCTCAAGACAAAGCCAAAGATTTGCAAGCTTGATCAAAGGATAGAAAGAAGAGTATCAGTGTGAGCTAGGTGTGGTGGTAAGTGCCTGTGATACCAACACTCAAGTGGTAGAATCAGGAAGATCTGGAGTTCAAGGCCATCCTCCACTACATTGTGAGTTAAAGGCAAACTTAAGTTAGAAGAGACTTTGACTAACTTTCATTCTCTCTAATCCAGTCAAAAACAGAAAAAATAAATAAAATAAAAACCACTTTACATGACTAGATGAAATCAAACTAGCTTCACGCAAAAACTAGTGACACAACATTTAATGTATGTTATCAAAACATTCTAGAATTTAAGGAATCTTTGAGATTAATTAATAAGAGACAGAATCAAGATACTAATAAAAATTAGTAAATTATATCAGAAGCAATTGGCATTAACAGAAATACAATTATAGCTTAGAAACCTGGGATAATATTTCCTTTTTACCATTATACCAAAATATTTACATTATAGCAAATGCTTAGTATAATTTTAACATGGATATATTTTTTAAAATGTATAGATTTCAATACCAGGTGTTGGTGAGTTGCTGGTAGGGCTCCTGCAGAGGTGTTGGAAATGAAAACAATTTCTTTAACATTCCAACAGTAGTCACCATGACAGTCAAGTCCTTTGCCCTTTTTGAGTAGACAATACTTAGTAGTCTGTGACTGTGGGAAAGTCCTTCCCAGCTTGAGTTTGTAAAATCAGAAATGGATAGGGCAAGCCAAGTATTCATCACTGTGCCAGGAGAGATACAGTGAGGAAGCATCCCTGTCCCTCAACAATCTCTGTATTTTTATTTACTACATGATCTAGCACAAAATAGAGATGTACCGTTTGGCCTTGGTCCTGTTTTTGTGTGTTTGTTTTAAAATCTAAATGTGTTTGAACTTGGTCTGAGAAGCTGAGAAATCACCCTAGCAAGAGCAAGGCGACAAAGCAGTGGTTCCCAGTCTGTGGGTCACAACCCCTTTGAGGATTGAACAACCCTTTCACAGGCGTCAACTATCAGATATCCTGCATATCAGATATTTACATTACAATTTATAACAGTAGCAAAATTACAGATATGAAGTATTAATAAAAATAGTTTTATGGTTGGGAGTCACCACAACACAAGGAACTGTATTAAAGGGTCACAGCATTAGGAAGGTTGAGAGCCTCTGTCCTAAAGAGACAGGCATGCGATGATGCTTTTGCCTATAAATTTCCTGAAACATTGATTCCCTAAGAAATCGGAACTTCCTCAGGAGTTTCTCAATAGGAGAAGAAAGAGGCTAAAGCCTGGTGCCACCCAAAGAAGGAATTTGTTTCTGGGAAAAGGTTTCAGATAGTTCTCACAATTTACCAGACCTCCTCAGCAAAGATGGGAGCCAAGATGCAGACGAGTCAGGGATGAGGTGGGCTGACATCTTCCGCCTAGACCAGGACTTCTGAATTAGACTAAATCAGACTCTTTCCTCTCTATTTAAACCTAAAAGGGGCTGTAGAGATGGTCCAGTGGTTAAGAGTATCATGATTCTTCCAGAGGACCAGCACAGAAGTCAGGCATCTCAAAACCACTTGTAACTCCAGCTGCAGGGAATTGGATGCTCTCTGGCCTTCCCAGGTACCCACAACCTTGTGTACATTAACACACCAAGACACAAGTGTGCACATACAATATAAATAAGTATTTCTTAAAATCCAAAAAATAAACCTAAACCTCACCTCAAAGACGGCTTGGGGGAGGGGTTCCTTTATTTGTTCTTCCCAATGCAGCCACACTGAATAAACACTTTTTCTGCTTCTCAACTATTAGTTGTTTCTTTAATTAGCCTGTGGAGGACAGGTGGCCAAACCTAGCGCTTCAAGTCTGCCAGGCCCAGGATCTGACCCTAACAATGCAGTAACAGATGGGACTACTGAACACCTACTCCGAGGTCATTTCTCGCCCATGAACTTACAGTGTCAATGTAATGATATAGGTTCCTGTAATCCGGCTTCATTCAGCCTAGCAAGGTTGGTAATACAAACTAGGCACACTATATTTAGATGTAACTTCAATATTTAAACACTAGTTTTAAATTTAAATAATCACTCTAAATGTAACTTATGAAAAAGTCTCCTACTGTGATTTAAATATTGAGTTACCGAGTCTGTTGAATTTTAAATGCAATGTGTTTTATTACAAAAGTAAAATTCCATAATAACCAGTGGTAATGGTGAAAGCTGTTAATTTTATTCACAAAACTAATTATTAAGGACTTTCAAATGGTAAAGAGGTAAATATAGTGTCGAAATCAGTCTGTCCCCTGCTCATTTAGTCCACAGCACGTAAAACACTGGTTATTTTCTGAATCTTGCCCTGAGCACACCATTTTATAAGCAGCCTTGGCTCCATTTGGGGAATGCAGGGTGATGTTGCACGTGGGTAGAAACATGAATGACACTCCCCACCCAGTACCACCTGTGAGACACAGACTAATCAATGACTCACTCTTGGGAGTTGGAAGATACCAAGATGGGGAAGATCTGGGTGATAAAATATGACATTCCTACAACTACAGTCTCTAATTATGAACATTTGGAACACTTTGGTAGTTAAATTTTAAATGTTAATAAAGTTCTTTGAAAAAGCTACCAATATCAGCTGAATTGTGGATCCACTCCATCAGTGAAGATGCAGGTCAGAAACCTAGTGTGGTCTTTCTAGGGTATGAAACCAGGCATGTGAGTCACAAGCTATATTTGGAAATCTAATTTGATATAAACTTTTAAAATCACCCAATAATGATTTCCTAGCAATACATACATTATATAAACAAATTATATAAACAAATATATATATATATATATATATATATATATATATATATCCACATAAACAGGGCAGCAGCACAAGAAGATGGGAAAGAGAGAGAGAACAGATTTTACAACTTTTCCTAAACAGACTAGAGATGGTAAAGCTGGGGCTTTAGTGGTTAGGTTTCTGTTGTTTCTGTTTTTGTGAGTACAAGAACAATGCATGTCATGTGACCAAGTCTACCCACATAATATCCACTTAGATACACTGTGACGTGTAATATTTTATACATTGATGGGGAAGAAATTTGGAGCAAACTTTTGGTTTTCTAGTTGTCATATTCCTACCTATAGGAACTAAAGACTCAATGGCCAATTCTGAGGTCAGGGTTTAAGCCTGGGACAGACTCACAGATACATGTCTGTATCTCTCAGTATGGTTGGAAACAGTGTTACTTTTATCGCCTCCCTTACTTTGTTGTTTTTTTGTTTTGTTTTCCTTTAGAACTCTGAAAAAATCTTCCATTTTTAATGAAATCAGAGATTTGAAAAGTCACCATTCATGAAGCCCCATCTTCTCCATCTTTAGCATGTTTTACTTCATCTTTAGCTAGATTCAAGTGTAGCTACTTTATAGTTTCCAGTTGGACCCCTTTCACTTCAGTATGCCCTCACCTGGTAACAAATGGACCCACATACAAAGCAGTCTGTTACACTTGGGAAAGACTAGGCAGGGGACAGTGGCAGGCAGCCTTGAAAAGGGGTTTCTGTTTACATGTATATACTGCTTTCCTTTCTTTCCCTGTGTTTTAAATTTGTCTCTACTTTTTCAAAATAGCAAAAATATTACCAGTATAAAAAAAGTAGTGGTAATAATAATATTAAGCAATTTCAAAGGAAAAAAAAACTTCTTCCTAATGTTTAAACACTTATAAACTTGGATAATGGAAACAGCAGTGTATTTCCTGCAACCCCCCCCCTTTTATACACATATACACCCATATTCATGAATGTGACATTTTCCTAAAGCTGTCCTCCTGTCTTTCATTTTTCAAAGAATAGTAAGCTGATACTGTGCTTTGTCTGGTCCACTCACCAGTAACAGGCTGTGGACCACACTCATGGCCAATGTGGACACAATGACCCAGCTGGACATCTATTATTTTTTGTTGCTGTTTTCATCCAGGGTTTGGAGATACAGCCCACTGTGGTCTGTAGGAGTGGGGGCATCATGCTTCAGCTCTGTGAATGCTAGGATTACACACTATCTGGCTATCAGCTGGATATTTTAAATGAATACCTGCTGTCACCAAGCACACCCTAATGAAACACAATGGCTTTTTACTTCTGTAGAAAAGACTCCTATCATTTAGGCATTTCTAATTCTATAGTGTTTTATTTCATTAATATGATATAATTGTTCCAAACATGAAAACAGTAACTTCTCATTCATTGATGATAGCAGTCCTGGTTAATATGCATTGGGCCTGTTATTCCAGTGAGCTGACTATTGAATGGGGACTGAATCTGAGAAGTAGCTGTCTTCTAGTCCTGTCTATTCCAACCCTAGCAGGCATCATGACCTCCTCTGTGTATTTCTTTTCTCCTTGATGTTGTTGTCAAGGGAACACCTATTGGGACAGTTGGGCAGCTCTGGCTATGTGCCACTCACTCCACTAAGCACTCCATGTCCATTCTTTTCTCTGATCCCTTCAATAACCCATTGGGAAGAAAATAACCACCACTCTACATTTAGAAGGCTTAAAAAAATACTAGCCTGGGGTCACATTGAAAACTAAAATTTTTAAAAATTTGGTCTGTTTGGTCCTACGACACATACACAGAGAGAGACAGAGAGAATATCAATATCTCTCAGCTTTTCTCAGAATTGGATAGCTGGCTACCTGTGGCCACAGGTACTGTGGAGAAAATCCAAAGGAACAAAATAACAATGGTGAAACACCCCCAAAGCTATTAGGGTCACCTGTTATCAATTAACACTCTAGAAAAAAACAAAAACAAAACACTAGATTCTCAAATTACACAAACTTCTCTTATTATCGAGACAAAACTCAAAGCCCACTGCTTGTGATGATAGTATGAAGCCGGAATTATTTCTGTTATTTTCTTGTAAGTTAACAAAAGAATTGGTGACAGAATGCAAGATAAGGAGATTAGAATAAAATCTATTTCTCTGAGAACTGCCACGGTACACTGAAAATCATAAATTTAAGTAAGACATTTAATACAGTGCAAACAATTAAATCAGCCTTGGGGTCTCTCGGAAGCCTGGAACACACTGCTGATTCTTGCTGTTGCCCAGTGCAATAACATGATACAATCACATTCATGTGGCTTTACTTTTAAAATGTGATTTAAAGTTATTATTCAAAACAGATGTCCAGTTTCCTTAGCATACACAACCCTGGTGAGCCATTATTTAGTAAGTGTTAAAAGACAACGGGGGTTGAAACTGGGGAGTCACCAAGACACCCCATGCTTCAGGCACTCAGCTGGAAGCCCAGGAGAATCGTCTTGACATTCCCTACTGAACAGCTGACACCCTCCTTGTTGCTTTAAAAAAAAAAAAGAAAAGGAAAGAAATGTAAAAGGCAGAAGAAGAATGAAGACCCTGGTGGTTTTACTCAAGGATAGTTTCTCTTTCTTAACAGTCTCATAAGTAACTTATATAAGTCAATGCTCCTAATCCAGGTAAAGAAACAAATACCATGCACATGTAGATGCACTAATAAGAACTGCAAAGCAACATGAATATATATGCACAACACTATCATTTATTTTCTGTTAACAGTGGTCTCACCCATGGGTCACGACCCCCTCTCACAGGAGTCACCTAAGACCATAGGAAAACAGATATTTACATAATGATTCATAACAGTAACAAAATTACAGTTGTGAAGTAGCAATGAAAATAATTGTGTGGTTGGAGTCACCATTGCTGTGGAATAATCTTTTTGTACACTGTGAAGATTTGTCACTTGGATTGGTTTAATAAAAAGTTGAATGGCCAAGAGCTAGGCAGGATTTGGAGGGCAGAAAGGATGCTGGGAAGAAGAAGGGCAGAGATGTGGGGAGTTGCCAGTGAGACACAGGGAAGCAGGAAAACAAGATGGGTAATACAGAATAAAGGTAATAAAGCCACAAAGCAGAAAGTAAATTTAAAAATGGGTTAATTTGGGGTTGGGGATTTAGCTCAGTGGTAGAGTGCTTGCCTAGCTATTGCAAGGCCCTGAGTTCGGTCCTCAGCTCAAAAAAAAATGGGTTAATTTAAGTTGCAAGAGCTAGTTAGTAACAAGCCTAAGTTATCTACTGAGCTTTCATAATTAATAATCAGTCTCTGTGTTATTATTTGATGGCTTGCTGCCAGGAAGGAAAAATATGCCTACACACCACAGCATGAGGAACTGTATTAAAGGGTTGCAGCATTAGGAAGGTTGAGAACCACTGTGTTAACATGTGGGGAAAACTGCCTGGAAAAAACAAACAAACAAACAAAAAAAACGATTGGATGGTGATCATGGACAGTGGCACCAGCAGACTTTGGAAGACGGGGTCAGTATTTGGAGTTGCAACTTCGGGATTTTCTTTCTGAATGGCTACTGAGGGGGCTGGTCATCCATGGTGTCACCCATGATGACTCAGCTGAAATGACAGAGATGACAGGGACTCTACATTATATACGTCTATCCCTCCAATCTTGAATACCATCAGGTATATAATAGGCGCTTAATTGTTTATTGAGTTAACTAGGATGAAGCAGTATAAACAAAAAAGGGCAACAGTTTATAAACTCGCTTCATGTTTCTTACTAGCAGAAACTTCCTTTTTTCTTATTTATAAAAATACACGAGAAAGAGCAAACCAGATATTCTGCAAACAGATATTCCAAATTACATGGTAAGTCATTGAGCTTTGCCAATCTACAATTACACCCTCATCCTGATTGTTCCTCACATCTATATCCCACACCATCTGTCAGTACTGTGCACCAGGAGCCATGGACTGCACCATGGGTTCAAAAGTATATAAATTTCAAGCTTTACTCCTAACCAAGCCCTGTGGAGTAAGAAGGTACTGTCACTGTCATAGAGGGATCAGTGACAGAGATCTCCTAATACACCTGGAGGACACAGAGCAAAGAGCTGCCAAAGCTAGCTCAGGGAGACTGGTGTTGGTGCTGACTCTTCAGTGGAAGCTGTGTCCGCCCTAAACAGCTATGGAAGACACCGTGCTAGAGAAGCAATGCTCCTTCATTCTACTAACACAAGACTACTCTAACAGATTATGGATGCTGGCATGTGGAAGACATGCCCTGGGCCATTTAACAACTACTATCTCAATAACATAAACAATCCAATGAATAAATAAATTCATTGTAAATACAGTACCAAATTGTAGATGTCATGACACATGTACATGCTAAGCCTTAAGGGCCAGGAAAGAGTGACTAGTGAAATTTCAGGGTTAAATTAGGAACATTGGATATTGAGCTGCCTCATTCTTAGGGGCTGTAGCATATTCACAGACATACACAGTGATCATCCTTCTCTGAGGGGACAGAGACATGCTCATGACTTATTTTATCCACGGTGCAAACTTTAGGGGGTTACCCAGCCCTCAAGAGCTAAATCAAGATATAAACTAGCATATGTGGCAAATTGGTTCTCTAGCTGTTTTAGGAATCACAGGATGACTTCCAGGGAAGCAATTGGAACCTTCCAAAGCTAACAGTGGTTCACAGTTCATATTAGAACTCGCTCTTTGCAGCTCAGGCCCTGATTTATAAAATGACTTTCAAGGTTGGTGATGCTACCTTAAATGGAAGCATATGGAGCTGAACTCCCATCTTCACACACAGGTCAAACACTCTAGATTGTTTCGTTGTGAGTGGCTTGGAAGCTCTTTATGCCTTTGGGAGATAACTGCCAGAGAAAGGACTCATTGTGACAGCCTTTTAGGGAGCATCCGTTAGTCTTTGAATGAGGTTCAAACACTTCCCCATCATCTACGCAGGGCCCAGAGGGGTAGAAAAAGGAAAAATTGCTCAAGGAGAAACCAAACAACTTCTGTGCTTTATAATGTGTGTGTATTTATATATTATATATAAATTTATTTGTGTGTATAAAAAATACTGCAGATTTCGTAAGATTACAAATACAAATTATGACATTTATCTTATATTTATAAAAAATTCCACTAAGTATTATATTGATTGACTGGCAATAAAAGGAAGAAGGGAGAGGCTGGGGCATTTTCCATTTAGAATTATTTATCGGCTACATGACCAAGAATTAATACTAGAGAGGGAGCAGAGCAGAGTAAGTATTACTGGGAGGACCCCATGCCTAGGTCTGAGCGCAAACATGCATAGGTCCTAGCACAGAGCAGAAACTGCGCTGTCTGCTCTCTGTGCCTTCAAAGACTTCTAAGGCAGAGCACAGTCCATACTGAGGAGGCCGAGTTGTCAAGAGGAAAGACAGCAGGAAACGTAAAGGACAGATGCACAGCGCGTCCACACATGGCAGCTGTGGGGAGCCATGAGCATATGCATGCCTTGACGCTACTGCAGGATGAATGAAAACCTTACTTTCTTAACCCTGACATTCACCCACCACAACAAAGCTCATGTATGCTCAGTCAGGCAGAGGGGTGCCTGGGAAGGTTTAGACTGATTTTCACCTACAGGCAGCAAACAAGTCCCAGCACTAAGAGAAAAGCGATGGGCATATGATGTAGCTACCCAGAGGAATTTCGTCTGTGGAAGTCGAAGAAGACCTCCAAATATTGCGGTATCACGGTTTTACTTGGCATTTTAAATCCTCTTTTTGCTCTGAAGTTCCAGCCTGCATAGAGCCCAGTTGCCAAAGGATCTGAAGGTATTCCTTGTGGATGAACACAAAAAACAACCCCAGCTGGTCAGGTACCAATTAAGTTGAGACTCATGGACCCACAGGAAACACTCTAGTCATTGGACATGCTTAGAGGAATCTATGATCCTGACAACATAAAAAAACAAAACAAAACAAAACAAAAAAAACCCCACAATCCCAGTTTAACAATGAGCCCTATCCTACTGCTAAAGAACATAAAATTAGTTCTTTTCCTGTGAAGCTTAAAACTAAAAAAAGTCATTAATTTGAGACTGCATGACTTCAGATTGACTGATCAAATCCATAGCTATGTTATTTTTATACTGAAATAAGACAAGGGTTTAAGGGGAAAAGTTGGTGTAACAGTGAGAATAATCCCATTATCAAACTTTTCTCCCTTTCCAAACCAAATCAGAGGAGTCCTTGGGAGGGGGGGCATGGATAAAATCAAAGGGGTCCCCAAATGTCAGTGAAACTTCCATGCAGCATCTCTTTGAAATGTGGTGATGTAGACTATAGACTATAATCATATTAATGATACTTAAAGTTTTGCCATTGTTAAACACTGACAGAGAGATTCTTGTGTCCCATTATGATGATGTGTGACATTAACGAACTGGAAATGGCCAGCTCTATTGCTGGCTGCTGCCATCACATCTATTATTCCTCACGTTTTGTGTCATTTTCAAAATTTGAAGACCTTTATTCTGATTTAATAAATTATAGTACAACATTACAGATTTTTAATCTGATGCCCTTAGAAGCATGATACTGAAAAGTCTGTGGAATTCTGCAGGCTGTCAAGGATGTCCAGACACAGCAACAGTGAGGAGCTGTATTCTGAGTAGCCTCATCTTCCCAGAGCTCCCGTCTCTTATGACTGCTCATGTTCTAAGGTTTGAATGAGCACAGTTTCAAGACCTGGCGATGTAGGCTTCTCTCTAATATCCAATTAAGTGTCCTTTAACATCATACCCTTTTGATCTATGCCTCAGCTCTTCTCTGCCAATCTGGTTGCCCAGTTCTCCATGTCCCCACCCAGACACATGCAATCCTCAGAAGGAGAGTCATGACATTTCAGTGAGTCCAGTGGAAACCTTTAAAGTCAGACTGTATTCAGATTTGTTTTGTATGGTTTTTAGGTTTACTTCGAGTAACCCAAATAAGCTGTAGAAAAATGATGATTGGGTGCAAGTATAAATATTTAAAAATATTATGCTGCCACTTGCAAGGCTCTGCTGCAATGAGCCAGATTGCATTCGGATATTAAAGGCAAAAAAACCCTCAGTGAGTAATTGTTAGCCTCACTATGTTTTACTACTTCTATAAATACTCCATGTGCTTCATTTTAATCATTTTTCTATTTACTTTATAAGCAGAAACTTGAAAGCACAAGGCTCACATATTTTTTTCAGAGGACTTAGGTGACTGTAAACCTCTATTTTAAGAATAAAGGAAACTTCCAGGGCAGGTAAGAGAGCAGAGAGATCTACCAATCACCTCAGTTACACAGAGCATGTTTAGCTGTGGTCAGGATTCTAAGCCAAGAGCTTAGGAGCCAAAATCCAAAGACGAAGAAGACGTGGTTGAAGCCTTCAGGGAGCTCTCAGTTTTACCTGGAAAGGTGCAACCGTCAGGTTCAGGAATGCCTAAGAACATGGCATGGCTGTAGACATAAAAGAGGGGTGATGTGTGGGCTTTAGGAGGGAGAGCAGGTCAGCAATAGCCTTGTTTCTTAGAAGGATCTCTTAAGGCGACCGTTATCATTTGTGAGGACAACAGCTGGGTGAAGGGTCCAGACAAGAGGCCATGAATGAAAGGTCAGAGCAAGTCCTTTGAAATGGAGGGTCAGGGAGTGGAGGGAAAGAAATGACCAGTAAAACACAGACAAGAGAGTCCAGGCAGTGTGTGGAGTGCATGGGGGGGGGGGGGGGGGTCCAGAACATCCCAATCTCTGTGCAGACAGACTGTGGAACGCACAGTCCACCATGTCAACCAAAGTGAATCATGGGCAGCATGGGCACCAAAGATCATTTCCCTGCAAACGGCCTGGTTCAGTGTCTCTGACAGCTCCATTTTCCCTCCTCGAAAGTAGAAGAAAACTGAGTAGAAATACAATTCAACCAGGCTCCAAAAGACTCACACATTTTCTCAGATTTGAGCCCCAAAGCTACTCTCCCTGCATCTCCACTTTTGCCTGGATTTCTCCCTGAAAGACAAGGCCTCAGCACAGACCGCCTGGTGTGTAGATTATAGGGAGACAGCTGGGAAGAAGGAAGGAGCCAGAGCCAGCCCAGGAGGCAGGTTGAAATGTGAACAGAAGCAAGTTGGTTACAGCTCTGTCTACAATTCTTTTTTTGTTTGCTTTTTTTTTTGAGATAGGGTTTCTCTGTGTAGTTTTGGTGCCTGTCCTGGATCTTGCTCTGCAAACCTGGCTGGCCTCGAACTCACAGAGATCTTCCTGGATCTGCCTCTGTCTACTTATAAGCAGGACAGATCCAAGTATAATAGGTCCCCCTTTACCCTCAGGAGAATACCCTGAGTATCTCAGAAAGTATCTCTAGAATCACAGACATACCTAGCCCTATGTGTGTGTGTGTGTGTGTGTGTGTGTGTGTGTGTGTGTGTGTGTGTGTATGTGTGTGTGGTGTAGCTTAACTTAACCTGGATTTGTTATCTCAGAAATGTAATTTTGCAGAATTGAGAGTAGGTAACTGAAACAATGGATACAGGGGAGAAACTATGACTGTGGAGAACCTTAAATGTGCCCAGTTTGTGTCAGGGGAGGGAGGGGAAGAATCGCTCTAAGGCTTTGGTCTCTATAAGCCAGGGCTTGCCTTGTAGGACACTAATAGCTTCTGTTTAGGAGTGGTACCCTGGTCGCTTGGCTGAGCTGGCAGCTTGTATGTCTGAAACCACAGATACACCTAGCCCGACACACACACCATGTTAGGGGCTACACTCCCATTAGAATGACATCTGTCCTTCAGGCCTGGCCACTAAGACATTGGGAAACACACTCCGTAGAAAGGGTCAGAGGCCACCAAACCCCGGAGTGCCTGTTGAGAATGCTGGATCTAGACCACAACCTTCCTGGAGAAAAAGTACCTGTTTGCTCAAGAGGGGTACTAAGAAAGGACAAGATGTAAGCCTGGCTTCTGTGTGTGGTGGTGCATATCTGAAATCCCAGCACTTGGAGGCTGGGGCAGGAAGATTCTCAGTCTGAGATCAGCTACCAGTTGAGCCTGAGGTACAGAGTCAGACCTGAGAGAGAGGGAGGCAGAGACAAATGGGCTTCATGAATCCCCTGAAGAGCTATGGAAGGAAGTAAAGCAGAAACAATGGTCAAGGGGGTCCTGAGAGATGTGTAACGTGGGTTCAGGACAATTTGAACATACACTACATAAACCAAATGCATAATATAGACCCATTTCCTAAAACATAAATTGAATTGCCTCAGCTTTGCACAGGACTAATTATATAGAAATTTATATAAAACAAGGAAAATTAGTAGGCAGCAGAGAAAAAAAAGAGAGCACTCAACGCTCATGTATATATTTTGAAAGTTATGTTTCCTGGCCTTTGAAACAAGACTTTAGAATTCACCGACTGCCACAGACTTCAAGCTATTTTTAAACAGGCATGTTAACTGGGTAGCCAGCAAATCCATTCATCATTGGTTCTCTACTACAAACTAATAGGCAAGCTGTCCATGCAATGTTGGCTATAAGGAGCTGATTCCCAGATCAACATCATACACTATGGATGAGGCTCAGCAGCAAATGACCTGTTATCAGCTGGTGGTGGGGTAGATACCAATAATCCTAGTACCTAGATGGTGTGAGCAGGAAGACAGTGAGTTTTAGGCCAGTCTGGGATACCTAGGAAGATGCTGTCTCAAAACAGAACAAAAGGCCAATTCTTTCTCTCGTATATAGAACACACAGAGCTGTCCTATGAGGATCATATGACACCTCGTTGTCATACTTCTCTTTCTGTCTCATTTGAACATTTCTCTTTGCACATTTCTGGGGACTGTGCTGAGTCATTTATGTCCATTAAGAATTTCATTGTTGCCTGGTAGCAGTGGCACATGCCTTTAATCCCAGCACTCAGAAGGCAGAGGCAGGTGGATCTCTGTGAGTTCAAGGCCAGCTTGGTCTACAGAGTGAGATCCAGGACAGGCACCAAAGCTACACAGAGAAACCCTGTCTTGAAAAAAAAAAATTCATTGTTATACTGGTAACTCTTAAGACAATAAAAAGCTTTCTTTCCCTCTGAAACTTACACTGGACAGATGGCTGGGAGGTTAAGAGCAATGGCTGCTCTTGCAGAGGACCTGGGTTCTGTTACCAGCACCCACATGGTGGCTCACAAAGGTTGTAGCTACAATTCCAGCACATTAAGTGTCCTCTTCTGTGGACACCAGGCACATTCATAGTGTACATACATACATTCGGGAACACACACACACACACACACACACACACACACACACACACACACACACACACACACGAATACATCTTCAAAACTTTGATAAGCAAAAGGTTAATTTTGTTATTTTCTTGGGCCATGCATCAAACTGGCATGGGTGGTGTCCTCCCGTACTCTCCTAAATGTGTTTTTATCACAGATCCTAATTGATAAGGAAAATAGAGATCAGGTCAAGGTTTAAACTTCTCTATGATCTGCGACAATACTAAGCATACAGGCAATGAGTTCACGCTGGGATGCTGGACTCCCCATCAAGCTGCAGAAGCCTTCCAGCTGGAAAGGTTGCAAGATTTGAATGAAAGATTTGCTCAATCTCCCTTTTCTACTAGCAGTTAACAGGGGGAAAGGCATGAAAACACCAGCACTCTGCTTTCCCTACGTTTGGGAGGGTCCATCATCAGCTTCTTCACCTCTGCCCATTACTCTCTGAATCTGCTATGGCTGGGGTGAAGTTCACCAATGTACCCGTGTTGCAATGGCTGGAGTGAGTTCCACCAAGGTGCCCACGTTCTTGACAGGCCACTACTGGGAGATGACAGAACATTTAAGAAGTGGAGCCTAGTAGGAAGAACTCATGCCAATTAGGATGCTGCCTTGGAACAGACACTGACTGGGATCCAGCCCCTTTATGTCTGTCTCTCTGTCCGTCTGTCCATCCATATCTCTCTATATATCTATCTATCTATCTATCTATCTATCTATATCTATATCTATATCTATATCTTTTCTCAGCTCCCATGAGGTAACCAGCTGCTCAGCCATATGCCCTCACCTTGTTGCCCTGTTTTGCCAAAGGCCCCAAAACACAGTCCAGATGATGTTTTACTGAAATCACCGAGGTGGTGAGCCAAAATGCAGCCTTTTTTCTTCACTTTCATTTTTGGAGATTATATCATCATCACATTGTTTTCCCCTTCCCTTTCTTCCCTCTAAATCCTTCCATACACCCCTCCTTGCTCTCTCTCCAATTCACCGTATCTTTTCTCATTAATTGTTCTTCAATACATATTTGTATGTGAATATACATGTATATCCTTAACTTCAATTTTAAAGTTGATTTTCTTAGTATGTGTTATAGCAGCATAAAGCTAACACAGCTTGAGTCCAGTCACACCTCCATTTTCTCTATACAAGGGTGTTTAGAAAATTTTTCCATTACTGGGACAAAATAACTGAGAAAACCAACTTAGGAAAGAGTTATTCATTTAGGGCTTCATTGCTTTTGGACATGCAGCAATACAGAAATACAAAGATGTCATAGCAGGAGGGCATGACAAAGGCAGGCTGCTCATCTCATGATAACCAGAAAGCAGAGACAAAAAGAGGGAGCACAAAAGAAGGTTCTGGAGAGGATACACCACCCAAAGGTGTCCCCATGACCTACTTTCTGACACTAGACCCCATCTCCCAATTATCCATTCCAGAGTACCCCAGTGTTGAAGTTAGCAGCCTCATGATCCAAGTGCTGCTAAATGGTACCAACTCTAGACCTACTTTCAACATGCAAACCTGTAAGGGACATTTCATGCCTAGGCCATAGCATAGGGCTATGTTTTATAGTGAATAATGGATATGTAAAATTGGACTGTTGCAACAGCTACAGATGGTCTACTAGGGGAAAGATCATGGCCATCTCAGGCATGCAAGAAGGATGACTGAGTAGTTATGAGGTGGGAGCTGAAAGCCCCGAGGACTGAGGGTGTGTGCAGGGAGGGCCACAGGGAGAACAGCCCTGTCTTTTTAAAAGCCCATTCTTCCACTCATGGAGACACTAAGAGAAGGGTGCATGGTAAATTTTCCTCTTGGAAAATTCAGCACATAATGGCTTGCGATTTTTCTGAAATTTTTGCAATCTTTTTCTGTAATTTTTCAAACTTTGCATTATTTCCTTCACACAGAATCTCTGAATCCTGATCGCAGGTCTGTCGTATGACTACCAGTTATCCTGGGACTGGTCTGTCAAGCAAGGAGAAAACTCTAGATTGCTTCTTTTTTTTTAATGTAAATATTTTTCAATTGAAATATTCTTTGGTTGTCTTTATTTTAAGGTTAAAAGGATTTGTTTCCCCAGATGCTATGAGATGGAGTATAACATCTTCAGCATGACACACAGGACCCTTCAAACTGGGCTCAGGTTGTGTATGAAATGTGACCATCTGTCAACAACCCTTTCTCAATGTCCCAAGCCACAGACATTCCAATGATTTCCCACAGTAGAGGACGCAAGTCCCCAGGTCCTCTAGAGATAGAGCACAAGAACAACAGCAAGAGATGTGTGTCAGAGCAGTCTGGTTATTGTAAGCCAGATGTTTTACAGTTGTGCATGGCCTTTGCATCCCCACAGGACAGAGATGCCATCCCATGTCATCTGGACAGGCACCAATACCCTAAATGACTACCATGTCATTCAAAGCAGGAACACGGATGACCTGTCAATGGTTACAAGGCCTGGGGAACCATTCAAAGTATTTTTTAATTTCCTCTTTGGGAATCGCTATCCTAATTGCAGTGCATGTCTGCATGTATATATGTATGAAACAATATTTTGCTTACAGATCCTTGGTAGTCAGTTACCTTTTGCATTCACAGACAACATAACAAGAAAGCACCAGGAAGAATGGAGCCCACACCTGAGAATGCTTCTACTTGTGTAGGAAGTAGATAGAAATTCTAATACAAGCCGGGCAATGGTGGTGCATGCCTTTAATCCCAGCGCTCACAAGGCAGAAGCAAGCAAATCTCTGTGAGTTCAGGGCCAGCCTGGGCTACAGAGTGAGTCCCAGGAAAGGCGCAAAGCTACACAGAGAAACCCTGTCTCGAAAAACCAAAAAGAAATTCTAATACAGAGCCAGTAACCCAAGTACTTACCAGCTATGACTCCATTTTAACGGGGAAGTAAAGGAGCCGCCTTCCATCTAATTCAAGGACTGCTCACACTGAGTTATTTTATGGGTCCTCCAAGCCAACAGGTGTTACCAATATCCATTTTGCCAAATCTAAGACAGAGTAATTCCATGTAGGCCACCATGGGTTGCAGTATGCAAATTCAGGGCCCTGTAGTGACTTCTATGTTGGCTGTTATTGCTACCTGGGCTCTCTTGGAATGGGATGATACTTTTAGGCACATTCCCATTACCATGGATGTCTGAATTACACTATTGATTCTTTCTACTTCTGACACATCTTTAGTAAGATATCAACATGAGGAGATAGTGACCTCATTGCCTGATGAATATACTATTTTTCCACTGCACATTAAAAGCTATACTTTAACTTCCCACTAGTCTTTCAGATGCTTGATGATCAAGAAGTTGTTCCATCTCTTTATCCTGACACGAACTTCATTTAGATCTAGTAAACCACAAAACTGAAGATGCAAAGGATGAAATTAAGATGTTACCCTGGAGAAGCAGCCTTCCCAGACATCATTTCACACAAAAGGGATGCAGATGGGATTCATCTTTATCATGTTTATCATGTTAGGCAAGAGCTCTACCATGATGCCCCCACCTGACAGATGAACTTTAAGGGGTGGAGCACAGCATTGCTCCACAATAAACCAGGATGCACACAGAGGGCCTGGAAGTAGCGATTTCCTATTGAGAGAGGAAGGAGAATAACATGCTCAGATGAGTTCTCCATTTCCATGAGTTCTATGGCAGAAGGGGCCATCGGCTGCAGATCAAAATTATTCAGGAAAAAATATATAACTAAAACATATCAGACTTTTAAAAATCATTCTTCTCTGGAAAACTCAGCATAATGACTATTTCTATAGTATTTATATTGCTATAGGTATTATAAATAATCTAAGGACTATTTAAATAGACAGGAGGTTGAGCAATAGAAATGTATACATTTTTATATATGCCAACAACCTATAGATTTGGTGGCCTGAGGTGCAGGGGTCAAAAGCCCCCAGCAATAATAAGGACTCTCTCAACTTTCAATTTCATGCCTCACAGATGACCTAACAATCCTGTGTGTGCCATTATAGATATTAGATCCATCCTTAAGTAGTATCTTAAGGTTAGGGAGCTAGTCAAAGAATATTTTGGTTCTGGTACCTGAATTTTGAAGTGGTGCCAGTTTCTAATACTACATGCTTCTGCTCTCTAATGAAGTTTCAAGCAAAATGAGGCTAGGTTCTATTTCATTTTCTTTTCTTTTCCTTTTTTTTTTCCAGCCAGGATTTTCTGTCAGGATTTTAGATAGTGAATTTAACACAATTCCTATAAAAGTGAAGAACTTTTGAAGAAATGTAAAAGAGGAGAATATCAGCCTGTCATTATTTCTAACCTAACCAGAAGAAGCAGAGAGAGGTGTGAAGCCAGAATAGGAATTCCATAGAACTCTTCCCTTAATATGCTCATATTTTGCCAGTATCTCTGTGATGAAACACAGTAGCCACCCAGCCAAGGAAGAAAGCCAGTGACTAGAAAATGGCACACAAGTGTTCATTTCAAAGCAACTACGCCATGTCCTTTACCTAAGGGAATGGCTTTCTTTCATCATCTTGTGGTGCATAAAAACTAATATTGTCAGTTAAATTTTGTGTTTTGTGAAGCTTTTGCGGGGAGGGGAGGATCCTAACATGCATGCTAGTAAATGGCCAATTCAGCAACTTCCGATTCTGCGATCTAGGTTCAACAGAGAGAGAGAGATCATTTTACGGCTCCTTTTCTCTCCAACACCTGCTCTCATTAGCTCGGCTTCTTTGAATGAAAAGATAACCAGACTGAAAACTTAGTCCTACTGATGAACAATTACAAAATCAGTTTTCATTGAAGTTCAAAGCTGAAAAATCTGATTAGAAAACAAAACAAAAAAAACCTGCACCCTGATAGAAGCTGATGACCTTGGTGGACAACAGTGGTTTCCATGAGAATGAGTATGCACTAGGCCATTCTGAGTTCTTTGAAACTATGTCCTCCACCCCGCAGGTCCCCCTTTCCCTTGGCAAAAGCTCTTGGTGCCGCTGACACTTCTAATCAATTAAGATACTCTTATTTGTCACTGAGAAATTCATATTCATAAAACACAGTGAAGACT
Source organism: Onychomys torridus (assembly GCF_903995425.1). Lineage (NCBI taxonomy): Eukaryota > Metazoa > Chordata > Mammalia > Rodentia > Cricetidae > Onychomys > Onychomys torridus. The sequence continues at coordinate 22,090,594 of NC_050465.1, forward strand.
AAAAAGCCCAGATCAACTTCCTCACAGTCTGACCCACCAACAACCACCTAGCTCCGTCCAACTCCCCCTGAGACTTAGCAACACATCTTCCTCCCAACAGGATGCCCTGTCTTCTGTTGTTACTATTATTATCGAGGCCCTGGATCTAGTTAGTGCTGATCAGGGCTATGTCACCATCCACAACCTGTTGATCAGTATGGATGCTGGAAACCAAAGCCAGCATGTTCTGCATGCCGCTGGGAAAACACTCTGCTGCTGAGATACACCGGAGTCCAAAGGTGCACCTTTCTGATGAGCTGAGCGAAACACTGAACTGTGAAAGAAAGAAGAGGGGCTAGCGAGATGGATTAGAGGTTAAGAGCACTGACTGCTCTTCCAGAGGTCCTGAGTTCAATTCCCAGCAACCACATGGTGGCTCACAACCATCTATAATGAGATCTGGTGCCCTCTTCTGTTGTAAAGGCATATATGCAAGCAGAATACTGCATACATAATAAAATAAATAAATCTTAAAAAAAGAAAGGAATGAAGAGTCCTCCTTCCTTTCTTTGCATATGTTTGCTTTCCTAGGCTACTCCTGAAGCCAAAGAATCATCACGAGGTTTGCACATTGGCAGAAAAGCAAAGCACCTCACCAACAAAACATGGTAATTACCAGAGGGGCCACCCCACATCAACTTTCCCCTAGAGATCCATTTGTCCAACTCCACATGTACACGGCCAAAGACACTGGTCTCCTTTAAAGGGGACTGCGGAGAAGAACGGCAAGGTATGCATTTGTTAGCTGCTCAAAGAAAAACTCTGTGTCAGTATTTTTCCAATATCCAGAGACTATCTCCCTTTGGCAAACTATTATTTACAATCCAGCAGTTAAAACCCTCAGCCTTATTCGTTTTTGTCTTTTTTTTCACACATTTTTGAGATTATGCTGTCACATAGTGGACAGTTAATGGTCACTGCCAACTTGACTAGATTTGGGATCATGTAGGAGGCACACTCCTGGGAGTGTCTTTCAGTGAGATTTCAGAGACATTTAACCGGGAAGGGAAGATCCATCCTAAAAGTGGGTGGTACCAACCCATGGGTTGGAACCTCAGCCTGGATAAAATGAGGGAAAGGAAGAATGCTGGCTACCAGCGGCCATCTCGGCTTCCTGAACACATACACAATGTGATAGCATTACACCACCTCCCCATGACACGACAGAACGTATCCTTGTAAATGTTGAGCCCCAGATCAATCGTTCCCCCAGCTAAGTTGGTTTTTGTCAGGTGTTAGGCCTCAGCAACAAGAAAATAACAAAAGTAGATGGATCTCTAAGGGGTTGGCTTTCCTATGGTGCGGCACTGTTTATTGCATGCCACCCCCCACAGGCTCATTCAAATAAATAAATAAATGTACTAAAATAGTTAAAATAAAAACCCAGAACAGAGCCTCTTATGGTGGCACACCCCTACAACTCCAGCACTCAGCATATGAGACAGGAAGATAATGAGTTTAAAGTCAACCTGGGCTATGAAGTGAGAATCTATAAAAAGAAACCAAATAAATGAATGAGAAAAAGTACTCAAAAACAAAGCCTAGAACCTTAAGGCTCCATTCATTCCCCACCCCAAGTCCATGTCATTTCATATCTCTACTGAATCACAATGGACAGAAACAATCCAAGTTCTGTGGTGGTCCACAGAGGCTTCCTAGTGAGACCTTACTCAAGGTCAGAGAATCTGAGCTTGCTTTACTCAGCAAGACTGCATAATGGGATGATCTGGCCATGAGTGTAGTTAACAGGTGTTTGTACACTTGTCAATACTTTGTGATTTGATCTTGCAAGGGGAAGGTCTTTTGCATCTCCCCTTGGCATATTATAATAAGCCCTTTTGAATAAATGACTGGGTGACTGGGTATTGACCCATGGCCCTCCCGAACCTATCCTGTGTCTCTGTCTTTCTTATCATCTCTTTCTATCTTTCTACCTAGTATTTCCTCATTCCTCTTTCCTCCACCCAAGAACCCTTGGAATGGTGGGAACAGGTCAGAGCTGTATTTTGGCAGACCCTCACAGATGGCACCTGAAAGTGGAACTTGGATATGGAGGGTAAAAGAGAAGGAACACCACAAGTTAAGGGGCCATGCTTAGAATTAACTGGAGTGTGGTGGTATTCTTTTCTTCAGGAGTAAAATTGTAAATATAAAGAGTAGAGTAGTTAAAGTTAGGCTGCTGCAAGTACCTTTCTCTGCCTCTGTTTCTCTCTCTCTCTCTCCTCCTCTCCTCTCTCTCTCTCTCTCTCTCCATTTATTAAGTTATGTTTCAAGTTGTAATAAAGTTTTGGTGAAGTTTGAGAAATATAGGCTTTAGGTATAGGGATATTGTGAAGGCTTAGATATAATAGAAACTTAGGGTAGAATAGATTTTCTCGAATGCCAGACCTGGGACACAGAAAGCAGTGTCCGGGACCAAGAAGCCACTGGAGACTTAGAAGTCCAAGAACAAGTGGCAGCTTCAGAATCCCCCACTGCAAGCAGTGAGAGAAGCAGCTGCTCCAGCCAGACATCAGGCAGCTGAGACCCTTGGGGCATCATCACAGCACAGACTGCCAATGCCAAGAGACAGCATGAGCAACCAGGGTCTGCAAGCATTCTGTAGAGATGAGAAGAAACTGTGGTGAGGATAGTGTAGTCAGTCAGGGTTCTGGTGAGATCCCTAGACTGATATGGCTTGAGGCTAGGCTCAGCTCAATCTTGACAAGCTGAGCAGAAATGCTGCAGGAGAGGCAATCGCTTGGAGAGTGCAGCAGAGACTTCAGACCCCAGCAGCCAGAGCAGGTCTGTTACCAAAAGCTGGAGTCCCTGGTGGCTAGGGCCAAGCAAGGGATGCTCAGGAAAGTGCAGACATAGAGCTGAGCAGGCAGTTGGAGGGTGAGCGTGCAGGATGCTGTGGCTGCTACATGAGACAAAGCCTTCAGAGAAAGATGCCCATGAGGCACACACCAGGAGGGCCAAGAAGCAGGCACCTCTGAGTTTATGTGTGTTCCAGGGACACTGGGGTCCTGGTGGAGGTAGGGCAGCATACCCCCAGGGCAGAACCATGACAGAGGTAGTGCTCCGAGCCCAGTAGAAACTCCTGGCTGACATAATGCTCAGTTAAGACATGATGGAACTCAGGCCAGCCTGGGCTCCCAGTGACAAGGGGAGGTAGAGTCATGTGTCTATCCTGAGGCTGGTATTTGGCTATGCAAGCAGGGCAGTGCAAGTTGAGTGTGGGGCCACAGGTGGAGCATGTAGAGGGACCCAAGGAAGCCATAGCTTGTAGTGGCTGGGAGGCACCTAGAGCCCTGTGGCACAAGGTGGTTGAGAGTCCTTGGGCCTCAGGACTGGGACTATAAAAGCCTGGATGGAGCCAGCAGTCAAATTCATGCAGCTTCTGTTTGCTAGCTTCAAACACATGCATGGTCCTTTCCTTTAAGAGACAGCTTTCTGCTTCATGCTGGTTGCTTTTTCAAAGAGGTCTGCACTGGCCAGCTAGTGTGGCACACACAGCTTTCGCTCTGGAGAAGATTGCCTAGTGGAAGGCTACTGACTGCAAAGCTAGGTTTCAGAGACACTTGTTTGAGCTAGATTATTGCATGCAATGGAACTGCAACAAGTTTTTGGTTGTGGTCTTTCTTCATATTTGGAACTTTAAGACTGGTATCAGAAAGCTTTCAGTGGAACATTAAGACTGGTATTAAAACTGACTTTTTGAACTTTTCAGACTGCAGAAATGGGACAATTTTGATTTCACCTATGCATATATGCTTTGTTAACTGTGGTTGCTCACAAACTGTGTAAAAATGGAACTGTTTATATAGAAATAGGGAAGTTTGCTTTTTCTACACAGGCTCAAGATGAAGCTTCAAAAAAAAAGTAAGGGGGAATTGTTATATTCCTCAGTGTTTTTAATTTTTTTGAAAAAAAATTTCTCGTTCTGTGTATGGATAATGTTAGCCTATGTTAATATGCCTTATGTTTTGTTATCAAGAAATGCAAATAGTTTTACTAAGACATTGCTTTTGGATGTTTGTTTAGGAAATCAAATAGTTCTATTATAAGTTTACTTTTGGATGTAAGTTTGTGAGAATTATAATTGTGTATAGTAATATTCATACTAGAATTATGGTGTTAACCTGTTAATGTTAATGGTATGGTGATGCTAAGGAGTCTTTAGATTTGATTCAGTTGCATCAGGAATTTACTGATTTGTTTGATGTGGTTGCATCAGGAGTTGATTGTTTTTTTTTTTTTTTTTTAAAAAGGGCTTTGTACAGCTAAGACTGCTGTAGTTATCTTAGATCCATTCAAAAATGTCATTCCATCTTTGTCATCCTCTACTCCTTTACTAGGAGGTATAGCAGCCATAAGGAGCAGGAGTGTTGCACAATTATTTCAACCATTTGCAAGCTCTTAGCAGAAAAATAGCTTTAGAGTTGCATGGAGTTGTTAGGCTCTGTACTTTCCCTTGCCAGAGGCTGGTAGTCAGGGATGGGTAAATCGTTTTTTGCTAGCTGTCAACCTAATACAGAGTATATTTTGTGGAAAGTGTGTCTTGAAGACAGGTAAGAATGTCTGACTTTAGAAGATACCCTAAGACTGGCACAGTCCATCTGAGGGGGTCTGAGGGACCCTTTATATTATTAAGAAGGGCAAACTATGGTGACTCACAAAGGCTTCCTAGTGAGACCTTACTCAAGGTCAGAGAATCTGAGCTTGCTTTATCCAGCAAGGCTGCATAGTAGGATGATTTGGCCATGGGTATGGTTAACAGGTGTTTATACACTTGTCAATAGTTTGTGCTCTGATCTTGCATGGGGGAAGTCTTTTGCCTCTCCCCTTAGCATATTATAAAAAGCCATTTTGAATAAATGACTGGGTGACAGAGTATTGATCTAGGTCCCTCCTGAAACTATACTGTGTCTGTCTTTATTATCACCCCTTTCTATCTTTCTACTAATATTTTCTCATTCCTCTCTCCTCCACCCAAGAACCCTTCAAAAGGTGAGAGCTGGTCGGAGCTGGACTCCAACAGACTCCCACAAAGTTTTCACTCACTTCTGACACATGGGAACATGAACCTCCCCTAAGCAATGGCCATCTGGGTTCCATTCACTATATAGCTCTTGCGCCATGTGCACATGTTTCTCTCTTTGTAAACAAGAGACAATCTGACTGCCTATGCTGCAGCAACCTGGGAAAATGTAAACGAATATAAAATGGTGTTTAGGAAAATATCCAATATGTAGCTTATCAAAAGCCAGCACACCTTAGCAAGATGCAGGCAGCCCTGTGGACTATGAGAGAACCCCTGAGGTTGCCACGTCCAGTGACTCAGTCACTTGCTTCCATACTTTGTTCTTTGTTTTTAGAGTAAAAAGACATCTCATTGTCAACTTCTGTCACATGCCCAGACTGTTCTTTGAAGATGCTTTTCTATGTGTCTCACCAGCATTCATGGTCACAGCCACTAAGATGTGTAGATATGGACCCACAAGCCAATTCATTATTAGAGCTAAAAGTAATGGACTCAAAGCTGCACAAATGCCTTCTAGTTAAAAATCATGTGCCTGGAACAATGCAGTAGCACCTGGATATCAGCACCAGAACCTCTGCATTAGCACATCTACACCAGCAATTCAATAAGTAAAATGCTTGCTTTGTAAACATAAAGACCTGAGGAGAGTGTGGAGGTGTGCACTTGTAATATCAGTACTGGAGAAGCACAGACAGGTGGGTCCCTGGGGCTCACTGGCCAGACTGCCTAGTCTACTAGGTGAGTTCCAGGCTGAAGTGAGACAGTATCCTAAAAACAAACACACAAAATGAAAACAAAGTGACTGGCTCCTGAGGATGACACCTAAGGCTGACCTCTGACCTCCAATGCATATGTACACATATATACCCAAACACACATGCCCACAACTAAAAATAAAGAAAGAAAATGATGTGTGATCAATTTGAGCCTCATTGTCTCTGGTGCTAATGCAGGAGGTAAGGCTGCAGTGCAGGAAGGAGGCCTGAAGAGAATGTCATTGAAGACCACAGGAGAAGAACCCTCTGTGACCTGCCACATTCTGTCTCCACTAGAATCCCAAGCTCTTTCCCCTGCAGTCATGGGCTACGAGGTTAAACTGAAGTGGAATGAACAAAATCTAACAGCCAGCCACTGGAGGAAAATCTGTTTCACAGTCAAGAGGAAAAGTCAGATGGATCTGGGTACAATATATTCCACAAAAAGAAATTAATGAGATGGTGCCATCTCAGATCAAGCTGAGTCAGCCAGGAGCTTCTCTATGGTTGGAGAGAGGGAGCAACCTGGGAATGCTAAGACCCCTGGAATGAAATCAAGACAGAGACATTCCCGATAGTTTATAGAGAAACTTACACATTTACAGTCATTTCATTTCCTGAAGTTACATTGTTTCTCAAGAGAATAAATTGCAAGGGTTTTATTTTTTTTTTAAAGAAAATGAAAACATTTTATTTTTTTAAAGTAGGCTTACCCCTTCATATAAATTGAGGACATATTCCAAAGCTGAGCTTATTTAAGCCATATTTTATAACTAAAACAAGTGTCTCAGAGAAGAGTGGGGCACCTTTTCTCTTTCTTTGACCTATCTGGGAGCCAGCCTCTTGCTGCTAGGGACAGTCAAGCAGCCAGCCAGCACGGTGAAGCAATTCAAGTATTCCCATGGCGTTTCTTCTGACCAGCGACCATGGCATCCCAGAGTTTCCACAATGTGGGTCAAGGTCCAAATAAAGCATTAAAACCACAACCTTTGTTTCCAGGTGGTCCTGCTCTAAGCAAAACTTTTTACAGGCTGGACACAGCCCAGGCAGCAGCAATATGGGGACTGGAGGAAGGCAATGAAGAGGGAGACAAACCCAGACAATGTGACCCAGTGGCAACCTGCATCTACATATTATGAAGAATAAGGTATCTGGGCACAAATTCCTACTCAAGCAGATGAGCCACAGTGTGAATTTTTGTCTATTCCTACTTTGTCTGTTTGGCTCTCGAAATGCACTCTGATAAGTACTCACTCACCTTCTTCTGTGACAGAGGACACTTGTTCACACAGTGTTAACTCTTCAAGGGGATACTTCAATTGCACAGACTCTGGGGCCACTCATCAATCATGACAAGCTGACCATTCAGACTACCAAATGAGGATTCCTCACATTCTGGAAACATGGAGTTCATCATGTGCATTTCCAGGGTAGTCCTCCACAGTGTGTGCATTATGATAATTTGAAGTTACCATTAAACATCCCTCATGCCATGGGGAAAAAGCCTGAATGAAACCACAGCATCAAGGGAAATCAGCAGTTCTAGAGAAGGACACAGATGCTAACTGACATTTTTGGAGCCAAGGGATTCTGTGGTATCTGAAGTTAAATTATATCTTGTTGCTCCAAAGAGGTCCCCCAAATGAAGAAAACACTGTACATACAAGGAGAAAGGCAAGCCTTTGGAAGGCGGACTAGAATCAGCAGCAGGTCCACACATCCCAGCATGCTCAGGTGTTAGAATTAGAGGCTGGCAGGAACAGTTCAGGAAAGCTGCTCAGAGTTCTAAAGACAAAAAGAAAACAATGCTTCCTGATATATGAGGGGATAAAGGAACCCTGTCAGGGTGGGCACTCACTAAGCAAAAAAGTGTGACACAAAGTCCCCACCCTGCAATCTACAGCAACACAGCAGAAAACACCATAAGGACACTACCTCTACTATGGCTGAGGTGTCTGCTGCAGGAAGTGGGAGAGCCACAGTGCCCAGGCTAGGATGAGGAAATAAAAGAATCTCTCAGGGAATTTGACAATGACTCCTTCACATGCTAGAGAAAAACTGTCTCCTGGAGATCAGAAAAGAAAGGTTCTCACAAGGAAAGGGATCTACAATTTCATTCACAGCCCAACCACAAAATTTGGTTTCCTTGCTTTAGAAATGAAAGCAGTGTCTATTTTAATACAACAAACACATAGACCAAAGTGTCTTGGATTTTTAAGGGCACAGCGAAGCGAGGTCACAGCAGCTTCCAGAGTGACAATAAACAAACAAAATCCCACAGCCAACTGTTGAACCATATGCTTCCAATGGCTTTCCTTCTGCAAAAAGCCAATTCATCATTGGAACAAAATGCAGGACCACAGACTCCAGTCAGAAGGCACATTCCGGCGGCCATTTGTCAGCTCTCAAAAGTCTAAACAGAAGAGGCATCTTGCCTGAAAATGATAGACACGTTACCAATTTTAGCACAAACCCTGCAAAAATAGTGAAAAATGTGCTGAGGCTTCAGAGGCAGACTATGGGGGTGATCTCATAGCACTCATGTGACATTCTTCTAGAGCATCAAGATACAATACCTTCGGTGGCACACCTTTCCAAATCACTGTGTCTACACATATCTTCTGATAAGTAATGTATTTCTTAGTGAGTTATATGCATCTATTTTTAAATTTTAAAAATATATTTTGGTGCTGGCAATGGGACTTAGGGCCCCACTACTCGGTGACAACCCCCACTCCACCCCTCCATGCATTTGTTTGCCTTACAAGTTAGCCACAGCCTACATTAAAACTCAAGAAGGCTTCTGATGCCAACCAGTGATCTTGCTTGCAATGTTAACTTCAAGTTCTGAAAATAAATATATTATTGCATTGGTCTAAGACGGACATGATAAAGGAGATAGAGCTGTTCCCTAAGGGTTATGTTTCAAAGTAAAATATAAATAACCTTTGGCAATATTTAAGACCATGGCTGCACTCCACAGTACAGATAATCAATAACTGCCAACTATAATCTAGCCCTTCTCGAAAATAGAAAGAGTGCGTGTTTTCCCCACAGCCTAAGCAAGGTAAGATTGTGAATGTCCAGAATACTCAATAAACTTACATTTTCCTGATCTGATACCAAAAACTGAGCCTAAACATGACTCAGAACATGACAATATACTCAGCACAAGCATTACAGGACAGATGATTATCATCTGTGCTTAAAACATTTCAGTGGAGTTAAGAGATGCAGTATGAATGCCTCACCCTGCCCCATATTCCAACAAAATGCAGTTTTATTCAGTTTTGTTAGTGACTGGAAATTCATGGTAAGTCAGCCTGATATCAAAAGGAACCATAAACAAATGCGGGCTCACGTGACTAACAAGTACACCGGCAACAGTACTTCTGGGTACAGGATAAAGGAGGGCTACACAGGCTGGCTCTAACAGACTCTATCATTCTTCTCTGCCCTCCACTGGTGGCCTTCTGCTTAGACAGCGAGACTGTCAACTGGACCCAAACCACACTTCTTCAAGGCCCCTAAGAATACAGAACTGGCATCTGCCTGTACTGTGTCTCACCACTCTTTCTGACCTGATGGTCTCAGTCTCTCAGTGAGTAACTACGGTGAAAGGATGATAGGCAATTCTGTGGATATGAAGCAGTGACGTCAGATACACAAGTTCAAATCAAGTATCAGGACTAAGGTGGACAGGGGACACGGAGACTGACTGGCCACCTGTCAGTGACTCTGACCCGCTTCTACAGCTATAAAGAGGTGATCCTCAGGGAGAATGTGGCTCTCAGCACTCAAGGCATAGGACATTTACCATATCCTGTTCTATCCAGTTTATGAAAACAATAAAATAAATTCTACCTGTGTTCCTCAGATTATTTCAGATACTGTGGATTAAGGTATGTCCTTCTGCTTGCTAAGCATGCACACCACCACTCCACTGAACTTTACATTCAATCTAATGAGATTTTAACTCCCAGGAGTTGAGAGGAGTCCCAGTTAGCGCCAAGCTAACCAAAACTTTCACAACCTCAGAAGGAAGAGAATGCTATTCATTAAATCATTTAATTACCACTTGAAGATAAAATGAGGGAGAGGAGAGAAAGGACTGGGGGAGAAAGGTGTGTGTGGGAGAGAGTTAGTCAAGAAGTAAATCCCAGGCCAGGAGATTCTGCTACAAAATTTCTATTCTATTGAAAAGCTTATATTTCCCGGGACTCACAATTACTCATATTAGGGTCTAACTAACGATCTTGCAGATCCTGTATAATAATGCCCTGGGATTCATAAGTCATCTTGACTTAAGATATGTTCAAAGCCTATTTGAGCCATGGTTTTGTAATTTCCATAACACAAAGCTGTGTTTTATTTACTTCCACACACAGATTTCTATTGATATTCCACATATCCATAAACCCAGCATATAAGAATGCCACTTTAACTTGGCAGCTTAGCTCAGGCCACCCATCTCTGAAGTACAAATACCTTGATTAGTTGGAACAGAACATGCTTGTCTTTTCCTGGATAGAAAATGTGCGTCTATTGTTATTGTGAATGTGAAGAAAGTGTCATCGTGAATTCTAAGGCAGGCAAATTATTATGTCCACAGATACAGGTTTCCTGAAAATATTATGCACAAAACATCTCTAACATTTATGTATGGGTTTTTTTTTGTTGTTGTTGTTGTTTGTTCCACTCAAAAAGAAATGCGTTGAACCAGGAAAGAATTGTCACAAACATCACTATTATCATTATCTTTATTCAGTTTTCCATTATTTATGATAAAAATGGTACAGATAATCCACATAGAGGATAATCTGAAAACCATCTCATTTTGATTTGAAATACAATTTAGTATTTACAGTAAACATACATATTTGATATTGTAGGAATCAACGACACCAAATGTGACCTAGCCAAACTTACTAAAGGCCAGACAAAAAAGACACACAAGTGTTCCTTATTGTAACATTTATTTATCTCTCTTAGACACCTTTACACATCAATGCTCTCACTTATCTTTAAAGAGCAGTAGATGGATGTGGCATGGCATGGCTACATTTATAATTCAGCTTCCCTAGTTGGCTCCCAATATTTGTTTTCTTCTTCATTAGTACCTTCCATGATGCTTTTTTTCCTTCTTGGTGGATTCAGCTTGACATGACTGCGCCATCTTAAGTCGGCTCTCACATAACTGCCCTTGAGTTAAATGGTTTTTCTTCCCCAGTAACTTCTCAGATACCATAAACAAAAAGCCATTAGAGTGGTATGTTGGCCTTCACACAGGACCTTGTCTGAGGAATCTCCCTGAGGTCTTTGACAATCATTGAGATAAACCAGGAATATCCCAGCATGGATGAAGTCATGTTTGTCTTGACCATTATGGATCTCTTTCTGACCTCAGGTTTTTAATCCACTTAGTTTTATTGCTATCCAGAAACATCCTGGGTGTTCCAGCCTTCTTGAGCCTCATGCTTCATGATGGAGGGCTCATTTCCAAGGAAATCCTAGGTTCTCTCAGAATATGACCTACTCTACACTAGAAAAACAGCATCCTTTCAAAAGGGTTAGGCACAGAGCACTCACATCACTTCCTTCCAAACTCGGCATCACTCATGCTTGAAGTACCTTCTATCCAAGAGAAGTAGACATGGTCAAGCCACATGTTTGCAGAGGTATCACACATAGTCTGGCTGGAAAAGCCTTCCATTCTTGCTGCTTTGGGCTTTCAATTTCCCCTCTGACAAACTTTCCTTGGTGTTACACGTTATAACTGCATGGCTACTGGATGCAGCTACTCATCAAAATCATGAGTAAAGAGTGAAGCTTTTCAAGCTCAGGTCCCGTCACCATTTGATTTTAGAAACTGAGTTAGGATTAAGTCTTAACATGCAGTATTTGCACACATGCACAAGTACACACACAGAAACACACATGCATACTTACTTAAAAAAAACTTCATGAATATTCCAATGGTCTTCCACAATGAACAATTAGTTACTTGCATTTTGGGGAAAGAGACTAATAGCATGCCTGTTCTATTTTATGAAAATACATTTTCATAAAATAGAAGGTCCCCTGGTCCAAAACTCTTCTCAGAGCATGTAAAGGGTAAAATTCCCTGTGAAATGACATGTTGCCCTCTCCTACCATGAACAGAGTCTCACACAGGTCCCCTGTGGACCTGAGTTCTCTGGCCATTGCCAGGCTGATGAGATGTTAGCCAGTAAGGAAGAGAATTGGGTGAGCTGTGAGTTGTCCTCACTTGACACAGGTAAAATAGCAACGTTAACCTGAACACGATTTAGCCATTAGTATGATGAAGTGAATGAATATTCACAGAGCCGTTATAATGTCCAGAACATAGTAAATACCCATTATTACTGCCTCTTGGGGGTTACTCCAGAAAAACGTAAGCTTCAGGGATTTCCCTCTGCTCTGATTACTGTTACACACCCATCCCTAGCATGTTATTTGCCTTCATTGAACACACAGGGATACATGCTGTGACCAGAGCAAAGAGACCAAGTCTTGGTCTGAGGAATTTGGGAGGAGCACACAGCCAGCACCAGTTCCTAGATCCGCACAGATCCACACACACCAGCCCACTTCTACCATGCAAATGGAACCAGTTGGCCTTCCCATCCACGTGCCCAGTTAACATCTTTTCCCTCTGTAACATCCTCATTGCTCCAAAATGCCTGGATGTAAAGCTAACCTAAACAGCCCTTCAGCAGTCCCTCAGACTAGACATTCCCCAGTGAGGTTCTTCCAGATGACTTTTGGCTTATACTCCTAAGCCTAACCAAGTTCTTGGCCATTCTGTTTCTTAAACAGCTAAGCTTCAGTGCACAGTATTACCGGACCTCATCTGAACACGTGAACATCACTCTGTACCTTGTGACTCTGCTGAGGCACTGGGATGCTTGGACTGACCACTAAGGAAACAGCCTGAACAGGCCCCCTCTTTTCTCTTTAGGCAAACTGGTACTAAATTTTGAACACTCTGCAGTGTTCAGTATTCTGGCTCCCTACCACTCTTCTCTAGTCAATTTCCTCCCTTACTATTCAGATAGAAACCCTGGTCCTGACAGTTGTGATGGCCACTCCACATGCACTACACCATCCCTTCTACCCACTGATGCAGGAGAAAGCCCACTTCACATCTGAGAAACACACAGACACTTGTAAGTATTAAGTAGATGCCCATGAAGAGAACAGAACATCTGGAAACCCTCGACAGTAGTTCAATACATGACCTATCCTCAGCCCCTGCTCAGAGGCATCCTTGGAGACCCTCCCCTCCCAAGTGTACTTCTGCTGGGATAGAGTTCAGATATATATGGCCCTGGTCAAGAGAAGAGGCCACGGTCTGTGAGACAGTGAGACTCTCTCCTCTCACTACATCTCAAGAGAGCTAACTGCATTCTACCCATGGTTTAGAGCATGCTTTGTTTTTGTTATAAATGGCAAGGCAAGGCTGTTAGCTTTAGTAACTAGAAAGGAAAACTGAAGCAGCCATATTACAAATGTACCTTGCTGACAGGAGCAGTCCACTAGCTACTGACAGGAATAGGAAGAAGGAAAAATAAAGAAGAAAACACTCAGTTACAGAGACAAAGCCAGGTCTAGTAAACACCAATCAAAAACACCAACAACTACACAAATACAGCTCAGCCACATGGCTTGGCTGTGAGGCCCAAGACTCCACAGTATTGTGTCACATGTTGTAGGTGCAGAGCAACTGTGCAGATTGGTATTGCCCTGTGGGTCATGGGCCATCCTATGGCTGAAAGAGTCTCAGATCACATGGCCTATGTGACGATGGATTTATCCAGTCACCCAAGAGAGAAACAGTCAGGAATGGTAGTACACACCGCAATCCCAGCACTTGAGAGGCTAAGGCAGGAAGGTCATGGGTTTGTGGCCATCCGGGGCTACACAAAGAGACACTGAAAGAAAGAAGACAGGAAGGAGGAGGAAGAGGAGAGAGGAGAAGATAGGAAAAAGTGATGGTGAAGCAGAAAGGGGATTTCCCCTCCGGGTTCTCAGCCCGGCATCTCTGGGAAGGCAGAGAGGGCTGAGGTGTCTCTTCACATAGGGCTCTGACAGAAGTTCTCAGTCACACGTGGGGAATCCAGAGCATGCACGGGCCAATGGTCTACATCACCAATGGTCTGTTAGTCATTGTCCCAGGATAGCTAGCCATGGGAGCCTTGACAAGGGACAAAGTCACTGCTACCAGAGGAGCTGAGGGGTGGCTACACCCAATCCTTGATTTTCACCAATGAACCTGTTGTCCAAGAATCCAAGGGTGATGACAGAAAAGCAGATTCAGAAAGAGGGTAAGTCCAAAAGGTAGCATTGAGTTAGGTCTTTCAGGTCCAGGTGGGTCACAGGAGATGTCTAGACACTGGCTTGGCACAGGACCTCATGAAAGCTGGTAGTTGACACTCACTGCTTACAATAACCTGCAAGTGTTGAATACCCCTTCATTGCCTCTGGCCTTGAGTGGGGAGAATGACTGGTTCTAGGCAAATATGTTGTCGGTGATTAAAATGAGTGCAGAGTTGTGTGTGGAGATCTGAGCTAGCAACTAAGGTGGCAGAAGAGACAGATAAAGACACCAAACTTTTACCTAATTAGAGTTACTCTCTGGGCATCCACAGATCCAAGGGGCAACTGAGCCCATTTGGGCACAAGTAACCTCTATGTCCCTGCTATACTACATCATGAGCTTTCTCTGAAGGAAAAAAAAAAAGTCACAAGTTTAGGTGCTGCTGGAGACACTAAAGATAACTCATGACAGAGTCTAGGCAATGCACAGAAAAAGATAGCAGAGAACAGATCTCAGTGAAAGAAACAGTGTTAGGAACCTCATTCTCCCAGGCTGAGTTACTGTATTCATCAGATCAGCTGTGATTAGCAGCCTGGGGCTCTTAAAAGCTGGACCTGTGGTTGATGGTCCTCACCAAAGAAGGGCAAGTCCTACAGCATCAACTGAGATCCCAGCCACTCCGTTATTCTGGTTCCACCATCCCAGCTGCATGTCAAACATGGAGCTGATCACAGACTGGGAGGAACTGGAAGGGACATGAGGAGAAAGGCAGGGCCTTACCTATGCAGCCCTTAGGAAGTCACCATCTATGCCAGGGTGGCTATTTGGTCATGGAGCCATCTGGATGTTGCCTGTTCTCTTGGTGAAGAACCCTTCACCCATGTTCTTGAAAGTAGGCCCAATTAATTCACTACTTCCCCAGGCTGGACATGAACCTGCATATCACTTGGATCTGCTGCTGATGCCCCATCTGTGGCAAACAGACATGTGTATACACCTCCCAAGAAAAGCCCAGTAATAACTACAGCGAGACCTGGATGGAGATGGATCTGAAAGGTAACAGGGGATAGGGCTGACTAGCTAGACAGGGACTCTGCAAAGGGCAGAACAAGGGGCACTTGGTGCTGGACTCTGGTGAGATCCCGTGAGAAGCCAGGGCAGGCAGATTCAGGAAGCAAGCCTCACTCTGGGTCGTGGCTTGGGACCTAGGCTCGAATCGAAACACATGTGAAACCTTCTCATCCTCTCCCACATTTCCACAACTCCAGCTTTCTGTCTGCATATGAACTCGTGCAGCTTCCTGCTCCAAGGCCCTGGCCGAAGTTCAGAAATGACGCCCTAACAACACAATTCTCTAACACACCAAGGACCTCGGAAGAAGAAGAAAGTGGAGGTGGCAGAGGCGGCCTCAGAGCCAAGCACTTTCTAACCTCTTCTTGTTCCTCCCAGCCACATGCAGAAGGGGAGCTTTCCAAGGTCATTTGTGTGACTAGGAAAACTTCTGGAAGCAATTCTAAACTCTCCCTGGTCAGCCATCACCACTCCACAGCCAACTCTCTAGTGGGTCATTCGTTTGATTGATAATGAATTGTGCAGTGGAATCTCACTCTGTAGCATGGACTGGGCTGAAATTCACTATGTCATCCAGGCTGGCCTTGAACTCATAGTGATCCTCCTGCTTGTGCCTTCCAAGTGCTGGGATCATAGGCATGAACTACCATGCCCAGCGTCCATTCAAGAGACTCTCTGGGGGCTTTGGATATATCATAACACACCTCTGTTCCCAGAGGTCCTGTCTTGAATTCCTGCAGCTAACCACTTTGCCTCCTTTCCTTCCTCTGAATGGGCTCTGGGGGTCAGGTAATCATACTTTGGGCCCCTCTTGCCTTTTTCTCTTATAACTCTGCCTGTTGCTGAGCCTTTCCAATGAACCTTCAGAAGGCGAAGGGGATGTCTTCCCTTGCACCTCTAGGCCTTTCAGCTGGGCAGACACCATAGTAGATTCTTCCTTACCTCTGCTGTCCCTGTAGGGAGGGTAAGGAAGAAAGAGGCCACATCTTTGGGTTATCCAAATATTATATCCTGAGGGCTTGTCATGTCCCCGAAGACCTCTTGGCAGCTATGGCTGCCTCTACAAGCTCAAGCCGGACAACATTCCAGAATGGATGGCAGGGATGCATGAGGCTGAACCTCTAGCCGAGGGTTTACTTGCAGTTGACAGCAGCTAGAGGTGGGAAAGTCGGTTTTCTTTAGGGGTATGGCCCGTGACTGTTCTATGGCCCTGCTCCTGCGAATGCCCCCACAGCCATATGAATTTAGGGAGCATTAACTGGACTCAGTGGGCTACTAAAAAACAAATAAAAACAAGATATGAACATTGGGAGGAAATGTGAGAAAGGGTGGTTCAGAAGGAGCTGGAAGGAGAGAGCAGTTGGTAGATATAAACTAAATAAATTTGGTATCAAATGCTGTTCCAATGCCTAGGGCAGCTATCCACTGTGCTCTGGATTTAGGCAGGTCTAAAGGTAAGGATATAAACCTCCCATCACAATGAGAGGACAAGGCAAACAAAGAGCAATTCACTGATCTAGGTGGTGGGACATTTGTCTCGACCTGGTAGGCTGAAGTATAAAGAAGGGAGGAGGAGAATCATTATTAGTCTCACTGGCAGAAGAAAATGAAGCAAATGTGGCAAACGTACTAAAAGCCCTGATCGAGAAGTAACAATATCCAAAAAGAACCAAGAAAACTGACAATAGCTTCTTAACTATTGAGATACTCTTAACTTCCAGACTGCTTGGAAAAGGAAACAGATGAGTAAGCAGAAACTCTAAACTAGTTGAGAAGAGGCAGTGGCATTCTCCACCTGATAACACTAGGAAACATCTCCATCAAAGAGGGGGAACAGCCAAGGAGAAGGGAAACCAGTTTGCTCTGAGGCTGAAGGCAAATGATCTGCAAAATTCCTGTACAGATCTGACCTGTGAATGTGAGGTCACAGGCAGGCACTGTGCTCCCTGGCCCCATCAGACCAGAAGAGCTGTCCTTTCTGGCACCAATTTTCCCAGCCTGTGGTCAGCAACACAGTCCCTGCGGGTCACAGGCATCTTACTCCAGTGACAGCAGTGGCAGTCACACTAACTCCTACGTGCCCTAGACCGGCACCAAGGTGCTAAGACTTCTGACCCCAGTTGGGCTGCCACAGAGGGTACCACCCATGATGCTGTTTTAACAAATCAGAATAGCTGAAGTGCATTCCTATACAGGCATGCGTTATTGCATACAGCAGATTTGAAAGAGTGTGGAGATTGCCTTAATTACTGGGTTGTTTTAAATCCTGAACAGGGCTGAGGAACTCTTTGCTATAGGAAAAACCATGACTTACATTTTATTTCCTGTGCAAGTGTATAACGGACACTAAAGTTCTAGGAAGGGGCTGGGATGTCACTCAAAAGCAGGGTATGTGCTGAGCCTGCACAAGGCCCTGGGTTCAATATTTAGCACCTGGACTAAAACGAACAGCAAACAACAACAACAAAATAGAACCTAGTCTTTTAGGGCATTTCTGTTGATAATTTTTAGATAATGTATTAAGATTTTAGGAGTGACCACTATGGATTTCTTTAAAGTTAATTTTATTGCAGAGTATCCATAGGATCAGCTAGATCTGGTCTTACTCAACAATAATTATTACCACTGTAGGCAAACAAGCTAACAAAGGCCATCTCCTCTCAAAGAAGGTTCCATTTCCAATCATTTCAGTTGCTGGACTGAGTCACCATCAGCCTTTATACACATTTACATTGCCTACACCAACTGGTTCCTCCTGATAATTGTGATTGCCACTCCATCTATACACTGGTTTTAAAACTCATATCTGGAGTCAAAAGAAAGTATTGCATGTTTATTTCAAATGAGTGTCTTACGGAAATCCATAGATGTTTCAAATGAAGCAAGCCACTGATCCATGACATTCAAATTAAGTTTATGGAGAAAAACAGAATGAAAATCATGGATCCTGGGAGTAAAAAGAGTGATGCAAAATATGTCCATGTTTAAAACTTGATTCCTGAATCTAAATGATAAGAAGAAGACAGGAGAACAGTAAAGGGGGTATACTAGGGGTCGGGTGGAAGCGGGGAGTGGGTAAAGGGGGCAGGACGATGTGATGGAAGGGAGACAACCAAAAGAAATGAAACATGTATAAAAAGCATGAAGATAATTTAAAGCTTAAAATACCTTTAAGAATAAAAAGAATAACTTTAAAATGTTGTGGCATTTATATACTTACAGTTTTCTGGAAATACCATCCTTTCCTTGCACTGTACCTTACAGTTTCCAAAGTTGCCGTGGCAAGTTACAAATACATAGGAGAAATACATCACTACTTTTTAAAGTTGTCTCGGCACTGAGACGAGCAGTGAGGTGGAACACTCGCCAACTATGAGGGGGGCCCAGAGCTCATTCCCTGGACTATGAATTCATCAAATAAATCCTTGTAGACTATAGACAAGGAGAAGCTTTGAGGAACACTAGTTGGAGGGTTTGGATGCCATGCACGGCTCTAGCCATGCCAACCCTGGAGCTCTTGTTTCCATGGCTCACACTCTTGTCAGAGAGACATCCCTAAGGAGCAGAGCACAATGTTCTACTTCTGGCCAAGGCAATGCTAGCCTAACCAGATACTCTCTGGAGAGAAAGCTCCACCTTCAAAACCTGAAAAAAAACACAGCAGCAAATCCAGCACAATTGACCAGCCCCTGAGACAAGTATGATGCAGAAGACACTCAGATTTCAAGGCTCTGGAATTCAGTCCACTCAGGGTTTGATCTGAGCAAAACAGGAAATACACCAAAATGGCTAATACAGTTAGTCTGGCTTATGCCCTTGGGGGAGTGTCCTGGCCACAGCCCAGGCAGTGCATTGAAGCAGAGACAAGTGGATCCCTTGAAATGAAGACAGAACGTGAGAGTTCAAGATCACATGGGTTTGCAAGGGACAGCACATGAAAAGACAAACCATAACATAGAGAGGGTACTTCTTGGAGGCCTGCAAGTCATTCCCAAGGCTTGGCTTTTAAAAATGTGGGGGGTTGAGAATCTGGCCATAGCCAAATGTTTTGGAACATACCAACAAAAATTTCAAACCAAGCAGCATCAAAGCTGAGGTACTCCTGAGAGCGTTTCCCATGAGGCTTCACTATGTCCTTGGTTAGGATGCCCACTTTCATTGTGCTTCACAGAGGCCATGAGACACCCAGGGATACAGCGGTGCAGATACACGGTTATCCATGTTCGAATGGCAGTGCTTTGCCTGCACAAAGTTATTCACTTTATTTTTGTGTGTGCATATGTGTGTTGAAGCACATGAGGAGGTCAGAGGACAACCTGAAAAAGTTGGTTCTCTCCATCCACCATGAGGGTACCAGGAATCAAACTTTGTCCTCATGCTTAGCAGCAAGTGATTTTTACCACTGAGCAATCTCACAAGGCCCCATCACTCATACAGAAATGTAACGGTTAAATTTCAGGGAAAAAAAAGACTTTTAGTATTTTTCTGCCATCATTCCTTATTATATAAATGCCAAATTAATATATCTTGGAATTGTACTGTGCTAGAATTTTGATTTTTAAAATGGCTGTTTCTGTTGGTGATTTGAGTTTCATGAAATATTATCAAATGAATTTTGGTTTTTAATAATAATTTTTAAATTGCTCTAAATATATGTCTGCCATTTTATATAGGTATTTATGTGACACAGTCTTCTCAGTGCCAATGGTTATAAAGTTAAAAAATTAATAAACCCTGAAAACAATCAGTGGGGATGGCTCTCCATCTTACAGCATCAAATATTTAGCCACAGTCTAATTGTTAGGTAAAAAGAAACACACACATCAAATTTGCATATTAATTTTCTTTGGTATTAAATGGAAAAATTATGTGTATGTAAGGATTTCTTTAAAAATAAATTTACAACTCATGTTCATTAAGTACTTGACTTACATATCTATTTTGCATACTTATATAGCTGGTGCCCTACAAAAAATTTCCAGCTGCAAAGAGGTCACAGATGGAAAAATTTTTAGAAGCCCTGCCCTAGAGTATTTAGTGGAGTGCAGGTCACTAAGAGTACTTAAAGAAATTCATCCCAAAGGATGGGAGGTTGCCCCACATTGCACCAGCAACAATGACCAGCAGTTGGTGTGAGGTGTCCACAGAACACAACATAGATCACGGAATCAAAGCTCTTCACCTCATAAGGGATAACCTTGTTCAGAAGGTAAGCTAACCGCATGTTGCTTCTACCTGATAAATCTTAAAGGGAACGATGGCAAAAATGACAGATTCAACTGGCTCCCAATGACTCATGTCATGATAAAAGCTCAGGAAAGGACATTGACAAAACAATACCCCATACCCAACACCATCTCATGTTGGGCATCAAACCAGAACTTGCCAACTATGTAAACCAATGGAAAATATGGTTCCCGATGAAGTGATAAGTCAATGTGTGTGAATCCAGAACTCATAGATTTCAAATTTGTAGTCAAGCACATATCTAGAGCACTAAGTTGGGACATGGGTAATATAAAGACTCAACTATGAAGGCCAGAGAGGAAATCATCGTGAGAGACAAGTTGAAAATGGAACATATACTAGATTGAAACAATTATAAATTAGTTTCTGCATGATAAAAAAAAAAATCAGTGAAGTTGAAAACACGGCAGTAGGAATTATTCAAAATGAGATGAAGAAACAGCGACTTAAAGATTGAAGGTGACCAAAGGAACCAACACTGGGTGCACACCTGGGTGCCCAACACATGGAAAATGAAGGAAGAGGATTTGAGGTACACAGAGATACCCCAACAAAGAAGCAAACACTGCACAGAGAACCAGTAACTGTGGGACTCTTTCAAGGGGCACCATGGGTCTCTAACTGGAGTTCGGAAGGAACAGGAAGAGGAGCAGACAGAAAAATCATTTGTATAAATGGCCATTTATTTTCTTGAAACTACAAACCACAGATCCAAAAAGTTCACAAAAGTGGACAGGGGCTGAAACTGCAGAAAGCCAGTTTCTCAGGCTGGAGAGATGTGACAACTATTAAACACCCTGGCTGCTCTTCTGGAGAACCTGGGTTCGGTTCCCAGCACCCACACTGAGTGGCTCACATCTGCCTTTAACTCTAGTACCAGGGGATTTGTCTCCCTCTTCTGGTCTCCCTGGGCACTGCACATATGTGGTGGTTAGACAAGCAGACACATAAAATAATAAATACATAAAACACGATTTTTCATCAGACAAAGGATAGGAGTGAACAACAGGTTTAACATATTCAAAGAAAAACTACTAAAATTAAAGTTTATATCCAGCCAATTCATTTTTTCCTTAAAAGTAAAGACAAGTTGGGGTGAAGCTTAGAGTTAGTACACATGCTTAGCCAGTGTAAGGCCCTGAATCCAGTTATCAACACTCAGAATAAAGAGGAAAATTTCAGACCTCCAAGTGTGGAAAGAAGTCTACCAGAAGCCCACCTGCAGGAAATGAAGGGCATCCTTGCATAGAGGCATTGAAGAAAGAAGGAGAGGGAAATAGGAATTATGTGGGTGAATAGTCACAATTTCCCTTAGTACTTAGATCATTCTGAAAGAAATTCCTTAATAAAGCTACTAACATTTTGTAAGATTTATCAAAGGTGTACTAAGAAAATGTGTAGTGATGGTACACAAAGGCCGGATGGCGTAGGAAATGCTCACCTAATGCTTTACAGCTTGAAGGCATTCTGTGACGGTTAAGTAGACACACAAAGTCACCAGTTAAGTCAAGATAGGAGATGAAAGAGAACCATAAACATAACTGGAAGTATAATGGCTATGATCCCAGCACTGAGAGATGGAGACAGGAGAGCCAGAAGTTCAAGGTCACCCTTGACTACTTAGCAACTCAGAGGCCGACTTGGACCACAAGAAACTTTCTCTCAAATACAAAACCAAACAAAATCTGGAGAAACTCACTAAAGGAGGGAAAAAATCTGCAACAGAGAGATGGAGGGAAAAAAATGTAGATTTCAGCTATAAAACAGTATCAGAGATAAGGCAGGGTGTTTCTGTGGTGATATACAGGCTTAGCACATGAGTAATGTTCCAGAATAGAACATGACTGATAAAAGAGCTTCAACATGGATGAAGCAGAAACAGATAAACTCTGAGAAAAAGTAAACAGATCCACAATTATAACCCGGGCTTTCAGTACTCCTTACTCAGCCATGGACAGACTGACAGGCAAGCAGGGGAGCAGTACTGACAGACAGACAAGCAATATTAACCAACTTGGTGTTGTACCTGCTAACAGCAGAACATGGAGACTCCAGTGCACACACGACCCTGGCCAGGCTAGAAGAACTCACTCAGAATCCAAAAGTAAATCTGAATAAGCTTTAAAGGTCCCAAGCAGACCCAAGCTCTGTTTTCCAACCATAATGGTGGTTTGATTAATAAGCAGTAACAAAAAGAAGGCTAGAAAACAAAGAGCCCAAATATTTGGTAACTAATATACTTCAAAATGACCCAGAGATCCAAGAAGAAATTAAGAAAGATTTGAAATCCACAAAGATTGTGGGATACCGAGAGCACGTACTTAGGGGAAAACGGGCAGACGTGTGAAGTATAGCCATCTGTCTCAGAGTACAGGAACCCTCAGGCCTATTTCATCAGAGCCCTTGGCTCTGGTGAAGCTATTAAATCTCCCAGAACCTAACTTGAAACCCAGAAGCATTTATCGCTCACTTGGCACTTGACACTCTATTAGTCAGGGTTACTGAATTTTTCATTCAGACATGTCTGATCTTGCCTATTAAATTAGCATCTCTTCAGAGGAGACATGACATGCGCGGGTGTCCTTCACACTCTGCAGCCCTGCTCACTGCACAAGGACAGCTGTGGCCCTACAAGCGTCTGTTTTTGCCGTGACCTCGTTTCGTCTCCCCGTATTGATTGTCTCTGGAAATGTTAAATCCATTCTTGAAGTTTTTCTAAATAATCCCTGGCTTGGGATGATGTAAGATGTGTGGACTTTACAATACAGCCAAAGAAAATTTCGAGTTTGGGTATTTCCTAGGCTAGCAATATTTGGAACTCTCCTATCTTACACCATGCAGAGGAGCTCCCATCAGCCCTATGACCACAGAGGAAATGGCCACACTCTAACCAGTGTGATGGACTGCTAAGCTGGAGGCTGAACAGGGCAATGGAGCAAGCGCATCTTCAACCTGTTTTCAGTGTACAAAGGACTTATTTCTTGCAAAGCTGCTTCTTCCAGGAACTCTGGCCTGCTGCTTAGATAGGAAGCCTCTGGCTCTAACTGCCCTGGAACTCCCCCTGCAGAGAGCTTACTACTCAGAAGTCAAAAACATGCCTGTCGATTCACAGCACAACCCATTTTTCTGTCTCCATAGACACATTATTAGCTCCCTTGTTAAGGCTGGGGACAGCCTCAGTCAATGGGAGATATGAGGGCAGATCTGAGGGACATTTAGGAAGAGGCAAGTGCTGAACTGCTCATATGGGGCATGAGGGGAAGCAGATGCAACTGGTGTCACTCCTACATTTGTGACTGGAGCAACAGAAAGGAATCAAAAGAGGAAGGAGGAAAAGAGAAAAAGAAAGGAAGGACAGAGTCAGAAATAGAGGAAGATAGAAAGGAGAGAACAGTGGGTGGGTGGGTGGATGGGTGAGTGTATGTATGCATGAATGGATGATGGGTAGATGAATGGATGAAGGGTAGATGGATGGATGGATGATGGATGGATGGATGGATGGATGGATGGATGGATGATGGGTGGATGGATGGATGATGGATGGATGGATGGATGGATGGATGGATGGATGGATGATGGGTGGATAATAGATGGAAGAGTGCTAGATGGATTAAGGAAGGCAGGATGATAAGGGTTGCATGAGTAAATGTGGGAGTACCAGCATCACCTACTCTTACTTGCTACATAGCATACTCATGATCCCTCAGTGGCAGCCTCTACAATGCAGGGTTCCCAAATCCTGTCTTCAATGACATCTGACTGTTCTGTCTCTATAGTTGCCTATTCTTAAATTTCATTTTCTTGAGAACTCCTACTAAAACATCACCTGTTCTTCTAGGACTGTCCCAGACTCCTCCAAGCCTTTCTCTTGTTTTCTGTGTTCAAAGTACACTGCTCCTTCTTTGAATCTCATGAAACTACAGCTCTAACCCTTAATGCTCTACCAGGCCAACTTTCCTGGATTTGGTATGCACACACAGCAGACCCTGACTAGCAAGTCTGTGAGAGGAGATCTCTAAGGGCTGAGGGTGGCCAATGCCACCTGTCTTGTGACATCCCCCACAATCTCCAGAGGAAAGTCATGCAAACAAATATATCCACACAGATTGGGTAATAAACCTCAAGTATACAGATGGGCACAGAATCCACAAATTTTTAAATGAAAGAAGAGAACAGGGGCTGGAGAGATGACTTGGCTGTTCAGAGAATATATTGCCTCTTAGGGAGTACCCAAGTTCAGTTTCCATCACCTCATAAAGTGGCTCACACTTCCTGGAACTCCATTTCCAGGGAAATCCATCACCTTCTTCTGGCCTTTGTGGGCACTATATCTCTCTTCTCTTCCTACCCCCTCCCCTCTCTCTCTCTCTCTCTCTCTCTCTCTCTCACACACACACACACACACACACACACACACACACACACACACACACACACACACACACACACACACACACACACACACACACACACACACACACACACACACACTGAATGCTTTCTCTCCCTCCCAATAATTAAAAGTAAAATAAAATTTTAATGAAAAATAATAAACATCAAATAGAATCATCAAATATAATCAATGGTAAAAGTAATAATCCAGGGAAAAAAGTATCATTCCAAAGTGGACATACTAAAAGGTCTAAACAAAACTGCCATGGTCATTTTTTAAAAAGTGATACTCAAGTTTTAGAAGTTTTTTTTTTAATTATAAATTACAGGAGGTCTATACAGGAGAGAAGATACAGCTAAAGGATGAATCAGCAACTTGGAAGATGTAACTGAATAATCCTTGCATAAGGTGATTCTTTACCACCAAAAGTTGAGAGAAAGAAAGAGAGAGAGAGAGAGACAGAGAGAGAGAGAGAGAGAGAGAGAGAGAGAGAGAGAGAGAGAGAGAGAGAGAGAGAGAGAGAGAGAGACAGAGAGAGAGTGAGACAGAGAGAGAGAGAAGGAAAAGAGAGAACTTAATCATCTTAGTATGTCTAACATGATGAAAGAACATGAAAGAATAAATAATTTTAAAAAGACAGAGAAATTAACACTGGGGACTACAATATCAGAATGAAAATATTCAGGTTGGAAGGTGCATGCTCAGTGTGCCCAGGAAGACCAAGTGGTCTGACAGAAGAAAATATGACTCATTCCATCAGAGGCCTCAGGAGCCATGCTCTGTCTCAACCCCTGAATATTCCTTACAGCTTACTACAAGAATTGCACTTCAAGGACACCAACCTCTGAATGGCATGGAAGGAGAGCCCAGAAGCAAAGAGTGACTGACTGGCTGTCTTTGAGAAATGCTATGAATTCCACCCGGCACTGCATCTCAGCTTTCTGCCTTGGCAGACTCAGTTTCTCTGTGAAGTTCTTCCCTTGGTACACAGCACCATCAATCCTACCCTAACACATTCACTCCCTCAACTTCTCAGTTCATTTCTTGTGTTTATGTGTTTGCAGCTGCATATGTGCAGGTGCCCACATGTATGTACAGGCCAGAATATAAACCCAGGTATCTCCTTAGGAATGCTCCATCTGTTGCATCTGTTGTATTTTATTATTTGATTTTCAGATAAGGTTTCTCACAGACATGAAGCTTAGACTGAGTTATACTGGGTGACCAGAAAATCCCAGCCATCCTATCTCTGTCGCCCAAGCATTGGATTGCTGGCACACAGCACATGCAGCTTGCTTTGGTGGGTTCTGAGGATCAGACGCAGTCCTCATGTTAAGAAGCCAAGTGCTTTATTACTAAGTGGCCCATCTTCCACGCCTCCTACATTCATTTCTATGTTTTGTTTGTTTTCTAATGGAATATTTATTTCATTACAGTTCCATTTAAACATTCTTTCACTGTGAATGATAGATTCTTTAATGTCTAAACTAAATAAATAAAATCTACTTACAAGAAAACAGTACCATACAAATTTGTCGAGTAGCCTAGGCTGGCCTATGTGTTAGTACAACAAACCAATAAAATGTGCGCATGCACACCCACACACAGGAGATTCTCTAGAAGGTAACACCACCAAGGGGGCATGCTCTACAACTCTTCATTTCTTGGAATCTGCTAGAACCCTGTCTCAGAGAGAGAGGTGGCTGGGCCACTTCCTTCCACATGACCAGGGCAGATATGTGGCAGGAGGGCACAGAAGCGCCCTTTTCTGTTTCTGTGCAGTCTCAGGCTGGCAAACTCTAACATTTTGAGGAGTGTCATTTCATCCCCACACACACAGGGCCACGCCAGCATTCATTCTTTAAAGAGGCCACTCTCAACTTCTCTGTAGCCAAGATCACTGGAAAAGAAGTATCGGTTGTTTGTTACCATGGCTGCCCAAACCTTCCCACATCTCTGTCTTTTGGATGCAGTGGAAATTTGGTAACTGGGATGTTTTAAATTCCAGACTGGTTATACAGCTCTCAATAGCTGCTTCATAGAGTTTTGTTTTCACACTGGGCTATGACAGTCCATCATCCTCTGTCCCACAAGGGCAATGAGACTCTATCTTTTTATAAATAGCTGCAAGAGATTCTTGCGGCAGAGGCTGCCCTTCCTGAACTAAATCCTGGGAGCTTAAATCTAAGGGGCATGCCTTCTGCTACAAGATGGCATTCACCCCATCCTTAATGTTCACTGGGATGCCTCTAGGTACCTGAACTACAAAGAGAAAGCATCATACAGGGCACATGTGCTTACAAAGGGGTGGAGACAAGAAGCCAGGCAGTACATAAACACAGGGCATCTGGCCAAACCTGGAGCCTCACTACAACACTTTCTAAAAAGGGTCTAAAGTCACTCGAAGCGCTAAAGTAAGAGGGAAAACAAACAAAGCTGGAAGAAAGGGAACAATCACCAAAACCAAGCTGGAATGAGTGGTGTGTCAATCGCTTGATACAGTCCTTTTACCCTGTGCTGCTGTTACAGAGCTATCGGTGGTAAGGAAGGGGCTTCTAATCCAAATGGATTCATTTGTTGTTATTTTTCCTTGATTAGCAATCAGCAGGCAAGGCTTGGGTAGACATGAACTATCACAGAAATGTCTCCAAATCAGGGTTCAAACTCACATCAGTGAAATAATGCAACATGAACTTCACAAAACTGGGATGCCAGACAGGATTCTGTCTAGGGTCTCTTACAAAGGAAGGCAGCCATAAATGCACAATGCACTTCTTTCTGTGGCCTTCAAGCATACATTATAAGGACTCAGATGTTCACAGTGTAGACTGTAGTTGAGCAATAGTACATTGTACATTGAGTTTCTGGATAACTGTAAGCCTTATATAACAGTACCCTGGAGACCCCAAGCCCTTGTGACCCTCAGTAATAAAGGAAGAGTAGATAAGGACATTACCACTTCCTTTGGCTCAGCTGACAGACTGTAGTCTGGGTCTAGCTCCAGCCATGGTGTGAAATCCTGACCTTAAGTCTTCCAAAAGCAAAGCCAACATGAAGCCTGTGATTGGGGTGTGCAATGAGGCCAAGTCACCCCTGCTCCAGGGGACAGGGTCTCAGAGTAATGTCTACTGTGAATCCTGTGAATCTGATGGAAATAGCCTGAGTTTGCTGGCATGAGCTGTTAGCACATTATTAGGTCACACTTGCCTCTCTGCTGTGGAGAGCCATTCCCAGGGACTCTATCAACTGTTGCATGTTTTGTTTCCTGTAGGATTGCTCCAGGAACACATCAGATGGCAGGCTGGAACTAATGTCATTTCCCTTGCAACCTGAAGCTTTATGAATCAAGTCCAGAGCGTACAGCTACAACTTATAAAAGCTTTTGCCTGTGAATTTCATTTGTAAGCAGCTATCTAAACATCATAAATAAGTGTTCTTATGGAAGCTATGTACTTCAAGTAATTTGCAGCCCTGGGCTACTCATAAGGGATGTATACCTCACAGTTAGTGCCATAACTATCATGCTACAGAACCTACCCATGAGATCACAGGGCTGTTGGGAAGGTACACTTTTGACATATATTCTGCAGGCTTTGTCTCTATTCATTCCCAATCCCACATTGCCAACAGTGAGTTCCCAGAGCTAGAGAAGCCAGGACTGAAGGTCAGGAAGGAAAAAACTGTGGAATGAATGGATAGGCAAAGTCTTTTACTAATGTGGGTCACTAAGAACAGATATTTCTGGCTCCAGCATGTTCTCTAGCTATGTTCCTCATCCACACAGCATCCCCTCCCTCACTCCAGGCTCCAGTGGCCTCCTCTAAGGCCCAAAGCAATTTGTCCTAAGGAATCTCGGGGTAAGTTGATGCTATCCCAAACCAGCCCCCAAACAAGCCAACACCTTGCTTCCTTGGGGGATCTTATTACTAAGATCCATAAGGTGCTCTCATTGGCTACTCTCCATCCCCTCCTTTGTTCATTCTCAGGCCCACTTTCTGGTACCCACCTCTATCTCAAACTATATGAGACGAACGAGGGTCACGGAAAGGTCACTTGGGAAACTTGCCTTTGCTGAAACTGAATAGGGCTTAAGCAACAGGACATCTGATGACAGACAGGAGGCAGGCAGGGCAGAGGACAAGTGCACAGACAGATGGAGTAACGAAAAACAGCCTTATGGGGGAGGAGGGAGCACTGAGGATGGGAGGGGCCCAGTGGGAAACCTTTAGGTTATGGGGCTGTGATTTCAAAGGAGATAGTGGGACCCCAGGTCCTTCCTTCTCCTCCTCCTCCTCCTCCTTGGCTTCCTGGCTACAAGCTAACTGGTTTTGTTCTGTCCACCACAGGCCCAAAGCCAAAGAATGACCAACTAAAGAGGGACTGAAGTTTTAAGAGCTACAAGGCACAAATAAACCCCCTCTCTTTTTAAGTTGATTTCCTCAGGCATTTTGTCACAGTGATGGAAGGCGAACTGACAAGTGTTAAGCTGGCTACACAGGAAACCTTTCAATCTGGCTGAAATGAGCTACTCCATACTTGGAAGCCATTATTGCTATTGTTGTTGTTACTACCGCAAAAATCTTGATTTCTTTGAAATGCGTACAGGTTGTTTTACCCCCCACCCCAGTAAGGAATTGATCACAAATCATAATTGAGTATTTCTATAAATATTTGTACAAATGAACACTGTTGAATTTTGTTAGTGACCTCTGCATAGCTGTGTGCCAAATGCTGAAGGGGCACAACCTATGGAAAGAAAAATGGCTGTTCTGCTCATGGACTGGGGAGGTTTGGTCCATAGCATTTGTACCCATTCACTTGATGAGAATATTACGGTAGAAGGGTCATTCAAAAGATGAAGGTGTAGGTCACATGACGTACAAGAACCAAAGAACAAAACAGGTCAAGTGACATGGGCACAGTAATAAATTTCAAAGCATGCCACACAGTGACACACTTCCTCCAACAAGGCCTCACCTCCTAAAGTTTCCAAACATCTCCAAATACCAGCTAAAGAGAGGGATGAGACACATCCATACCACAAGAAGGCTATCAGAGATTCACATTTCAACAGCCATATAAACATTTACAACACAAACCTAAAAGTTAATGATTCCTATGCAAAGAAACACCTCGTTTTCATACCAACTGTTGAACTTCATATCCAATTCATCAAAATTTTCTTCCAGATTAGCTGCAATCCAATGACACTAAAAGTGTGATTCCAAAAACTCAGGCTCAGTCCTTGATCAAACTGTAACAGGAGGTGTGGGGGGACACTCAGAGCAAAAGGCTGAAGTTCAACTTTAACAAATTCAGGTCTACTTTCTAGTCCTTGAAGCCAATGGGAAATTAGGTTATGCTTGCTTTAATCCTCATACAGGAAGCATTTCCTTAAAGGGCCAGGCTGTAATTCCTACAGGTAGCTCGGTTGATCCATTTCCATGAAGTACACAGGAATCTGGGCTCAGGATTTACTGACCAGAATCTCCCCATGAATATCTACTTGGCCTCTGCTATTACCAAGTCCAATTTGCTTCTTTTGGCAAGGACAGGAGCCTCTTGGGCCAGCAGGCTCTGCCAGCCCTCCTCAGCCCTCAGTCACTTCTTATGAGCCGCTTCATCACACATCTTTAATTATCCAAGAGAGGACAAGAAGACAAGAAACGGGTAAATTAAATTCCCCTCCATCAATTTTGTTTCTAGTTCATAGATTTCATGATATAGAGGAAAAAATATTGAAAAAATATGAAGTTTGGGGACAGCGTCTAATACACTCACTCATGCTCTATGGACTGCGCATAACCAATAGAGCAGAGTATGAATATGCATGAGCCGGGGACACACACATGCATCTTCTCAGCATGGCTGGAAAAGTCCACTCATCATTGTCACAGTTGTAAAAGAGTGTTAGGGATCGGAGAAACCAAACATTGAAGATTATATCTGCATCTCCTGAGTAACCAGGTAGGGTAGAGCCTACACCTACCTAATAATGGTGGCAGTGCAGAGATGCTGCCCACAGAGTCAAATGCTATAATAAAGTCAACATTTACACACACACACACACACACACACACACACACACACACACACATATATATATATTTTATAAAATTTATATCTACTCCATTAAATACATGAAACAACAGCCCACATATCCATGATCCAAATCCCAGACTCTGCTGAGTTCCTGGTTCCCTCCTGAGCACAGTAGTGTACTTATTCATTCACTTCAGGGTTTCTAGGGTGTTGAAAACCACCACCAACAACAAAAACAAAAACAAAAACAAAAACAAAAACAAAAAACAAAACCAAGAGAGCTCACCACCACAACAGTGGAAGCCACACTTTGTAGTAACAAATTCTATCTTCCCAGTCTCCAATTTGACTTTCTGCTGTTGTGATAAAAAACACTCAAACCAAAAGCAACTTGGGGAAGAGAAGGTTTATCTCATTTTACAGTTTCCAGGCCTCGCTTCTTCATGGAGGGAAGTTGGAGCAGCAACTGAGGCAGAAACCATGGGGGAAGGCAACTGAGGCAGAACCGTGGGGGAAGGCTACTTCCAAGCCTGCTGGAGGGCTCATGATGAAGCTCAGACTCACCTTCCACAGTGGGTCAGCACTCCCACAAGCATTATCAATGAAGACAATATCTCATAGATATGGTCCTAGGCCTTTGGGAAATTCCTTCCCAGGTGACTCTAGGTTGTGCCAAGTTGACAAAATAAAATGAAAATAAGCAAATAAAGAAACTCACCAACACATCTCTCCTTTTATTTAACTATTTTGGTAATAAGATATTCACAAATCTTTGCTGTGAAAACATGGGAGAGAAAGGTTAGCTAAATAGATGGATGTGTGGGTAGATAGTAAACGAGCTTTAAAATGCCTACAGATTAATTAATTAAATGTTACTTTCAATTCAGTGACAGCTGAGGCACAGGATATTATCCTAACAGCCTCCCCAGGTTGAGAATCCCTACTCAAAAGACCTGGGACCAGAGAGTTTGGATTTGGGGCTTTGTTCAGATTCTGGAAATATATGCAAATGCAAAGGTGTCTTGAAGAGAGGACCCACATCTAAATTCCTTTGTTTCCTGTGGATCTCGTGCTTACAGCCAGAATGGATACACACAACAGTCTCAGCTCACCCTGCCTGCTTTTTAACCTGGAGTATCATGTCTCTACTAAAACAAGTGTCATATTTGAGAACATTTTGGGTTTTCAGATTATAAATGTTTAACCAGTATTTTAATTAACATCAGTCATATTTATTTACAATTTTTCCAGCTTTCTACATCCACTGCCCATGTATTTCTCAGCATAAAGGTATGTAAGAGAATGATCTTTGCTAATACAGACACATTGGTAAACTTCTTTCTAGAAATCTTTCAGCACAAAGAAAATTAATGACATCATCAATAATCTCAGCATTGGACCCTGGAGCCTGTGAAGAGATGTGACCAGCACCACTGCCTGCAGAGGAAGTGAAGCCCAGTGCCTGGAGGTTAGATCCAGTGTCCTCACAAATGAAGGTGGGAAGGCAGTGAGAGACAGAGATGCTCTGGGCCCTGGAAGGGAATCTTGTTCATTCTTGGCTCTCTTGTTCATAATCTTGCTTCTGCCTCAGCACCGGGGCATCTTACTGACCAACACCTTGGTCATCATGAACACGAATCCTACCTCCACCTCCTGGACCAACTACAACAGCAAAACTCTCAACATCTAAAGGCAAACATGTAGAAGTAATTGGGCATGCAGTACTACCCCCGTGTCTACACCATGCCCTCTGTTCACTGCCAACGGGTTCAGAGTGACTGCCACATCCAGATCCCAGCAGCAACACAGTCTCTGGCCACAGCCCAGGTCCACAGAAACCACCATCAAGCAGCATTGGTCCATCCTTCAGCCAGTTTCTCTTGGCTGTCTTTGGTTGGCTCTAAAATCAATCTATTGAATATTTTAACTCCTCCACCCAGGACTAGAAATGTAGGTTGCTATTATAGCATTTGTCCCAGAACATGCTAGACCCTGGGCTTGAGACCCACAATAATTACTTGATATGCTCATGTTTCCAGAGATTCCTTTCCTCAGATAACTCCAATTTTGTTATACCTTCACTGCTCCTTGCAGAGCCTATTCCTTTTGTGTCTGGGATCCCTTCTGTGATTGATTGGGTTGGTGCTATTTGTTGTAGCGTCTGAATTCAACACATGCTAGTCAATTTCCTAACCTGCTTGTATCGCTTCTTTGTGAGCTCACTGTAACTCAGAATCACTTATCTCCTACAGATCTCAGAGTCCAGTGCTGTGGAGACATCTTTATGAGGTTTATAAAGGTTCAAGATGGGTGGAGCATGTTTAACATTCAGTCCTGGGATCAGGAATTCCACACAGGGACACTCAGACAATGAAAAGATAGACTGAACCCTCTTTCAAAAATGGCTTCAGAGAAGAATGGCTGCAGGGAACCTCCCTGCCCCAGGACTCACCCCTTTCCAGTGGGTTAGGGCCCTGGAGATGGGACTGACTAATCTCCTCAGGATACTCCTTTTGACCTTCATGGCTGTGGTCTCCCTCTCTTCCTAATTTACACCTGGGGTGTTTGATTCCTCAGAACTGAACCCAAGTGGGCATTTCAAATATATTTTTAATATTACAAATGTGATCCATTTTCTCAGCCTTCCCTTTGACTGAGGAGTGAAAGGATTCACATTTTCAATTGCTTCTGATCTTCAGGAAGCACCATGGCACTCACTTGTTGTGCTCACACTGGATGTCCTAACCATCCCCCTGCTATCAAGAGTAGCACTTGGTTCTGTATCTAGGCCATGCTCTGCCCCCTGGAACATATAGTCCAAACTGAACGGGCAGACAGCAGCACACGAAAGAAGAAATAGGTCTGGAGTAAAGAATGCAATCATCGGAAGTCAAGAAGTGAAGAAAAATGGCTTCTCATCCTGCTGTCAGAGGAAGAGTGAGATTTGAAGCTCAATTCTCAGAACTCTTTGGGTTTTGATGGTATTTTGGAAAGTCTTTATCTCAATTGTACTAAGATTGAAGGGAAAGGGTTTATACACAGCACAGCGGGTTACTGGAGAGGTTCAGAAATTTTATCAGGAACTGAATGGCTAGGAGCAATCATTCCTGAATGAAAGGGGTAGAGACTGAGGAGCCATGGTGGAGGGTTCGATGGGAGGGCAAAGTGCAGCCAGGAAACGTGTGAGGTTGCTTTACAGAGACTAAGCTCACTAAACTTCTCTCAGCAATTAACTGTCCCAAGGCAAATTTGCCAGCATGGAGGCGCACAAAGGTTGAGAGCTCCAGGTTTGGAGCTGTGCTTGTGGGGATCACCTGCAGAGAAACAGGAGGCTGAGAGGGGAGAGACAGTGTCTCAGAGAGCAATGAGGATGGAGACCCATTTCAAGTGTTTCTATCATTTCAGCATACACAAAGCCAACCACAGAAACAATCAAACTCTGTTTTCTGTAGGCTTTAGTCTAAATTCATGTCCTTAAAAAAAAAAAAAAAAAAGGAAGACAAAAATTCCAAAGGATGGAGAGTAAGTATCTGTAGTGTTCAGTTCTAAGCAGGATCACTAAATATGTCACCCCTCCACAGTTCAGGACACACCCTGAAGAGTGGGCAGAGAATGTAAGGGTAGGAGGTTGGAGAGGACACAGTGCCTTCTGCACATGTCAAGGCCATTGAACTCATAAGTTCACTATGGCTGAGCTACCCGTATAACACAAGATTGGACCCCTCAGCATTGTATCATGTATGAGGCTCACAAGGGCCCTTACCACTTACAAAGGAACTATGGGCAGTTAACCGGTGTTAGGGGAACAAGAGTCATTATCCTCAGTGGCTACACCACTGATAAGATGCCCACATTCCAGTAAGTAACTCCCCACATGCTCGTGTAAGCAACCCTAAAGAAACTCAGTGAGATCAAAAAGAAAAGAGAGAGAAACATTAACATTGGAGGGATCTTTTGGAAAGAAGACAGATCTTAGGGGGGAAAGGGGACACAGGAGAGGCACTGGGGGGGGGGCAATGACCAAAATTTCAGTATATATATATATATATATATATAAAGTTTTCAAAGAATATTTGTTTATTTTTAAGGCGGGGGAATAAGAAATGCCAACTGAGAGAGATGCTGGGATTGAATGTCAGATTCTAAACACAGAAAAGGGGCTCAGAACAATCCCAAAGCATATCCATATTCAAATGAAGACAAGACCCCTGAGAAGGGCTTATGGGAAGTGGGTTAAAAATCTGCTGACAGAGACTAGAAGAGACAGTCGGTTGCTCAAGGGAAGAAAGTCATCTCAAACAAAAGCATGGTTTTATTTCATTATTATATGAAGTTTAATTAAATATTTCCATTTTCAAAGTCAGACAAATGATACCCATTATCAGGAGCCTTTGTGTGGACTTTAAAGGACAATTTGGCAGAACACACATATACATCTTGAGATTTCAAACCCAGACTCTTCTGTGGGGAACAATTAGATAGCGTCAATAGCCTGACTGATTCCAGATCGTATCTTTTCATCCTCACGATAACACAGGACAAAAGAATTTCGACAATGACCCCATTTGAGTGGGTTTAATTTAAATCTGGTAGCAGAATTAAGGGCCCAACTCTCAAAACATATCTTTTCAAAATCAAGTTTTCTGAGCTGCTTCAGAAGGGAGTAGGCAACTAAGCCCCGAGGTTCTGCATTCACAGCTCACATCTCCCTGGACATGCTGATCAGTTCCCGATGCACAGCTAAGTGAAGGAGATCTAAGGAGGCTCCTCCTGGGATGGCTGACCCACCTCACTCACCTCTAGCTGGGGTGTCTAATCTAGAAGGAAAATACCCTAAGCGTATGGACCACCTGTCTCCACCAGGAACCTGCGAAGATGAACTGAAGCCAGTGGGGCCTGAATCCAGCTGTGCCTCAGTGACTTCCCTTGGACAGGTCACTTACACAAACCAACACATCCTCCTATGTGTATCTGGGCCCATCTGGGTCTTAATCTAAGTATTAGTATTTGAAAATAGCAGGTCACCATAAAATTATTTTTTTATTTAAAAACAATTTTCATTTTACATATAAATCACAGTTCCCCCTCCCATCCCTCCTCACACTCTTCCCACCTCCCCCCACCCTCCACTCCTCCAAAAGGGTAAGTGGGGAGTCAACAAAGCCTGTTACATTTGGTTGAGGCAGGACCAAGCCCCTCCCCACTGCATCAAGGCTGAGCAAGGCACCACACTATAGGCAATGATCTCCAAAAAGCCAGCTCATGCATCAGGGATAGATCCTGATCCCACTGCCAGGGGTCCCTCAAACAGACCAAGATACACAACAGACTTAATTTTTGGTGTTCTGCCTACATACAGGGTATTTGTTTTTTTCCTTATTAGCTCCTGTTTCAGATTAAGCTCTGATAATTCCCAGTCAATTAGTTTTAATTTATAATCAGTGAGACAGGACAGGGTAGGCAGCTAAGAGCTTGCAAGTGCAGGCAGCGAAGTTTCCAAAACTCAAATCTAATTATGCTGCTCTTTAACGGTCTCTCATTTTCCTTGGAATAAAATTCGGTTCTATTTTTTGTAGCTTTTCCCTTCCGTCCCTTATCCTGCTGTCTCCTTTCCCACAGGTTAAGCCAGTAACCAGTGCTGAACTGCTTTTATCTCTATAAACATTATGTTCCTTTGTCTCTTACAGGATCTATACTAATAGTGCCCCAAGATCTTGTTTGTGGCTTAATTTCCAGAATCATGAGTATATACAAGGAGCAAAGAGAAGGTGAATTGAGCTTGCAGGGATTCAAGAAGCTAATAGGCTCACTCACAGAGGGAGAGGTGACCTGGGCTGAGGATGGGGCAACCCTGTCAATTCAAAGGATTCTGCAAGAGGAAGAGGAGAGTAGGAGGTCAGTTAGAGATGTAAAGATCCCAGGCTCAGGAACATAAAACTGAACTGTAAGCCAAGAAGAAAGTAGGTAGGCTATGAAAGCTTCGAGAAGGAAAGAAATGGATTCTCCACATGTACATGCAAAGGAACACAATCCATTCACATCATTTTTTAAAAAATATGGTTTTAATGGAAATAGAATTACTTTACTTTTCAACTCCCTTTCCTTCCAACCCCTCCCATTTCCACCTCTAGGTGATAGCCAATTTTTCTTTATTGTTATGCACAAATATATGTATGTATATGTATGCAAATACACAACACACACACACACACACACACACACACACACATGTAACCAACCTCCATCTTGATTTCAGTTCAGGGAGCACCATGGGTGAACTCCTGACCTCCAGAAATGTATTCTATAAATATTTCTCTTATTTCAAGCTGAAAGGTGTCTTGTGGTTTATTGCAGCAAACATAAGAAACCAATATATCTGTCTAGAACATTCTTTTTTGCTCCATCCTCCTACCATACCTCATGGCCACCCCTGAGATCTCAGAAGCATTAAGTGATTTCTCAATATTTCTCCACAGGAAGTTTCCCAACACTGCTATCAGTAGGTAACATTTTTTAAAAGTGTTGGGCAAAAGGAATCAGAGGAAGGGTCAGGTAGGGAGCTGTGTTTCTGAGTTACCAGAGAGAAATTGTGGAGGCTGGGGTCTGTTTTGGGCTCAACAATAGTTTTCTATAATCCTGACCACCACTTTATGACTAGAATCCACTCTATGCTGGATGTACAGCCTGGAAATGGTAACTTCCTTGGGGATTTGCTTCCTGTGGGGACTGTGCATACCACGTAGCAGAAATCCTGATGAGGAGGAGCTTTCCAGTGACCCTGTGATGATGGGATGAGAGATGCAGCCAAGGCATCACCAATAGATCGACGACGACGACGACGACGGGATGCCATTCTCTCTGTAGAACTGGTAGGCTGATGGCAGGCACAACCCAGCCCAGTAAGAGGTTGATGTCAACGGTTTTAAGTCTGATCAAGTTGTAACTCAGATGAAATGCTACACATTTATAGAAATGAAAGTGAGCTCTTACATAGAACTGCAATAAAGCAGAAATAACCAAGGGTCTTTCTCTTCCACGCTGGGGCCCTCTGTCTGTCACAAGCACTCCTTTTCAATTCCCATACGGTTCAGTGACGATCGTCAGTGGTCCACACAGTTCCCAATGCTTACATTAATAGTTCCAACAACCTCATCCAGACAGCAGGCTGTCACCTCTATTGGACAACAAATTTTACCTTTGAAAACTCTGGAATCATTTATTAGGTTAATTGAAAAAAAAAAAAAAAACATCTCCAGTGGTCCTTGGAAAGAGAGAAGTGAAGCCTAAGCGAAGCAGCCGTAGCAGGGAATCCCATGCAAACAGGCAGGACAGGGTATGGATGGCCAGGTAGACTGTGCAAGGTGGGATGACTCCAGAGGAATGGACCACCAAGTCTTTCTCAACCTGCAAAAGGCTGAAGAAAAACTCAGAGAACAAAGGAGGAAAGAAGGCCAAGGTGTCAATGAAAAGACCAACAAGAAGGATAAAAAAGGAGTATCTCAAATTGGTTTATCTGCTACACTCTCTAACACACTAACAGGCTCTAGAAACATCACAGGTCTTTACCTGGGCAACTCTTCAGCAGGGTTGGCATGCAATTTTATGCTCAGTCGGCTAATGATTGGAACTGCTGCACCAGGAGACTGAACATTTTCATTACTCATACTAATCAAAGGAACAATGCAATTAAGGGCTTAGGAACACTGGGACATGTAGTGATATTTTATTTGGGCTGAAATGTGGTGATATTTTATTTGTGCATTAATAAATAAAGCTTGCCTGGAGTTTGGGGGTAAAAGCCAGTCATTTTAAGTAAACAAAGAAGTCGGGCAGTATATGCCCTTAATCCCTTAGCAGGCAGGATCTCTGTGCATTCAAGGCCACACTAGGAAACAGAGCCAAATGTGGGGACACATGCTTTTAATCCCAGTACCAACCATAGAGACCTGGAGGTCTGTACAGACAGACAGACAGTGACAGAGCTATGTAGGAAGAGGAAGTGCTGTAGCTAGACTAAGAGCCAATGAGAGGTCAGAAAAGCAAGGCATATAAGCCTGGGTAGACAGAAAGTTGCTGTCCTTGGAAGCTGCAGAGTTGGTGAGGTAAGGTTAGCTGGTGGCTTTCCATATTTCCCTGATCTCTCTAAGGCTTTAACCCAAATTTCTGGCTCCATGTTTTTTTATTTAATAAGACCATTTAGAAATTTGTCTACAGGGACAATTTTATAGCTGAGGATCTAACTTGACTCCTATAGATAAGACCCTCATCTGTATATACTCTGAATTACTCAAAAGAGTCTGCAAGGTCCATCAGCTCCCAGGCACTCTCTTGGCAGGTGAGGCCAGTAATAAGGGATCTCAGTAAATAAACAGTACTGATTTCATGAATTATTAATGAGGCATCATAAATCTTTCCTTTTAAGAGCCAAGGAGACATTGATGGCATGTGTGTAGAAAATCACAAAGAATACATAGAAAGCCTTTATCAAATCCTCACATGAATTTAGTAAAAAGCACATTGGAATATATGGGTAGTTATCGCAACAGTTAAAATGTGATTTTTCAAGTTAACACTTAGAATTCCACTAAAAACAATAATGAAGAAAGTCAAAAGCAAATCTTACAAGGATAGTTAACACTCAAGGAATAAAGAAGTTTGAGTGATACAGAATTGGTGCAGATTGATGAGCAAAGGGTTTTGTGAAAGAGGAAACCTCTCCATGGCCATCAGCATGAAACTGTGTCCAAATCTATCATCATTAAGAAAGTGAATATTCTTTCTGGATTCTTTTGGAAATCTCCAATGACTTTGGAAACATGAGTCTATAATTTAAATTATCACCGCACAGCACACCAATGAAGTGAGACAAGAGTGACGCATATTGCTGCTGGGGATGTAAATCAGAACCATCATTCTGGCAATAGCTTGCGCACCAAAAATAAGAAGTCACCCATTATTCAAACTTAGTTTCAATCCCTGGATGATGATGCTCATTGGGGTCCAGAGTCAAGAATACCAAGAGCAGCATGGCTCCATAGAAGCATGCAAACAGATAACCCAAATGGCAGGCAAGAACATGGGCAACCAAATGACATCTAACATCTTTGGGCAACACAGATAAGCTAGTTAGAGTCACATAGTATATCCTTGAATCTTAACGGTGAGAAAATGGTTCAGGTACAAGTTAATATAGACACACAATTCTTCCTGGATAAGGTTTCAAAACAGGTGTCAGCCTGAAGTAGAGATACATAGTGATGAATCTTCAAGCAGAGGATTCATTTAGGGAAAGGTAGAGTATAATTCAGAAGACACAGATCTGAGAGGCTCCTGAATGTCTGTGGAGAACCACAGATGTTGGGGATGAAAGAGGGGGATATGCAAGCTGTTTGGAAATAACTTCCTCTGTGCTGGAGGTCTTGCACATGACTGAAGAGCTCTGTTGGCTGAGTGTCAGTGGTTGATAAATAAATGCTCTCTGCTTTGTGGTTCAGCTCTTGCTACTGTAAGCCAAGCTCAGGAGATGGTTTGGGATCAGGCCTAAGTTCTCTATGGCTTTTGACTTCGTTTTAATTGAGTATGACATAAATGACTCTACATGGGATAATCAACTTTCGTAAAGGATAAAGTAAATCAGAGTAAATATGTACACAGGTGTTCAAACTAAT
Source organism: Onychomys torridus (assembly GCF_903995425.1). NCBI lineage: Eukaryota > Metazoa > Chordata > Mammalia > Rodentia > Cricetidae > Onychomys > Onychomys torridus. Next base: position 22,131,176 of record NC_050465.1, read on the forward strand.
TTTAGAGAAACAATAAAACCATGGACATAAAACTCAAAAAGGTGCTTAACTCTGGGGAGGGACACAGTTATGAATGGGAAAAGGTAACTAGGAGCTGCTTAGCTATGATCAGGGCTCCGCTTCCTGATCTGAGTGGTGGTTAAGCAAATAATGACCTCATCACCATCTAAACATACATCCATACATTATCCACTTCACTGCAATTAGTTCTAACAAGCAACTTACAGGGTGCTGCACTAAGGATACAACCTCAGTGGGTCACATAAATAGAGCGGATCCACCACAGAGGCCCCTTGAATACTGCCTGCACAGTCTTCAACTTTCCTTCGAAATTTAAAGTTATTAAAAGATGCATCCAGTATCAAGAGGGATCATCCTAGAAGACCTCTGAGGAGCACATGGCTGAGAAATGCCTGAACTACAGGGGCTGAATCAGGCAACCCAGAGATACTTATAACAGGGGTGGGGGTGGGGTGCAGAAAGCCAGAAGTATGGCAGTTGTGATTATCATTTGCCCTGAATATAACTGAAAATGATTGACATCAGGACTGGAGAGAGTTCAGTGGTTAAGAGCACTTGCTGCTCTTGCACAAGACCTGGGTTCCATTTGCAGCACCTAGATCAGGTGGCTTAACCTGGAGAGATACTTGGCGGGAGAAGTTCTAGACTACAGTAGATGTTTTCATCATGAGAAATAGCCTAGCTGAGAAGACACTACATTTGATATCATTTCAACAAAAGGATCACGGTGTAGGTAAGTGGATTAGTGCTTGTTTCCATTTGGCCATTCTGCCCGTTTTTAGGACTATGGTTTAAATCATGTATCTGGCTCTTTTGTACGGACACAGTCATGGGAAGCATGAACACACAAATTATCGCACTGCACAACTACACTATCGAAGAGCTTTGTAATGCCTGATCCCAACTACCTAATTTCCCTAGTTAGTTGAGTTGTCTACAACTTTCTGAGAACTTCAATGGTTGAATGAATCTATACATCTATTTCAAAAACATTCAAAATTCTATGATTTTGCTTTAACTGCCCTCTCTGATGACAAACTTTGGTGACTTGACACCAGTACACCTGTGATATTTTCATTTTCAAGACTAAACAATGAATTTTTGCCTAAAATAATTAACAACATTAATATAACTTACTTGGATTTTCAAAATGCCACAACTTAACACTAAGTAGTTACTTGGATACCAATTAAGGCAGCACACATAACTATTTCTCATTTGAGTAAATGTCTATCCAAATCTCAAATAATGACTGGGACAAAAATCATAAAGAAAAAGATCATTAAGAAAAAACTAATGGATTCAACAAATGGATCAGTTGGTAAAATGCTTGCCTTACAATAAGTATGAGGCCCTAAGTTCAGCCCCCAGAATCCACAGAGCAGAGACAGGAGCCATAGCATGCACTTCTCCAGTGAAAGTGCAGATAGACATATCACTGAGGCTCACTGGCCAACCAGCCCAGCCAACTCAGTGAGCACAAGGCCATTGAGAGACCCTGCTTCAAAAAACAAGGTGGAATTTGAGGAACAACAGTAGATGTTGTCCTATGGTCTCAACATGTTTGCATGCAGCTGCACACCCACAAACATACAGGTATATATGAAATACAGAAATTCAAACAGTTCACTGTAAGGAATCATTGAAAACACTTTAATCATATCCTTCTCCATAGCAAGCAAGGTTGTGCAAAATGTAATCATACCACAAATTTTATAATCTGCTTTTCCCTTAGTTAACAGTATCAGCTGTTCTTTCTGTTTGTTTATTTGTAGTCTTGGGATTGCAACTCAGGATTTCATGAATACTAAACATGGTCCCTTTGACTGAACTCTATCTCTAGCCCTAAAACAGCTGTAATTGTCAATAAATGCATATGGACAGCTTTCTCTTAATAGCTTTAGAGTATTCTAATACAAAACAATCCAGACCACCACAATCACAAAAAAAGAGAGCGGTTCAACTATCTGAAAATTAGTCTAAGTTTGATGTCAAAATGACATTTTCCATTTGTAGGAAATTTCCAGAATAGGCAACTCCATAGCCAAAGAATATAAATGAGTGGTTGTCAGGGACTGGGGAAGCAAGGACAGTGGGAAGTGATTGTTTACTGTGTATGGGATTCACATTTGAGGGTGACGAGAATTTTCTGACTCTGAATAGTGGTGATGGTTGTACCAAACCATGAATGTATTTTAACACACACACACACACACAATCTTAATAACTTAGCAAAAGAAAAATTCAAAGGAAGACATTCTCAATACTGAAATTCACCTACATTGCTCTGATTTTATAAGTAAAAAACCAAAATTGGGCACTTGAGATGTATACTTCTAACCAGACTGTTGACTCAACTGATAGGTGTTTTGTTTTGAGTTTTGAACAAATGTATCTAAGAGCAGCAAGTGTAAAATAAGAACCATGCATTGGCCATTCTGAGTTGATATGTTGCTTGGTCTACTAGTCTTAATTAAGCTAAAAGAACCAGTCACTACAAAGGGAAAGAGTCTACATGTTTACAATTAGAAGCTACACACGTTCTTGTGGTAAAAGAACAAAGAAAAATAATTATGACATGTCATTTATTTAATAAATTATAATGGATATAAAACAATAATATTAGCAACTGACATAAAATTAATATTCAGAATATGTTCTGGTTATGTCTTTTATCATGGGGAGTAATTGATATCAGTTTGTTTTTACCTTCCAGTTCACAAACTCTGAGAACCCTGAAGTGACTCTTTAAAAAAATGTGTAATTGTGACAAAACACACAAATAAAATGTACCATCTTAACTATTTCAAGGGAACAGGTTGGCCGTGTTAAGTGAATATCCACTGCTGTACCACCAATTTATAAGAATTAACTAAACAATATAATGTAGTAAAAGTCCTTCCACCATTCCTTCTGTCTTCTGTTTCCCCCTTTATGTTAAGATAGCACATCACAAACCCAATCCTACCTGTCACTCAAGCAAAAGATACTTCATCATGGAAACCAACAGACAGTACAAGCCTTCCCATGACTACATGGAGCATCCAAGCCTCAGTGGGAAAGCCTACCTCTCCTTAATGAAACCAGAAACCTCATAAGTCAAGGCAGATGGATGGCTAAAGTTAACTCCCAGCAGGTTCCTCAGACAGAGGAAGCTCCCAGCACAGTGGCAGGAGTCCCTGATCTTGGAATCAGCTGTCCTCAAAACAATGGCTATAGCAGTGACTGGGCTGTCCAGAGTATTACAGCAGCCGTCCAAACTTTCTTGAATAAAGGCCACTTTGGGGGTCATGTTCCGGGGCTCCGCAGCTCCTGATACCACAGTAGACTCTCTCCCACATCTGGAGGGCAGAGGAAGTATAGATGTTCTCAACTGAATTCTCTCAGAGGCACAAAGTAATATTCTAATACCCCAGTACATGTAATTCACTGATTGATAAGCCATAGTGGATATTCTGCTCCATGTGAACAGACCTCCCAATGGGGTCATCTTCAATTATAAAAGACCATTGAAATGACAACCAAACTATGAGGCCAAAGGCAATCCTGAAGGAGGAGCACCCTGGGTCTTAGGGAGTGACAACCTTTGGGTGTATACATTTTAAATACAACAGAAACAAAAGCAAATGTGTAGACATTTCTACAGAAAGCAGTGGGAACTGAAAAAGACAAAAAGCAAACATCTGGCCATCCCAGGAAAGGATGGGGAGATGCCACAGGTGAGCGTATCTTGAGCATCAGTGAACTAGATGAAAGGTCAGGCACCTGTGGTACATTACAGCAACAGAGCAAGGGTGGAGAAAGTCAAGGTCAAAGGCATTGACCATAATTCAGGTCAGGCCCTTGAGTCAGCAGAGGACTCCATGTTCACTTTGTGGAACCAGGACCCAAGTAACAGGACAGACAAAGGAAATGAAGAGTAGAGCTGATTCTGTGCTGGACACATGGCGCTGTGAAGCCTTGCATTCTCCCTGAGGATTTCCAGCAATCAGCACATCAGTGACAAGACCAGAGCCATGGAAGGAGGCTTGAAGCTGAGGACAATATTCACAGTCACCTTGTTATGATATTAATAGTTTTTTGGTCCTTAAAAGTTGCGGGCAGGGGAGGGCTCGGTGGATAAATCACTTGCTATGCAGGCCTGACAACCTGAGTTTGGATCCCCAGAACCCTGGAAAAAGCTGGATACAATAGAAATGTCTGTCATCCAGAGGTGGGAGGGAGAAGATGGAGGAATCAACAGTGGACACTGGAAGATGGTCAGGAGTGTATGGTGAAAAAACAATTAAGAGATTGTGTCTCAAAAAAAGGGAAAGGCAAGGACAAACAATGGCTTCTTGAGTTGTTTCCCAGAAAATGGACTAAACCAAGGCTGTGTGCATCTGCCTGAAGTTGAACTCTTTGATCTGATGGACTCTCCTGAAGGCACAGTAACTGATGGTTATCCAAAGGTTGTCCACACACCTCAAGTCCCTGAAAAAGCTGACAATTGCAAAGTTTTCATCAACAATGCCATCCCCAAAAGTTTACAAAATTTTCTAAGTGGCATCTACAACAGAGACTTAATGAATGTGCAAATGATGTTGTTTAGAGAAGAACACTGCATCATAGGTGAGAAATAAATACAAATCATTCAGACCAGTTTGCTGTGGGATAATGCTTTTATACACTGGTTTAATAAAATGCTGACTGGCCAGTAGCCAAACAGGAAGTATAGGCAGGATAAGCAGACAAGGAGAATTCTGGGAAGAAAAAGGCTGAGTGAGGAGACGCCAGCCTGTCATCCAGGTAGCACACAGGTAAAGCCTGGAACATACATCAACATATAGATTAAGAGAAATGGGCTGAGTTTAAGTGTAAGAGCTAGTCAGTGGTAGGACTGAGCTAATGGCTGAGGAGTCTTAATTAGTATAAGCCTCTCTGTGTTTACTTGGGTCTGAGCAGCTGTGGACAAGGCAGAACACTTTCAGCTACACCAGGTTTTGAGGCAGAGTTTCATTCAGTCGCCCAGGGATTCCTCCTGTCTCAGCCTCCTGAGTGCTGGTATTACAAGCATGAGCCTCCATGCTCAGTTCCAAGCCACTTTTAACAGTAAGTCACAAGGTAGAAGTTGTGGAGCTCCACACTCAGGAGGAAGGCAGAAGAGCCTGCAGAGAGACTCCAACTTCGGATGATACTGCTGACCTCTGACCTACCACCAAATCACAATAGAAACGGGATGTCAATGATGCTGGATGGAGAACAATGGCAGCCCAAAGTTCCTGCCAGCTCAGAAGACAGCACCCAGCTCCATCAGCAGGTCACTCATCCTGACTCTGGGGGTCACACAGAGGAGCACTGTCCCACATCTGGGGCCTTTGAACAGAAGAACATTTTGAAATGTGTTTGAGGCTTGCCTTGTAAGTCATGATAGAGGCTTTGGGAAGTCTCCAGAGGTCGGTGCTACTGGCGCCCAGAGCAGAATTCCACCAAGAGATCAGAGCTGCACCTGGCTGCCCTCCACACCCTGACTTACTCCCTGGGAACAGTTGGCATGAGGGGAGGAGATTGGGGGTCAAAGAGGCTCGTGCCAAGGCTATTTTGAGATCCCTGGTACATAAGAAAAATGAACAGGTGCCAAGAAACAGTTCTTAAATGGTATTATATTAGACACTTAATATATTAGTATTTTAAATGATGAAAAAGTATAGCATGACTTAGCCATGCCGTTCAACACACAAGTTAAAAATATCAGTTCATGAACCACTGCAAGCAATGTGAGCCAGCTGTGAGACATAAAATGGCCCCATGAGGAACACATTCTATTGTCACGATTGTTAGTATCTTTGGGCCCTGAAGTTTACCCTTGGAAGACAATAATATAAGAAGCTAGCTGTGAGGTTCAGAATCTGTGGTTCTCCTGTCCTTCATCCTTACACCATGACATCCCCAGGAGGGATTCAACATTATGATCATCAGAGCCTCCATCCCTGCTGAGCAACACAGAGGGGTCAGGGAAATGGAAAATTCCAACCAGATTTCCAAATGGTCACATTTTAGGTGCATCATGAATGGAAGAAGAGAATGGCTCTACTTCAGTGGAACACACTGACTCGTCCCAGGGGATGCCAGGGAAGGCACTCTGAGTTCAAGAGGCTGCTGACTCAAGTGACATGTGTCAGCACAACATTCCTACCCCGAATTACTGACTGTGCCATAGCTGGGAGATAAAAATGAGCCCATGTAGGTGCCAGGACAATTCAACATGGGGAGGGAGGGAGAGAGGGAGGCAGGGACAGTGGGTGGGAGAGAAGAAGGTAGGAAGGCAAGGAGTAAAGGAAGAAAAGAAAATGGAAGGAAGGACTGTGATATGAAAAATATACATTTAACACATACAGTAAAGTATCTTATATAAAGTTTTTCTTGACATTGTCCTAGTCTCTCCCTCTCCCTCTCCCTCCCCCCGCCCTCTCTCTCTCTCACACACACACATACACCACAACACAACACAACACACCACACCACACACACTTCCCTCTCCAGGACTGGGTAATATGCTTGCTTAACAGATATAAAGCCTTCAATTCAATTTGATCCCCAATTGTGTGTGTATGTGTGTGTGTGGGGGGGTAAACTTACACAAATTCAATGATTTAAACAATCAAAATTTATGTGGGAGGTAAATCTACACAAATTCAATGATTTAAACAATCAAAACCTGTGTCCACAATCTGGAATCTGTAGAGTCTAAGCCCCAGTGCCAGCAGGGCTGGCTCCTCCTGAGCCTATGCCCTCACGTGCCCTCTTTGGCATCCCTGCTGTGTGTACCGAGCACTGGTGCCTCCCCTCTCTTATGAAGATATTGATCGCCGTATTGGATGTGCCCTCACCTGAACTGCTTCGTTTGAACTTAATCACCTCTTTCATGAGCCCATTTCCAAAGTAGGAACTCATACATACATACATACATACATACATACATACATACATACATACATACATACATACATACACTGTATACATACATACATACATACATACGGTTCTTACTTTGGAAGTTGGCATTTTCACACCAGATCATGGAGGTGAGGAGATCATTGTTCTATCTACCAGGAAACATCCTCTTTCCATTAAATGAGGCTGCAACATCTGCTTTCAGAAGGCACACATAAATAAACTCAGTGCCTACCTCATACCATACACAGCCAGGAACTCCAAGCAGATCTGGACACAATGTAATTCAGAAGGGAAGTAAATGTGAAAAGTTCAGGAGAACACACACACACACACACACACACACACACACACACACACACACACACTGCTTCTGTCTTGAGCTACCGCATCCAAAACATGGTCCATAAAACTATGACTTTTCTTTGCTAGACACTCATCTCATCGCACGCCAGTATGGAGACGACCTGAGATGTCTTCTTCACCTTACAGATGAGGAACCTGAAGCAGCAACCTGACAAAGGTCACAGAGCTAGGGGTTCTTAAGTTAGGGGCCTGCAACTTCTGCGCTCACATGCACTTTCTCACAAGGCATAATGCAGAACCTAATTAAAAACAAATCTAATACTTCAATAGAATCTTTAAAAGTGTATTTTCTAAAGCTGAACTTAGCCAGATTTGTCTCTAAGGATCGATTGATTATTTCTAATTTGAAATACCCAAATTTCTAGTTTGCAACTGTGGGGTCTGGTCATTCAATGGCTTGAAGAAAAAAGTCTCAAAGCCAAACCATGTAACTTAACCACCATTTTAAACAAACTCTCTCAATGGTCTGAGACATTTCTTCTGTTAATTTAAGCATAAATTTTTGCGGATGGAGGGTTTGCTCAGCAGTTATGAACACTCGTTATTCTCCAAGAGGACCCAGGTTCAATTTCCAGCACTCACATGGTGGCTCACAATCATCCTATCTCCAGTTCCAGAGACTCTGACCTTTGCTAGCCCCAGGCACATACAGGTGGTGTACATTATTACAAGCAGACAACACACAAACATATACACACTATATCTATATGTATGTATGTATGTATGTATGTATGTATATATACAGTGTATGTATATATGTATTTATGTACACAGTGTATGTATATATGTATGTATACGTGTATATGTATATATGTATACACACATACATGTATAGTATGTGTATTGTCTGCATGTATGTGTGTATATGTATGTGTATGTATATTTATATTTATATACATGTAGGTATGTATGCATGTATATGTATATATTCCAAATCTTTTGTGATTGACTAATTTTTAAAAAATAAAGGTCAATCATATAATCAGCACATTCAAAAAATTGGAAAGAAGAATGGCCTATAAAGAATGTGAGTCCCAGGAAGTTGGCATAGATGTTTGCAGGGTGATGACAAACACCAGAGGAGCAAAGTCACTAGCATAGGATAGAGCCAAACAGAAAGAAGCCAGAGAAGCTACCGGCTCCGTGCCCTCTGGGGTTCCCCTTTCTGGAAAGAGGCCAGGGCTGTCCCCAGAGTAGCAGCCTCTATGCCACACCACAGTGAATCACTCACTGTTCCCCAAGTATAAGGTTCAGACTGAGTTAGATGTAGACATAAGGCTACTATGAAGAATACCATACAGAAGTTATGATGGTGTCATCTATAAATACTTACTGGTATCAATAGCTTTAAATTATGGGCTGGCATTTGGGTTTATTAAGGAAGATCCTTCAGATGTATTAAAAATCTGTTTACCTTCAGTATTGATTTTTTGATAAATATATTATCCAGAGAGGCTCTGTGCAGCGATTTCTCTGGGAAAGCTGACATTTATTCAATGATATTTGCTTGACTGAATTAAGTAGCAATATATGCTCATCTATCTTTGCTCTATCTGGGAAATTATCTTATCAAAGTTGAGCGAATACTTTATAGAAATCTTAGGGTCTGACATAATATACAGCTGAGGGAACATCTGGTTGTCTACGACCTCGGAGTTATTCACAAATTCCTCCCAGACATTGATGCCAGAACATTACAATGTTTCTAAACAATATCTTACTCAACTGTATGAGTTTTTATGGTGGCATTTCTTTAAAGAACAAAAAGATCATCATTGTATTTAATTTTAAATTACTTACACCGGAACTAGTGAGTAAAACCCGCTAAGGGCAAGTGTGGCCGAATCTGCCAGCTGGGGGGCAAATATTCTGTGCTTCTTCTCTCCACAATCACCTGACCCAACCACACACTGTGAGGACCATTCCCATTGCCCTCCTTTCCTGATCCAGAAAAAGTACAGAGGATCCTGTCACATGGTCCTCTAGGTTTTTTCTCATGTCTCATGGAAACGTCCCCCTTGAGGGCAATCTTGGAAAACATTTGTTGAAGACATCAGAGTCGCCTCAGCCTAGGTGTCTGTGTGGACAGCCCCCAATCCATCCTCTCATCTGGAACCACCCTGGATCATAGAAGAGATGGAAAATAAGAGGTCACAATGGTAAGACCCTGACAGTTTGAGATCCACTTAGCACAGTGTCGTCTAAAAATTTAACGAAATCCAAGGAGTTTGTATTCATTGGAAAGCCCAATTAGTCTTAAACTAAGGATCCAGATAACAAGGTCTACTAAATTCAGACATGTCCCATTCTCGGAATTCATTCCACAAGTCAGTAGCCATTTCTAGATAACCATTTTATTGGCTAATATGAAGATGCACAAAGAAAATGACAATGTCTTGCCTGTGTTAGCTGGGTGTATGACACATCTACAAACTGAGAGACTTGTTACAGATAAAACCTTCTACTACAACACTCATACACAGAGGACAAACTTCCTTAAAAAACAAATCCCTTGCCCACAATTCATTTTTACTTTCTTGTTGAGTCCTTTTTTAAACTAGCATATAGAATAGGTTTTATTGTGACATTTTCACACATATCTATCTAGGTTCTTCTCCATCATCTACTCTCCCCACCCCCCACTTCCCCCACCCCTTCCCCCTTTACCCCCTACCTCTCCCACACGCACCCCAACCCGGCCTGTTCTTCTGCTTCCATGTTCATTCCTTATTGGTTTGTTATAGAAGTTTTAGCACATGTGTGCTTAACCAATTTTCTTTTCTACTTCTCAAGTTTATGTCTATTCCCACAAATTACCTTCTGTTCCCTCTCTTTTCTCTTCAGTTTTCTGGATGCAAGTCCATTAGCACAGAAGGCATTAGGCTTAAGAATTGAAAATCAATCATCTTTCCTAGGTGATTGGCTCAAATAACAAGAATGGTCATAAATGCAGCAAATACCTCGGCTCTAACAGGCTTTGTAACAATTCTTAATTTTGAAAGGTATTATTGAGCTTCTCAAAGGGAAAAATTTAAAGAGTCCCTTCTTTAATACATTTGAACTAAATATAAAGCAGTCAAGAGGGATAGCAAAACATTTACCTAACTCATAAAATCCTTTGGAGCTAGGGACCATCTTAAAATTCCTTTCCCTTTAGGTTAATGAGGACACAGAGAGGAAAATGTCCTTATAATGACCTCAGGAATCTGGGATCAATGCTAACCCTGCTGGTTGAAACCAGAGCTGACCTCTGACCCAAACTGTGGGTAGGATGTGGCCTGTCACTGCCTCCACTGGGATTTAAAGTCATTCTTTCCTCAGAGGTGGGGATGCTCTACTCTGTGCATTGGTCTTATCTACTGGAGAGCATTACTAATGACAATGACCTTATGCACTGCAAGGATAAGTCAGAATTCTCCACAGCCCCCAACAGGCCACAGGCAGGAAGGAAAAGACATGCAAGAGATGCATTCATTATCTTTCTTGAGGCACCTGACCTTGCATCTGAACTAGAAGTTAAGGAAGACACCTGGGGCAGGGAAGAGGCGTGAAGGATTCCAGAGCGCCACCTGCTGGGGAACTTAGGAATTACCAAGATTAGAAGGTGTGGCTCTGCTGAACGCTTCTCAGAAGGAAACTGAATAAGAAAACACTACCTCTTCCTGGAGATCAGCAAAGTGCTAGCTCCTGTCAGCCACAGCTATGGCTTTTATTCTTCAACGAGTGAAATGCAACAGGGTGCTGTTTCTGGCTGTTGTTGGTTTGGTAGCCAAAGTCAACAGTATATGAACCAAATAGGGACATTTCATGGAGATACTCTGTCCCTTAGTGAAGGTCATGCTTCAAAAGTACTTAAGAAAGAAGCTCTTTTTCTTGGAGGACACAAAACCAGTGCCTGACTACAAGTAGGCATATTCCCAAATCTCAGTGAGTCCCAAAAGAAAATGGATACTAACATGAGACAGAATTGTGTGATACAGGGAGATAAATGGGGGTGGTATGAAGATCTGAGGTAGGGGATGTGTCTGAATTCAATGTGTTCAACTGTAAAACTGTTAGGAAAAAAATATTTAAGGAAAGAGAGAATCAACAACCTAGAAAGCTCATCTATTTCTTCCTCTCCAAGCTTAAGCATGAACTATATCATAAGAGCTGGATAAATCTGTCCAAATCATCACCTTCTTGGGGGCTCTTCCCCAGCAACATTACCATAAAACTCTTGACAGTGTTCATTGCTTGCACCTCTGAAATATTAGCAAATGCAATTAGAACTCAGATCTTTTTCCTGGAAATAAATCTGTTACCTTAGATAAGTGGCCTATCGATGGGGGGTGAGTGTCAAATCTACCTGTGGGGCTTGTTATTGATTCGTATGTAATTTCCATCAAGCACCATTTTCAAGCCTCTTCGAAATGTGTTTAGTCATCTTTATATCATTTTGTCACTATACATTTCATAATAGAAGAAGCTGAAATGATTTTATCGTGACAATATATATGACAGCTTGCAGTTAAAAATCTCAGAAGAGGCACTACTGAATGAATTTAGATGAGTTCACTCATATATAAGTTTAAATAATTCACTTTATCCAACCTTCTATTCCTTAGAAATCCTATACTCAATTTCAAATATATGAATATTAATTCTACTTTCCAATTGTTCTGGAGCACAAGATTTCATAAACTCAACATTCATAGAATTAATAACATCCACACACAGTTATGTTGCCTTCTACAATGTCATTCTGTGTGTATTATCTTATTTGATACTCTAGTGAAATGTGTATTTGTTAGTATAAAGGACTTCTCAGTAACAGGAATGAACTATTTATATTATCTTTATTCAAGGAGAAAGTGAATTATCATCCCCAGGAGTATCTTTTTTTGCAATTTCTAGAAGTTTCCCTTATTTTCCTCGATGGCTTCTCTGAGCTGCTAACTGTAAATTGAGGTAGTCACATCTCTCAAGAAAGCCTTTTACGGTGCTTCTCAGTGCCTTCCAGAACCTCTACGGTCCCTGAGACCCTTTCAGGGGACCACAAATAAAACTATTTCCATGATAACAAAACATCTGACTGTACTTCCCTGCTTCCTCTCACTGCTCAGTGTTGTTTTGATGCCCAAGGGAATGGCTGCCTTTGCTTCTTGTGTTCTCAGCCTGCCCCACTCCTGCACAGTTTTAGTACACAATCCAAAAAATTACCAATAGGCATTACCCACATCGACACTGACAACAGTTCTTTAAATCTTTAAAATATTTTCAGGATACAAAAAGCATCCTACCATCAAGGAGTTTGAGAATGATTTCCCATTACCCCCCAATCTCCAGAGGTTTCCCATTACCCCCCAATCTCCAGAGGTTTCCCATTACCCTCCAATCCTCAGAGGTGTAATACAGCAGTCTGTTTCCTTCCCAGGTACCAGGTATTGCCTTAATCTCTTTTCTGTTGTTATTCCCCAAACCACAGACCAGGTATTGCATAAAGAAATGCACATCCCCTGTGATAGTGAAGGATGAGGAATCCAAATACGCACCATGGGTATGTGTGGAGCCTTTGTGCTCAGTCACAACATCCTAGAACAAGTTACACAGTAACATCAAGAGGCTATGTCCGCTTGGGGCCCTCTCTGTATAAAGCCATCGACCCCTACATGGGGCCACATCCTCAGGACTTCGTGACCTTAACCTCCCATCAACATGTGCCATCAGCATATGAAACTAGGGATTCGGTTCCAGTGTGAGTTTGAGAGGCAGCTTTCTTTTCCCAGCACTCACTCAGCAAGAAAGCTGCTCAATGCTTCCACAATCTCCAAGAAAGGATGAAGCAAAGAAAGCGTGGTAAGTCTTATCCTGGATCTGCAAGCTTCCTTCACATTTCCTCAGCCAAGGCAGATGTTTTCATGTATAAAAGAAGCAACACAGATGCGCAACGTCCCAGTGTGTCTAGAAGAAGGTGAAAGCAATTATCCTACATCTACTAACTACCACAAGGGCTACATCTGCTCTCAGCTCACTGTTTCCCATCATTTACTAAAAGTTGTCTATAGTTAGACTCATCTTTGACCTCCCTACACAAATTTCAGGGAATGTGGGAACAGACTCTGTTTTACTGCGACACACACAAGCATACATGTTTAAAATTGTTCTCCTCAAAACAATTAAGAAACAGAATGTAAACAAAATACAGTAAATGCTTGCTAAAATTCGTATACTGTTATTGTCTAAAAAAGGGCCCATCATTTATACACTCCAGCACCCACTGTTTAGTCAGTATTAAAAGCCAATTTGTCCTAATAAATTATGCCATGGACAAATGCTTTTTAGCTTTTCAGATGACCAAGGTCTAGATCAATTGAAAGAAATCAACATTTGTAAAAGAATTATCTTTATTACTTTTTATTTGTGTATCTATGTGAGTACGTGTGTGAGAGTGTTGTGCCCATGAATGCCGGGAAAGGACATCATATCACCTGGGTGCTACAGTTCCATGCAGTCGTGAGTCCTGCTACACGGAGAACTAAACTCTAGACCTCAGCTAGAGAAAGCAACAACTGTTCTTGATCACTGAGCCATCTTTCCCACCCAAAAACAAACATTCCTGTCTGAACTGACTGATCTGGGTCAGGTAACAAATTTATCTGTCAATGGTGGGAAGACCCAATGACCTACCAGCTTAAAGATACAAACTGTATCATTTTGTTTTCCAAATAACAAGCATTGATTGCAATGCTGAAAGGTCACTTGTCATCAGCTCAGTCGTTGACCTACTGGCAAATTGCATCCTGTCACTCCACGACACTCCAGGAAGAAAGAGACACTTTGTTTGCCCAGAATAATTAGGGAGGCAACAGTATTTTCACAAGGTGTGAGATCCCAGGTGGTTCTTAAGTTCAACAGAGGAGGAAGGAGCAAACAAACATCATGAAACAGATGAGAATTCTATAACTACCCAAGACCATGACCAGGAACCCCATTTATCTAGATTGAAAAGCCTGGGATCAAACACAACCTATATCTTCAAGTCTATCAATCAGGATTTCAGAATTGTACACATTCTCTATAATTAACGATGTAGAAAACAGCCATTTCAAGTTCCTTAAGAGGAATGAGAAAATGCAATGGGATACAATGCTAGGGCTAGAGAGATGGTTCACTTAGTAAAGTGCTTGCTGGGCAGGCACACTGACTGGAGTTTGAATCCCCAACACCCATGTAAAAGCCAGCGAATGACATCATGCATTTGTAATCCCAGCAACAGGGAAAGAAAATTCCCCCAGAGTTGTTGGCCAGTGAAATCAGTGAGCTCTAGGCTCAAGGTAGAGAACTGATTAAGGAAGACACCTCTGGTCAATGTCATGTCTTTACATAAACCCACACACATGTGCACATGAACTCCCTCCCCTCCATGATTGCATGCACAAACACATACATGCACAGAGAAAGAAACAGTTCTAGAGTGGAAAATTAAAGCATTACCACTAAGGACCAGTCACTTGATAAACCAATTTTTACTGACACATCATAAAAGCCCCATTCACTATATTAATATGCCACCCCCAGGTATCTGATGCAGACTTTTACTGCCATATAATCAGTTGTTTGGATTTGTCCACCTACCGCATAGAGGCACTATGATTGTCCAGCAGACAATTAATTAAATAGCCATAATTATTTCTCTTTCTACCACTAAAGCTTGGAAATATTGCATTAAAATATAATTTGTCACAATCCAGAATAAAGTATCGGTTAACTAGGCATTAAAGTCCACTTATTTAAAATAATGATCTGCATAATCATTTCCTAGAGTTTGCCAGGAAACAGACAGAAACTTCTCCATAGTCTCCTGCTCTGAAGAGGACAGAAATACATGCACATACAAATTCAAAATTAAAACTTAATAGTCCCCATTTTTATACACCTTCTTATCATGTGTCAGTCAATCATCAAGGTATCTACCCGTAGGATACTGATACATCCACTGAGGCCGAAGACCGTAGCATGAAGGACTTGCCCTAGTTTAGAGAGTCCTAGAATTATAGGCCTGAAATTAGTTGCCCCAAATTGGTGTTACATAAATCCCTGGGCTCCAAAGAGCCTCTCCAGCAATGACCAAGAACCACCACAATACGCTGAGAAAGGGAAACCAGGGCTCAGTCTCTGTTGTTTGAAATGTAAATATTTTCAGTGTAATTTGACATTGCTTGCCTAAAATGTATCAGTGGGTAAAAAATCAGGTCGGCATGGCGCCCTGTCAATCCATCCCAGCCCTGTGTTCTCCTCTTCCCTGCATTTGCACTGCAAATTTTGCTTACCTCAGGAGTTCAAAAGAGTTGAGGAGTCAATACACTTATCTGCACTTCACCTAGCTTTAATAATTGTTAAGATGCTCATATTTGCATGTCTGCTGTACACACACACACACATTTTCACTTATTTTCTGTCTGCACAGACATCAACACTTATGATCCTTTAAAATTTTGGCATCAAGTTTCCTAAAATCAAGGAAATCTTGCATATTCACATGTTTCTTCAGTATTTATTTACCAATCATAGCTCCTTAGGACATCTCTGATACACTCGTCAAAAAAATCTGAGTTTTCAGACAGGGGAGATGCTTCTGCAGGTAAAGCTCTTGCCATGCAACCGTGACAACCTGAATTCAGATCCCCAGGACCCAAGGAGATATGGGAGCTAGTGGTCAGCGTGCCACCTAGAGTTTCAGCACTGCATTATGGGAAGAGGGTTGCTGCAGGAGTCCACTACTGACCCTGGTGTCTACAGCAGCAAACAGGAAAAATCCTCTCTAGCAAGGCAGAGAGAAAGGGCCAGCACCCAACACGTCTGCATGCATTGTACATGCACGTCTATATACATATCTACATGTGTATCACACATAGTATAATATAGATGTAACCGTCTTGTTAAATAAGAAACACAGAGCCAATTGCAGAGTTAAAAGCCAAGAGGTCAGAGCAATAGCTGAGAGCTGAAAACCTTACCCTTCACTGCTGCTCTGTCTTTCCTCTCCACAAGAGAGCTATTTCCTGTGACCTGTCTTTTATATAGACTTTCTGTTCTGCCTTCTCATTGGTTGTAAACCCAGCCACATGACTTCCTTGTCACTGCCTGTCTGTACAGACCTTCAGGTCTTCTATGGTTGGTATTGAGATTAAAGGTGTGTGTCACCATGCTGGCTGTATCCTTGAACACACAGAGATCCTGCCTAGCTCTGCCTCCCAAATGCTGGGATTAAAGGAATTTACCACCACCGCCCAGCTTCTGCTATGGCTTGCTCTGACCCCAAGGCAACTTTATTAATAGACAAATAAAGTCCCATTTCAGTACAAATAAAATATCACTATAGTATAGACTATTTGAATTTTCATCTTCATGTAGTCAATACTTTTTCCTTCCCTTCTCAAAGATCAGTTGTCAAATCATCCCCTTGCTTGTCTTCCTCCAGGGGCTCAATGTTTCCTCAGCTAGCTGAGGGGATGGCTTAGCTGAAGACCTGGGTTCAGACCCCAGCACCTACAGAAAAATTAGGCATATCAACCTGGGTCCCAGGGACTTGATGGCCAGCCCAATCTAGCCAACATGGTGATGATGAGGTCCAGATTCAGAGACTAACTCCAAAAGAGGGTGGGGTAGGAATGGGGATAATAGAACATAGCTGATATCAACCCCTGGCACACTCAGGCACACTCATGGATATGCATACCCCGGTGTCACTACAGACTCAGTACCGACAGCTATGCTTTATGCATGATGTGGAGGAGGGAACCTCACTCTTTCCTGATTTGAAGTTGAAAATAAACTGAACCTCCTCGAATTTCCCATTTAAATGCTTTTAACACTTCGATAACTTGGGCCATGGGAAGTCCTGAAGGCACTTCTGAGGGACTGTGAAATTCCCTCTGACACAGGCAGCAGAATGTGAAAGATGAGGGCCTCAGGTCATCCAGAATGTGCATGTCAACCCCTGTTTGGGCTGTGTGAGAACTTACCAAGACTGTCATCTACCTGCTACTGGGCTCTACCCAGGCAGAGCAACACCTTCCCACCCCAAGCCTGTCTGACCACACACATGCAGTCACAGAGAGACAGCTACTGACCAACTTCTCTTGGTCCTGGAGATAAGTATCTAGGCTTTCTGGTCTTGAGAAAATGGTTTTGCAATTTGTTTACCCCCAGTTTATGCTGCCTGTCAGAAATCTGCTCTGAAGATGAAGGGGCTATTCCTGGGTTCTGAGTCATAATGTGTGGTCCTGTCTCCTAACACTTACTGACAAAGTAGATTCTTCATTTGTATAAGCTGGCCACAATTGGCACCAGACTTTCCCCGTGGAGCGTAGCTGGTGGGCAGAGTGGACCCTAAGACTGCCCAAATTCTCAGCATGCTATCCTGAAGCCAAGTGTAACACCCATGCCATCATCTAATCTGTCTGGTCCTTGTGTCTCTCATTCCTCAACATGGAACTCTGATGCTAGTCCCATTTACAGCATCTGCCACATTTGACGTCTCTGTTTATTCTATTACTTGGCCTTGTATTCCTCTTCTAATGTCATCTTGTATCATTTTACAGGAAATTAAACAAGAAGTAAAACTATTACAGTACATATTTATATACACAGGCTGATTTGTATACTTTTCAGCAAATATGTTAAACAGAGTTAATCACTATTCTTATGTTTTGTGAGTTTCTGAGTGGCCAAGATGGGAAATTAGAAGAGATTTAAAGGAAAACACCTGTTGACTGCTGAGAAGACACTACTGGTCTAAGTGGTTAGAAACAATATTATGGCATCCACTGGCCCTGATGAAACAGTTCAGCAGCAAACATTGTAGTCATGCTGGAAACAGTGTCAGTCTTAATCTCTAAAGCTTCTGCAAATCAAAACAGAATCACTGAAGGTATCCTAGTCAGCAAAACAACACAACCCAGAAGGATGCTGTCTTAGCTTCTTTCCCCATGGCAACTTAAGGGAGAAAGACCCTACACTGGCTCCCAGAGTTCAATGGGGCAAGTTTCCAGATGTGAGTACATATCCTGGAATAACTGAAGAAACCAGGAAGATAAAATGGACCCATTGCTGGGGCAGGGGTGCTGGAGCATGATAGCAGGGTACACAATGATCTGAGAGGGGGTGAAGGAATGAGGGGGTTCTCCAATTAGGGATGAGGAGGGAAAGAAAATCAGAAGAAGGAGGGTAAAATAACAGTAAGGATATGTGCAGAAGTCAGAAGGAACTATTAACTACCTAAAATATCTGTAACAGAGGTGAGTCAGCAGATAAATATGCACATGTAGTTTAATTTTCCCCATCTAGGCTGACAAGGCTCCCTTCAAGAGCCAAAGACCACCTACCAAAACCCAACAGCAGGCATGAGATGCACCCTTTTTAAGTTACTAGTCAGGGCCATCCAAGAGACTTCCCCAAACATTACAAACTATTGCTATTGCCCTTGGTTGCCCCCAGAAGTAAAAGGTAAGTCCCTATTAAGATACACACACTTCAGACACAGGGCCCAGAGGCTCGGGTGCTGGAACGGAGTGAAGCCCTGCTCCCTGAGGTCTAGCCTCCTTAGTATCAAGAGGCTCCAGGCAAGGTTCTGAAGGAGGGAAAGGCCCTACCCAGCTATGACATCTCTGAACCACAACAGCTAGCATGGCACGATAGCCCTAAAGGTGCAGCAGCGGCAGCGTGCATCACTTGGTGGTAACCAGCAGCTCTCTAGTTGGATTTAAGACCGGTTCAACAAGAGGGAAAGGACTCCTGGACTAGAAACTGAATGAACTGCCTAGGCCTAGTGAAGTCATGATGAAGGAGAAACTACAACCATCACTTGACTAAACCAGCATAATCCCTGACTACAATCTAAGAATTTGTTCTCATACTCACAAATAAATGAAGCCTTCACCCATCATCAAGGAAACTTCCCTTTTTTAACAGAAGGAGGCCAATGCAGAAGACCACACCCAATCAAAACACAGCATCACCAAGAAGCCCCATCTCAAAAGATAAATCTACAAAACAGCTAGCTCCTGCACCTGAGGCTCAAGGGTCACTGAGGAAGAGGGGCAGGAGGACTGTGAGAGCCGGAGGAACACGGAATTCACTGTGAAACTGTGTCTCCAGGGAATGTCAGAAGCTCCACCCACCAAGTCTCACCAATGTGACCTCCTCAACATGAGCTGAACGAGGACAGCAGCAGAAATGCTAAAGTGGGTGGGGTAAAGACCTTGAGTCCTCAACCCTACACGCAGGAACTGAGGAATTCTGAGAGTGGGAGATATGGTCTTTCCCAGGGAAGGGAACACCAATTGTTTTTCCACACCAAATAATCAGCCCTTACACACACACATAACTTTATCGAGTCTGAGAAGACTACACCTCTTTAGAAATACATACACAACAACTGCCACCATCACCACCATCACCACTCAACAACAGCATAAGTGAAGGAATACGCCATGAATTTGAAAAAGAACAACGACCCTTTCCTATGTGAGAAGGTTTGAAGGAAGGAAAGGGAAGGGGGAAATTATGTAATATAATTTAAAAAATAAAACATTACTTTTTAAATGGTTAATCTGGTGCTACTTTATTTTATCATAATTTTTAGTTGGCCAAAAATCCAAATCATGCATAATTCAAGAACTAAGCAACTCTTATTGCTTTTCTAATTAATGAGAAATGTGATCCCTCACCTGCAGCCATATCAAAAAATCTCATATAACCCGAGCTATTACAGTGACACACATACCCTCCCACAGTCAGTAAGGGCTGCCCAGAGGGGACCTCTATCACCCCAGGTGGAAATGAGGCTCACAGAACTAGGAGCTCCCCGCAGGCCACAGATCTAAACTGCCCAATTGGGTTCATTGTCATCTCAAGTTGTTTCTCTAAATTCTGTAACTCAGAAATTGCTGACAGGATACAGCCCATCGTCGTGTTTCAAAGCTCACATTTCAAAGTGAAAACTCATTCTAATTCTCATGTTTGTGATGAGTTCCACAAGGGAGGAAGAATGTCCTTTGGAAGTCACAGAATGGAACGAAACCTTTTTCATGTCCTGGGTTAAGTGACCCGATATCCAGACTCAACTGAAATAATCCCCAATGCAAGGCCCCCACACAATCACTGTGCTAAGTTTTATGAGAGAGTAAAAACTAGAAGCATGTTCCATGGATGACAGAGCATGTACTCTGACTCTTACTTACTACAAGGAGTTCCTACTCTCAAAGACCTCCTTCAGATTTTTACATCTATTCAACAATCCCACAAAGGTTTTTAGGTCCTATTCTTCACTTTGTGTCATTGAGAAAAGACAACAGGAAATGGGCATGACTATTCACAGAGTAGAAGGCATGCTCAATGATGCATTCACATTAAACTCAGGAAACAGAAGGAAGGAAATCAGTGGAGAGGGAGGAAGAGGGAAGGGAGGAAGATGCATGAGCACAGGGAGAGATGAGAGGAGGAAGAGTAAAGAAAGAAGAGGAGAAAAAGGATAAAGAGAGGCAGGGAGAGAAAGAAGATACAGGGGAAGGAAAAGAACAAGTGGAGGATGGGGAAGAAGGAAGAGGAAAAGATGGGGAGGAGGGAGAGGAGGAAGAGCGTCAGGAGGAGGGATCTTTCTTTAACCCAATGCTGGGTTAGGAATGAGGCTCAGATTCTGATATGGATGACAAGGTTTCCCCCTGGTCAGTTCTGAGGCAGGTCTCAACATCTCATAGTTCTTGGGGTCCTATATAATCTGTTACCCTGCAAAGGTCACCTCTTTTCTCCTGTCTCCAATTCACCTGGATCACTCAGCCTCCGTGTCTCCTGGCCCTGCCTTGATTTAGATCTCTATTCAGTAACCTGGGCACCATCTGCCATTTCCATCATCACTCAAACTTTATCCCCGACTTTAAGTTTTGTTCTTGGTCTCAAGTACTGCCTAGCATTAATTATGTCCTCACTACTTATTGGTTAAATGCCTGCCTCCTCCCTGGGTTACAATCACCAGGAAGAATGACTCAGCTGCCTTTGGCCCCACAGGTAGGCCAAAGCCCATGGAAGTCACTGCACACAGAAATACAACTGTCCCTCAACATCCACGGGGGATTTGTCTCAGGACCACCCAGTGATACCCAAATCACTGATGTTCAAGTCCTTTATATTATTATAATATTCACTATGTACATTGTCATTCTTACGCTATATATTTATGTCAGTCCTGCTTGAATTATAATAACCAATGTCACATAGATATTATTAAACAGTTACACTTCATTGTTAAGAGGAAAATGAGAAAAAAAAAAAAAGCCCTCTGTGCAAGGCCAGTAGAGATAGTTCTTTGTGAATCCTGTCTGTCTGCAGTGGGTTGAACCCTTGCATATGGAGCCCACAGATAAGGCAGGCCAACCATATTCCTGAGTGAGGACAGAATAAAACGAAGAGCTTAAGGACTCACACAAGAGTCTTAGGAAGGGACAGGGTAGTGGTTGGCCCTCTCAGGGTGTGCAGACAGTCCCATAGCAGGCAGCCTGCAGGATCAGTTAAAGGTGCTGGCGATGCCACCTAGATGGAACAGCAATGCCCTCACTGCATGCACACCCTGACAAGGACATCCAAGGACAGTCAGAAAAGCAAAACCGAAGGCTGGTTTTCCCACCGGATCTAAGTCTCGGAACTTCTAATTCCTGTTGTATCAAGTATGGACACTGTCACTCAGCCTTTAGGGACCACCCCAAGCATCAGTTACACAAAGCTAAGAGGGCAAGTGTGTCAACTGCTGGAATCCTCTGTATGTCCCAGAGAATTTGTCTTAGAGGCAGACTGATCAATAAGTAGGGCCATTTGTCTGTGGTTTAGACTCTCTTTTCCCTTTCCTATCATTTTTTGTTTGTTTGTTTAAGGGGCTAAACATAAGGAAAGCTAAACCCAACCTCATACTGCTGAGTGCCCAATCTGATTAACTGAATTTGACATTGTCATTTAAATATTTACCACCTCACAGCTAAACAGAGCAAACACACTTTGTAATATAGGATCCTTGACCCATCCAGACAGACCTAGAATGTGAGGACACTCTGGGAACACATCTCTATTCCACTCACAATATGAGGACTCCTGGGCATCGGCAACAATGCCTGGCACGTGGCAGGTGTTTAATCAACATTTGTAGAGGGGCAGCTGATTGACGAATCAATGAGATCATTAAACAAATGTTTGAGTATTTTGTGACAAAAGTATTTCTTGCTGGGTACACACCGTGAATTAAGAGGAAACACAGCCTTTCCAAGTTCACAGTTATTCTTCTCAATATTCCCCAAACACCACAGGAGACCCAGAGTGCAAATAAATGGGGAGGCTCTCCCCAGCACGTGCAAAATATGCCTGGTAAGTGTGCCCAAAGAGAAAACTTCAATTACACTGTCAGTCCATCATCCGCCCCAATGTGCAGCTGATGCTAAACAAATACACATAGTCATTTTTCTATTTTCTGGGTCATCACACTAAGAGTGTCTATCACTGCTCTGCCAGGCACTCTTTCTCCCTGCCTTCAGTTGGGCACCATGACCATGATTTAGTCCTTAGTCACTATTTCCCTGCAGATGAGTCACAGCATCTGTAACGCTAAGACAAAAAAGGAAAACCACACTCTCTGAGAAGCAGGAGTGAGTGGGATTACCTACACCCCACCCCACCCACTCCCCGCAAATAAGGTCCAAGTTCACTTCATAATAATTGCTTTTAGAGGCATAGTATCTTGTGAGTGAGTGAGTGAGTGAGTGAGTGTGTGTGCGTGTATGTGTGTGTGTGTGTGTCTGCGTGTATGTGTGTGTGTGTGTGTGGTGTGTGTGTGTATGCACTTGCTTTTGAGTTTTGAGTGCAGGCATCTGTGAAAGTCAAAAGTGAGTGTCACATCCCCTGGAGCTTGAGTTATAGGCAGTTGTGAAAGGCCCCTTGTTAGGTGCTGGGGACTGAACCCTGGTCCTCTGCCAAGGCAGCACAAGCTGTTAACCATGGAGTCATCTCAAACCTCTTCAGTGTCAATTTTAAAGCCTGGCCTGATGGTGCAGGCCTCCTAAGGAGGCTGAGGCAGGAGGGTCACAGGATCAGGCTTTACAAGGAATTACAGTGTGAGTTCGAGGCCAGCTTGGATATTTTAGTGAGACCTTGTCTCAAAATAAAAGGATAAAAATGGCTGGGCATATAGCTAAGGGATAGAACATTTACCTCACATGGATAAAGCCCTGAATTCACTCCCCAGTACTGAAAATAGTATTTAAATTAAGTAAGTATCCACTGTTGAGAACTAGAGTAGTAAGTTACAAATATCATACAGTGGAAACACTGGACCATTGCTCTGCCCCGGTACCTGTTCCGTAGTCATGAAACACTTCTTAGAAAAAATGCCTGTGTGATACTCACAGGATGTGATGTGGTCTGTCAGAGGCTAACAAATTCCACCAGACTCTTATTTTGGTTTGAATCTAAGCTCCCTTGCTCACAACAAGCAATCCTGATGGTAAAAATTAAAAGTCCACACAGTGCTAATGAAGACAACCAAGCCACACAAGACAAGCTGCACAGTGACCAATTAAAGAAACTCCATTTACTGCCATTTCATCCTTAAGAAAACCGTTATAGTGCAGAGCCTACTACAAAAGCGTCGCGTTCAAATACACAGAGGTGCATGACACTTGGCATTCATCTGTCTTAACCACGCGGTTCCAGAGCTGCACAACCAGCTTAGAGGAGATCTCAAGGAAGCCGGGAGGAAGCTTTACACTGTGTTTAGGTTTTTTTTGTTTGAGCTGAGGATCGAACCCAGGGCCTTACGCTCGCTAGGCAAGTGCTCTACCACTGAGCTAAATCCTCAACCCGTATTTAGTTTTTTAATGCGGTTATGAATATCCTAGAACATGGAAGACACCAAGAAACAAATCCTTCCTTTGACTTCAGAGAAGGACAGAGTAAACGAAAAGGCTGAACATTAGCTGACATTTTAGGCTGTAATCATTGTCAAACTCATTTTGATGGGTTGTTGGCTAACAAGAATCCCAGTAGTGCAACCCAGACTGTGGCACTGGACAAAGGAGAGAGACAAGCTGATGACTGGAAACCCACAGAGACAGGGAGTGAAAGCAAAGGTGAACTCGCACGTCTGGGTAATCAGTAGAGTGCAAGCACAGAAAGAAAGAAATGTTAGCCAAGACCTAAAACAACACTCAGTCAAGGGCTGATCCCCACAGGGCCTCACAGGGGTGCAAACTTCCCCAGGAACAGAGCAAAGGGTGTAGCTCTGCCTGTCACCACATCTCTGTCCCAACAAGAGCTGAGACCATACAGCTCACACTGCGGCACACTGTCCATCTGCACGGTCATAGGTGTGTGTCAACAAAATTCCATGGGCAATGAAATTTGACATTCTCAGGTCACAAAATACTATTATCCTTTTCTTTAAAAAAAAGTTTCCAATCACTTAAAAGTGGAGATACCACTCCTGGCTTACAAGCCATATCAAGCAGGCAGCGGGCTGGATTTGGCCACTCGGGCAACTATTTATGAGAGTGGATTCAGCACTGGCCTACATATAGCAGCATACTAAGTAACATACATGTAAGAATGAATCCAGTACTATTGTTAAATAAAGGCTTAAACATAGCCCACAAAAGCCATATGGTTCTCTCTGCCTGCCATCCATTTACCATAAGAAATTTTAATTGTTGTTTTTATATTTACATATTTATTATTTATGCATGAACAAGCATACCAACTTGTAGACTTGAGTTTCTTTCCTACAATGAGAGCTAAGAGGACAATGTTGGTTCTCTCCTTCTATCCTATGGACCTGGGTATCGAACTCAAGTCACCAGACTTGATAGCAAGCCTCTTTTCATCAACTGGGTTGCTTATGTTATGACTCAGATAGAATCAGCACAGGCTGAAGAAGATTATACAATATTTAGGATTCTTTTCAAAAGGAACTTTTTTTTCCAAATTGGAAAAAAAATTCAATGCAAAAGGCCACAGTAATAAAAGCAGATACCAAATTTGAAAAATTACAAATTGGGGGCTTGTGGTATAGCTCAGCGGTGGATGGAACACTTCCCTAACATGCAAGCAGCCCTGATTTCTATCCTTAGTGACACATAAGTCTACAGAAAGCCACAGACTTCATCCAATGAAAAGGTAGACATGACATCAGCCACGACTGTGCTTGCAAGGACAGATCTAACAGGTCTAACTTTTCCCCACCCCAGCTTCTCTCAAGACCAATGAATACCTAGAGAGATGTCAGGGAAAGACTCAAAGAATTTCAGGGCAAGAACACTGCCTGGGGAGGCACAATGCAGCAAGGACAAAGCCATGTTCCTAACTGTCAATCATAGCTAAAAAGGGACACAGGAGCTAGAGTGTGGCCAGCTAACTAAGAATGGCCCACTAGCTCCAAAAGCAGCATTGAAAGGCACACACACTTGAGGAAGAGGTAAAGACAGCAAAGGAGAAAATGATCTGGGGAACCAAACAAGATTTGTGAAGACTTGGAAGCCTGGCAAAGTCACAGTGTTAAAGAGACTGGGGTTCTTGACTTGAAAATTATGAGGAATTAAGTGTGGGAAGGAGCGGAAAGCCCATGGTGGGCATCATAATTGTTAAAGCTTATTAAGAACAACATTAGATTCTACCTCATGCTTTGAAGCTGCCTTTATAAGATTACCTACAAAATCTAATTACTGCTGCATGTAGGCACATTAATGAAAAGCTTTATATTCATGAAAAAGTACAAAAACGTGTTTTATCTGAAACCCAAATCTCACTAATATGTTTTTAGCAGTTTGAATACTAAGTGGTACATTCATCAGCCCATTTCAATTATGAATCTGTAAATCTAAGACTTTAAAAGGACTGCCAAGGTCACAGCCTGGAAAGAGGGTCTCTACTAAATTGTCAGGCTCTGCTGTGATTAGATCAATCATTGTCTTTCTACTCTTCCTTCAAAAATTTGAATTCTCACTGATGCTCAGTAAGGTAAGTAGTTTTTACTTAGTGTGAAATTCATTAAGCATTCCTCTGTGGTTTGAGAGGAGAAAAAAAAAAAAAAGAACACACATCCACGAATCCTCTGAATGCTTTCAAGATCATGATTTCCCAGGTATAAGAAAGCCTCTAAGGCTCTGAGGCTTGAGAAAGGAGTTTCCATTCAAGGCCTGCTGTATGTTGGAAACCATGCTATTTGTATTCTACAACTGGAGTCCCATCCTTGAAACACATGTTTGCCAGAACAGACATCCAACTATTTCCCATATCTGTTGCTTAAGAAAGGATCACCTGGGCAATGTCCACTAATCCTGCTAAGGTATGCCCAAAGATACCGAGAGCAAACCAAAGCTTGTCTTTACAGTGAGAGATGCAAGGCTAAACTCCTGTAATCAGTCTTAGTTATACCATCCTCCCCAGGTACACAGCTATGGAGCACAGCACTCACATAACAACATGCTCTTTCACTCAATCAATCCCCAGTAGACAGTGTTTTATGATGATGATCAAGAATCTCCAGAAGCCCCTATTTCAGAAAGAACACTGAGCAGTGAGAGCAGACCTGATGGCATCCATGGATCAGACGTTGGTTTGGTCAAGGTGTTCACTTGTTCCCAATTGAAGTCATCATCGTCAGCTTGACTATATCCACATGTGCTGTATGGCTCATCAAAGAGGCAGCCACCTACAATGGGAGAAAGAGGCAATGTTAGTCACCACAAGTCTGAGCTGATCTGAGACACATCAGAAAGTCAGCCATCTACTTAACATCAAACTGAATTTGATTTTACCCTTTTACTTGGGAACTGTGGATCTTACCCCTTCCCTAACCTTGTCAAATGTTGCTGAGTATTAACCATGCCTTAGCAATACATAGATATTATGTTGCTCTATAAAAGGAGCCTAATGTTGGTGGAAGACAATTGAAATAAGCAAACATAAAATTTTCATTGTCCAGATGAATACTGAACTTTGAAAATTCACCTTGCATTCAAAACTTTAAAAGAATTCCCTCAAATACCCAATATGTTTTCAATAGAGAATTATGAATTGTTCAAAAATATTAAAGAGAAATGTTTTTACTAAAACACTGGTGTAAATGTAGAGGATAAGGCATACCACACATGATGAGCATGGCCTGCAAAATACTTTTCAAATCATCCTTCTCTATCTTACACAGAAGCAAGTTTTATTTTATAGTTTTAGAAATTTGAGGTCTCATAATCAATGTGGATTAGGACATCACTTTATAGTCCACATAAGTCTAAATGGCAGAAATTTCAAGGCTAAACATGTGGCAAACATCTGCTTAGTTTTGGTACAATGGATAAAGCTATCTAAATAAAAAAAAAATAGAAAACACAGAATGCACATGGTCAGCAACTCAGTTGCTTCAGTACCGAAGTGATTCAGCACAGTGATGGAGCCTCTGAGATGCCTGTTATGTTGAAATACATATAGTGGCAGATCTTTGTCCAAATGATTCACAAGGGGACAGTGAATGATGAGACTGATCACAGATCATGAAAAACCTGATACCCATTACATAATGAATACTAGGTATTACATAATCACTTGCATAATAAATGGATCCTATTAATTCAAAATATTAATTATAATTGCTGGCAGTTGGTAAGAAGTGAAGATTCATGACAAGGAGATGTAATTTTAGGACTATTATTTTATTATGTCTGCTATGTACACCCTGGAGGAAGAAGGCAAGGAAACCAGCAATTATAAACCAGAGGTCACCTGACCTAACTTTTACCCCCACCCTAAACCAGTCCTATGCCTTCCACAACAACCAGGCATCCTCTGAAGACAGGGGAAACTGCACATTTTGTATGTAGAAAACTCCTGGAACATTCCTAGATGTTCTAGTCACCACTCTGCCTCTTGAAATGCGCACCCATTTATCTTCCCTCCAACCCGCAAGGCAACAGTTAAATGCGCAGCTCCTGCACAGGAAACCTGACAATCTGAAAGAAGCTGTCTTGTTCTTTCTTAGCTTCCCCAGGCAATACATGCTCTGCTCTCCCCAATTCCTCCTGTGAGGTTTCCAGACTCGTCAGCTCCCTGGCAGGTGCTTTCTGAACACTTATCCTGAAGAATGCGCCCTGTGCTGGAGCAAGAACCCATATGACCCCTGCCCTTGACCTCTCACCCTGACAACAGCTTGGGCAAGAGCAATGGTCCATCCTGAGCTGAAAGCCCATGTCTTTCCACACCTGCCATCAAGCTGTTTCTACTTGTGGGGTATGTGCGTGTGTGTGTGTGTGTGTGTGTGTGTGTGTGTGTGTGTGTGAGAGAGAGAGAGAGAGAGAGAGAGAGAGAGAGAGAGAGAGGGGGAAAGAGAGAAAGACCTCTGAATTCACAAGACTGCCCATTTTCAGGGCATCACTCCAGTCTGTGGACAGCTTTGCCAGCCCTGACCCCATCACTTGAGAATTAGTTATCCTACCTAAATTTACATTGCAGAATAATCACAATTATTCACAAAATCCAAAATGCTCTTGAATTTGAAACTTTTTTTGCTCACTGGCATAGTGAGCTCAGATACTTCCACACTTAGTTGGAGGTGATGGTTTAAGATCAAAGTGCTGGTGCGTAAAATAAAATAAAAAAATAAAGCAAAAACCATCATCACGCTATGTGGGCAGGCCTCTAAGAAACAAATGAATTCTGTGTTTAGAGCTCAGTCACAGCCTCCAAATAGATAATCTTACTATATACCCAAGGATTTCAAAACACTCACCCAAACCCAAAACATGTCTGGTCCCTAGCATTTTGGAAAAGGACTACTCTACCTACATCAGCAGATATGATGTGTACTCTTTCCAAATCTGCCTGCATGTCCTGGAAAATGTCAAACAGGAATCAAGAAACCCCAGGTTGTCCCAGACAGCCTCTCTAGGCTCTTTAGCATGTCTCAGTCGGCAGCTTTAGCACAAGGGTGAAATAAGCACGATGTTTTCTAAAATGCTTCCAGTGCTTATAGTCTCTAACCCTTCCCCTTGAACACTAAGTTCATTATCAAAGGTACAGAATTAAACCCAAAGTTTAATCTGACAACAAATGATCATTCACATGTTCCTCTCTTTGAGTTTTAACAAGCTCTGAAGAAAAGTGGATCTGCCAAGCACCCAATGCTGATGACATTCCAACATGGGTGAGATGTTCAAAGACTATGTAACCATTTGTGAGGGGAAAAAAAGTGTTCCTTTGTTGCAAGTTGTAGTTTGTGACATGGAGAATAGTTTCAGCCTGAAGGAAGCCAAACAGCAGTGGCACACACCTTTAATCCCGCCTGTCAGGAGGCAGAGCCAGGCAGATCTCTTGTGAGTTCGAGGCCAGCTTGGTTTATAGAGCGAGATCCAGGACAGGCACCAAAATCACACAGAGAAACCCTATCTTGAAAACAAACAAACAAAGGAACAACAACAAAAAAAAAAAAAAAAAAAAAAAAAAAAAAAACCAAAGAGAAAAAAAAAGGAATCATCATCAATGTTGATGCAAAGGGGCACCTGGCGAAAACCCAGATACCATGCTGAGTAACTCCTCTATCAGAGTCTCAAATGGCAGGAACAATAGAAGTGTCCACAATTCAACGTGAGGCTGGTTAAGGATCTGATCTTCCACAAGCTGTTGCACTGATGGTGTAAATTGCTGCTGAGGCAGACAGACACAGTAGGGGAAAGCAGGAAGAGCATGCCATGCCAGTGTGAGGACTAAGTTACCCATCACAGTGTTGCCTGGTCACTTGAAAGGACGCATAAAGGGAAAACACATCTCTTTCCGAGATGGTATGTGACCATCAAACCCCTTGAAGATGGGATCATCTGTACACTTCCTATTGCCTGAAGATATGTGACCTCGCATGACACTCTTTAGCAGTGAGACCTTATGATAGTAATGATGATTTATTGAAATGAAATAGGAAAAGGTAAAAGGAAATGACGTAAGCATTGAAATAAACAAATCCTGGTTCTCATTAGGCTGAGATCAGAGGGCTGCAAGGAGAGGTCAGCTTGGTGTGCCTGGAGAATTTGAGACCAGCATTGGATACACAGCAAGACCCTCCCTCAAAAAAATAACAAAAATGATAAAAAGGGAGGATAGAAAGAGGGAGAGGGGAAGGGGGGGAAGAGAAAGGAGAGGAAACCAATTAAATAGAGAACAATTACATTTTTGGTCTTAATTCAGTTTTTCACTGAAGCAAAAGATAAGTCCCAGAGTCAAGCCCTCGGTATTTTTGTTTGTTTGTTTTTAATGCAATCAGCAGCGTGCAGAACAGGTATCTTAGGTCTAGAGGGATGGCATGGCATTGAAGATCCTGCACCTCTCTTCTAGGAAACCTGCTTTCTGATTTCAGCACCCACAACAGACAGCTCACAGCCAACCATAACTCCAGGTCCAAGGGATCCAATGTCGTCTTCTGGCTTCTGTGGGCACCTGCACTCATGTGCACACACACAGAAACAGAGACAGACAGACACACACACACACACACACACACACACACGCACATGCAAACACAAATACAAACACAGACATACATACACTTTAAAAATAAAAACTCGTGTCTAAAATCCCATAGAATAGAGGAAATCACTTAAGAGCAATATTCTCTGCGCTGTAGTCAACACAGCATTCAACTGCAATTCGAGCATGACAAATATCTAAATTAAAAAAAAAAAAAAAAGGGAAATGAAGAGCTGGAGAGTTGGTGCAGAGGTTAAAAGAATTTGTAGCTCTTGCAGAGGACCTGAGTTTCATTCCCAGCACCTACATGGCTGCTTAGAACTGTCCTGTAACTCCAGTTCCAAGAAATCTGACACCCTCTTCTGGCTTCTGCTGGCACTGCACCCATGTGGTGTACAAACATCCATGTAGGCAAAACACTCATACACATAGAACACTACAAAAAATAATTTTTAGCTGGGCCCAGTGTCACAGGCCTTTAATCCCAGCACTCAGGAGGCAGAGGCAGGAGGATCTCTGAGTTTGAGGAGAGCCCTGTCTACAGAATGAATTCCAGGATAGCCAGGGCTACACAGAGAAATTCTGTCTCAAAAAAACACATGCAGAATTGGCCTACAATAATTTTATCAGAAAATTAAAGAAAAAAAAGGTATGAAGGAATATCTCAAACAAGGAGAACTATTTTAATCCAACCCCTACCACCACTGAGCCTGATTCAGGTTAGATCTCAAGATGATACAGCTGCAGACTTGACTATGTGGCTCAGTATCTTCTCTTTTTATTGTGGCTGAAAGCTGTAAGTCGGTTAAATGTTAATGAACTCTCTACAAATTATGGCTCTCCAGCATTCTTTCACTCTGGCAATAATTAGGTAGCAAGCCTAGTTGTCTATAAAGGTCAGTCCTGATTTATGAAAATAAAATATTGCCATTTGCATACTAGAGCGAATTTTTCCTGCCACTTTCTCTGGGGTAGCACAAATGGCTCATTTCGCCAACAGTAATAGGAAATAATTGCTCTATAAGGTATAAAGGAGGTGGCCAACTCATACTACAGAGAGAAATTTAGAAGGTTTCATATCCATCTGTATAGTCAGGCCTAGACAGATAACAGAGCCAAAACAAACTGACATGGGTTGTAGCCAGAAGTATTTTTGGAGGGCTTGCAAGGTGGCTCAGTGTGTAAAGGAGCTTGCAGTACAAGCCAGGCAGCCCAATTTCAATCCCTGGAAGTCACATAAAGGTGGATAGAGAGAACTGACCACACAAAGTTACCCTCTGATCTCTGCATGCATGTTCTGGCAATTGTGCTCACAAATATGCACCAAGATCACACAGAAAAGATTTATTAATTTATTTACTTATTGGGGGCCTGGAAGGGTTGCTCAAGCAGTTAAGAGCATGTCTGTTGCTTCTCCAGAGAACCAGAGTTCAGTTCCCAGCATCTTCATGGCAGCTCACAACCACCTGTAACTCCAGGCCCAGGGGACCTGATGCTCTCTTCTAGCCTCTGTGGGTGCCCACACAGAAGTGGGACATACACAGAAATAAATCTAAAAATAAATTTCCTTTGACTGTACCTGGCAGTCATACCGTCCTGATCCAGATCACATTTACACCCGTTTCACAAACCAAATGATTCTCCGCTGATACACAGGTATCACTTCTACCCTGATCTCCTTAGCTTTGTGAAGATCCAGGTCTCCCAACTTTATTCCAGAGGGGCTTCTAAGTTGGTATTAAAAGTGTCTAAGGTTTGGGAACAGTAGCCACTACCTGAAACAGATTGTCTTGGCTAAAGTTTCAGGTTGATACTCAGTATGTGAGAGTTCTTTTAAGCTGGCCAGAGAGCAGCCTGCGATCTCCAATGTGCTCTGCTAGTCACAGGGACCAATTCCTGAAGTGGACAAATGCCAGCTACATTCGAAGGGCAATGTTTTATTATTTTGTCTATTCCTCAAGCACAGTGTGAGTCTTTTATCTCAATATGTCAAGATATTCATGTCAATATAGTCAAAGTACTGATTTTACAACATGACATATAAGTGTATTTTATTTCCTTCAGGTGAATTTTTTTTAACTCTAGAGGCAAGCACCAATAGTCTTCAAATTCCTGCGCCAGTCACCAGCTTTAACTCTTCTTAACATTGCTTGCTCTGCAAAGTGTCTAGACCATTTAGGTCAGTGGTTTTTCAATCTATGGATTGTGACCCTATCTGGGATCAAATGATCCTTTAGCAGTGGTTGTCTAAGACCATAGAAAAACATGGATATTTACAATATATTTCATAACAGTACCAAAATTACTGTTATGAAGTAGCAATGAAAATAATTTTATAGTTATGGGGGGGGGTCACCCAAACATGAGGAACTGTATTAGAGGTTTGCAGTATTAGGAAGGGTGAGGTCCATTGGTCTATACATTTTATCTACATTTCCTGTCCTGTTGGCAAGAAGATCAAGCTTCCTCTGGGAGAGGATGTGGGAAAGAGAACACAGAAAGAGGTGGCCTCATTATAGTGCTGGTAGGTCCTTACTGCACCAAGCAGGCACCCTCTCTGGTCCTGAGGTCTCCAACACTAGCTTGTCCTAAATTCCACCTCAAGGACCTCTGCAGAGAGCCTCAGTGGAGCCCTGTCCCATACAGCTTGTACTGTTCACCAGGACACGTCCCTTCCAATGTCTGCAGGTGCAGCCTTATGAGGACTCTCTTCAAGCATTGGCCCTGGCAAGGCTCATCTCCATGTCTGTGCTGGGATGGGGCTGCTCCATCCCCTGCCATCCCTTAGCCAACAGAGATCTCCTTCCCACAATGCAGTGAGGTCTTTATATGCCATTTCCCATACTCCAGCCCTGCATGATTTCTGTCTCCTGAAGGGACCCTGACTGACCACTCCTATTTTTACAAATGGCAGTTTAGTGTGATCACACAGCTAACCCAATAACCCAGGAGTTTCAGTTCATGGCCAGCAGCTCAGCCAAGGTCTACCTGAAAATCTCATACTCTCCTCTGTCCGGCACCTTTCACAGACCTCTCCAAAGCCAGTCAATACCACACTGATTGCTAATGGCCTGTACAGTAAGGGGCTCCTGAAGCTAAGGCTTCTAGAAGCAAGTGGAGGACAATTCAATGTCCATTTCATAGGCGTGTAAGACAAACATGCATCCTGAATTGTTCTGCCTTGAACAGGTGGAATTGACTTACAGACTCAAGCCGTCCTTCTTATGGTTGTAATTATAGTCCATTTAAAGTTACTTTGTGGAAGACTGCAATACTCCTTGAGGGACTTTCTAGAGCATTTTACTCATTTGTTCTAAATACAGAATGACCCATTTAAGGCAGGCTTTATCAAATGCATAAAATGTATTAAATTGGTCTCTCCATGGAGAAAACAGATTAAAAAAATATAGTGCTAAGATACTCCCCCAAAGAATTAATGTTCAGTGTTCTCTTTTCCTAAAATATATGAAACCACCAGCGATTCTACTCATTTATTTCAATCTTAAAAACTCTGAAAGACAAACAGCTATAAAGCTACCCAATCCAAAGGATAAGCAGGAAGTGATCTACAACAGACATAATTGTTTTAAGAGTTACAGGAAAAGTGCCTAAACCCACACGTCAGAGCCACCACCTTCCTCTTTTAAATCACACCAACACTGGCATTTAATTGCCTGCCACACAGTAAATGTATACGCTACCTCTGAAACTTTGTGGGTGTGCTGTGATGTTTAGTGGATCAGACACTAAGCATTACAGAAATGCTCTCCAACATAATTTAATCTAGCAAGCAGTCTTTACACATCGCGCAGGCATTTAAATGGCTAATACAATGCTGTATTGTAAAACATGCCATTTGCCCATGGATATGTTTTGCATAGTGCAAAGCAAATGAGCTTGTTTCCAAAGTTTCTATGGCTTATTACCCTTACCGCAGCCTCCATTCCCTATCAATCTATGGATTCCTAATATTTAAACAGGCTGTATGGCAGCAAGCAGCCAAGTGTTTTTGGTTTTATTTATTTTTTCCTTATTGATTTTAAAAACCTTTGGTTTTTAATGGGTAGGGTCATTATTTCTATTTCTATATTCTTCAGATGATTAGTGACGACTCTGTTTTCCAGCACATAACTATGTTCCTCATAGAGATGCTACTGGGTTGAACTAACCCACTCCCAAGAACTCCCTGTCTGGTTGGAGTCTACCTGATGCTCCTGTCTTCACACCACAGTGCAGACACTGCACTGTGAAATCAGAGCTGTCTGTCTTTGCCTTAGATAGAGGACTGATACATGAAAAAACATTGTCTAGGGAAGATTGTCTGGGCAGGATTGGTCATGTGATCCTTTGAATCACTTGTGTTTCAGGTCTATTGGGGTGCCAGGGCTATCTGTATCTGTAGGACCATGTTAGGAACACAAGTTTCCAGGCTGCACCCTAACTCCTCAGTCAGACACTATGGACCTTGGCTATCTGGGCTTCAGCTAGCCTCCAGTGACTTTAACATAGACTGTTTGACAATCAATCTCCTAGAATAACACATTTAACTAGAAACTCCTGGGACCAGCCTCAGGGATCTATGGCTCTTAAAAAGGTCCCAGAATAATCTAATCACTGACCTATTTTTAAAAAGACTGCTCTAGATTAGTAGTTTCAAATAGTTTAAGAAGGCATTATGAGGTTTTGGGAGTCTAGAGAATAGCTCAGTGCTAAAATGCTTACTTTATGTGAGGGAGGCCATGGCGTACATCCTTAGCACTTAAGAAAAAAGACATTGTTTTCTTTAAAACACTGTGTCACTGTTTGTTATTGATAAATTATGTTTGCATAGTTCTGTCCATGTTCAAGCACAATAGCATTCATGCAACTGACTTTTTAAAGTGTAACTAGAAAAAGATCTGTAAGTTAAAACCTAAATATTTTCTGCCACAAATAGCCAGACACGTTATAGTCATCAAAAAGCACCCAAACAAAGCCTTTTAGTCACTGCAGTTCTCAATATCCTTAGGAGTTTAGTCATAAACACCTCAAAAATGAGGAAGGACAACTGAACATCAAGGCAGGCTCTACGCTCAATCCCGTGTTCTCATTCCCAGTTATTATACCCTTGATCTGTCTGTCATATTTCTCCTAAGTGGATCCACTCAACAAGCGCCAAACGATCATGCCAAGACAAATGCAGGAACTTAACAGGAGGAGGACTCCACTGGTGCCCAGGGGCACTCCTGCCTGCTTGCTATGATTTACAAATCTATCTCTTGATAACTTTACTGGCATAAGTTATTGTCTGAAGCAGCAGATAAACGCCTGAATGCAGCCAGTCAATCATGCTTGCTAAATGAGTGTACCTCCAGGAACATCTCTCTCTCCATTACATTCAGTGAGCAGAATCAAATCATAAGGAAAAGGTACACTCCATCGCATGTATTCTCTTAGTATTATAAACCCTTTATTCTAAGGTCCTATAAGTAGGGGAATGACTAATATAACATAGGGTAACTTGTCCAGATGAATATGCTAAATTGGGATCCAGGAGGTGGATTCCAAGAAGTCTTGGGTCTGTCAATAACATGACTTTCTCACTGTCGTGGATTCAAGAGGAAAGGGGGTCTTCACATCAAAGGTCCATTTTGCTTCCATGAATCCCAGGATGCAAAGGGAAGCAGGGAGCAGAGAATCGGTGCACTTGGTCCCAAAGCCTGTCAACCAGATGCCCCAGACCCACTGACACTGAGAAATGAGAAGAAAAAACAGGCACTCATCCCCACCCCACATTTCTCCCGACTGAGACTGACCTCTGCTCCCTCATCCTCTGCACTTGACGTAAGGAGGCATCTCATTATCCTCGGTGTAATTCTCAGATCTAAAGACCTTATGTTTTATTAAAGTGTGTCAAAACTTCCTGCCACTAGATTGTATGCTCATTTGAGGAAACAGCTGTCTCTCTCAATGCCAAGGGGACCTGAAGTCACTGTTGAAATGACTAAGGAACTGTGTGCTGTTTTTAGTCTCCCAAGTCCAATACAGGATTCTTCATGGAGAATTTTGACCATGAGAAAATCTGAGAACCTATTCCCTATAGGATATATTACTCTATAACAGCTATTATTAGCCACCCATAGGAACAGAGAAGGTTAAACTTGTTGGTACATGCCAAAGTATGGCCATGGATTCAAGATGATGACTATATGTAGTTCACAGCATCTCTAAAAGAAAAACAAATAAACAGATGTTTCTTGACATTGTCTATAGTGACTGGGTCACTAAGCTCTCTGCTCAATATCTTATGATCTAAATCACTTGTCCAAGGCTTTCTCTATCAGTCCTTCATCCCTCCTACACCATGGTTTGAGTCTCAGCCCAGGGCTTCACTTGATTTGACCCACTCCAACATAACTATTCCCCACAGTACATCCTGTACACGTCCTCTTCTATACTTAAATCTATTCATTCATTGACTCTTAACTGCCCATGGGAAAACATTTTAATTTTATCATGTAACACATATCATTGATTATGTTAGTCTGGGGGGATGGCAGGGGTGTTGAGCCCATCTACCTTTTTAGATTATTTTTCATTTTTACCCCACCTTCTTTTTATAGCATACCTAACAATTTATGGCTATTCATTGATTTACCTCCAGTGACTGTACTACTCATCTGCCGCCCATTTGCACACAGAGCCCTTGCATTCACCCAACACAGTCTGCATGCCAATCCCAAGGTCTAGACTGAATATTCTTGTTCATTCTTCCAAGCCCAGGGTAGAAGCCACCTCTCTGAGGTCCCTGTTGTTGACATCATCTAACAGATAAAATCTGCTGTCCCTTTCTATCAGCCACTGCTACAAAGAAGAGATCATTCTGGTGTTCTTACAACAGCACAGCTCAACCTCTCAGTGACCACGCTGTGGCCTTTCCACACTGTAAGCTACTGAAATAGAAAAAAAAAAAAAAACGTTCTACTGCTCATCTCTGTATCCCTTACCCCGTAGTACCAGAAAATGCTTGTTTTTCATTAACTACTTAGAATTATGAGAAGAGTTCAGTTACACAGGTTAGAACAGACTTGACATGATGGACAATCTTTGGCAGAAGGGAAGATAGGAGAAAAGTCATCCCCTGGGCCCTAGTTACTGAACATCAACACCCAAGCCACACCAAGTAAGAAGTCTGATTCCTAGAGTTCCTCGTCTTCCTCCCTCTCTCAGCCCCACCCTCCCAACTAGGACTTAGGTCTCTGTCACATAATCAGGCACTGGGGAGGAGAAGAAGGGGTAGTGGAGGGGACAGACCAAAGCCAGACAGGAAAATAACTCAGGAGACAGAGAGAGTTAAAAAGGAACAATGTAAAAACTCTGCAGGAAGCAAGAGAAAGAACAAAAGCCCACCCTGAAGTTCTCCTTGTCCTAAACCATTCAGATGAAAAGGAAAGCAGAGAGTCAGCAACTGGATGCAAGACTCTGCGAAGATATCCCAGGCCTGCTATTCTAAGAATCTGCATAATGAGGCTACTATTTAGCAGACCTCAGCACAAGTCAACAGCAAGCAAACACAGAGTGTACGCAGTGCACTGTGGCTCTGCTTAAAGGCAGCCAGTCGTGGCGTGGTTTAGATTTGAAACATTCAAAAGAATGTTGGCAGGACATGTGATACATCTTACAAGTGTGGGAGACAGAAAACTAGTCAATGGTCCTTGGTCCTTAAAGAGAGCAAACTTTGAGGGTCATACTTGTTAGATAATTTTTAAGATTAGATAACGGATTCTAGGCAAAACCCTTCTGGCTGGAAGCGAGGCTTACACAGCACAAAAGCGCAGTGAGTCAGCTTCCCCGCCAGTTATTGGCTAGGACCAATTAGTTAGTTGCGCAAATGTAGGGACTAAGGAAGTTAGCTTTCTCAAGGTCACTGTAGCCAGCGTGTCTTTCTTGTCCTAATTCAGTGCTTGCTCCATGACCTGGTCACACTGTAGCAAGCAATCTATCTACAGTGAACCCCAAAGAGCAGGCAGTCTGAGAGCAGCAAGCTGGGCCAGGAAACAGTTCTAGGGTCTGGTCTTATGGCTTTGGACAACATAACTGACAGATGTAGGAGGGATGTAACAGGACAAACATACTCACCACCCGCGATACAAGTGAGCTCCTATCCCAGAAACTTAAAAGCTGGCCCCCTCCTTCCATCTGGGGTGCCATCCACCTATAAGAATGCTGTCAGGGTGAAATGTGTTTGTAGATGGAGTATAAAATACTCTAGGAACCACTTACCCTCTTCCTATCTCTCTAGTAAGCAGGCAAATGTTGCCTTTCCTCTTTGCTGGTGGTGACCAGTCTATTAACGAGCATAGCTGAATTGACACTCTCTCTCTCTCTCTCTCTCTCTCTCTCTCTCTCTCTCTCTCTCTCTCTCTCTGTGTGTGTGTGTGTGTGTGTGTGTGTGTGTGTGTGTGTGTAATGTCTTGGTGTTTTTGTGACAGAGTATTATGAAGCCCACACTGGCCTCTGGTGTCCTGCATGCAGGGATGCTGGTATGTGTGACGAAGCCCAGCTTTATAGCTGTTTTACAGGATGCTCTGTAAGCTTGGAGGGGCCATATTGGGCACATATATTGAACAGAATCTAACCTAATATGGGCACACTGTGAATGAAAACTAAACCATTGTAAATCAATACAACCATTGACTGGGTTTGCTGTAAAGTAATAGTAATGCATCAAGGGGCCATGAATATGTCTAGAGGAAGCTTCAAAGATTAACTCAGTTTCTGGAACACTAAAACCAGTGACCAAATGTGGTGCTCTGGGAACTGCAACCACCGTTCAAAGTGGTTAGTTCTCTGTCCTGCCCTGACCATTGATGTAAACACATTGGCAACCATTGTCTCTCTAGAGGTGCTGGGTCCCATTTAAGGAACTAAAGTTGCAAACATCAATAATATACTCACTCTATCCTGGGCTCAGAGAAAAATGAGGGAATACTCAGCACTTTACAGCAGCACACCCAACTGATAAAAAGCTCCTAGGCCTGGAGTGAAAAACCAAGTGGCATTAATCCTGATGTTGCCCCTCCACATGCTCTATAAAGTTCACAGAGGCATTGATTAAAGAAATGCAGGCCTGACCTTAACTACAGGACAGCGAATGTGTCTCTTACCGGGAACACTCAATAAAGAAACTCGCTCTACTTCACCATCTTCTATTGCTAACTTCAAAATTAAAAACTAAAACCCATGGGGGGAGCAGAAGATTGAATTAGGTCAGGGGGAACATGTGGACTGACCTACTATTTCAGGGGAGTGGTCAGATCTAGCCCCCCAACATGGAGACATTAATGCAAATACATTCCTGAGTTAGAAGTTGGCGACAAAAATCTTTACTTCCCTCTCATGTGTATAAGAATACTTCTGAAACCCCCCAACTCTTCTACTCTCAGAAGAAGGCTGTTCTACTCTTCCAAGGTTCCCGGCTACAGGACTGCTGCCATGACTTTGTCCTTCTCTGATCCCTGCTTTTCTCCGTGGCTCAGTGATTCTGAAACCCAGAGTTTCCGGATGAGCTTGAGAATCCAACAGAGCTAACTACAGATCTGTCTCCCCAGGACAAATATGTGTCTGCAGAAATGTTGTAACTCCTCAGGGTGACAAATTCTAAGGGACAAGTTGGTATTCAGTCAAAGGATAATTCATTAGCCACCTGCAGCAGATAGGCAGGGGTCATTTGTTAATGCATAGGTCCTGGTCTCCTCCATGCACTCACTGAATCTGAGCTGTGGACAGGCTCTGAACTGTATGGAAAATACTTCAACAGTGATCCCACTGTTGGTTGGGGCCATTCAACCATTTCCCTGCCCACTCAGGCCATCATCCAGTCTAAAGAACATGTCCACTATCACTCAGCTCTCTCTGGGGAATTCACACTATTATTATCACTGCATTGCTAAAAGGCATGACCCCTGGTGCATAGTGTCCCCCTACTCTACACTCATGTTTATGTGCACACTATGCCTTCCCTCTTACTGTGCATCAGGCCCTAATGTTCTTCTGTATCTTTGCCTGGACCACTTCACAACATGTTCTTGGGACCACTGTGACCACTGCCACAAAAGGTACCAGCTTCCTTTTTCCTGTCAGATCTTCACTAACACTTTTCATTCTCATACATCCAAGATCATCCACACACTCAGACTCCCAGTGACACAGTGAACACTGGCTACCAAATGTCCAGGAGGGCATTTCATGACCTGTCTGTACTAATGCTAGGAGTTGTCCAACTCATGTGTCTACACAAGAAGACACAACCATGCCACCCTGTACCCTGAAGCTACAAAGGACATTAGACACAGGCCACAGTATGGTTCAATATGGACCGGAGACTAGAGTTTTACATCACTTAACAAGGCAGATCCAATCCACACCCTGTACCTCCTGAGCCACATCAATGCTCAGCACAGCCTCCTGACCATCAACTTTGAAAGGAATCCATGGCACACATGTGGTCAAATGCAATTCAACACTGTGACATGAAGGTGGCATAACATTATGTTAACCCCATGCACATGTATTTTTTGAGTTTTTAACATGCTAATTAATAATCAATCTAAGTTTTGGTATTCCTTGGATCTTGCTGGCTACTGTTGCATTGGGAAATCCGGTTCGCCTGTGTTTTCTGTGACAGCTGTACTACTTCCCATAGGGCTCTGTAACCATCCATGACTGCTAGTTGCTTGATCTGTCTCATTATCATCAGGATCATGACCCCAAATATCACAGTGTCCCTTGGGAAATTAAACTGAAGAGCACTCCATCAGACAAGACATTTAAATGTGAGAATAGTGAGAATGGAGTGTCTTGCTCTGGCAGGGGCCTTGAGAGGTGGACACAGAAAACCAAGCCACAGGGGCAGGCTGCTTAAGACCCCTTTGCAAAGCCTTACAGGGAGTTCTCTCCCACAGCCCTGATCAACCCCACGTTCCTTTAACTTTCTGATTGGCTGTAAGGAGTAAGAGATGCACAATCCAGCAGCCAGAGGACAGCTCCATCTTTTGACCTCTTGAGGGAAGCGAGTTCTACTCTCTAACTTCTTAGGACCTCCCAAATCTGTGGCTTCATCCTCAAGAGAACAGATCATACAGGGAACAAAGCCACACCATAACAAAGAAGAATCGCAGGCAATGTGGCAGGCAGTGTGACTGTCAGGCTCATCAAAGGATATTTTATTCCTTTACAAGTATCACAGGCACCTGGTAACTAACTATTCTAGGTAGGTCCCCTGGGCTCACCAATGGCTGGCTAGCCAGCCCACTTGGTGAACTCCAGGCCAATTAGGGCAAGTCCAGACCAAAGAGTGGTCATGTCTTAAGAAATAAGTTAGAAGGCACCTGAGGAATGACATGTCTTCCCCTCTCCAACAAACATTTATGCACATCCCTGAATGCAAACATACTCATGTGAACACATCCTCAAACAAAATGGCATTCCCTAGCTCCATTCATTTGCAGATGAGAGCCTAAAATTCTAAGACACAAAATCACTTACTTGAAATGGCACGGTAATATAGGGTGAGAGCTACCGTGGCTGTGGCATTGCAACAGCCAGAAGTGAGTATCAGTGGGAATGAAAAGCCAAGTTACCAATGGGAGTGGAGGGGAAAAGAAAGGCCAGACAAGCTGTGGGTGTCTATGGCTGTCTTCAGCTATTGGAAGTGTTGGAGAGGGACCAGAGAAAAATGAAAGGTGAGGCTTTCACCAGACAATTTGAACCCACCAATTCCCTTGGAAGAAAGAAAGAAGCTAGAACCAAGCTGCACAGGCCCAAAGCCTTGGAGTCAGCACATTCTATTGGGAAGCTTTCCAATAGCAAGCTTATTGGCCTTAGATATTGCACAAGGATATCTTCACCCTCCAACCTGGCCTCAGCCCTCCCCTGCCAATGATACATACATTAAAAACAAACAAAACAAACAAACAAAAAACAACAGCAACAAAAACAATCCTGCCCATCTTACTAGGATCAGGAGACAGCACAGTTTCACGTGTGTCTGTCTAGGGCACTCGAGTTTGTAAGCTGGGCTCTGCTGTAGCCAATAGGAGATCACAACAGGATCTTTGTGAGCACTCCTGGGGCCTTTGCTTCTAACCTCTCATTGCTGGCCTCAAATGCTCTCCTTGGGGTGTTTAAGGGC
Source organism: Onychomys torridus (assembly GCF_903995425.1). Taxonomy (NCBI): domain Eukaryota; kingdom Metazoa; phylum Chordata; class Mammalia; order Rodentia; family Cricetidae; genus Onychomys; species Onychomys torridus. The sequence goes on from NC_050465.1 coordinate 22,174,191, forward strand.
TTGACACTTTGAGAGTTAACTTGGCAGGTACTCTTTTAGAAATGAAGACTAAAATGAAAGCGAGCTGGTAATGAATGTGGAGAAAGAATACTGCTAAAATTGACCAGAGGAGGGAAAAGAAGCAGAGGAAGACATAAGATGGGTAAGGCAGAGGTGGGGAGGCCTGAAATGCTCAACAGAAATGGTTTACAATGGCCATCTGGGAACCCCTCTGCTACCTGGGCAGATGCTCGCTCCTCTCTGCAGCTGCACCTACCCTGTACATGCTGCTAAACCCACCCCAAACACAGCCAGAGACCAAGCAGGCGCTTTCCAGATCAGTAACAAAGAAGGTTAACTCCACCAAGGAAGTTGGAGGAAGACTTTGAAATTTAAAAAAAAAAAAAGCTACAAAATCCCCTTTAACAAGCTTGATTGACTAAGAGGCTTAGGCATCATCTGAAGGCTCATTTGAAAATAATCATAAAACAATAGGACTTCCAAGTGAACAAAGGGTGTGGATTAAAGTTGGGCTTATCAGAACTCAACTTACCCCCACAGTATTTCCTTGTATAGTTACTGAAGCAATAACAGAGGAAAATAAGCTTCAGGTAGAAAACTATTCTGTGCCTCCAATTTCTCCAGCAAAACCTCAGACCGTTTTCACGTGCTGGGAAATGCTATCAAGTGTGATGCCCAGCCTTAAAACCCAAAGTGAATAAGGACTTTGCCTAAGACGTGAAAAGGGCAAGTTAACCTGCATTTACCTGTCACGATGGGGGTAGATAGCTGCCGTCTTCAGGTATCTGCACACACAGGCTTTTATCTGACTTGCACTAAATGGATATTTTAAATGCTTGACAGAGCAGAGGCAGAGCTAGCCTTGGGAGGGGAATCATTTCACTTAAAAGTGGGATTGTTTTAACTCTAGGGATCCTGGAAAAGGTTGTTTTGTTTGTTAATAGCTCTATCAGGGGGATTGAGGATGTGCAGATGTGAGGCAGAAGCCGCAGCGTGGTAGATTCAGATAACTCATCTTCAGCACCTGACCCTGTAAGCACAAATGGTCTCTACAAGGTTTCGGCCAGACTTAGAGGTCTGGACAAGACTGTCTGTAATTACACTTGAATAGACTCCAAGTCCTGTGACAGGCAAGACATGTGCATGCCACTTGGACCCATGTAGCTGGTTTGGGGATTTTTGTTGTTTTGTTTTGTTTTTAGACATACCCACAGTCTCACTCAAAAATATTATTGGCTCATAGCTTCTGATACCCCATGGTATATAAGGAGACGGAGAAAGATCTGGATTATAGGGAGTAAGGCAATTAATGAGCTATTACTATTTAAAGAGAAAAAGCCCTGTCAAAATAGCTTGACAAAAAAATGGTGGTTTTTAGCATACACAACTTGCAATAATGCTGCCAACAAAAACAGTGGGTGGTGACTCTGCCAGCTAAATGGAGCTGTAATGGGAAAGGGGCAGGGCCATACAGGACTCCCCTGCCCCCTCTCCCGCAGCCCCTGGGCCACCACAGCTAGCTGTGTTCCCCCAAGGCTACTGGCTCCTCCTAAAACCATTTGGGGGCCTTGTCTGGGCAAATGACTTGAAGATAAGAATAGCTGCTCAACAGCCGGAAACCCTCCATGAGGAGCAACAATGCTCTTCTGACAGTTGTCTCACCCAGACCGAACACAAACCATTCATATCGAAAGACGAGGGGAGGGATTCTAAAACTATCCTCGAGTGAAACACTGGTAAATCCATCTAAAGGTTTTCCCAGGACATCTAGCTGGGGGTTGGCCCTACTGGAGATGTCCCGAAATGGAAAGGCAGGCTGTGGTTTCCTTAGTCAACACGGCCTTCTGTTCTTGAGTCAAATGGAGGGTACAGTGAAGGTCTTTGATCTACAACGAATTCATCCATCACCATCTCTGATGCTGCTGGGGTCTACCTCTGTCACTGCTTAGAATGAGACTATCCAGAGAAGATAGAAAACTGTGTCTCTAGGTTAAACAAGACATGGTGGCAGAGATGGCTGGACCCCCCTCAAAGTTTCAATCCCCAGTGTTCTGGAGCTGATTCAGCAGGGTTGAGTTCATGGCCCATTATCCAGAAATGTCAAGGTCAAACTGGGCTACATTGTAAAGCACTCTCTAAACTAGGTGGGGCTATGGCAGGCAGTCCACTCATTACAGAAACACTGAGGAAGGGGAGAAGGCCCTCCATCCCTGACAGGTCTATGCCCTGAGCGTCCCTATTTACCCATTAGAGTCATCTGTTCACTATGACTTTCTAGCCACATGGAACTATTTGCATGTAAGCAGAAATAACATGAAAATAACAAAATGTTTATTTATTTACCTATTTTTTGTTGTTGTTGTGTGTGTGAGTGTTTGCCTGCCTAAATGCCTGTGTACCATGTGCCTGCCTGGTTCCCTGGGAGGCCAGAAGAGGACGTTGAGTCCACCGAAACTAGAGTCACAGACAGTTGGGAGCTGTCATGTGGGTGTTGGAAGTCAAACCAGGGTCCTCTGTAACCCCAGAGCTGCCTCTCCAGTCATGAAAATTGAGCACGTGTTCCTGAGAGACTCTAGTGCCAAGCCAAGTGCTCAGTAGCCTCGCCTGTTCTGTGTTCTGGCTACTTCCCTGGTGGCAGAAGCCCAAAGGCACAGACCTCAAGAGTTTATTCTCAGGATTTGGAAGACCTTTAATGGACAAGACACCAAAAATAATAGGTGCCACAAATAAGCTGCTAAAACAGATCTACAGTTCTATGGAGAAGAGACCCCTGTAATGTGTCCTACTTTTTACTCTGATGACAAAACTCACACAGGATAGGAAAACAATTACGTTTAATACACTAGAAGTAAGTATGACTGGGAGACAAAGTAGGAGGATGTCTAGAGACTGTGGGAAGCCCTCTGGAATCCTGGATGTCCTCTCCAGGTCCCAAGTGCCTCCTAAAACTACCTAAGGGTCCTACCAAGTCCATCCCAGGAGTTAGCACACCAAGCCAAGGATTTCCTTGGATAAGGAATCTGAGATGTACGAGGATGATTCAAACAGTGACCTCAAATTTGATCACACTTCATTTTACCCAACAGGCTATGGCAGGGGTTGACACGGTACGTAAGGTCCAAAGTTTCACCACATGGTTGTGCAAACTCCAGAGTGAGTCCAGCAAGTGACAGCTCACATCTTAGTATCATCTAGGCTGCTCACAAAGGTACCCAAGTCCCCCTTGCCCATTTCCTCTTTCTTATCAGCCCCATTATGGATGGTAACTAGGTCAAGGAGAAATGTGGGTTCTACTAAGGAAACTGGTGGTATCAAGTTGGGCAGACAACGACCCTCTTAGGAGTATCCCTGTCTACAGGATGGTGCAAAGGCAGCCTGGTGTCCTGCTGGATGAACTGACAAGACCACTGAAGGTGAGACCTGAGACTGGGCTGGACAGCTAGCCAAATCCACACCCACCAGCAGACATGCAGCTCTTAGGTTTGATCCTCATAAACATCTATGTCACCTTTGGGGAGACGTTAAGTGTTGATTGGGAGCCACTGGACAACACCAGCACGGGCAATGACATTTCTCCCAACAGTTCTGGGCACGTGACCTGAGCATTCAAATTTGGCCCGGTCAGGCTAGCTGCCCACACCAGCCTAGACCCTGGTGCCCAATCTGTAGTTCCCACAGGCTTATAGCCTGTTTGGAACCTATTCCTCCTCCTCTGTATTCACGGCTCCTTTGTAACTAGATGGGGTTGGGTAGAGATAAGAATGCCTAACCGTCCCTCATGTCAACCACCATCTTTCACCTAGAAGTTGTACCTTTACTAAGTAATTGTTTTAAATATATAGTCTGCTTTGGGATTTAAAAAAAGAAGGATTTTCTCCCATCAATCTAACTATAAAAAATCTAAGTATGATGCTCTCCCACTAATTGCAGGAAGCCTAAGAAGCCTGATTTTGCAGTAATCATTCCCATTTGTTAGATGAATTCTGAAGTTTTTTTCAGGACAACCATGAAGCCTCTCAGAGAACAGCATGCTAAGCCCAGGAAAAAAGCTATGGAATAATGCATTTTGACTTTTATGTAAATAAACACATTATTAATGTTCATAGCTGGTATGAGTGGTTTTAATCTACAGTCTAAAAAAGATGAGCATGGATTTCTCTATAAAATGGTTGACAGACCAAAACATATTAAGGAAATTTCTCCTTTCTGCTTTATGTCCCAAATATTCAAGGCAAATATGATGACATTAGCTAACAGCATCCATAATCCTACAATGGTAAAGCCTGGTGCCCATTTCCCAAATAAAGCCAGAGTCCCATTTGTCCAATTTGCTAAATCAGCAGGTTCTTTTTAGTCATTCCCTTTTTATTTGAAGAATAGAATATTATTCAAAATTCATCTTGCAATTGTGTGTATTTCTATAGCTTTCATATTTCAGAATAATCATGCGGTAAACACTTAGAGATAAAATGACAATTGACTAACACTGGCTAGGATGGGAGAGTTCCTCTAACTGTTGGAAAAGATTTCATTAAACAGGCATTGGAGCAAGTATAAGAATAAACTAACCCACCCATGTATCATAACACAGTGCCAACTCCTTTCACACACATTATCGCATAACATCCTCACAACAACACATTAAATTTGATAAGATGAACATCAAAATCCCTATTTTTGTTGCTGAGAAAAATGATACAAAATAAGACAGATGACAGTGAGTGACCACACAGGCAACAAATGATAGAATTAGATTATGGACTCTGTCCTTTCTATTCAGAATAATTTAGAGAATATATAATATATATATATATAATATATATATCACATACATTATATATATCACATATATATATATATATATATATATATATATATATATATATATATATACATTTCATTTTGACTCATTTTGGTGGATTTCCCTCTTCCCCACTTGCCCTTCAACTCCCTACCCCTCTTGTCCTTGCATCCCACCTTCCACTCTTCTCTGTTATCCTCCCACCTTCCCTGAATATAGTCCATTCAGACTAAGCTTTTCATCTCTAAAGGGTATGTGCCAACAGTACCGGTATGGGGCAACTTTTACCCACTCTTTCCCCATTTGTTCTAGTCCAGACAGCCACTAAGACCAGAACACAGGTAATCCCCATGCTTCAGCCTCTGGAGTCGCTAGGACTACAGGTAGGAACTACTGGGCCAGGCTTTGTTATGAGAACTGAAGGGCCAATACAGCACCGACCCACAAAATAGTCAAATTCTGCCTGTGTCAGTCAATGCCATTTCATCCCCAAGTCTCAAGTTAAACTTGCACTTTCAGGAGAAGCTGCTAACAACTTTACAAATCTACAGTGAGCACAGTCTCTGGCTAGTGCTTATCCTCTGGCCAGCTGTAACTCACGTATGTGCTAAGTCTTTGATCAGAGCCAGAGTTCACCTGCTACATAACACCCCGGCAGGTCCTTCAAACCAAAGAAATCTTTTAGAAAGACTTAACTGCATTTCTCAAAGAAGCATTTTTAAACCCACTTCCTTTCCTGGTACTGTACCTTAATCATAAATGATGAGTGAATGGTTGGGTGAATGGCCTGAGGGAGAGATGAATGGATAGTGGGGACCTCAGACACCAGCAATTCTGCACAATTGAGAAAATGCCAGGGGTCTCTGTACTATCTTTAGAAAATTAACTAAGGGTCCTCTATTTGAATCCATTTATCCCAAATTCTGTGCAGGAATCCCTTGTAAAATGATTAGAAATGACAAACAATGCTTCATTCACTCTATCTTAACAGCATCCTGCTTTGAAGGTGTGATGTCCTGCAAAGTGGAAGATGAGAACTCCCGGCGGACCCCCTACAATGCTACCTCATACCATCATTCCCCCAGTAATTCCAGTGTTTGCAATTTTGAGCCTATCTACCCAGTGCTTTCCATACACATACACCCTGTGTTCACACTCTAAGAGTCCTCAGTAAAGAACAGCATGTTAACGACATAAATAATTGAATCCTACAAGATGTCCCTTTTTAAAAAAAAGAGAATTGGGAGACTAGATGTGACCCATCAGAATAACAATGGTTCTTGATCAAGGGTATACAGCGTCCCCATAAACAGGAACTCCCCTGCAGGAACACTTCCTCCCTGGGGTCTGTAATTTGGCTGTTGCCCTAGAGAAAGGATGAAAGCGATTACAGGGCAGGGAGGCTGGCATTCTGCATCTGCTAAGGCAAGCCAGTGTAGGGAGATGGAACCCTGCAGGCTGAGACTCCTCAGAGGCAGAGAAACAACACTGGAAATGAGAACTTCCTAAGACTCAGAGTGCCAATCTTAAAGGTTAGGCCACTTAGAGGAGTAAGCCTATCCGGTGCTTCACAATGGTTGTACCAAACACTGAAAAGTTGTGTGTTTTCATTCACGGAAAGTACCCGAGACTGGCATAGAAACTTGCAGTAACATCCCTAAAGGTGTCAGGTGTGGTGGCATTTAGGCTATGGAAGTAGGAGGATCACAAATTCAAGTCCCACTTGGGTGACACCCTAAGACCTAAACATAGAATCAAATTACAAAGAATATTGGGCTTAGAAAGGTAACGTCCTTGCTGCCATTTTTTTTTTAAACTGTCTGTGGATTACATCAACCATTGGGGTCATCACTAGAGGACAATGGCAAGCATCCACTCCATGTAGAAAAAGTAAAGCCAGGATAGTCACAACCAGAGGGGACAAGGCTCCTCCCTTCTAGGAAACTATGCACCTTACTATGGCCACAGAACTGAGAGACAAGGGAGAGGGTGCCAGCCTCCTGTCACAACACATGATTGACAGGCATTCATTTTTAGGTGTGACACCCTCAGGAGGCACAGCACATGCAATGATCCTTTACTAGAAACCTACAGCATACACATCACTGTGCTAAGAACTTTGCAGGAAAGTTCCACAGTCTGGACTCAAAACAATGCGTTACGGGTATCTGAGTGGTCCTTTCGCCAACAAGTAAACAGGCTAAGAGAGAGGGCGGTTTATAAGTTGTTCCAGTTGCCCTGGCAACCTTAACTCTTCCATGGTCTACACATTAAGCATGAAGTACACAAGGCTTCCATTGCTATACAGACAATACACGTCCAACATCGAACTGAGGTGTGAATAGTAAGATGGGGGAGGCCACCCAAACCTGGAGACCTAAAAACCTCTCAGTCCCCAGAATTTCTCCATGATAGCAGGACTGCTCAGCACCATGTGACTAGCCACTGGTAGCTAATGTAACAGATCAAAAGACATTCCCCATTTCACTTAATTTTCACTAGATTATAGAACGAAATACACCCAATGTTAACACTATGGCACAGCACAGCCTAGCAGATTAAATATAGACAATGATATTTAATACAGGGCAGAAAGAGCAAAACAGTAAATACTTTAAGGGGTATTCACATAGAGCCTCTTTGAGAATCTCAATATTTAAAATGTCTTTAAAGGTAAGGACACATTTGTACAGTTGTAGAAAAGCAGGTCACGTCCTCACCAGCCTCACTGAAGGCTAAGGAAGAGCAGCAAAGAGAAACAAAGGCAGGAGGGGCTGGCATCTAAGAGCAGGGCCCAAGGCCCCAGAAGAGCAGCAAGGAGAGTGTGGATGAGTAACCAGAAACGACACATGAATGAAGCCTAGTCACTCAGCACAGTGTTCCCTGTATCCAATCCCCACTGCACCCTAATGCTAAAGATTAAGAAAGCAAATTGAAAGTGATCCATGATCAAAAGAAGGCTCTCATCAATGCAAGGAAGGAATGGCAATGCTTGCTTATGGAAAGGCCACCTAAGTCACCGGTGGTGCTGACTGACGGCACATCTGTGAGAAACATGCACTGAAGACATGGGGCGAAACCCAGGCTAACAAGGGAATGTTGCATTCACCAACCCAAGGGAAATCTATGGTACACTGAGCCAACAGCCAGAGCCTGGAGATGGGGGAGCAAAGGACCTATTAGACACTACATATTTTCCTCTCTGCATTTCCCAAGGTCAGCCCACAGGCAGTATTCAGTGCAAAAAAAAATTAAAAATTAGTTGATAGAGCAGCATGAATGGGCTGGCCCAAGCTGAACCTGGATCACACAAGGCTTCTAAGGAATGTTGTGAGCACCAGGCAGAGTCACTCCCAAGCTGTCTACATATGCCCTCACAGCACAGCAACCAGACACACGAGGTGTATGTGAGTCCAGGATGCTCTGAGGAGCACATCTACCCGCTGTAAGTGTTCCTCAGTTGATTTCAGTCTCCAAATTCCAAGTTTAGAGCCTTTAAGATGAGCAAACTAGACCCTGGTCCCCAGGTGGGATTGATGGGGGGAGGGCCACTCAGTGGGTAATGTCAGCTACTCCTCGCTTCTGAAGCCATCCCGGGTTTGTGAGTTTAAGAGTTAAGCCATCAGATGCCTCTGCAGCTAGAAGCAGGAGCTCCAGCAGAAGCTAGGGGAAGTCTCCAGGGGAAGGGAAAGAATCTTTGTCCTGGTGGATCTGGAAGCATCACCCTTTAGAGAATTTGAGTTTTGCCCCATCCTCGAAGCTATCAAGAGAGTGATTTTAACTGAACTTAGTGATCTCCTACCACAACCCCAGAACTCCAATGCCAGGTGAACTTTTCCAAGACGTGGCAAAATTCTATACCATTTCCTCCTCTCCCCGAATTAACATAGATAACAGATTTCTAGTTGGCTTCACTTCTTAATAATTTCGATCAATTTTAAATATCCACTAGAATACAGATTTGCCTGTCTTCTACCCCAAAATATTTGCCTGTTGACAGAATTACACGATAATCTTAATACTCATAATATTAATAAAAACTTAACTCTGAAATTGAGTATATGTGGAATCACAATTATATGACTACCATCCATATGTATTGGCTACAACAATATCAAAATAAAGCAGAGTCATTACACAGGGGAGCAGGCTGCACAAACACTGTGCCTTCACTGGCTTTGGACAAAAAAACCATGTAAAGCCTCCTCCCTTCTGCTACCTTCCATCCCCCAAGTTCTGCTGCATCTGAGCTGGGGTACCCAGGTGCTCTCTTGTCCCATGATGCTTGAAATTAACACCACGTGTTTATCCTCTGGCAGAGTGAGAAAACAGGAGTCTAAGCAAAGGCTGGAGGACACATAGTTCAAAATTGGACAGGGCCATATTTGAATGATGGAGTGGAACTTATTAATGGTTCAGAGCCCCTCACATGTATATCACTGTAGCACGAATCTTAAAAGGTCTTATTAATTAAAACAAACTCAGAGCCAGGTATTGGGGTGATTGCTGAATGATCAGAGAAACAGAACACCTCACCTCACCAGTTCCTCAGCTGATCCTGTTTCCTCAGACTGGAAGCCTCTGAGTCCTCATCTGGAATAGATCTCAGCTAAACTGCTGCTCAAAAAGCCTAAAAGCTTAAGTCGCTCTAATACCTGGTTTTCACGCCTTATATACCTTTCTGCTTTCTGCCATCACTTTCTGGGATTAAAGTCATGAGTCACCAAGCCTGCATGTTTCCAGTGTGGCTTTGAACTCACAGAGATGTAGATGGATCTCTGCCTCTGGAATGCTAGGATTAAAGGTGTGTGCTACCACTGCCTAACCTCTATGTTTAATATTATGACTGTTCTGTTCTCTGACCCCCAGATAAGTTTATTGGGGTGCACAATATATCAACCACATATCATGCTTAGAGATGAGGGACTTTTACTTTTTTGTGGGGGCAGGCATAGCAGCCTGCATTTCAGAATGGTAGTTCCTGGGTGTAAGGGGTGGCAGTGGGGGGGGGGGGGGAGGAAGAGGGGAGGAATGGCAGCCCAAGGAGCCCAGGGATAGCTCATTGGAAACAATCTCTAAAATAATGCAGGGACTCTGGTTCCCCAGCTCAAGTAGGAGGTCCACAGCCTGAGCTGTGAATATGTTCCCCGGGGGTTTTGAAAATTTGGGTGGGTCTGAGAAAACATACCTGATACTGGTCTGTGCTATACTGGATCGACCTTCCCTCTAGTAAGTGCTCAGCCAGGTTAGAGGTTAATATGGAGGAAGGGGTACCCACCCACCATAGTAGGGGAACAGATAAAAGAGGCCCACCATTTGGCTGTGAAGAACCAAGGATATGGGTGGGAAAGAAAGCAGCCTAAGGATGAACATGTTCTGACTTATCAAAGCTTGCGGGAGCTGCTTTCCTCTCCCAGCCTGGGAGCTAAGGTGCAGTGAGAAGACATGACCCCAGAAATCCTGTAGTCTTGAACTTGACTTTTTGAAGTTTTACATGTGGCAAATTAACTGGGAACAGTGGCATAGGATGAAAATTATAGTGCTGGGGAAACTGAGGATCAGAAGTTTCATGCCAGGCTAGGCTATGCAGCAAGATCCTATTTAGAAACAAAACCTAAATCTTCAAATTAAACTATTACAATTCACTAAAGTCAGCTACAGTCATATACTCCCAATTTCAGCTTGACTCCTGGCTGCCCATAATAGGTTGTGAATTTGTCAGACTTTAAGTGAAAAATATTTATGTTAAGTTCTGGCCAAAGAAAACTAAACCTCAGTAGAACTATTACATGGCTGCTTCCAGGTGCAACCTCTAAGCCCAACCACACTGCCTCATCACACACACTACCCCTCAACATGTTTACTCCTGACAGAAGGACACAATGGCTGAAGCATAAACATGCATATCTTTAGCTCTCCTTGGCGACACATGTATCATGACCTAGATTGTAAATATCCCACAAAGCACACATGTCGAAGGCTTGCTCCCCAGCATGTAGATATACTAGCAGGTGAGGGTGCGCTTCGAGGTAGAGGCAAGTGGTAAGAAAGGTAGGTAACCTAGAACATACAACAGACATCTGTACCCTTCACTTCTTCCTCTCATGCTGTGCCCTAACTACCATGCTCCTGCCATGATGCCCAGGCCCAGAGCAGCAGGACCAAATGAACCCTCTGAAAACGTAATCTTAAAGAAACCTTCCATCCTTATAACTTTGCCTTAGGCAATTTGTCATGGTGATGGATAGCTGATTACCTCAGGATAGGAAAGCAAGCAAGAAAGAGGGAACCAAAAGAATGTTTCTTTTTGCTTAAATAAAAATATATTCTGCTTACTAATTCTTATAATATTCTGCTTATATAAAAATATATTCATGCTTATGTCATTCTTATTCTGTGTCTACCAATATCTTAGGCTGTATCTAATGCTGATTAAAACATAATATTTTTATACCAAGATAAGAAAAACAACAACAACAATAAAAAAACCTTAAGTATTTTATTTTGCTTCTGTAGATGTACAAATTAACCAAAGTAGAAACACAGAACAATTCTATTGACAATGTTCATGAATCAATTTTTCAGCAGTTCTCCAAATATTACATGGGATGGAGAGAAGCCAAGACAAAATGAGTCCCTGTTTGGGCTCAGCTTAAGAACCAAGCTATCTGAATTAGTATTATGTATATACAGGAATAATCTACTATTTGATACCATTGATCCTGTCCATACATTTCCCTTGCTATACAAGTATGGCTGATGTTTATTGTCATTGTTAAGAATAAAATTTGGGGTGAGCCATGGAAACTTGGAAAATAATATACTGCCTATTGAATGACCCAGAACAAGTCTTAAAATCTTCATTTGATGAACAGAAAGCAACAATTTGATGGAGAAGTGCCTTTTGCTTTTAGAGTGTATAAATCTTGCAAGATGAAAGTTGTTAAATACAATATAATTCACTCTGGAGCATAATGAAATAGATATGATGGATGGAAAGTTGTTTTGATCTTTCTCACTGGTTAAATGATGATAGATGAGTGATGCTTGCTGCTGAATTTCTAGGCAGAGTCCGTGTTTGAACTCCTTGTCTTTATCAAGTGCTCCCCATCAACAATCATCCTACATCCATCTCCATCAAGCCAATGTGACACTCAGCAATTATGACAGAGGGAAGGCCAGAAACCTTACAGAACAAGTCCCTCAGTACCAGCTGTGATGTGCCGTGCAATCAGCATGTCAGGGAGGCATTGCTGTCTCGGCAAATCTACAATGCTACGAATGTATAAGTAAGCTAGCTCTACCCAGCAAAGATAAAACATTCCCAACACCACAGGGACTTGCTTTCAGGGAGGGAATCTACTATGAGGGACTGGTACAGAAATCCCATGCTTAGCTCCATGTTTCCTGAATAACTTAACACCCACAGATAAGTAACTTGTAATTAGACATCCTAAATTGAATGAAGAGAGATGCAGACAAGCCGAAGTGTACATAATTCCAGAATAGTCATTTGTCTTTCAGGGAATACAGGTGTTTCTTGAATGCTACATCCACTAGTTACATTCATGTTTCTAATATTTGGGTGTGTTGTAGCAACAGTCCTGAGGAGACATGAACAAATGTCTACCCACCTCATGCAGGGAACTGATGACAGACCCCAACAAAGTCCACAACGGTGAACAACAAGTTGTACTGGGGTTATTAATAGGAATATAGTTGAGGGGTTACTTACAGGAACAGAAATAGTTCAAAGTAGACCACCAAAGCCCACCAAAGCAGCCCACAAATCCTGGAGACCTGAGCACACTGTGCAGCTGATGTGTTGTGCAGGGGTCTTTCCTGGTAGCTCGGTTAATCTGAGGCTCTACAAGGCAGCTCAGCTAGTATGAGAGATCCCCCACAGTCCTTCCTGCTTCTATATGCTTGGGAGGAAGGGGCCTGGTGATTTGATCAGTTTCAGTGACTTTGTGGAGCCTTTGATTTGCCTATTTTCTGAGCTTACGGAGCTTCCTGAAAGGGTGGAATGCTCAGCCAGTTCCCTGAGCATCCTGTGAGCATCCTGTGTTGGAAAGAGCATCAGCCCTCACCACTACCTCTGTTGTTTTACCTCCCTTTCCATATCCGGCCTTATGATAGCCTGGCTTTTGTTGTTTGTTTTATTTATTTAACTCCCCTTTAAGATCCTGTATCTTCAGCAGCTTTCTTCCAAGGTCGATGATTTAAATATTGGAGGAAGCTGTTACACCAAAGAGGGCTAAGACAATGTTGACACTGACATTTCTCTGTCTCACTCTAAAACTAATTTTTGCTATAGTGCAGGAAGGGGGAAACATTCAAGCACAGGAGAGCATTCTTACAGCTACTATAAAAATAGCTGACCACTAATCTTCAGCCGAAGACAATAACTTATGTAACAAATTTATAAAGAAGAAACATTAAGTTCTCAGCAAGAAAAAGAGAACATAACATGATTCATTGTAAGCCCTCCACATCCTGCAGTGGCATCCTCCAGAAGAAACCAGACCAGACAAAACAAAACACCAAAAATCAAACCAAACAACAAACAATAACAACAACAAACGTGCCTTAGCTTCATGATGAGAGGCCACTTTCATTTTCCAGAGCCCATCAAGGCACTTACAAAACTGGTCAAACCTTTAGAACAGAGGAGTCCTGGAACCTCCATACAACCCGAGGGTGATGTTACTGTGAAGCTGAATGTCAATTCTAGGGTCAAGGTAGAAGCCACCCCATCACACTCAATGCTAGAATGGTGGTTCCTGACACAAGCAATGATGCACAACTAAAGTTCACTTTCATTCATAAAACACCAGTATCAACTTTAACAGCACAGTGTCCTCGAGCTAGATTAATTCAGGATTTTATCACTCAGACCAGAAGAGTAGGGTTTAAGGTTGGCTTAGTATTACACAGTTGTCTATGATTTAAACTCTTCGAGTGACAAGCATTTTAAAAGTTGTCACTGGAGGCTGGAGAGATGGCTCAGCAGTTAAGAGCATTGGCTGCTCTTCCAGAGGACCCTTGTTTGATGCCTAGCACCTACATGATGGCTCACAACCATCTGGAACTCTAGTTCCAAGGGAAAGGATGCCCTCTTCTGACCTCTGTTGGCACCAGGCTGGCACATGGTACTCAGACATACATTCAGACAAAACACCTATATGTGTACAATAATAAAATACTACTTTTATGTTAGTATAGCCAGTAAGTATAAAAACTGAAGTCACAGACTCAAACGTGTGCTTAGAAATAATAAAAACAAGACACTGAGAAGATGTGGCTCAGAAAATGGCAGTGCAGGAAGCAAAACCAGAAATCCACTCTATTTCTAAAAGCTTTACAATTATTTATCTAGTGTGGACAGAGGCAAGGGTGCATGTGTAGAAGTCAGAGGACAATTTGTGGTTGGTTCTCTTCTTCTTCATGGGTTCCAAGGCTCAAACTCAGGTCATTGGATTCTACAGCAAGTACTTTTACCTGATGAGCAACCTCACTGGCCTCAAGATCATTTTTATTTGGCAAAATTACATGAATGCTACATTTCCTTCTGACATAAAGTCTGTCTGGGCTGAGTTCTTTTGAGTGTTTTGTGCTGTTTTTCTTTCTCCATTATCACAAAATGAATGCTATTTTTAAACACAGCAGCAGTCTGTCTGTAGCAGAAAATTAAAAGAACTGGAAGAGAGATTATTCTACTCAAGGACTAGGTGGAACATTACCATATAATTTATCCGGAGAACACTGTCTACATCTGCAACCAAAGTGGAATCAACATGTGCTGCATGATGGACAAACAAGGATAACAAGAATCTTTGCAAAGTCCTTGGTTCCAAAGAATTGAAGCTGCAAATGTCAAGAATTGCTTCTCTACTGCCCTGATGAACAGGAAAGGCCAAAGCATTTCATGTAAGGAAAACCTCCCACAGGAAGGTTCAGGGAACCAGGCGAGGACTGGGATGGGGCTCAGCCGGAGAGCATGTGACTAGCATGTGTGAAAGCCTGAGCTCAAACAGAAAAGAGCAAAGAAAGTGGGAGGGCAGTTATTTCCAAAAGGGAGGAAGGGCTAAACGGCTAGGTTTTCAGGGTTGATGCCTCTTGAGGGAGAGAGAGTCCATGAACACTCCAGGACAGAATAGCTGGTCCTTTGTCTATCCATTATGATATGCTGTCAGTTAGGATATTAGATGACAATGAAAAATTAATTGTTTAGGGGCTGAAAAGATGGCTCAGGGATTAAGAAAGCATAGCGAAGAGAACCCAAGTTCAGGTTCAGCTACATCAGGTAGCTCACAGCCACTAGTAACTCTGGCTCCAGGGAATATGGCAGTGTACATATAACTACACACACACACACACACACACACACACTTTAAAATAAATAAATCTAAAAAAACATTAATGTTTAGCTTGTGCCAGGACCTTATACCAAAGAAGAACATAAAAGATCAAAATAATTAAATACAAATGAAACACTGTAACTACAGATCAGAAAACACAGTCCCAAAGATCAAAATATCTAACCATTAACATGATATCATGGTACAAAATAATTGAAAACAGAAAAACTTAGGGAAATCATCAATGGACAGGCATGTGGCTGAGATACATTTGGGTTCTAATTGTCAATGTATTATTCTCACTGAGTAAATCAATGATCTGGGTGAGTTACCTTAAACTGTGATACCCTAGATTTTAGTAATTGTAACAGGCAGTATTCAGAGACTGGAATGTCACCTGGGGTTACATGGGATGACATGGCACAAAGTACATGTAATGCATGCCTTTCACGCTCTTAACATGATTCTTTTGTGCTAAATTTTCTCCCTTTAATCATGCCATAAGATAGCAAGCACAGAACACAGCCCAGAGGAAAACCTATTTTTACACCCTCAAGTTATTCTAGAAATAAAAGCCAAGCACAAAATCACTGTCCCATATCTAAATTGGGGAGAAATAGCATGGATTTTTATTTGGATTTCTGTGTGTGTGCAAAAGAGCTTACCACCATAAATTCAAATTTGACTTGCCACTGGCTTGCCACAAAAACACCAGGTCCTTGTCGTTCTCTCAAAAAACTGTACTAAAGACAGCTATGACACATGACACTAAAAGTGAGAATCTATAACTAAGCAACGATTCACCTATGTAGACACTCAGAATCCTGAAGGACAGCTGGAGGTGCAGCTCAGTGGTCGAGGGCACGGTGAGTGTGTACCAGGCCCTAGGTTTGATCCCAGTACCACCACAAAAATTAAAAACAAACATTATTTATTAAAACAAAAGATAGCAGCCTTTAAAAAAACAACCAAAAATAGTTTAGGAACAAAAGAAATTCTTTGAGATTAAAAATATCCCCTCATTAAAAAAAAGAGAAAGAGATTGATATATTCTCTCTCTCTCTCTCTCTCTCTCTCTCTCTCTCTCTCTCTCTCTCCCCCTTCCGTCTGTCTGTCTGTCTGTCTGTCTGTCTCTCCCATATATACACCAAAAATAAATAAACAAAAAAAAATACAGCTTAAAAATCTTGAAATAAATTAAAAAGTCCTGAAATACAAGGTAAATGATGATTTAAAATGGGCAAAGGAGCTAAAAAGATGTTTTTGAGAATGAGATCTACTATGGCCTACTCAAGTGAGGAAAGATGCCCATTGTCATTAATTATTAGGGAAGTGAAATTCAAATCCACTGGAATCAAAGTGATGGACATGAAAGACTGACCAGCACATAGTAAAATTAAAACTATCATTTATCTATGACAAAAATTAAGATGACATGGTATCTTTGACAAAATTTAGCAGTTTTCAAAAAGATAATCATAGAGTAGTCAAGAGTCCCAGGAATTCTACTCTGATACATAGGACCAAAAGAAAGGAAATGTACATCCATCTGAAATGAAAATGTTCGTAGCAGCATTAACTATAATTAGCCATAAAGGAAACACAATGCAGAAACTATCAATCACTGAATGAACAAAAAGAGGCATAGCTACAAAACAGGATTTTACTGAGCCACAGTGAGGAATGGGCCGCTGCACGGTTCATGACAAGGAAGTGCCTTCAAAACATGACGCTAAGTGAAAGAAGCCACCACAAAGCCCATGAGTTACAGGAGTCTATCACTGTGAAGTGTGAAGAATAAGAAGACCTGTAAAATTGGCAAGGATTCAGTTGGGTGGGTGCAAACAACAGACTGCCAATGGGTACAGAATTTCTGAAATATTGGGGGCCTGAAGCAGACAGGCAGAACCCAGAGCTTACTTTGGTTAATCAAAAGGCTTCAGGTTCAGTGAGAGAGTTCTTTAAAAAAACAGGAGGGAGACCAGAGGAAGAAAGACAATAAAATCATTTTCTGGCCTCAACAGACATGTGTGTATGTGTGTGAAATACACATTAAAAAGTTTAATTCTGGGGTATTAGACTATCCCTTAATTTGTGATGTATTGTAGTATTTTCCCATTATGTAATTTATTTGGGGGTTTCTTACAGTAGCTTCTGACATAGTTATCTTTAAGGCTTATTTTTCTAAATTATGCGTGTGTGTGTGTGTGTGTGTGTGTGTGTGTGTGTGTGTGTGTGTTTGGTTTATGCACATGAACACTGGTGCCCAGAGAGGTCAGAGGCATCATTTCTCCCTGGAGCTGGAGGCACAGGTGGCTGTGAGCTGTTGGGTGTGGGTGCTAGGAACTAAACCCCAGCCCTCTGTGGCATGCACTCTTAACTGCTGAGCCATCTCTCCTGCCCCCACTAATATATTTTTAAGGTTTTATAACGGTACAGACAAATATACCCATCATCTATTTTTTATTACCTGAATCCTGAAATTTCTGAATGTAGAAAGGTTGTTCTTATACCCAATTGTAAATGAACCCACTCAAGTTTTATTAGCACTTATCCCAGCTTTCTTTCTCTCTCTCTTTTTTTTTCCCTTAACTTTTTTGTTTCCTATAATGAACATCTCTGGCCCATTTGGTGTTTATGATATTGTATGGTGAAGTGTGAATCCAATTTGATATTTACCAAAATGATTACCTAGCTTCTCCATCGACACATATTAAAAGTCTATCTTTCCCAACAACACCTGAGCTGTGAAGCCGGTGAAGCCATGGGAGAGCACTAAGCAAATATTGCTGAATGCACGAAGCCACCCTGACAGCCTTCACACCTTTTGATCCTCATATTATGGCACCTAGATAAGCCAACTCTGCAGAGTCAGCAGGGAAAATAGTAGTTTCCAGGGTCAGTGGATGAACTGAAAGAGAGGGAGGAACATTATATTTGTGAAAACACCATTATATAATGTAGATGCAGGTCATACACTGCAGCAGGAATCTTAAATGGTCTTATTAATAAAATCAAACCTGAGCCAGGTACTGGGGTGAATGCTGGAAGATCAGAGAAGCAGAACAAGTCATAGCTTTCTCACCTCGACGTTCCTCAGCTGATCCTGTTTCTTCAGACTGGAAGCTTCTGTGTCCTCATCCCAATGGCTCTCAGCTGAACTGCTGCTCAAAAGCCTGAAGCTTAACCAGCTAAAAGCTTCTAGTTTCTGGTCTTGAACCTTATATATCTTTCTGCTTTCTGCTATCCCTCCCTGGGATTACAGGCTCATTTCTTGGGATTAAAGGCATGTGTCACCATGCCTGGCTGTTTCCAATGTGGCCTTAGCTCATAGAGATCCAGAGGGATTTCTGCCTCTGGAATGCTAGGATTAAAGGTGTGAGTGCCACCATTTTCTAGCCTCTGTATCTAGTGGCTGTCTTGTTCTTTAACCCCATAAAGTTTATTAGGGTGCGCAATATTTTGGGGAACACAATACCACCACAATACACTTATCAAAACCTGTGAACTTCTGAACACAAAGAGTGAGTCCCAATGTAAACCATGGACTAATAGCGTCATCTATCAACTTTGGCTCATCAATCATAGTAAATGTACCATACAAATATGCAAGATGTTAAAAGACAAGGGATCAGAAATAACTAGCTAATACCTGTCACTTTTCCCCCGTGAGACTATTTCTCAAAATTTAAAATCAAAACACAAATCTCCCTATACCCTACTCTCTTTTTATCCACTTTCTTCTCTTCTCCCCCCAATCCCCGTGTGTGTGTGTGTGTGTGTGTGTGTGTGTGTGTGTGTGTGTGTAGTTCAAAGGGACCCTTGTGGGGTTGACTCACTCTTCCATCATGTTGGTCCTGGGGATCAAATTCAGGCTGTCTACTTTGGAAGCAGATGCCTTTTCCTACCATGTCATCAGCCTTTGAGGTTTTTTGTTGTTGGCATTTTTTTTCAACTGTTATTTTCTAGAGGCAGAGTCTCTATGCAGCCTAGATTGGTCTCAAACTCACACCAATCTCCTACCTCAGCCTTTGGAGTGCTATAATTACAGGCAAGAGTCCAGAATCCCAACATCCCTCATCTTCTCTCTCTCTATGCTCTTTTCCATATTATTGTTTGTATATGTGATAAATGAGTACAAGAATTGAATTTTCCTGCATAAAGTGAAAGCTTGGGCTTATGTTGGTGCCACATTATATTGGTTAATTTGAAAGGAACTGACATCTTTCTGAGAAGGGATTGCCCTATCCAAGAGATTCCCACTTGTTCCTGTCTACTTTCCTCAGAGAAGCTGAGAGTATCCTTGGAGAGATTTGGTAAATGCGTACTTAACTCTAGTATTTTCTCATAGCTCTTGATGCTATCATAAACAGGATTTTCCTCTTCCATTTTACCATCGATTGGTTCAGTTTGTATACATGAACACTACTGATTTTCATGTGTTCATTTTAGATTCATCTATCTGCTGCTTATGTTGGTTTTGTCTTCCACTCTTCAGGTATCAACCATAGATAGGATGTTCCACTCCCCTCGCCTGCAATCTTTTCATATCTAATGATTTTCCTTAGCTGCTTTTCACTCCAATGCAAGGTTGAACATCCATGAGCACCAGAGACAGTGGGGTCCTCCCTCAGTTGGGGGCTCCCTGGGAATATGGCTCATGCTTCACTATCAAGGAAGATGTTACCCTAATTCTGCTGTCTAAATATTATACCCTACTTTCAAAAACTGTTCATAAACTACTTTTTTAATGAATATGATGTCCTCTTGTATTAGAAACCAGGAATGGGTGAACTTGGTCAGAGGTATTTTTACCAGCTCTGAAAAAAAAATTATAACCAAAGTCTTAACTATAATCCTGTGAACTCTAGGGAACATTTCACAATACCTGTGCTGCACAATGGCAACACAAACAGCTTAGCATTCCTTTTGATAAACGGTTAAATGAGCAATTTCAAGCTCCCGGGTTTTCTGTATAACATAGAATGTATGGTGCTGTCTTTACTATTTCTGCTACACAGGGGTCCTCCCACATGCTCAACTGATGAGTAGATTCGAGAAATAAAGGAAAGCCTGCACTGGAGGCTAAGGGCTCCACCTGTTACAATTTAAGCTTTAAAGCATTTGACAAAAAAAAATTCCATTGCTGCATTTGAGAGCCTGGTACTTTTCTTTCCCAGGAGGTCAAGAGAAGCAATAGAGAGCTAATCCAAGCTCCTTTTAAATAATCTACCCCCAGTTTCAACACTTATTATGTGCTCACTGTAGAGACGGTCAGGTGAAAAGCTCAGGGCATGCACCAACAGAGCAGAAACTTTACCTCAGTGGGAGGAAGGGACGAGGTAAGCCAAGAACACAAAAGCCTTTTTAACAAAGGATGTTATTCTCTTTAAAGTAGTAATCTATAGCAAATTACACAGAAAGTGCTTGATTATAGTTTTCAGTCATTTAGAAAAGGATAATTTAATATGAAGTTAAAAGCTGATTCATTTTTGCAAAGGGTTTACTAGCTGTCAATTATACTCTTTATGAGTCATCCACTGAGCTCATATGTAGTGAAATGCAGACTGGGAAAACATTATTTGGTTACAATTCAGTCTCCCTAAAGGATATTGTAAAAGTTGGATATATATCAAAAATACATATTCTTGAGCCTCTGTTTAATTCATATTTCAATAAGTTAGGATATTCATTTTCTTTTAAAAAAAAAAAACCTACTGCAGGCTTCCTCAAAGGCAATTTAAGAGCTGAATGAGGCAATTGGTTGTAAATAATCAAGAACACGTTGAAGGAGCAGATTTAATAATAATCTTGCACTACATTACTTCTTGCTGGAATACTGGAGACAGCCAACAGTTAGGGCATCAATGATTGAGATCACTGTGTCTGAATGGATGTACAATACTGTGAGAGCAAGGAGTTTGAAGATCCTCAACAGATATATGCAACACTACCCACCCCTCTACTCTCCATCACCCACTACCCACCCCTCACCCCCCAACCCTAGAACATAAGCTAAAAAGGAAGGCAAAGATGAGGAGGGCTTTTGTGAACAACACACCCAGTCACTGGCAGAGCTTCTCAACCCAGAACCAACACATGCCACCTGCTCTCCTCCCTAACCAAGATGAAAATGACAGAGAAATTACGGAACATGCCAGGCAAGTAACTGTGCAGTGAACTTTCAGATGGCTTCTACTGTAGGCTTGAATTTACATTTTGCTTTAAACACTCTGAGACAAAAGTTCTCTTAATTCCTTTCAAGAGAGCTTGTATGTGATTAATAAAATACAACTCTTTCCCCAGCATCCTGCCTTCAATCATATAAAGTTGAAGGGGTAGTGTCTCTGGTCATTAAAAATGTTACATGTTTTCTGCTATGGGATGGTCTTTCTGTATGCTGTGAATATGTCTTGCTACCATTGGCTAATAAAGAAGCTGCTTTGGCCTATGGCAAGGCAGGTTATAGCCAGGTGGGAAATCCAAGCAGAGATACAGGGAGAGGAAAGGCAGAGTCAGGGCAGATGCCAGCCTGCCGCCCAAGGAGCAGTATGTCAGTCGACTGGTAATGCTACGGCTACATGGCAAAATATAGACTAATAGAAATGGGTTAATTTAAGATGAAAGAGTTAGCTAGCAAGAAGCCTGAGCCACAGACCCAGCAGTTTTTAATTAATACAAGCCTCCATGTGTTTACTTGGGACCAAGCAGCTGCGGAACAAAGGAAAACTTCTGTCTACATATTTTCCCTAACGATTCTCTCATGTTAAAATTAGGTTTCTATAAACTGATTCCAGAAGCATCTCCATAAGGACTGAGCCATCAAGAACCACTCAACATCTATGCTTTCAAGACTGAAGGTCAGATGTAGTTAGAGATTACACTGGTTCAGTAAAGTGGCGGTTGTGGGTTCTCCAAGATCCATGACTTCACTAACCCTGGACAGCTGACTAGGTTTCCAGTACTGGGTGGGATTGGTCTCTTATTGAACAGGTCTTAATTCCAATTAAAAAGCTTTTGGTTGCCACCAAGGCATGCATATTGCTACTGCACCCCGAGGGTTATCTTGTCATACTGGTCATCATTATAGTTCATGGGTGTCATAACTAGGTAGGGCTGGCAGTGACTGCTCTCCTTTGGAAACTGACATAGCACCTTCTGTTACCACCATGAAAGCTACTCCTCAGCAGGGATTATTTCAGGTCAGTTTCAGATCAGGGCCCTGTGGGAACTATTTCTGAAGAATATCAAGTTTTCGTCACTAGGGACTTCCCTTTCACCTCTGGAAAACAACCAGGGGCAATAGCAGCAGCCTGTAATGTTTTGGGGAGTCTCTTGGACAATCCTGACCAACAACTCAGAAGAGGACTTTCTCATACCCCATGTTGGGGATTTTGTTATATGATCTTTAGCTCTTGGAGAGAACATTGTTAGCCCAGATGGAGACATTTCCTTTATGCTATCTGTGTATATTTATATTCAGATAGAGGGGAAAAAAGACAAGAAATGATAAATTATAATCTAAAAAAAATTTTAAGAGTGTAAGTCAGCTTTTGTATTTTTTTTCCTTCCCTTGCTCACATCTACCCCACCCCCAGGTTTGAAGTATTTATACAGGACTAAAATCAAAAGCAAAAAATAAAATAAAATAAAATAAAAAGTAAAAGAGGAATCCTTAGGAATTTAGAAGGTATGGCCAATCAGCTCTACTTCTTTGCTAGTATATAATTTTTTTTCTGTTTTAAATCGTAAGCCACCTCTTAAATTCCTCTCACTACGCATACTACCTATCTTCAGGCGGATCTCAACTACACACTGAACATAACTTCTCTTTCTGAGCTGATGCTCACACTGGAGATCCTGCAGTGCTTCACAGGAACTCTACAGTCTGTTCTTCAGAGAAACAGGATTCCATGTGTGCAAGGCCCTAGACTTCATCCCCAGTGCTGAGAAAAAGAGAGAGAAAGAGGTCATCAGAGGGAGGGACGGAGGGAGGAAGGGAGGGAGGGAGAGAGGGGGAGGAGAGAGGGGGAGGAGGGGGGAGGAGGGGGAGGAGAGGGGGAATCAGGTGTTCAATCCTTTTGATTATCTTCCAGGAAAGAAAGTACCTTTTTGGGAGGTAGAGGGGGTGGGAGGTGGCCATCACACATGGCCAAAAAGGCGAACTACCCATCACCTCTTCCTTGAGGAATCTCACACTGCCTTGCTTTAAACAGAAAATCCATAGAAATGTTTGTCTACCAAATAATACATATATGAGTAAAGAATTTTAAAGGGATTAGTGAAGAAGGTGACAACTATTTATATATATATATATATATATATATATATATATATATATATATATATGTATGTATATATCTATATATGTATGTGTGTGTATATATATATGTATGTGTGTGTATATATATATATATATATATATATATATATATATATATATATATATATATATATTATTCTTTCTCTTTCCACTTTTAAATAAACTTTAGAAAAATTAGAATTGGTGGGATTGGAAATGTAAAAATAGCTTCATCTTAATCCTTGAAATAAACAGAAAGTCTCTCTGAGCCAGCCACGGTTGGCTGCACTCTGTCAAGCCAACGCAGTGGAGCCATAGCCACAAAAGGACTTTCTGACTAAAGCACTGGCAGTGGTTTCTCTGGGCCTCCTCAACGTGAGCCTCGTTTTTCTTTTTCTCCTAAAATGTTACTATCAAACTGGAAAAGTAATAAGACAGAGACAAGGAAGACTGCAGGAGACATAACGGGTAACACCCAAGTTCAGCTCCAGCTGAGGTTTCCAAAGAGATGAATTTCAAATCTACTGATGTACATGCAACTCTATGCTGTTCTGGACATAGACCATGCTGGTTGCCATTTCTACTTCTTATTTTATATTTCATTTAATATTTTCCTTGTCAATTGGCATGGCTAAAATGTTGCTTCCAGTAATTTATAGTAATTCCAGTATACAGCATTAATAGTTTAGACACATTTGAACCATATTGGATCTACACATTACATTCAGATTCAAGCTCTTCAAAAATTGGAACAAACACCTAGCAGCAAAATGACTGAGTACTACTCCCCGGAAATATATAACACAAAGAAACTACAGGTTCCATGACCATCTGTAAAGAATCCAAAAATAAACAAATAAAGAAATCCTAGACTTGCAGTGATTGTTAATGTGTATGGAAAGTCATTTCTCTTGAAGCTTCTGTAGCTGGGTGTGGTGGCAAATACCTTCGGTCTTAGCACTTTAGAGTTAGCAGCCAGCCTGGTCTACATAGAGTCTCAGGCTAGACAGGACTACAAGGTGGGACAATGTCTTTAAAAAGCTATGCAGGGCCGGGCGGTGGTGGCACACGCCTTTAATCCCAGCACTCGGGAGGCAGAGCCAGGTGGATCTTTGTGAGTTCGAGGCCAGCCTGGGCTACAGAGTGAGTTCCAGGACAGGTTCCAAAGCTACACAGAGAAACCCCATCTCAGAAAAAAAAAATTATGCAGGGCAGGGGGCAGAGGCAAAGGAAGGAAGTTTCCCCCAAAAGTCACTGAAGAGTAAAAATAAGCATACACAACAGAAACAGAAAGACAATGTGATCACATTTTCTGAGACTGGATTCTAAACACAAACAGTGCATGGTATTTGAGAAACCCAAAGACCCAAGTTTTCTTTCAACTATGGCACACACATACAAGGTCACTTGTGGCTGCTGCAAGACACCAGGGAAGTCATTCTTCTGTTGAGTATCCTAACATTCACTCTGTTATCACTGAAGTCCAAGTGACCACCCAGAAAAATGGGTAAAGGATATTAAACATGAGGAATTCAAGTGGGGAAAAAAAAAAAACTATTTAGTTGATGTTCAAGTTTAACATTCCAAGAACTACAAAGAAACTTCCTTTGCTCCATTATACCAAAACTAATAATGGAGACCGTCAAATGCAGGGCTCTGATCTCATTAGACACAACACTATACTCTATATAGAGTACAGAAGTGAGACATTTAAATTTTCCTGCAAAGCGGAGACTCTTACTTCAAAGCATAGTTGAGTCTTTTTATTGGTCAGTTAATAAAGCAGCAATGAGTAATATACAGAGGAACTGGGCATAGAGAAGAGCATGGAGATGGAGGACAAGAAAAAAGGGATCCAACCACAAACCAGAAGACAAGGCAGGGGCCGGGTAGATGGTTCAGTAGGGGAGAAGCTTGCTGAACAAGCATGAGGATCTCAGAGTGGATACCCAGCACCCAAATAAATAGTTGGGTAGAGCCATAGATAGCTCTACAACCTCTGTGCAGGACAGAGGCAGCAGGATAGCTGGGGCTTGGTGATCACCAGCCAAGCTCCAGGTTCAGTGAGAGACCACATCACAAGGGAGTAAGGTGTGGTAAAGCAAGGCACCCAAATTCCTCCTCTCGCCTCTACAAGCACATGCCAGGACATGGCAATTCGCCTGTGTACACACACATGCATGGCACACGCTGCTCACCCACACTAAAAGCAATGGGGAAGGTAAAAGAAAAGGCAGAGAGGATGTGCACTTTGTGGTGAGACAAAGCATCATTGACAGCCACTTGGTGTCCCGTGTTCTTTGGGGTCCTCTACTCTTTACACAAGTTCATGACTTAGTTGGGTTATGATTTAGTATCTCCAAGTGTGTGAAGTCATTCTTCCTTCAGGCTGATGTAACCACCCCCAATAATACAATTACATATGATTCAGAACCATATTTCAGTCAGAAAACATAATTCAGTAAATATTTACAGATGCTTAGGCTGACTGCAAATATTTCCACTTATGTGTGTATGTGCGTTTTTATTCAGTCTGTGGGAACCACCAGGGCATTGATGATTGGTACACACTAAAACTGCAAAGTAGCAATGCAGAAATCAGCATGTCTGGAAATCAAATAAGTCACCTATCCAAGGAATGGAAGAAAAGCTTTCCAAGAGCATTGTGTAACTGATATTTTCTTAAAACAACATGCATTTAAACAGCAAGCTCTGTAAGATGGCAGGTCTCCCTGGAGGGCTCACCTATAGCCTGCTTTCCAGTATATTTGCACATGTTTATTCTGCTAAAACACCTTTTGAAAAGTGAGGAAGCTGCCAAAGTCTGTCTTCCAGAAAGTGCATATTAATCAGTATTTATCCCTGACAAACCTTACTCCTCCTTCAAGGGCAAGTTCAATTATCACCTTAATTATGCATTTACTCCACAGATACTGCATGTATACCTCCATCACTGGAGACCTTGGGAACACAATGCTGAATCACTCAAATTTGTCCCTCCAAAGACAAGTTCAATGAAAATCAGGAGAGGAGGAATGTTGAAATGTTATATGAGAACTGCATGACTGGCGTGGGAAATGGGGTACCAAAACTGGGGGCAGAGAGAGCCATCACCGAGGAGCTGAAATGTGAAGCTTTGGGCTCCAGTTCTCAGACTGAGAAAGAATATGACAGAGAAGGAAAGTCTTAGCAGGGTGAACCCCACAACCTATGACAATGCTAAGGATGAATGAAAGAAGGTCACAGGGGTCTTCCCAATTAGCCTGTGCTGTACACAAGGTATGCACTGTGTAAATAGCTGCCCTGTGGTATGCTGGGAGCAAAAAGAGATTGGATTAAAGGGCCATGTCTATTCTAGCATTTATTGGCTCTCCTTTGAGGCCAGGTACAAACCACACTTCTCCACTCCAATGACATAAACACTCCCCCATCTTCTTCTGGCAATTTTACAGTTTCAGTTTTAATGTATGGAGCTTCATCCATCTACCCAATCTTCTCAGTATTGTTTAATGAGACAACCTTTCTCCCAGTGCTTGGTCTCAGCATCTCTGATGAAGATCAGCTGCCTGGCTATTGATACAGATTGATTTGGGGATCCAAATCCCACTAGTTTCTATGTTTTTCTGTTTTGCCAGTACTTGGCTCACAGAATTATCACAATATTTTGGTTATTCAGAATTGCAAAGTTATGAAATTAATCTAAGTGTCAATGGGTGAAGAGTTTTGTAACTATCACACACACACACACACACACACACACACACATATGGAGTACTATTCAGTTATAAAAGTGATGGATATGGAAGACATTGTGTCAAATTAAGTAGGGGTATAGGGGTGTGTGTGTCTATCTATCTATCTGTCTGTCTGTTGATCTTATTCACTTGCAGAATTTTTAAGATCTGTCATAGAAGTAGTGAATAGAAGAGTGCAGAATGCAGAGATTAGCCAAAGGGTATGTCTACAACTACAGAGACAGAGTGAATGGTTATTGTTTACACTGCTGTTTTATTCTTCCTCTTTTGTTTTATGTTTGATGGCGCTTCTGGTGATGAAATTTAGATCCTCGGGGGGTAGATCTGAATCCCAGCCCAGGAATAAGTTTTGAGGTTCTGTTATGCAATAGAATCACCATAAATAATAATCATTTAATGTACATATTTCAGATGAGCTGTAGGTAAAGGGATCCTAAATGGACTCCTGCTGCATAAATACAGGCACATATCAAAGTAGGATGTGGTGGCACAAATGTGTATGAATGCACTCATTTTTTAAGTTACAAAATAATCCTATCCAAGGACCAGTTAGAGTAGACTTGAAAGGCTCAGGAATAAAGGGTATGTCTGAGGATGTGTGGCTGTAGGATGTAAGAAAGCCTTGGATGGGTGGGCAGTGGGCCTTGAGAGAACAAGGGTATGCTTAGGGAAGCTGTCTAGAGCAGAATTTATACAGAGAACATTTATGCAGGATGGGGCAACATGCACAGATTTTTTTTTAATGCATAGCTTGATAAAAGTTAGTTGTTAATGTTACAAGAGGAGATAAGAATTCTCCCCATCATACCACAATGTTCTTTTTTCACACTGTGCGGCAAGATCCCTATTCAACTCCCTGAGTGTACATTTCAACAAGAGGGAGCATGCAGTTTGCCTTCAACACCTAATGTCTTAGCCAAGGTTTCTATTGCTGCAACAAAACACCATGACCAAAATGCAAGGAGGAATGGGTTTATTTGACTTACACTTTTGCATTTCAGTCCATCACTGAAGGAATCCAGAACAGGGCAGGAACTTGGAGGCAGGAGCTGATGCAGAGACTGTGGAGGGGTGCTGCTTACTGGCTTAGTCCCCATGGCTTGCTCAGCCTGCATTTCTGTAGCACCCAGGACCACCAGAACAAGGGTGGCACCACCCACCATGGGCTGGGTCATCCCCCATGAATCACTTATTAAGAAAATGCCCTACAGGCTTGCCAACAGCCCAGTCTTAATTGAGTCACCTCTCAGATGACTCTAGCTTGTGTCAAATTGACCTAACACTAATCAGCACACCTGATAATCACATTTGTTTGTTAATAATTGCCTTCCATTCTTTTTAGGATTCAGAAAACATTAAAAAACAAAAAGAATTTTCAACGTGACATCCATGAGGAAATACATTTTAATTCTGTTTAAGACCTGGTGTCCAGGGACCTGAAGATCTAGAAAGCCTCCAGGTGGATGGCAAGCATGAGTTTCAGAATCCCTAGAAAATGACTTCATGGAGCTAAGTGGCAATCAGCTCTGTGATGATGCTGTGTTTGTGGCTATCCTTTGGCGGATTGCGTTCATTTCCCTCCAAACGAACCCACCCGGTACTCAGTGGCGATAAAATGGCACATATGGATAATGTGGTTCGCTGTGTGCTAACAATCTTGGCAGTTTTCCCTTTAATAAACGGTTCCAGATGTTAGTCCCAATAATTACGCCTGCTCTTATTCGGCTTTAGGAATGAAATACAGCTGCCACAATTCCTTGTCTGTGTGTCTACAGTGCATGTGCAAACAGTAAGCCACCACAGTAAAGGAAGTCCCATGGATGGGCTTTGCACAAAGATGCATGGAGGCAGAGTCAACCCATAGGAACAACCTAAAATGAAATCATGAAAATACCCAGTTCCGAAGTTCTCAGATAACCCTTCTGTGGCTCATTCACATCTCTACAGCTAAGGAAACATCCCTACACACAGCTATTTCAAAATATGCCAGAAAAGTGGCATAGCTGGGTAAAGTAACAATCTGTGATGTAGACTCAATTGGGCATCAGACATGAACGCACATATGCTTGGGGAACCTGCTACTAGGGAAATTGAAATTTAGATTGCATGTGCACAATTTCCAAGTATGTCATTAGAATCCCAAAACCAGGAGATGGCTCTCATTTTCCAAGGGCTTCGTTAGCAAAGGAAAAGATATTTTATGATGCCACTAAGAAATAAAGTAAGCCAAAATAGATCTGTGTCTCAGTGTAGGGACTGAACATTATACTGATGTGATTCCAAGATAGTTAATCCTGAAGTGCCGTGGACCTGTTACCACAGGCGAGCCATACTCTATGCCTGAGAGTGAACCTGCTTGCTGAGACACCATCACTGCAGTCACCTGGGGGCATTTACATGGTCATGCTGGAATTCAAACATTCACTATGAAAACCATTACAGTGATATCAAATGGCAACTGACATTAGAACATTGGAAATATCAATATTATACCATGCCGGTGTCATCCATGGCACAAAGAGGGGTTGCTTTCATAATAATGAATTCTACATTAGCAATTTAAGCAACACTCTTACCTACTTATAATTAAGCCATTGCGAAAGCAATGTGAATAGCTCTGTCAAAGCTCAGTGCTCCACATAAAATGTAAAATAGAGACATCGCTTTGCAGGAGTTTGACCATAAATGATGAGCCATACCACCCAAAGCACCTTAATACACAGCATAGCACCAAACATCACCCTTCCTATTAACCCACAGGAGGTAACAGAGCAGTTAATTCTACCTAAAAGAACAACAGTGTAGAAGACACCCAAACACGAAAGTAAATGAAAAAATAAACAACCATATGTCAGAGGCAGGCACAGGCATTTTTAAAGGACTAAAATCACAGAATATGAACAGAGAAAACAAATTAATTTTGGTGAACCTGCTAAATAACACGTGTTGCTGAAAGCTCTTAAAACTTTATGGAATGACTGAGAATATACCTTGGAATATACACACAGCACCTAACCATGGTCCACTGATGGACACAAGGAAAAGGGTAAAAACGTTCATGTGTCTGGCAGCCCATGCCTACAAACAAGGACAGGCTTCACTGTATTCTTGGAGACACGCCAGGCCACCTAAAGGGCCAAATTGCTTTCCAAATCAGCCAGAGGGCTGCTGAAACGGCTCAGCTGGAAAGGCACTTGCCACCAATCATGATACAGTGAGTTGGATGCCCGAAACCCATGTGGTAGGAGAGAGATGACTCCTGCAAGTTGTCCTCTGATGTCTACATACCTTGGCACATGCCTGCGTAGGTACAGACAGACAGACAGACAGACAGACACACACACACGTAGAGAATGAATGTTAAGTAAGCATCAGTCTGGCATTTTAAACTACATCAAAGTTAACACAAAGAACCTGGGACCCTGTGGGTCCATGTGTATCTTTAACAAGGCTCTTGGCTGATGGGATACACCACTTCCATCAAGTCGAGCACACTGTTAGCCTCTGTATCCTCATCTGCCAAAAGGGCAGATCCACAGCTCCCCTTCTCAGGCGCTGAGTTACAAAAATAAATCCTGGGCCCACAAGCAGCTTTCACAAAGCCTTAAGTATCTCTATAGCTCACTCGCTGGCTCGCGGGCTCTCTCTCTCTCTCTCCCCATGTGTCTCTCTCTCTAGCTTTTTAATGTTGATTTTGTAACTCCTCTTTGAGCATGGATCCTACCTGTCCCCATTTCATTTCTATTGCTGTGATGGAATGTCCTGAACAAAAGCAGCATAGGCAGGAAAGGGGTTATTTGACTTACAATTCCCTGCTGGAGGACAAGGCAGGAACTTAAAGCATCACACCCACTGCTAAGGGCAGAGAGAAATAAATATATGAAGGCCTGCTTGCTTTCTCATGTCCTATACAGTTCATGAACACCCACCTAGGGAATGGTGCCACCTGTAATGGGCTGAACTTTTCTACATCAGCAAGCGACCAAGTCAATCTCTCGCAGACATGCTCACAAGCTAACCTAATCTAGATAAATCAGTTTGTGTTGAGTTAATAAAAACTAATCAGAACACGGACTTTTACAATAAACTTGTCATAGTAAGAGCCAAGAATACATTCATGCTTTTTTGTTTCTTAGCCCTGCTCTACATATTGAGTGCTGCTATGGAAAGGCATTTCTTCTACTGGATCCATTAACTGTCTGCACCTGGGCCAATTCAAGGCTGTTCCAAAAGCTCTCCTCCCCATGAGCAAGAGTTGTCGCCACACACCATCAGCAATTTCACATGTTTCATGAAATGGAAAATGACTTGAGAAACATGAGACATATGGAATTTATTGAGACTGTAACCCACTCTGCTCACTCTTCTATTCTAGGGCTGGCGAGTTCTCGGGTTGAAAGGCCGTGAACAGAATATAGGAAAAGCAACCAGACAGAGGCTTCTCCACACACTGGGGAAGAGTTATCCAAGAATGACAGCTCCGATGCTCTGTGATCACTTAGGTCACTCCTGGTTGCTTAATCAACATAGCAGAAAGCTACTGCAACCCCAAAGACTTCCTGGACACCCCCCTGCCTAGGCAGGAGTAGTGAGGATCCAGAGCTCTCAGATCTGGCATCACCAAACACCTTTCTCTAACCCTTTCCAGTGTCATCAAAGACCCACCCACCACTTTCTTTCCTTCACCCTCACAGACATATCATCACCCTAACTCCACCTCCCCACCTCACCTGATCTCTGGATCTTCACCTTCCAGCCCAGTGCAGATGCAACCTCCTCCAGGATGCCCTCCTAGCTTTTCCTTAAATAAAAATATTTTCTTCTTTAAATAGTCTTCCAAAAGGTGTCTATATTCTCCTTTATTCTAGAGATTTTTTTTCCTGACATTATACATCTCTTCCATTATACCTTGGCTCAGACCTGGAGCCAAGATCTAGCATGGGACATTACACAAATACATACATACATACATACATACATGTATGTATGTATGTATGTATGTATATATGTATTTGTGGCAGAAGACAGAAATTGCAGTGAATGTTTCTAAGTTTGAGGCATGTATTATTGACCACCATTGTAGCATATATTTGTTTATTTCAGCTCTTTGGCATTTCTGTAGTTTTAGAAAAGGAGAACATTATGAAACAGTAGAAAGTTTAAACTTTGGT
The DNA here is from genome assembly GCF_903995425.1 of Onychomys torridus. Classification (NCBI taxonomy): domain Eukaryota; kingdom Metazoa; phylum Chordata; class Mammalia; order Rodentia; family Cricetidae; genus Onychomys; species Onychomys torridus. Next base: position 22,206,581 of record NC_050465.1, read on the forward strand.
ATTAAATTTCCTGGGTTCCAACCTGATCCAGTCATTTAGTAGTGTGTAAACAATTGATTTGCAGTAAATGAGGCAGGCATGAAAGCATGTGACAGTGGTTTTCATCTAGGGTTGGCAGAAAGTGGAGTAAGATCGTGACTGTGGAGTGCTGGTAGAGTTAAACGTGTTTTATTTTGTTTTGTTCTAACACATTCCTATGGGAAATAGTTCCCTCATCATACAATAAGAAAAGCAATGTCAAGACAGTCTGTCCTTCATCTCAGCCACACTCACCACACCACTCATGTGCACAGAATACTTACAGTGTATGAACGAGTACCAGGCAAAAGAAACCTGAGGAGATAGTGTAAACTCAGTACCCCCAGAAAAAACACTAATCAAAACTTATAAATGATCCCCCTAAATCTTCCTGCTTCACAGGACTTTGGAATTCCCAATGTTTTGTTTTCAAGCTCTTTTTCTGGCTGTCAAACTCTCAGGCATCAATGCTATCCCTGGTATCATGAGAAAAAAATAGAGACAACTGGACTCCATTTGACTATAACCCAATAAAAATAGAAGAAGACTTGGACTCACCCAAAAAATGTAAGAGACAATGGGGATGACTCCATGAATCATTTACAAATTCCTAATTTGTTTTGCATAATTATTCAAAATAAAAATATTAGCCTTTAATAATACCTTGGCAGCATTTTAAGCTTCCATGAGTACTCTTATCCATACTTTTAAAAGTGACTTAGTTTCATCAGGCTTGGTCAAAGCCACTACTACATGGTTTGAATATTTAGGAGTGTATGAGTTATACAGTCTCCAAAAAAGAAGCAAGCAAACAAAAAAAGTACTTAATGTTGTCTTTGCATTCCTAGGTCAATGTTCCATAATCCATTTATTCCCAAAACATCAACTATTCCTGTTAGAAGTCAGGCTCTGTGAGATTAAGTTATGATCAAAAATGTCAAGGGCTAAGGATGTAGTTCGATTAGCAGAGGACTTGTATAACACATACAGAGCCAACAATCCTGGCACAGGATCATCAGGGAATGGTAGCTCACACCTGTTAACCCTACCATTGGGGATGGGTGGGGAATGAGATGTTCAAAGTCATCCTCAGCTATATAGCAAGTACTAGGGCAGCCTGGGATAAGAGACTCTGATGGAAAACAAACATTAGGGCAATCTTCCTTTTGAAAACCTGAAGTTCAGAAGAAGATTCAAGTCTCAAACAACTGAAACATTTTCTAAACAATATAAGTTTAAAGTTTTCTTAATCAAAATGTGGCATCTAAAATTATTCTCATCAAAAAAAGGGGGGGCAGTATTTTTCTGGGTTGGAGGACCAGACCATTGAGACTTACTATTACTGCATTATTCACATTCCACTAACATTCCAGGAAACAAAGAATTCAGCATATAAATTATATAAATCATAGGCTTTATTTCTTTTTGGATCAGAAAATAATTACAAATTTGGAAAGGCTCATGAAAGCCCCATATTGACTCTTTAATTCTGAGCACTTTGTAACTGGAGAAATGCTAGGCATTTCCCAAGGGCTCTAGCAAGGCCCTAAGAGTTAATGAAGTTCGTAACAGCCATTATTTTACAGTACTGAGCACCATAGCATTCACAGACATCCTTCAATTTACATATGCCAGGAGGATTTCTGGGCTTTCAGACTTGAAATTCTGAATAGATTTTTCTCTTGAAAATACAGATTATGCATATAATTCTCTGGAACCTATTAAATGCTATATTCATATTCACTTTTAGAAGATACTTAATAAAACATATGTGCCAAGAATAGAGAAGCCTGAGCACCAAAACACACAGTCCCCAAGGATGCAGAACTCTGAGTCTAGGGGGCAGAGACCCATAAGTACAAGTGGGTTTAATGTAGTGCACTGTATGATAGCACAAACAGTACAGGACAAGACAATACACAAAAGTTCAAAGGTGTTTGCAAGGCTCTCGGGTGCTGTCCTGAACCTAAGATAGGAAGATGGTGGCCACAAAGAAGACAAAGGGTCAACTCTAGGCTCCAACTTGTTATTAACAGTGGAAAGTACATTCTTAGATACAAACAGACTGAAGACAATCAGACAGAGCTAAGCAAAATGGGTTATCCTCGACAACAACTGCCCAGCTTTGAGGAAATATGAAATAGAATATACACCATGTTGGTTCCAACTGGTGTCCATCACTACAGTGGCAACAATATAGAATTGGGCACAGCATGTAGAAAATACTGCAGAGTGTGAACACTGGCTAGCATGGACCTAGGTGATTCTGATATTATTAGAAGCATTCCAGAACATACTGGTGATAAGAAAACCAAGGGAGTTCTTTAATAAAATGCCAGAGCATGTTTAAAAACATGTTTGTGAGCTAAGCCTGGAACATAACTACAGTTTAAAATGATTTTTATGTAGTTTTTACACTTTCTACATGTACAAGATGTTCATATTCATTGCCTTGACGCTCTCCGGTCTTCCCCCATTCCTGCTCAGTCTGACCATTTTTCCAGCTAGTCCCCTTTTCCTTTCACAATCTACTTTACAAATGTGATTCTGAGCTGGGTGGTGGTGGTGCACACCTTTAATCCCATCACTGGAGGCAGAGGCAGGCGGATCTCTGTGAGTTCAAGGCCAGCCTGGTCTACAGAGCTAGCTCCAGGAAAGCCAAGGCTACACAGACAAACCCTGTCTCAATAAAACAAAAACAAACAAACAAAGGTGATCCCGAACAGAACTCCCTGATTCCACTGTAGAAACTGTACTTCTGGAGTCAATGCTTGTCTGGCTGGCCTTTGTGAATCTGTGTGGATTCACATTTGCTCTTCTAGGCACAAAGAGCTACACAAACCTGACCGGCAGATAGACAACCACCTCTGAGGTGGTGTCTGTCTATTGGAACTCAGGATTCACGACTGAGTGAGATGAACATCTACAGCTTTAAACTAAGGTCTCAGGCTAGGATGGCAGATCACCTGCTTAGTGTATGAAAAGCCCTGGGTTTGACACCTAGAACCACATCAATAAATGGTTTTGATTGCTCATCATTTAGCAAATGGCTCCCTTCCTTAAGTTTTTGTGGTGTCTGATAAAAATACAAAGAGCCTATACAACAATTTCTTCATATTTTATATATTTATGTAACCAATAAATACACACACACATATACTCAAGGCATCAGAATATGAAACATAATGTAAATTGGGTTACTTGGCAATTATTTCATAGGGCTCTTCGCAATGGAATGAAAGATAAAGTATAGGGACCTATCACCCTCACGGTGGTAAATAGTTTTTAGGAAGCTAAACGAAGTGTAAATAACCCATATCAACTAAATGAATTATTTTTAAACCATGAAAAGGGACTTCCTAGGAATCCAAGTTTGATGAGTAGAATCAATGGTGGAAAATGAACAGGGGAAAAGTCACTGTCTGCCAGCAAGCAACACCAGAGCAGCATCTGTTTCCTGACATTGGTCTGTAATTTTTCAGTGGAACACTGTCCAATTTCAAGTCAACATTTACACTTTCTGGCTGGATTCCCTCATAGAATATAGCCAGCCACACACACACACACACACACACACACACACACACACACACACACACACACACACAGTGTTCACAAATGAAAAGAGCAGCACATGTCTGTAACCTCAGCCCTGGGGAGTTCCAGGACAGCCTGGGATGTATAGTGATACCCTGTTTCAAAAGCAATGTTAGCAAGAGGCCACAGCAAAGCTCCAGAACAGGTGGGGATTTCGATCTGAAAACTGTTTGTGAAGCATTCATTGTATATGAGTAAGGAGACTGGAATCATTCTTTGTGTGTGTATGTGTGCGTGTGTGTGTGTGTGTGTGTGTGTGTGTGTGTCTGTATGTATGTGTGTATGTATGTATATACATGTGTATGTGTGTGTTTATGTGTATGTATGTGTGTGTATGTGTGTGTTTATGTGTATGTATGTGTATGTGTGTATATCTGTGAATGTATATGGGGGGGCAGGGAGAAATTTAAATCTGCCTTCCAGAGATGAGGGTGGAAAGACAAGGAGGAACACCACCACCATGTGATCAAGGGCCACTGTGTCCCTTACGAGGGCACACACACCACACATGTGGCCCTGAGCGCACTCTCTCTCCAAAGCCCCTTTTTTTGTGGTTGGCTATTACACTGCCCAGAACTCAACATATTTTCAGTTGCCACATGGCTTCCTCTTGCTTAACCTGTCTTCTCTGCAGTAAAAACATTTTTTCAATGATATTGTTATTTTTTTCAGTTCACCTTAATTACGCTATGGCTCTTACATGGCATTTATACTATAATAACCTATATCTCTCTTATTTTCCTCGTTGTTCTAATAATGTTGCTGTAGAATATTATTTTAAGGTGTGTAACTTTTGTTTATGTGGCATTTGTTCAACCCTGTGAAGCTGTGTTACTGTGCCTGTCTAAAACACCTGATGATCTAATAAAGAGCTGAACGGCCAGGCAGGAGAAGGGATAGGTGGGGCTGATGGACAGAGAAAATATATAGAAGGAGAAATCTGGGAGAAGGGATTGAGCAGCCAGAGGAGGAGGACTCCGGGGGCCAGCCACCCAACTACACAGCAAGTCATGGAGTAAGAAAGATTTACAGAAGTAAGAGAACAGGAAAAGCCCAGAGGCAAAAGGTAGATGGTATAATTTAAGTTAAGGAAAGCTGGCTAGAAAGTAAGCCAAGGTAAGGCCGGGCATTTATAATTAATAATAAGCCTCTGTGTGTGATTTATTTGGGAGCTGGGTGGCGTGCCCATCAAGAAAGCCAAAAAACAAACAACATAATGTCCTTAAGAATGGGATATGCCACACTCACACTGCAGATCAGGTTTCTATGACAGGAACAGAATAAGTACTTCATGACTAACTCTGAAAAGTGCTATGTTAGAAGTTCAGGACAGAGCACTATGCCGATTTCCATGTAGTCACTAAGATCTCCCCCCCATCCCCACACCCCACAGTTACCTTGGCTAAGGTTTTCTTCTTGCACCACAAAGAAAAGAAGCCACCAAGACAACAGGAGCACTGTCCTCAAAGGGACAGCTGGTTTAGCAGGTCGTTCTGCACAAATCTGTTCTCATTACACAGTTCACCCTCCAGGGCCATCCTTTCCCACCCACTTGCCCATGACCAACTGGGCTGGGTGTTGTGACGAAGGTCCACAACACAGACGATGGTTGTCAGGAGCTGCAGAGATGGGGTCACTGGTCTCACAACCCCCCTGCACTAGAAGTGCTTGGGCTCCTCCATTTCCTCAGTTCTTAGGCACAAAGTGTTCTAGGCCTTCCTGATTGACTCTCTCTTTACACCCCACACTCGGAGTCCTCCTGAACCTCATCACTCATCATTCACACGTCAATGTTCCCAGTACCCACCCTGTCCATAACCTTTGTAGAAACAGGAGGATAGTGAACGTCCATATGCTCAGGTTCAACCTATCATGTACAGAAAACTGTCTTGTAATTTTTCTTTTCTACTAAACAAGGGAAGCCATTTGTTTCCTTGATACTCTCTAAGCAACAGAGTCTAACCGCACTTGCAGTGATTCACACCATGCCAGCCACTGAGCATCCAAAGATGACTTAAAATACATGGAAGGATGTGCAGAGGCTACCTGCAAATGTGACATGATTTTCGGTAAGGAACGTGGACATGTGAGCTATGTGAGGTCAAACCTGGAACCAAGAGTTCCACAGACACTGAGAGACAGTTGTGGGAGTCTCCCACCTCCAAGACTGGCAGAAGGTAAAACTGAAAAGAAGCCTCAAAAGCTGTAACTGTTTTCCTCTGCCTTTCCAAACAGACCTTGACTTTGAGATTTACTCTCCTTCCTTCTGGGGATATCCAGGTCCTGGATGGTTACTGTCTTTGGAATGCTGGCCCCTGCAAAGAACCAGGTCCTTGGACAGAGCTGCGTGTCTGGGCTCTGTGTGAAGGAACAAGGCTGGAAATCACCAAACTTTCCCAATATCTGCGTGGGAAAAGGCCGATACAGGTCTTCAAATGTGCCACCCACCAGGCTGGGAAGTGACTCGGGCCGTAGTATGTGTGTGACCCAACAAAATAGGATACTATAAACCCAGTTTGCCTGTATAAGGCACTTCTTCTGGGGAAGAATTTTTAAGTTTTTGAAATTTTCTTATAGTCCCTTGTTCATGCCTCACACAACAGAGAAGTTCCTTGGAGCAAAAAGTAATTTTAGTCCAACTCCATTACCGTAAAATCTACAGCCTAGCGCTAACGCCCATTTAAAGGCATCATCATTCCCAGAAAGCACAAGTATCTTCTGCTGCCGACACATACTCTGAGATGTTGAGATGTGCATTCGAAATGGGAAGTTAAATTATTCCAGGGAATAAAATTATCATTAGGAAAGTTTCCTACAGCAATTACGGTAGCAGCAGATTTTTAAATTATCATCTAACAGGCTGCTGATACCAGATAAATTAGAGTAAATCAAAATAAGATTAAGTGTGTAAATAAGGGGTGGCTTCCATGTCACTGTAAGTGTCATTACACGGACTAGGTTTTGCCCAAAAGGAGAAACGTTTGCCACAATTGTCGTTTTTTTTAATTTCCCTCCTGAATTACATGCTATTTTTGTTTCCTTGTAAGAGCACAATTAAATCTTAGATTTTCAGTTCGCTCACCAACAAAAATCCCATTTGTCTATTTATCTGTTTAGAATCCTTACACACTGAGAATAAAATCTCCACATGACCTAAGGAAATGATCTGCTCTTGTCAACATTACAGCTTCAATATTTCAGCCCCTTTTTTGCATCTAATAATAAAAACTGGTCAATGTCGTTCCCCAGGCATGCATGGAAATTTTATTTTAAGACATTTATTACAAGATTTGTTTAGGTTATAAACCACGGAAGAAATCATTCCAAAAAACACAGAAGCAATAACCTTACTTAGCAGAAGTTCGTTCTGTAGCAACGGATACTTGTTTGACAAAGCAGTTAAAGATCCCTCCTAAACCACGGCTTCCTTCTGGAGCTCTCTGCTCTTTGATGTCATTAACTTTGGCCTCTTTTTTTTTTCCAATCTTAAATTAATTCCCTGGGAAGCTTGCAGCAGGTTAGCCGGTGGAGGAAGGGATTAAATACAAGGGTTTCTAAAGACAAGCAGCTTTTGACTCAATGCTATTACCACATGATCACTTACACACAAACTCTCAGACACCAAGCATGTTTATGTGAGACACAAATATTGTTCATTTTAAAAAGCTATTATCATGCAACAAACAGAATAGGGATTATTTCTGTGGTTTGTATTCACTTTACGAAGGAGGGCACAAAACCATGTGTTTGGTGGATTTTTTTTTTTTTTGGTTGTTGTTTTTAGGGTTTTTTGTTTGTTTTATTTTCTTTTGCTCCTGTATATCTGCTTAAGGGTTTTCTTTGGGGGTTTGCAGGTGGGGGTATCAAGTTTCCACTGAGGTGTGCTAAATGGAATCTTTCCATACACATAAACATTCAACTAAGAGTATATGTGTAGAATTCACTTTAACATGGGCCTTTTCCCAGAAGGAGACTATTGGTTCCTGTGATTTAGGACAGCAGTTGTGTAGAAAGAAAACAGGATTCTTGAAGAAGTATGCTTTCACCATGCATTTTTCAGAACAGTTCTTGAGGCAGCATTTGAAGCAACAATGGATACTAGATTGAATATCAGATTTCTGTAATAGCCCTCCCCCACCTTCAGCATATGCCTCAACCCCTTGCTGGGTAACAGCATCCCTCCTGAGTCCCACTGACAGGCTCACTGGAGCACAGACTTGGGGATCCCGCCCTGTGGACTCTCCCTCCTCCAGAGAAGCTTGGGGTCATTAATAATGTGATAAATGGACCAAGACTCCAACTCCAGTGCATCTTTCTGCTGCCCCTAGGCAGCACTTAGAAGCAGATCCGACTCCCTTAAAATGTCCGAGGAACTCTCTCAATCTTGATTCTATATCTAGTTTTCTAACCTACCTCCATGTTTCCAGGCTTCCTGTTATCTTCACAACTTCTTTTTCTGGTGTAAGTGAATAGCGGTCCAATTTTACTACTTACAGCTAAATAGCTTACCTGATACACGTGCCCTTTCCTGAGATTATCTCCGTGATAAGGTAATGGGCATTGACTCCACTTTTACTATTATGTGCTCTTCCTAGAGATGAATTATTACCTGACCTTCCCTCCTGGCGCTGAGAAGTCCTTATAGGCAAACTCCAAGGAAATCAGGAGCCTTGGGAGGACAATCTCTAAAGGTTTTACTGTCGCTGGGCAGTCCCTGGATCTGGTAGCTGATTTAGATAGTCATGCTTGCATGTCCTTGTACATAAGGCACTTTCTAATTTGTGACCTATAATCTCAATTATATTTGTAGGAACTCTGTGACCCATTTTCACAGACTAATTCTCATCATAAAATGAGCAGTGAACCGACCCATAATATGTCTCCATCTCACCTGCAAAACACACTAAGTCTGGACAGAAACAGGTCTGAAAGCCTTGAACAGTACTGGCCCACTTCCTACATTTCCTAACAGGTTTAATCTCAGAAATCCTTCGGGGCATCAAAACATAATGCCCACACAGTAGCTGAAGCTCCTGCCTATAAATGTGTGATGGCATCTCTCAGCTTTCACCCCAATATCTAGCTCTGGGTTTTTATTAATAAGACCATTTAACAATTCATCTCACATAAATGTCTTAAAATCAAATCAAAATAATGGTCCCTAGTGACTTTTCCAGCATAGTCCACACAGAACCAAGGACACCGGAAAGGACTGAGATGCCCCCAGTGATGGAGGGAGTGCTAAAAACGTACCTGCCCGTCTGTAACCGCCACAGTCTATGGAACTGGCCATATGATAACGTAAAACTCCTGTGGTTTGCATATGCTAATTATTCCAGGCGTAATTGTGACTGTGTTGTGATTCTGCATTGCTGATCTGGGAGAATGTAATCAGAATCCTTCTGCCCTCCTGGTAAAAACGGAAGTTTGTACAATCAATACAAAAATTGAGATAAATGATACAAAAAAAATTGGAATGAAATTTTCACACATCATCCCATCAGTCTCACTTCCGGATACGTAGTCAAGAGAATCTAGGTGAGAATCTCAGAGAGAGCAGCACTCCCAAATTCTTTCTAGAACTATTCCATTGGCCAATGCATGAACTGATGGGTGATGATGGGTAAATGAATCATAGTATAATTGGGGACACAACAAGGCCTGATCAAAAAAAAAGGCATTTACACACACAGCAGGAAGTAAAGGCAAACAGGGCCAGTCAGTCTCACAGGACCTGGGTTTTTAACTCTCACCGAAGAAAAGGCTTTTGTCACATCACAATGCCCGGTAGCCAAGGTAGTGGCATCCTGTAATGCCTCAGACCCAGAGGAAAGTCCTGCATCACAGTCATGGGACCATTTACATCTGAAAATTCTAAGCCTACCCCAGCCCCTACTGTCATGTCACTTCAGCAAACCTGAGGTCTAAAGTCTAACAGGTTTAGTGTCTGCACATGAAGGTAACTGCCTGTCGTCAGGAGGGAGTTGACTTGGTGCGTGAACCTTAAAAAGTGTCTGAGTTCTTGCAAACAAATAATGCCTAACATTTCAAGCTACATTTTACAGCTAACTGAAAGAGGCCGTCAATTCCATCAGCCCTGCCATTACAACACCATGGGTCTTTTTGAGGGGCATCCTTAACAAATAGTGCAGCTTAAACACCCTCCTCTGTGAAAAGCACAAAACGAAGCGGAGACAGTACAAATCGCATAAACAATTGTCTCGTAACCCAAGCAAGTGAGAATAAATCAGGTAGAGCCTAATAAAAGTCAGGAAGCAGAACTGAGTGAAATTTAAGGTGCTACAGGCTTTCTTCTTTATTGATATGATTTTTCAAGAAAAAGTTGTAACATTGAATACATGGAACCCGTGAGTCTAAGTAAAATTACCAGTTAGTAGGTTTCTCTGTCCTAGCTCCTTAGACATTGCTTTAGAATACATCTTTATAGGGTTGGGGATTTAGCTCAGTGGTAGAGTGCTTGCCTAGCAAGCACAAGGCCCTGGGTTCGATCCTCAGCTCCACAAAAAAAAAAAAAAAGAATACATCTTTATTCAAGATATCGACTACATTTGTTTGCAAACAGAATAGCTAAGTATATACAGAACTAGTTTATAATTTAACAATGGAGACTCAAGAATTCAATCCATTAGGTATGATGATGGATCTCTAATCCAACCCCAGGACCCTGGAAGTTGAGACAGGGCTGCCTTCAGTATGAGACCAGTTTGATCAATATGGTAAATTCAAGAACAGGAAAAGCAACTTAGTGAGAGTCTGTCTCAAAAACAAAAAGGGGTTGGGACTGTGGGGAGCAGGGGAGAGCACTTGCCTAGTATTCCTGAAACCCATGATTCTATTCCCAGTTCAGCAACAACAACAACAACAACAATCTATCAACTGTGATACTACCCAACTCCTCTACTTACTAGCTGTATGATCAAAGACTGATAGATAACTTCAAGTTCCTCTTCTGGGAAAGGAAGAATTGCTACTGGAGGGTGGGCCTGAAGCAACACACACACACACACACACACACACACACACACACACACACACACAGTGCCAACCACCCCTGTGCCTGCCCACCTACAAGCCTCTGCCCTGAAGAGGGCTTTTCTCTCATCTTTACCAATGCTCACTTGGGGCATACAGCATCCAGAAGACCTCTAGGGCATCTGTAGGCCTCCATTCCTACACCAGCCCACCAGAGTCACAAAGTTACCTGTCTCCAGCCATGGGCATGAGATAACTGCGCATTTATACTTATTAATTATAATATAATGTAATTATATTAAAATCCTTCTGAGTTGTGACTAAAGAAATAACTGAGAAGCATTCATGGGGCTACAAATTAGCAGCATTTGGCTAAAATGGCAATACACCCAGGAACCAATCCTGAACAAAAATCAGGACATATTCTAAAGAAAGAAATATACCATACTTTAATTACCAAACACAGGAAGCGGGAGTATTGAGCATAGAGAGACATCAAATCAATGCTAAAATCAAAATTATAAGACGAGAACTAGATGGCACGTGCACAGCCTGGGCATTAATCAGGCTCCAAGCTCCATAAACCAGCAGTTACTAATTTGCTCATTAAGAAAACAGCTTTATGCAAAGTCCTGTTGGTATGCACTGAGCAGGCATCTAGAAGCCCTTTTGGGTAGCTCTGCTCACTTGGGCAAGCGACTTGAAACTTCACCCCCTTCACCTTCCTCAACAACAGGAGAGACAACCTGAGTGCATCCCCACAGTTAACTGAAGACTGGATGAGACAGTGCACAACAGCAGAGAGGAAAGACATGTTAAATGTACTGAAAACATTATTCAGGTGCTTCTGAGACCCATGCAAAATCAGCAGAGTTGAGAGGGACATCAGAGTAGATCAATTACTTCTTAAGGGAGTTCCAGTTCTCTGCTATTCCTTTGACCTCTGCAGTCTATACCCCCACACCTTCCCTTGACCTTAGCAAGCATTCCACCATTTACTCTAATGCCCAAATGGGTCTGCAGCAACTGAGAAAGGAACTGGGGGTGTGAGAGCCACACTAACCACGCAAGCTGACCGGGCTCATGATTAAAAATGGCAAGCTGAGCCAACAACCCAGGACAGGTGTGGCCAGAGACAGACAAGAGCAGGGAAAAGAAGAGTGGCCAACCCACGTGCATCTCTGCAGGTGGAGGAGATTATATCCAGGGTTTTAACATGGAAGAGAATGACCCATTTTAGTATCTTCTATGAGGACCTGCACTACAAAGCCGGTGTTTCCCTCTCCAAGCAAAATGATGACTTTCCTGGGTAAAGCATTACAGAACTATCTCCGGAGCATGTATCAGCTCCTTGTTCATGTGCAACTACACAAAGGAGATGTATAAGCAGCCGGGAGCAGGGCCTGGTGGTGTACATTCCTAAGGCGGAGGCAGGTGGATCTCTATGTTTTTGAGGCCAGCCTGGTCTATAGAGTGAGTTCCAGGGCCCCTGGGGCTACACAGTAAGATCCTATTTCAAAACAAAAACAAAGGGCTGGAGAAATGGTTCACTGGGTGACAGCATGTACTATGAAGGCAAGGAGACCTGAATTCAAGTCTCCAGCATCCATCTTAAAAGAGGGAGGGAAAAGGTAGGCATGGCCATGCATGGCTGTCATATCAACATTGGGAGGCAGAGACAGGGTGAGCCCCAGGGGCTTACTAGCCAAAACAGAGAGAGGGCAAGGTTCAGTGAAAGACCCTGTCTCAAACACTAAGAGAACAGAAGAGGAAAACTCCCAGCATCCTCCTCTGCTCTCTGCTTATGTGTACCCCTGGGCATACATGTACCTGCACATATCACACACACCACACATTAACTAAACCAAATGCACATTACTACTATCATGTGGGGACAGTGTCTCTATGTCTACACAAAATGTCATCTCTCACAAACATAAGGCCCAGGGATGCCATTCCTTTATATTCCTACCCCATGACAATAGATTTTTATTTAGTGTTGGAATGTTTCAAGCATTGATCAATGAAGAATTCACAACACACGAAGTCCCTTGGAGACAGAAACCTTCCTTGAATACTGCATGCTGCCTGGAGCAAGCTGTTGCTCATATCACTGCCCTTCGGCTTCAGGGACAGAAGGGCCATTATCACACTACTTGGACTCATAGGTGGAGCTACTGTGCCTTCATGGCTCTCCTCCAAGCTTCATGCCTCAGATTAGAAATACTGAACATTTATTACTTCTATTAACTACACTTCAGTAAATGGACAAATAAAGCCTCCCTTCAAAGTTAAGGATTGCACAACTGTCTTCCTTATTTGAGGCACACAATCATAAGCTTAAGTGGGGGAAAAAAAAAAAGCTTAATTAGATCTCTGAGAAAACAAAAGACTTCCAAGCTCTGATCTGACAATTCCTTGTTAGCCATGCTTGGACTAAACCTGGAGATATATGTGCAATATTTCATACATAAAATAAAGGAGAAAGCCTAGTATAGGAAAAGGGATTCATTCTTCCAGAAATCTATATAATATGCTGCACAGATTTAACGCATGAGTAATAAACTCAGAGCCCTCAATAATGCACAAGTGCTACATTAAGGAAAGCAACCAAAACACTTCCCTGAAGTGTCATATGACCCAGACTCAAATTCTGTCTTGTTCCCATGTTGTCCATTGACCCCTTCTATCTGTTGTGTGAGTCTAAATCTGCACCTGCCTAAGAGCCTAGATCTGTCTGTCCCTGTGTCTGTCTGTCTTGTATGTGTTTCTGTTCCTAACAAAGGGACTTGCTCTGTATTTACTGAACAGCACAGGAAGCATTACATGGGAAAGGAATGAGGGATACTTTACAGAAATCTTTAACATCTTTACATGGGATTAAGTCACTGGCTCCAAGCGATCCCAACCGACCCAGCTAACAAACATCATCACAAACATCACTGTTGACCCAACAGCATCCATATCTTGTATCCAACATTCAGAGTGGATATCAGTTTATAAAATTATTTTTAATCTATATTTGTTTCTTGTCATCAGATGATTACCATAACACACAGGTAAACACCCATGCATTACTCTTAGGTCAGGGGCATGGAAGATTTTATAACTTAAGATTACAGTCATGTATTAGCTTAGCTTATAAATGCTGATTACATGAGAAATCCAAGGCAAATAAGGTGGGTTCTTACATTGTTCTCTTAAAGGCAGGTTAAACAAACAGGTTGAGTACACAGCAGGTTAGCAGTCTTAAGTGACCTCAAAGTGTATTACTAACTCTGGATGTGAGGTCTTGCAAAAGTTCCAGTCTCTTAGATATAAGAGATACTTTTAGCATAATATTGCATCAGCATAATATGCCTTCCTACTTCTCTAACTTGACTTAAAAAACAGAGCAGTCAATGGTATAAACATATATATATATATATATATATATATATATATATATATATATATAGTATGAGCAGAATGCAACAAAAATATGAGTATTTAATAAAATACTCAAGAATGTAGGGAAGAGAAGAAGGATAATTTAGTTTCTAACCTGCTGGGTTCAGAAGGAATAAAATAATTTAAGCATCTACTACTTCCAGTTAACATATAAGAACTGGCAGGCCAAGTGTTGCAAAGATTTCAGGGAAGTACCTGGTGCTGAGTCTTAGCATTAAAAAATGCCCGTCTTTAGTTGGCAATCCCATTCTTTTGATTGCTGTGATATACTGACCAAAAGCAACTCAAGGAAGAAAGGGTGGATCTGACTTTACCATTCCATGTCCTGGTCTCTCATGGAGGGAAGCCAGGGCAGGAACTCAGGCCTAGACCACACAGGAATGCTGCTCAGTGGCTTATTCCCATGGCTCATTCAGCTTATATAACCCAGGATTGCCTGACCGGGGTAGCACCAGCCATAATGGGCTGGGCTCTCCCACATCAATCATTAATTGACGAAATGCCCCCAAAGTAGTGTCAATAGGACAAGCTGATAGAGACCTTTGCTCAACTCAAGTCCCCTCTTCCCAGATGACTTACCTTGTGTTAGGTTGACAAAAAACTAGCCAGCACAGAGGCCCTCGGGTAAGTTTCATTACAGAGAACGTGGAAAGTCGGGCCCACTGGTGAAGCCTACAGGCTTTGGTTTTTTGGTGTGTGTGATAAAAATAAAAGTGAAAGGCACAGGGGGAAGGTGACTCTAGGATTCTGCATATTACTTCGTGTGAGAGAAGAGAAACATGAGTGTTGCTCACGTCTTGGACTGCACGCACTCGTGACTACCCAAAGGACGGCCCTCACTCCCAAACAAGCATGTTTGGGGGCTCCTTGGCATCCCTCTTTGTGCATCTCCTGACTCTGAAGCAGGTGGTTATGCATTTCATCATCCTAACTAGGAGAGGGGATGAATATTATCAGGTTGGAGAAACCAGTGTATAACAGGAATATTCCAGGGGAGAGGAGACATCCAGCCATCCTACCACGAGTTCAGAGCCATACCTGGCTGCCCATCCTCAGGGGGACCCCACTTTGGGGAATATCTTTGTTTATTTAAGACAATCCCCACCTATCTAAGGACAGAGTTTCAAGTCCTGAGTGTCATACACCCCTTCCTGCACCCTCCCTCACAGGAGCACCTACGACATGTCACCACCTCTTCCACGGGTCCTTTCCCTAACAACTAGGGCACCTGTCTGACCTTGGGCCCCAGGACCCTGACAGTAAGGATGGCAGAGGCATGGATATCCAACACGTGTGGTGCTACAGGTTGGAGACACAGAGAATGTGGGGTTTAGAGACCAGGTGCTGCTCTTCATTTGGAGTGACACCTGCGAGTTCAGCTGAGATCTATCGAAAGGGAACAGGGCACTTGAAGTAGCAGGGGTGGCTGGAAAGGGCTCCAGAGGAGAAGTGGGGGTGGGTGGGAGGAGGGGCTGAGGAGTGATGTAAAGGGGGAAAGATTTGGGTTTTTCTCACAGTAAAGGATGAGGGTATGTGGATGAAGAACTCAGCTACAGGTGAGCAAAGCCAGAGGGAAAAACTGTGCCTGTGTCTTAGCAAAGGGGAGAAGGAGGGTGGAGAGAAGGAATCAGCAGGAAAAGCCCACTGATGTGCTTCCTCTGCTGAAGACAAGCGCTGGAACCTTTGTCTTGGTAGTCTGCTATCCTTAGGAGGGGATGAACCTGTTGTTGTTTTTTACTTTTTGAGGGGGCCTGCCACCCAGCTCCCAAATAAATCACTCACAGAGGCTTATTCTTAATTATGAATGCCCAGTCTTAGCTTGGGTTATTTCTAGCCATCTTTCCTTATCTTAAATTATCCCATCTACCTTTTTCCTCTGGGCTTTTCCCATTCTCTTACTTCTATAAATCTTACCGTTACTCCATGGCTTGCTGTGTAGCTGGGTGTCTGCTGCCTGGAATCCTCCTCCTTGTCTGACTACTTCTAGATCTCCTCCCGGATTTCTCCTATTATTCTCTCTGCCTGCCAGCCCCACCTATCCTTTCTCCTGCCTCACTACTGGCCAGTTCTTTATTAGACCAACAGGTGTTTTACACAGACACAGCAACACAGACTCACAGAGTTAAATGCAACATAAACAAAAATAACAAACCTTAAAACATTATCCTACATGAACCCACATTGATCTCTTCGAAAAACTATGGGCCACCTATCAATTTTGCCAACAAATATCCACAGCTACCGGTGAAAAAAAGAGGCATAAGTTTTCTTGCACAATGTTGCCTGTTTATCCCACAAACACCCCAAAATCTCTTATTCGAGGAAGGGCCTTCCTGGAAGACAGGGTTGTGCAAACTATAAGGTGTGTGTCTCTTGCTGGCTGCCCCAGAGCAGTTGTAAAAAGATATATACATCTGCCTCATCTGATGTGGGACAGGAAGGGTTTTATTGAAGAAGAGAGGAAGATGGGGGACTGTTAGAATGAGCAGGACACTGAATTTGGTATGCCTAGAAAGAAATAGAAAAGGTCAGTCCTTCATTCTGGTGTCACATTCTCAAATGCTTTATAAAGCTGAACCCAGATGTGGCTCATCAGTGATGTCACTGGAAAAGCAGCACATAGTACATGAAATCACACAGCTCAGAGACTTACAGGTGCCTGTCAAAGAAGTATATATATATATATACAGACTTAACAAAAATCATCTTTTGTTTTATTCTCATTTTAGATAATCACACACACAGAGGGAAGGACGAAAGGGAAGAAGGGGTAAACAGAGAGGGGAAGCGATGTGGGGAGAGAAAGAATACATCTGGCTAAGGAGAAACTTTTGAAGGTAGACATCCACCAAACACTTTCTTGAAGGAGTAGCTGAGATGTGAAATTTTATTGAGTGCCAAACACAGAAGGATAAACAACACTTTGTCATGAAGATCGGTTCAGGAACACGGACTGGCAGGCGAGGCTGACAACCAGCTACCATGCTTGTCTTTCCCGAAAGCCAGGTCTCCGGGCTGGCCAGGAGACTGTCAGAAGATGCTCCTGCTTGAGTGTCCCCACTAGGCTCAGGCTGGAATGTCATCTTTGTTGGTATGCATTAAGAAGGTGGATACACATGATGAGAAGATGTGCAGAGATAACCGGCTACACTGGTGGAAGCCCATGAACTGTATGTAGACTAGTGGCCATGGAGCCCCCATGGGACTGGACTAGGCCCTCTGGATATGGAAGACGGTTGTTTGGTTCGAACTGTTTTGGGGGGCACCCAGGCAAGGGGATCTGGATCTGTTCCTGGTGCATGGGCAGGCTTTTGGGAGCCCAGTGCCTGTCAAGTGGTGCCTTGCGCAGCCTTGGTGCTGTGGGGAGGGGCTTGGACCTGCCTAGGCTCAGTGAGCCGGGCTCTGCTGACTCCTCATGGGAGACCTTGATTTGGGGGATGTGGGGATGTGATGTGGCTTGGGAGGGAGAGCTGGATGGTGGGAGGAGGGGGGAATCTGTGGGTGGCATATAGAGTGAGTAGAAAATTTCTTAATAAAGAAAAATGAAAAGAAAAAAAAAGAAGGTAGAAACAAAGCAGCGTACTTGTGGGTAGGGCTTTCGGGAATAGAGAGGCTGAGGGAGGCCGTGGAGTCAGCCCTAATCCAACATCACCAAGGCTTTTGAAGGACAGAGATGTACAATGGATGCTCAGTTTTACCATGTAGTATCTTGTGCAAACCCCAGAACTCTTCAGAGTCCCCACCAGCATAAAAGGACCTTAGCAGGCATAGCCTCTTGACCATGCCCCTCCAGCACTACAAACTGATTGAACCTTATTTCTTTATAAATTACCAAGTAGGTGGTATTCAATCACAGCAACAGGAAATGGGCTACAACAGGTGATGAAAGGCTTTTCTCCAACAACTGCAACAACAAATGTTATTTTCTAATAGCCAAGAATTTGGTGGCAAACACTGAAAAGCCAAGGGAGAAAAATGTCTTTGCTTCTCTGGGCTTCTAAATGCTGAGAACTCATTCTTCAGAGACAGAATCAAGTCAGAATTATGGCTTTACTCCTTGGGGCTTAGCCCAGTGCCACCTACACGCAATTTCCCAACTAAAAACATGACTGAAATATAATTATAATTTATTTTTTTTTTTGGCCAGGCCAGTACCAACCATTCTGCTGTAACAGAATGTCTACAGAGTTGCTGGGTGATAAAGCATTGGATTCAGGGTAAACAAGAGTCAATGTCAGGACCTGTGGGTGACATTCTGAAGACTTGTCCCTGAGCATTGGATGTTTACTCCATCCCACCACTGCAATGAAAATAAATTGGTGATACTGGTGAATTTCTAGAGATGTTTTGACTTAGGTTTTGTTTTTGTATGTATTTGGCTTCCACAAAAAAGAAAAAAATGCAAGCAATCTCAATGGCCTTCTGGATGGCAGCCCTGTGATCGCTCTCCCAGCATACCTAGAGATGAGGACTCTCATAGAGCAAATTTACCCAGCTCTGTCAGAATTCCACAGTCTTCAGTACAGAGGTTGGCTCCAGTAAATATGTGAAGCGATGTAAAATGCAGACCCCCTGCAAGAGGGCACAGTAACTGAAAACAACACAGAGAATGAAGGTCCCAACAATCACAAAAAAAAAAAGTCTAAAGGACCCCAACAACTTGAAAGAACATGCATCTCTGCCATCCTTACAGTGCGGTTATTTTTTCCTCCTGTTCTATTGTTTGAGAATTTCATCCATGCCTGTGTATTTTGACCTGATCTACACCCCTCATGGCCCTTGTCCCTTCACAACTACTTTCCTCTCCCAGCTTTATGTCCTCTGACTCTTTAAACCCACTGAGTTCACTTAGTGTTGTCCGTGTGAACATGGGTTTAGGACCATGTTCTAGAGCATGGGTAGTCTCTCGTGTCCAACATCCTCAAAACAAACAAACAAACAAACAAGTGTCCCTCTGGCCAGTTATCAACTATCAATACTGCCTCAGCTAGAGATGGGACTTCCTGACCTACCTCCTGCTCCGCGTTCTGTTTTAGCCGGCTTACCCTTGTGCAGGGAGGGCATTCAAGATGGAATGCAAGTGGAATTGGTTTGCCAAGACCTCATTTAGTCTAAGCGTTCCTTCAAATTCAAGATGTAGTCAGGCATCTGGGAACATGGCTCAGAGTGGTAAAAGGCTTGCCATGCATGTTGACCACCTGAGTCTGGATGCCCTAACTCCACATAAAAAGCCAGAAATGATAGCACATGTCACTCACGGGCCAGCTAGCCTGGCACATGCAGCAGCAGGCAAACAGCAAGAGATACCCTGTCCCAGACAAGGCTGAAAATAACGAACAACAACCATGTTATCCTTGGATATCCAAATGCATGCCATGGCATGTATGCACTCATACTGGCAAATGCATAAACATACAACAAATCCATATCATATGCACAAATGCACGTTACACACAAAGTTTTTTTTTTTTTTTTTAAATTTTAAATGATACAGTAGGTAAACACACCAGGTCTACAAGACCCAGTGCATTTTATGGAGAGTCAGAGCCTTGTCTACTTCCTATTGATGCTCGCAACAGGTAGACCTAAGATTCATTTGATTCCATTTTAGGTTAACAAAGGGCTGTAAGTAGTTCATGGCTATGTGCCTAGAAGAGAGAATAAAAACTTAGAAATTAGAGTGAGACAAAATTTCATCCAATGCATTATTGCCATTTACTTATCAATTTTGCTTCTACCAGTACCCAAGTCTATGCTACATACAAAGAAAGAGAAATTTGGAAGCAACTTACTTCTTTGCAGTAATGTGGAGAGTCCTTATCTGAATTTTGTCACCTCATACCTAGAAAAAGGATGACCACTAAAACTCATGACCTCAATCTTCAGGCTTCTTAACTCTGCTGACCTACCCTCTAGCTTAACCTTTCTGTAGTGTGTTGTTTTGTTTTTGCATTTACCAGAAACACTGTCTCAAATATGTTCCTTTGCTCTCAGGGCCTCCCCAGATTCCTAACCTCTCCACTCCTGGCCCTCACAGTGAAAAACGAACCATAATCAGGGGCTCCTCCAGTCTCCAACTATCAACCCCACATGATAATTTGCATGTTGTGTTTCTTCCCGTCACTTTCATTAGGCATGATGGAAGAGGAAAATTCACACTACTGAGGTAGTCCTTTGCTGTGTTGTGGATATGGCTTAGCTCATAGAGGACGTTCATGTGCTGGGAGCTTAGACACAGATACATAGTGGTGTAAAGAGGTGATGCAGCCAGGAGAAGGGCCAGGTGGGAGGCAAGTGGGTTAAGGGCCATCACCACAGGGAGGGTTTGGTAACCACCTACAGGAACAGGTAGACTTGAGAGCCATAGCACATGCACGGCAGCTCAGCCTGCTTTGTCAGCCTCCTCTTGCGCATGCTCCCTTTCTGTTCCTCTTCCATGTTCTAATACAACATGGGCCCCATCAGAAGCCCAGCAGGAATTAGCATAGAATAAAATACCAGCAACAGGAAACATCAACTGTTTGTCACAGTAACACAAACTGAGCCGTCTTCTACCTACCCAGAGGATCTGATTCCCTCATCTTTTGGGGATCTTGTTTCATCTTTTATGGGAATTCCTTTCTAA
This sequence comes from Onychomys torridus, assembly GCF_903995425.1. Taxonomy (NCBI): domain Eukaryota; kingdom Metazoa; phylum Chordata; class Mammalia; order Rodentia; family Cricetidae; genus Onychomys; species Onychomys torridus. The sequence continues at coordinate 22,227,264 of NC_050465.1, forward strand.
TTCGACTACCTTTTAGAATCCCTGGGGCAGGTTTAAACACCCTCCCTACCAGCCACGTGGACATCAACCAAACAAGAACGTCTGTGGGTAGAACGCAAAGCTAATGTTTTTAAGATTCCAAATGTTTCCAATTTGCATTTGTGGTTCAGAATGCTCTCACTGCATTTTCACATTTTCTAAGGGCATTTTAAGTCCATGCAATTCTCTCCTATTTGATAAAATAGAGCCTTCCTCATTACCAAAATGAAATGTAACCAATGTGAGTGAGGATGTTGAGAAAGATCTTTTGTGCATTATTGGTGAAATGTAAATTAGTATAGCCATGACCCAAACAAAACAAACAAACAACAAAAACATCTACCATATGATCCAACCATCACATTTCTGGGAATATGTGCACAAAGGGAAAAAAAAATCCAGTACATTAAGGAGACAAGTGTACCCCATTCTTATCACAACCTTGATACCAATGAAAACAAGTAATATCTCTTGGCAGATGGATAAAGAAAATGTGGCAACATATACACTATGATATTATTCATCTATGAAAAATGATGAAATCTTCTCATTTACAGCAATATGAACATGTTTAGAGGTCATGATGTTAAGTGAAATAAGCCATGTTCAGAGAGAGGAAAAAAAACAAAAGAGAGAGAGAGAGAGAAAGGAAGGAAGAAAGGAAAGAAGGAAGGAAGGAAGGAAGGAAGGAAGGAAGGAAGGAAGGAAGGAAGGAAGGAAGAACATGTTCTCACTCCTAGACAAAAACTACAGTTGTTGAGGACAGGAAATACAGAGCAGAGGTCACAGATGGAAAGGTGGGGAGTGGGGATGAAGAACAGTTAGGTAAAAGATAGGAGGACGTAACAACTGGAGTGTGACATCACAATAGGATCACTACAGTGTGACCCAAGAGGTCACAACTCCTGTACATTTCAAAGAGTTTTGTTGCTCCGTGTTTGATGTTGCCAACACAGAGACATGAATGTTGGAGGTGAGGGGCATTTTGTGTACCTGTATAGAAATGCCATGGCTAGCTCATAATTGTACATCACTGTACGCCAGTGAAAATAAGCATGCACACAGAAGTGCCCATCTCTCCCTCACTGCCTTCACACTGCCTTCAGGAAGAAGCAGGGATCTTCCAGGCTCGCTGGCCATGCTCACTTCCAGGCTATTGCTTTCTGCTGGACTGAGGTGCTCTCTTGCTGTCCCCAGAGACTGACTCAACACACACTGTTTCCAAATAGTTTTGTTTCCATTAGATAGTGGGACCTTTCACCTGCCCTGTACATACCATCCATCTTTTCATCAGTAGGAGTTTCTTCCATGGTCTCACTGAATGAGTGGGGCCATTTTTCATTCTTTTCAGTTGGGGAAACAAATACACAGGTGAAGGGCAGGCCTTTGCTCCCACACAAATCAGCTCACAGTTCTCTAGACTACATGCTGCACTTCATTTTTGAGGCATCCTTCCATCCCAGAGTTGGCATTTGTTTACTCTTTGGGACCTCTGAGGTGGTTTTCATCTCCATAATGGTTTCAGTTTTTATCCTTTACTGGGATGAGTCAGCTCCCTCTCTGCCCTCTTTATCTTCTCTTTCGGTTCATCATATGTATCTTTTCTTCACATCCTTTTTTTTATAGAGACCAGTTATCACTATGCCCTGAAGGCCTTGGAAAACAAGACTGTCCCAGCTTGGGACATAAGCAGCCTTCTGACTTAGTCTCCCATGGCCTCTCATGCTCTGTCATCTATGGCTATGTCCTACCCATGCTCAGGCAGGGTGGGGGCAAGATGCATCCTTCCAGAACAGGGGATACCATCTACTGGCTGAAGAACAGGACAGGAAAAACCACATTCAGCACTGACTTCTGATTTTCTGCACACCTCTCACGTCCTGTACCCTGGGGGGGGATCTCCTCATGTTTAGGGTGACTCTTTCAACCCAAGCCAAGGTGATGATAAAGGTTAGAAATCAGAGCTTTGGGCCACAGGCCCACAGGAAGTCCTCCTAGTCTCCCCCTCCCTACCTCAGTTTGAAGAGTCCCCCACATGCAGCAGCCTGCACTAGGCATGTACACAGTCACTACAGTGGGGAGGTGGACACTCAAGCTGGGCACTGCTCCCCAGTCTCCACAGACCCTGATGCTCACAGGGTCCCTGGGGTGTTTATTTCAGTTTACCAAGGGCGACAGTGTCTCTTCTCCATCAGCACCTGTCCTCCAACACTCTGTGGTGACTGCCTGGCATAACAAAAGACCTCTTTGCCATCCTTTGGTCCTCCAACACTCTGTGATGACTACCTGGCATAACAAAAGACCCCTCTGCCATCCCTCTGTCTTCCTGATGCAGATGCCACTGACTTTGAAGAGGCTGGCTGCTGGAGCAAACTGTATCGTGACCAGAATCTGAGGACTCCTTTGTCCAAATCCCATTGCATTGGTCCGGTATTCTTTGTTGTCTGAGGTTTGGTTTTGTAGATATTTAATAGGAAACAGCAACTTCTTTATTATTCACCATTTTGTTTCTTTTGTGGGTTTCTAGGCATAACAATGAAATTTTTGATGACGTTATACCACTGTCTGTAACTGGGACTTTGTTTAATTTTGTGTGCTTTGATGTAAAACTAGTAACTAGTTTTCTTTTAATAAAGCCAACCAATACCAACTAAAACATGCTTAACCTGCAATTCATTGTTGTATTTCCAAAGACAGAAATTACTTTTTAAAGTAAATTATTATTCCTATGAAATTTCCTTTTTACATCATATGTAAATTAGAGATGAAAACTATGCTTTCTGTTAATAACCACAAGGAAATGCTCTACCCATTCCAGTGGCTGTGATGGAAGTGCTCCACCCATTCCAGTGGCTGTGATGGAAGTGCTCCGCCCATTCCAGTGGCTGTGATGGAAGTGCTCCACCCATTCCAGTGGCTGTGATGGAAGTGCTCAGTGGCTGTGATGGAAGTGCTCCGCCCATTCCAGTGGCTGTGATGGAAGTGCTCCGCCCATTCCAGTGGCTGTGATGGAAGTGCTCCGCCCATTCCAGTGGCTGTGATGGAAGTGCTCCTCCTGTTCCAGTGGCTGTGATGGAAGTGCTCCGCCCGTTCCAGTGGCTGTGATGGAAGTACTCCACCTGTTCCAGTGGCTGTGATGGAAGTACTCCACCCGTTCCAGTGGCTGTGATGGAAGTGCTCCTCCCGTTCCAGTGGCTGTGATGGAAGTGCTCCACCCGTTCCAGTGGCTGTGATGGAAGTGCTCCGCCCATTCCAGTGGCTGTGATGGAAGTGCTCCTCCCATTCCAGTGGCTGTGATGGAAGTGCTCCACCCATTCCAGTGGCTGTGATGGAAGTGCTCCACCCATTCCAGTGGCTGTGATGGAAGTACTCCACCCGTTCCAGTGGCTGTGATGGAAGTACTCCACCCATTCCAGTGGCTGTGATGGAAGTACTGAAGATGTCTCCACCCATTCCAGTGGCTATGATGGAAGTGCTCCTCCCGTTCCAGTGGCTGTGATAGAAGTGCTCCACCCATTCCAGTGGCTATGGTACTCATTACAGTGGCTATAAATTCCAGTATCTGATGAACTTATGACTTCAATTTTTAAAAATTCCTGAAAGATATGTTTGGAAAGTTGTGGTTTTTACTTCTTTCTTAATTTCCATAATCCTGAATAAATCAGGCTGGGTGATTTAAGGAGAAAGAGACTTTCCTGAGAAGATTATCTTAATATTAGCAGTAGCGCTAGGGAGTATAGCAAAATGGTAGAGCACTTGTCTATCATGGGAGAGGTCCTCAGTTCTACTGCCAGCACCACAAATAATAATAATAATAATAATAATAATAATAATAATAATAATAAACAATAACAAATTGAGCAATGTTTATTTGTCCAATACCAGGGACTGGACTCAGGGCCTCCACTACTGTGAAGTGTAGACACTAGTACACTGACTAGTGGTACAACAAGTATGTTGGGACTGGTTGCCACATTAACTCACAACTTGACTCTATATTTTAATTTTTACTTCTTTTAATAGCGCTTTAAAAACTCATTAAAATCAAAGTCTGTTTTTCTCCTCTCAGAGGCCACCATCCCATTTGATCATAATATCAAATGTAAAACTACAATGAGTTTTTTTTTGTTTGGTTTGGTTTTTTTTGTTGTTTTTGTTTTTGGGTTTTTTTTGTTGTTTGTTTTGTTTTTGAGACAGGATTTCTCTGTGTAGCTTTGTGCCTGTCCTGGAACTCACTCTTGCAGGCCAGGCTGGCCTTGAACTCACAGAGCCTGGCTCTGCCTCCCAAGTGCTAGGATTAAAGGTATGTGCCACCACCGCCCAGCTACAATGAGCTCTTAACTACATATTTAAATCATTCACAAATAAATAATGTATAAATGACTATGTCAAAAAAAAAAAAAAAAAGCCAGGCAGTGGTGACACATGCCTGTAATCCCAGCACTTGGGAGGCAGAGGCAGGTAGATCTCTGTGAGTTCGAGGCCAGCCTGGTCTACAGAGCTAGCCCAGGACAGGCTCCAAAGCTACAGAGAAACCCTGTCTCAAAAAACCAAAAAACCAAAAATAAAAACAAAAAACTATGTCATATAGTCCACATAATTACATATGTATGCTATGTATCCAACTAATGAATATTTCCCTAAATGCTTCCCTCAGGTAGCCCACAGTCCAGGTATAGAACAAATACTTCATTTAAATGACTATCTTCCTTTTTTTTTTTTCTTTTTTTCTCTCGAGAAGAGCACAATGGATAATGGCTGGTTTGAAATCCCTGAGAATGTGGGAGTTCCATCACCAGGAGCAAGAAGGAGAGAGGCAGGGACCCAGCCTCCAAGGGCCAAGGCAGCAGCTAAAGAGGCAACAGCAATAAATGCAACCTGACAAGGCCCCAGAGTCTGCAGCGAGATTCTATCAAGTATTTTTAAATTCAGTTCCACACAAGTCAACTCAGTTTTGCCTGGAGATTTTACTAGACATTTAGCTGGTGTGTGTATAATTACTTGTCTCTCAGAATTGGGAGTGGGGAGTGGAAAACAGTCATGGAAGATGTGCACAGGGTTTTAAGATGGCATTAACCAAACACCTGATGTGCAGGACAGTCAATATGTGTGGAGTTGCTCCAAAACTAAAAATTTTAGTCTTCATTTTTGCATATGTGAGAAACATAAACTTCATTACCATTGTTTTTACTAAGGTATTAAAAACAAAAATTGACCCCTATATATCCTGAATTTCTAGCTACCCTCTCCATCTTCTCCATGATTGCCAAAGACCGAAGTAGGAGTCTTAGCATGCATTACAACATCCAGGCCACTTTCAGACATGATCAAACCACACGACATACCACAAGCATGTGATAATTCCCAGAATTCATTTGGGGCACTTAGTGCCTATGATTCCTCAGAAATGGCCTGGGAGTAAACTACTTCACAGAAGTCTGAGTCTGGTTTTTAAAACGATAATAATGCTGAGATAAATACAGGAGTTACAAGAATTTTTGAGGCAGGCCTCTTGATCTCACAGCAAAAGCAAAGGCATATGGGACTGTGTATTTGCAGAGCTCGGCTGCTGACTTCACTGCTTCTACCTGACACACCTTTGTTACTTATTTCTTTGCTAATTCATAACTATAACTCTGCTACTGTTATGAATTTTTATTATCTATTTATTTATTTATTTATTTATTTATTTATTTATGGGGCTAAGGACCGAACCCAGGGACTTGCGCTTGCTAATCAAGCGCTCTACCACTGAGCTAAATTCCCAACCCTATCTGATATGCAGGCTATCTTTTATGTGACCCCCATAGGGGTCATGACCCAAAGGTTGAGAACCACTGTTCTGGAGGAAAGGCTCTGTGGATTTTGTTTTGTTTCTAGGCTTCTTGTTCTGTTTTGGTTGGTTGTTTTCCCCAGCAGACGGGCCTTCAGGATGCTGAGCTACAGACACTGAAGCAGAACCCATCTATGAGTCCATTCAACTGACCACCAAAGCTAAAGGAAAGTATCAAGGAACACACCTCCTCCCCCTACCTCATGTTGCCTCTTACAGAGGAGGGAGGGTTGGGAGCGTCAGAAAGGCTCTTCAAAGAAAAGGTTCCACTCTTCGCCCCCTGCTTTATCCTTGCTGCCTAACTTTCCCAGGAAGTTCGTCCACTCCACTGCTTCCCAATGTGAAACATCTCCAAGCAATCTGTGGGGTCACAGTTGCCCTCCACTTAGGCACACGCTTTACATACCATGATCATGATGCAGCAATCACTGCTCTAGACAAGCAGGTCACAGGACCAAGTGTGCACATGGGCAGACACTCTTAGGGGGGGCCACGGAACCTTGCTAGTAGAAATGCAGCAGGGCTTCAAACACAAGGCAGGCCTCACACCCATTCAACACACAGCACCCACATCCTCCTGTGCAAAGGACTGCTATTACTGCTGAGCTGAGACATGCCTGCCTCAGGACTGGTGGCCACAAAGAATCGATATGACAGCTGGTTCAATGTCACCTTGCCACAAATTTGAATCACCTGAGCAGGGAACTAAGGTCTTGTTTTGATTACCTTAGTCAACATGAGAAGAGCCATCCCAAATGTGTTCCAGGCTCCCATCATTGACTAATAAGCCGCAATGGCTCTCCAGTAGCCCTCCAGTTCTTCGATACCAAATTGGAACGGCTGAGGTGCCCAACCTAAAACAACTGCTAGGCTCTCAGCCTCTAAGGTGTGGACAACTGTTGTTACTATTTCTGTGTAGGCTGATTTGAGAAGTGCTTGTAATGTATGTATAATCATTCTAGTGGTTCTCTTCCTCTAGAGAACCCTGAGAACAAGGGATGGCTTATGCACTGAGAATGGCATGAGCCCCTGCTGAAGTCTAGCCCCAAGCAACTAATGCTAGACTATGTCAATGAGTAACTTGGCATCCTCCAGCACTGACGCTGGCCTCAGTGCTGATTGGAAACGCATGTTGGTCACTGAGCAGTCACACTGTAGAACTTGGCTGCTCTTTAGGAGACCTAGGGGCAGAAAATTTAGCTTTTCACTGAAGAATATTTCAGAATAGGAATTTGTTCATTCATCCATTCATTCAGAAAATAATTATAGAGCTCCAGCTATGTGCCAGGTATTATTGAACCTGGTGCATAACACTGAACCAAAGAGTCATAGACACTATTTAATTGGAAGGTAAGTTATGTGCCCTTCTAAAAAGTACTAAATGAAGAACAGACTTCTTGGGTAGTTAAGTTCTAAGTCTCTAGTGCAGGGCCAGGAGATCCTTGGGCAGGCCATGCTGAACATGTTGGAAGGTAATACCTCCCCAGAACTCATGGAGGGTGTGGACTCAGCCTGCCTCCAGGAGGACAGCTGAAGGCTGCAGAGGCAGACCTGGAGAATACAGCGGGCATAGCCCCACTCAGGAAGGAGGACTCTGAAGACAGGAGGCAGCCGGACAATGGGCAGAGAATGAGAGGCAGCCAGAGGTCATGGAGTCAGACTTGGAGATCATAGCTTTGACTCTTTGAGACCCTTACAAGATTCTGAGATGAGGAATGCTGTGTCTCCTGAAAGAATCACTCTATTGTTCTGAGGAGCAAGGTGAAAAGCAGATAACTTTAATATGCGTTAGATACTGTTGCAGCTGAAAGCTGAAAAATAGCCACTGCCAAGAGGATAAGAATAATGAATGGTTGCTTATTGGAACTAAGGGGCAAAGAGCTGGATAAAGTAGAAAGATGTGGCTCAACTCCCCAATAGCAAGGTCAGAAATGATGTCATTCTGACTGATCAAGCATGAGCAAAAGCAGGTGTGAAGGGCACATGACAGATGACCCATGGCTGCATCTACAGGCAGAGTGTCCACCAACCAGTGCTACTGGATGGGATCTAGATACCACAGCTGTCCTTCAGTGGAAAACTGTCTTAAGGAGTTTGACCGTCCTGCTACATGGAAGAAACTGTTTCTCTAAAGGTAAACACATAAGGGAAAAGTGTGAAGGCAATTAACCTTTGCCCGGGTGACCTGATTCAGTACTTAGTTAGGAAACAGTGGCCATGTAGCTGGCCTTTACATCATCACCTCTGCTACAGGAAGATGAGTCTGTAAAGAAAAAAGTCAGCAGTATAAATAAACATTAATACAGGGCTAATTTTCTTAGTTTTCATTTCACTGAATAATTATACCTTTGGGCTAACATGAATAATGTATTAAGTAGGTATGTAGTTTATATGTAGCCCTGCAAGTCGCCGCCCTCATTATGCAATCATTTGAAGTCATTCCAGGGCAAACACTGGCTGGAAAATGACTTCCATGCAAATGTCCTTTTCCTCAGAGCCTCTTAGATAGTTTACTAAGCATCTCTCTTTAGGTTAACAAGAGCTATTCAGAACGCAGTCTCAAAATATTCTTTCTGAAATACGCTCAATAATTCATTAAATTTCTAGCATACCAAATTCTCTCTTCTCAGCTTACTATGCAGACTGATGTAAGGAACCCTTCTAGGCACGGAAAGCCATGTGCTCCCACGGATTTGTTGCCTCTGTCCTTCAGTGATCAGAAGTAGAAGTAGCCTATCCTTCAAGAACTGTTGTTACAAAATGATCCTTTTGTTAAAATGGAATTCAGTGTAGGTGCTTTGGGATTGAACTGCCCTAAGGGAGCTCCCTTCCCATTAAACTGACTCCATTTTTAGCTGTTGTAATAAGAAGCCAACTCAAGCATCGATCCATTAATCCTGGGAGTTGACCTGTTTTGATAAGTCTCGATGGGCATGGAACATGGATTATCTAGACCTGACTGGTCCTCTTCATTTTTCTTGCTTCCTCTGTTCTCCATGATACTGCAGATCACCATATAATGGTAATCTAATTACTCCAAGTATTAATTATGCTCATGATTAATTTGAAACACCTGACACAAAATGTAAGCTGGTATTCTGAGAGACACACACAATCTTAATGAAATTCTAACACCTGAAACTGCTTGGCAGCGTTATCAGTCAAGTAACTACGCTTAATTTCCTCTCGGCTGGGCATGTTAATAGAGTTGGTCCTCGGTATTATTTACTAAAAAATGTGCTTCAGTACAAAACAATTATAGTGCATCTAATCTATGGCCTTGAACCACAGACTCAGAGCCAGCATCAGCCTCCCACGCAGACCAACCTCTAAAAGTCATTAGTCTCTGCTTTTGACTTCCTGCCCTCCTTGTCAAATGCTCAGCTCTCCCTAGAAGTTCGCTCATTTTCTTGAGTCTCCAAATATAGTTTATAAGCCTTTTTGTAAAACGCTATACAAATGGTTTATGCAAGAAATAGTGGGAGCAATGTCTGTTGGGGAGGATGAATAAAAACAAGAATGCTTCAGGCAACTCAAATTGGTGTTGATGGAATATTAAAAACAAAAGACATGAAGTTGGAGGATAGGGAAGTGGGGCTAATCTAGCAGAAGATAGGAGGAGGAAATGGGGTAAAAATGATCAAACTACATTGTATGAAACTCCCAAAGAATTAATAAAATACTTTTAAACACACCAAGAAAATTCTGTTCTCAACAAATGGGATTGGAAGTACAAAGACTAGAATAGAATGACCTGCTGGGTTTCCAGAAGACAGCCTATACCTACTAAGGTGAACACATCTATTAAAGAGCTCTGCAGATAGAGAGAAAGTACATTGAAGATTATCCTGGTCTTTGAGCCTCTCCCTTAATTAACCTAAAATAGAACTACTGACCCCGGCATGAGGCTGACCCAGTGTTTCTCAGACAAGAGGTCCTCAACTTCTGTCTCCCTTGGGTTTAGCCACTGTGGAAGATGGTGGAGCACAGACTATGTGTTAATGCTGATGGGACTTCCTTTCCGTGAGTTCTTCACCCTCCCCTTTGTCAGCTAGACCTGTCTTTGTTCTGGGAAGGGAAGCAGAAGAGGGGAGGAAGAAGGAAGGTTGGGGAAGAGATAAAGGAAAAGATACACAGGGGACCAAATGTGAAAGTCCACAAAGACTGAAGCAGCAAAAGTAAGAAGAAAAGTTATAAACAGGAATAAAACTTTTTTCACTAAAATTTTCAATAGTTTGGCTCTTAAGGGTTTTGTGTGTGTGTGTGTGTGTGTGTGTGTGTGTGTGTGTGTGTGTGTGTGTGTGTGAAAACACTTTTAATTAAATGAAATGTATGTTAATGACATATCTCTAAAGTATTTTATGATGGCATGTCTTACTCCTAAGATGGAACACCTCTTGTCATTCACCATCAATCAAGTAATCTAACTTTTTGACTCTAATAGACTATTATGATTCATGGAATATGAATAAAAATTGATGGAATTTGTTCTGCAGACTCCTGATTCAAATATAGGTGGGGTAGGCATACTAAAGTGTAACTCTGAATATTCTAATTTTAGCTGCTCATTTAATTTATGATATCTTACCCAAAAATGAGCTCACTGGAAGACAGAGGGATGCATAATCTGTTCTCCCAACCTTTGAAACACTATTAAGCTAGAAACTGAGTTTCTAAGCATAATAAATTTACATGTTAAAAATAAAATGCACATAAAATATCTAGTAACATAAAAATGTGGAGATCTTCAAACACAGATAAGCTAAAGTAAAACTATCAACTGTACATACCACAAAGGGAAGAACATAACTGAGATGTCCACAACATCACACGAGCGCGCGCGCACACACTCCTTAAAGGAGAAATTGGTTGGTGGACCAAGCCATTTGTATCCAAGTATATAGGCTGGATAAATGTGAGGACAATAATACTTCTTTAGTCTAAATGTTCAGGGAGTATCTCTCTTTCAATGTTAAATGAGTTGTATGCCCAAGAGTGTTGCTCCTGAAAATACAGTCAGTATTTTATTGATCTCATAGATACCACAACCAAATTGTATCTCCAGTCCAGGTTTCTTCTATGAACACCATCCTGTAGGTCTAATCACAAATTTAACACCCCCACTAAAAGATCTATATATGTGACATTTCTAACTTAAAATGCCCAAACCAAAGTTTTATCTTTTCCTATGTTTTCCATGCCCCAAACATGGTCTACTCATAGACTCTTCAGCTTGATTAATAGCACCAACATCAGTGAAGTCCCTCAATTCAAGAACACTGGAATCCCCTTGACCTGTCTCCTCATAACTCATCATCTGCCACATATTGCTGGTTCTAATTTCTAAAGCATGCCCAGAGCCTAACTGCACATCACATCCACTGTGACTACCTGGCCAAGCTACTGTTGGTTCTTAGAGTGACTATTCCCACAGTGGGTCCTAATGGGTCACCCTCCCTCTACTCTTGTGCAGGTAGAACCCAGTACACAACAGCAGGCTGGGGCCCTTCTAAAAATGGCTCAGAAGTCTTTGAGGGCTTCCCATGGGGGAGCAAATGCTGTGGGTGTCCTTCCATGAGATAACTAGCTGCTTTTGTTATTCTGAACTCCTTCTCTACTCTCTCTTTGAATCAACTCTAGACAAGGCTATGTGTTCTCCTGGAAAATTCTTTCCTAAGACATCTTATGAACAGTTATCAAATGTCAAGGGGATATCATTCAATTCATTGTTGCCATCCACCCCAGTCACCAACCCTCCCTTTTTATACCTTCCTCCACTTTTTTTTTCATTCATGCTATTCATTTTCATCTCTACCATGCTGTGGCAGATGACATATTCTTATAACATAGCTCCAACGATGTATCAAGACACCAGTAACGTCTCCCCTAGAATGTGGGTGAGTCTTTACCACTTCTTTAGCAGAGTTCATGGGAAATGACTCTATTTCTGTAATCAGACCCTCTATACAATTCAGCTTCTGCCTGTATCTCCAGAGAGGAGAACCGAGCCACTGTGCTGACAGAGAGCCTTGTGCATGCCTCAGGGAGAGCCACATGAAGATGCCCTTCAAGGGAAACCAACCTTCTCACCACCTAGGCTGACATCCCACCCAATGGCTAGCCCTAAGCTGCCAGTCAGAGGGAGCCCCTGGAGGTACCTCCTCCAGCACAGGTGGGAACAGGGGCCCAGCATATTATCCAAGGCACTATTCTTGAACTTCTTAACAACTTTGTCTTTGAATTTTTGTTCTGAGAGGGAAAGCCCTGTAGGACTATAGTACACAGGTTGCCAAGTAAACTCTGGACTCTTGTAAGGTCTAATCTCCTTGGGTGTTTAGCTTCTTTCCAATCCCCAGCCTCCTCTGTTTCCCATTCCAATCAGTCCAGCGACCACTGCCTCCTCTGCCCTGGAGAGGGTATATATATGTATAAAAACAGCAAGGGCTGAGCACATGGACAATGGGACACCCGGGTGTGGCATAGTGTGGGCCATCCTATCTACTTGTGCAAGTAGCACTTAAATGACTGTGACAGATGTCAAGACTTTTACCCCAATCCAAGCCAATCTGAATCATGAGGCTTCCCCTCCTCCTGGGAAATTACTGAGAGTTAATAGACACCAAGAGAAAGGGAGTTGTATTTTCTTCTGTGGTGTAGCTGCTTGTAAGTTTCCCATCCAGCAACTAGCTCTCTACCCATGCAAGCAATCCTATCTAAACTCAGTGGATAAAACAAGTCATAAAAATAGGAGGGAGACTCATTGCAGAAAATAGTTTATATGGAGCAGGGGGTGCCAAGAGAGGGTAATAGGAGTGAATGTCATCACAATACACTCCTATAAAATTCTCAAAAATAAAATTTTAATAGATTATAAATGGGAATATAATAAGTTTGATCGTTCAGTAATAAAATCACTAAATATGTTTATTCCAGTGTTCTTTCATAATCTACAGTGTAGCTCACTCTCAGATGTCACTCATTTGTTTACCCAACTATAACAAAGAAGGGATATGCCAAGGCTCAGCAGCCAGAGTGTATGCCAGAAGAGTGAGTGTTTCCCATGTTTCAGGAGCTGCAGGTATGCACCAGGATGTGTTCAGTGCCTCTCTACAGAGTCACTGGTCTTCGTACACTACCATTGGAGCTTTTGTCCATCACATCATTGTGTGCATATACGCACATGTCTGTGCATTATGTATGTATGTGCTCAGGAGTACGTATGTGTAAAGATACATGCACCCATCTGTGCACATGGTTAAGAAGGCCAAAGGTTGACAGAGGGTGTTTGCCTCAATTCCTTCTCCATATTGTTTTGAGACAAGCTCTCTTATTGGACATAGTTGGTTAGGTCTCCTGGTCTTCCTCCCTCCCTAGTATTGGATTACAGGCATGCTCTATTATCCCTACTCTTAAAAAATAAAAGTTATTATTAAGTGTGTGTCCACTGTATGCTTGTGGAGGCCAGAGTTCTCTCCCTCCACTAGGAATCAAATTTATATACAAGTGCTTTTACCTGCTAAGCTATCTCTCCTGCCCAAAGCTCAATTTTTTTTTATTCAAACTCAGGTCCTCAGGCTTACCCAACAAGCACTGTACATACTAAGCCATATTTCCAGCCCCTATTACTCCATTTCAGTGAATGGCTGTGCAGGAGACATTCTTCTAACACTACAGGAATGATGTTGTAGAACATTATTTTAAGGTGTATTACTTTTTTTTATACTGCATTTGTTTAACTCGGTGAAGCTGTGTTACTGTGCCTGTCTAAACCACCTAATGGTCTAATGAAGAGCTGAACAGCCAATAGTGAGGCAGGAGAAATGATAGGTGGGGCTGGCAGGCAGAGAGTATATATAGAAGGAGAAATCTGGGAGAAAAAAAAAAGATGAAGGAACAAGAGAGGAAGGAGGAGGACGTCAGGGGCCAGCCACCCAGCCAGCCACAGAGTAGGAGTAAGAGTAAGATTTACAGAAGTAGGAGAATGGGAAAAGCCCAGAGGAAAAAGGTAGATGGGATAATTTAAGAAAAGCTGACAAGAATCAAGCCAAGCTAAACCAGACATTTATAAGTAAGAATAAACCTCTATGTGATTTATTCGGGAGCTGGGTGACAGGCCTCCTAAAGAGCAAAGAAACAACCAACAACAGGATCATATTTCTACTTGTCAGTCTAGAAGTTAGTAAGAGGCTGCCTTCCATTCGTCTTAGTACCATAATTGTCACACCCAAGTACTGTCCCCAACATTCCCGAACTGAGAACAGCAAATTCATTGGCAAGATTTTCATGCAAGCCATGTCTTTATATGTGACAAAAACTTTTACAGATAGGAAAATGCATGCTTTCAAAACAGAATAATTGGCATCAGTCATGTAATCCCTAATGTGACTGGTGCCTGGATAGAGTAGATAAAAAAAAGAGAGAGGCTGGTTGATTCAATCCAAGTCTGATGCTGAAATTTATGGAAGTAATCATGGAATAGTTGCCTGCTGCTCATGTGTGTGTGTGTGTGTGTGTGTGTGTGTGTGTGTGTACATATGTATGTATGTATTTTGCTGCTTACACTAATATATATCCACATATATTGCTATTATATTTATAAAATATAGATGTTTATACATATGTTGACTGTATATACATATCCATATATGTTCATATATACATCTGTATTTCAAGTTTTAAATGCATTCTTGGGCTTTCTATGGATTATGCTAATAAAGAGAGGGAAAATCTTTTTTTAATTATATGTCTATATGTGTCTGTGTATGGACATATGCACCTGAATGCATGTACCCACAGAGACCAGAAGAGGGCATCAGATACCCTGAATCTAGAGTTACAAGTAGCATCAAGCTGTCAAATGTAGGTGCTGAAAAGCAAACTCATTCTCTCTGCAAGAGCATCAGACACTCTTAACCACAGAGCCATCTCTCCAAACCCATAAAGAGGCACATTCAAAGTGGCTACTCACTTGGGTCACCTGTAGCCCAGAAATACATTAAATGTGAAAAGATTAAAAGGTATCGGTCAAAATAGTCTACAGCAGTGGTTCTCAACCTTTCTAATGCTTCCACCCTTTAGTACAGTTCCTCACCTTGTGCTGACCCCAATTACAAAATTACTTTTGCTGTTACTTCATAACTGTAATTTTGCTACTGTTATAATTGTAATGCAAATATCTATGTTTTTCAATGGTCTTAGGTGACCCCTATGAAAGGGCCATTCAACCCCCAAAGGACTCAGGACCCACAGGTTGAGAACCTGTACTAGACAGCATGTTGACCACAGTGAATAGCATGGTCTTCCATGTTAGCACTCTGCCAGGTAAAGACGTCTTCAACATCCCTCCCCTACACAGCAAAGGGATAATGACTGATGTGATACATGGCAATCACTTCACAGTGTATAGGAAAGCATCCTCTTGGACACCTTACGTAGACTGAATTTTTATTTGCCAATTATAACTTAATACAATGGGAGGGGAATTGAATCAGTGACAGTAAGGGGCTCTTTCCTTAGACTATGAGTGCATTGTTCCCGGGAATGAGGCTCCCTGATAAACAAGGCAAGTCTGGGCTAGCGTGGGCAGATCACACATGAAACGCCTTTTTCATTTCACCGCAGCTTTACTGAGGCAGCAACATTTCATGAAAATTTCAGTCAATCTCACATGCTGCCCCACTCAAGGCCAGCACACAATTAAAACTGTGTGCCCCCTTCATGGCTCTGCTCCTGCAAAACCCACTGTGTAATTTGACTAGAAGATAGCCCAGAAAATGAGTAATGGAGCTCGCATGTGTATTCTGTCACTCTGCATTACCTCTGTGTACAGAAAATAAGATGCAAACAGTTCGTGATGAGCGAGGTGAAGGGAGGAAATGAAAATGTCAACCACAGGAGGAAACTGTTAAATGGCACCAACTGCCTGGGAGAAGTGTTTGTGTACCCATGTGCTGCTTGTCTCCCTCAATCTATCATCAGGAAGGACAAGCCACCCAGGGGGAATGAGTGTCCTCGGTCGGCAGGGAGGCTGGCAGGGCGCAGCTCAGACTGCCCATGGCAACAACACACACACACCCAGCACTGTCAGCTCAGGAGCTTGGCTGTGATCTGACTGCTGTCAGTAGCAGATCCAGAAATAGGCAGGCATGGGGCCTGCTGGCCTTCAAACACTGTGACTCTGCAAACATTAAATTCTGGGGAAGTGTGGATAGGAAGCATCCTGAAAGGAGCAGTTGACACACTGGCTTCTCTGGGCTGTTTGCTGTTTGCACAATAAAGAATCCAGTTTGAGAAAAGGAAAAACAAAAAAGGTTCACAGCATGAAGAAAAATTCAGGGCCAGTAAGAGGAAGGAAGATTCCAAAGGAGAATGGAGCCATCTCTTGCTTCTTACTCCCATCCACCTTAACTAGGTAATAGGGGCCAAGAGTCTGGAATAAAAGTGGTTGCTTTATGCAATCATGTGTGGTGGGGGAAGAAGAGAGAAGGTCTGTAAACAGCTCCACACTAATGCTTCTGTTGCCTCAAATCTAGCATTTTACCAGGCTGTTTCTGGGTTGAGGGTTTTTAGAAGGAAAGAAAGAAAGAAAGAAAGAAAGAAGAAGGAAGGAAGGAAGGAAGGAAGGAAGGAAGGAAGGAAGGAAGGAAGGAAGGAAGGAAGGAAGAAGGAAAGGAAGAAAAAGGGAGAGCAAACAACAATGTCACCCACTTCATTTGGTCCTTGAGGTCCCAATTTATTTTACCTCTTTCCCTTTGGTTAACTGGCATGTCTTCTTAGGCAAGTTTGAGTTTATAGACAAAGTCAACCACTGTAGATCTGTGCATCCACCATTTCCCTGCGTGGCATGAGTACGGTCTGTGGGTTATAACTGATAAACAAATCCAACACGTTATTATTAACACAATGCCACACTTTATTTCTACACAGTTGACGAATAATCCTAATTTACGGACCCCGTGAAGTTGCTTTCCAGTGGCATTCTCCTTCATGCGGGCGTTTGCGGACATAGTTCATCAGCTTGTGGATTTATGCAGACTCTGGAAGGCAGCAGCAGCCGCCGTATCCATCAAAGCCCACACACAGGAGAAGGACCCCTGCCCACCAGCCTGACTGGCTGGCTAGACAACACAGATGTGGCCTACACTGGTATTGGATGCCAAGACCATTCCAACAGGGACTCCAGGTGCAGCTTAGACTATGCAGCCTTTCTCCAGGAGTCTATTTGCATGAGAAAGAGGGGGGGAGAAGAGGAGGAATGGGAAGAGGAGGAGGAGGAGGAAGAGAAGGAGGAGGATAGGAGAGGATGACAATGATGATGATGATGATGATGATGAAAACGGTGATATTTGGAGGTTAGACAGACACTCACCATCATCTTCCTCCTTATCATGCAGACAATTATACAATCACCACTTAGATGGACCTCCAGGCTCAAATGTCCCACTAACTTACACAGGAGTGTTCTACAGACAGAAAAGACTAGAGACCCTTCTGGCCACCAACATCTCAGGGTGAATCCTCTCCTGATGAACTGCAGCAAGTGGCCCTCCTGAATGGCATTCTGTCAGGCAGGAAGAGTGGGGCCCTGACAGGCACCATCCTACCTATCTGCCTTGGTTTCTCACAACTCTACACACTGTTTCTGCCCCTCCCCTGGAAAAGCACACCCAATTCAGCACAGGCCTTTGCACACTGGGTTTCCCTTCCTGCTTTGGCCTGGTTCTCCTCTCAGATGGGCATCTGGTCCTCACAGATCTCAGGCGACATACTGCATAGAGCCTGGGGGAGGTGGGCTGAAGACCCTCCAGAGGCACAAGACTGTAAGGCCTGCAGATAAAGCCTGTTTAGTAGCACATGCAGGGGACAAGGACCTGTTATTGCTCATGCCAGTGTGGCCACTTTGAGCTCTGGGCATGTTGACTGAAGAAACCTGACATCTTCTGGTGCATTCCATTCCCTGATTTTAGGCTGACCAAAAATAACCCCAGTAAAATGATCTGATCGCCCACAGAGCTTCCCAGAAAGACATTACCCTGTCTTAGAGGTTGTATGCTCAGGTCCTTTGTGACCAGTATAGTTGAAATTATCATTATAAATTGATGGAACATATTGGCACATGCCTGTTCTCCACTCCATGAGTATCACATGAGCCATACTTCAAGATCAGCTTAGGTAACACAGTGAGACAATGTCCTGAAAATAAATCATCAAGAAGCAGGGTAAGGGTGGTGGTGCATCTTTGATTCTAGTTCTTGGGAGGCAGAGGCAGGAAGATCTCATGAGAGTCCCAGGTTAGCCTGATCTACACAGCAAGTTCCAGGCCAGGCAGGTCTATACAGTGAGACTGTGTCTCTGAGATAATAGTGATGATGATGATGATGATGATGATGATGATGATGACGATGACAACACCAGCTAATAAAATGCCAATACCTGTGTGCTGAGAGACCAAGGCTCCATAGGACAATACTTGTACTACTTCTTTTTCAGACAGACATTCAAATTCCTACGGGAGCCACTGCCCATCAAGGATGAGTCAGGGAGTGGAACAGCCTGCTCCGCAATGCTGCTCACTAGATGGGCTGCTTTTTGCAATTTCCGTAGGTGTTAAGGGAGCAGCCTCCAGGGCTGGTCTCTGGCTGCACTGGATATTGAATTATGACTGGCCTGACAGGCAAAATGAGCAGCATTCTTCAGTGGCAGGGGACACTGCTCACACATTTAATGCCTCTGGCATGACATGGTTTGTGTTGGTATTTGTGCTTTTAATGGTTTTCCAGACCCAAGCTGCATCTCAGCATCCTGCCACTGTAATTTCTACACTCCTCCTCAGAATGGCTTTTGTGTTTTGATGATTAGAAGGTGTTTAAAAAAAAAAGGAAAACTCCTTAAACCAATTAAATTCAGTTGAGGTTGTCTGAGCAAAGCACACAAAACAAAAATGATTCATGGGTTAGACAACCAGAACTGGAAGTTCAGAGAACACCAACCTGCAAAGTGATCGGAGAGTATATTATGACTAGCTGAAGTATAGTCAATCACCCAGTCACCCAATTATAGCCTAACTAGTTAATGCTTTACAGCCTAATCAATTAATTGGCTACAGGGACTTTCTGCCACTAGCCAAGGCTGGAAACTTAACGCTCCATGTTGGGAGGGGGAAATGGAGAGATGGCTCAGAAGTTAAAAGCAGATATTGTTCTTGCAGAGGAATCTCATTTTAGTTTCCACCATCCATGCTGGGTGGCTCACAGCCTGTAACTCTAGCTCCAAGGCAGTGGTTCTCAACCTATAGGCCATGACCCATTTGAGAATCAAGCAACCCTTTCATAGGGGTTGCATATCAGATATTCTGCATATCAGATATTTACATTACTATTCATAACAGTAGCAAAATTACAGTTCTGGAGTAGCAACAAAAATAGTATTATGGTTGGGGGTTACCATTCATGAAGAATTGTATTAAAGGGTTGTAGTGTTAGGAAGGTTGAGAACCAATGCTCCAAGGGATTGAATGCCCACTTCTGGCCTCCACAGACACCTGCATTCACATGTGCTCAAAACATACACACACACACACACACACACACACACACACACACACACACACAAATAAGATAAATCTTTAACAACAGCAATAAAAATATCCATATTGACACAGCCTGTTGCCAGCACAACATCATCTGATAAAATCTCACTTAACAGAAGTGACGTAAACAATAGAAAAACAAATGTTCTCATTTTGATAAAATAGGCGGGTCATGAATCACCTTCTCTCAATATTAAGGATTTTCCTGCAATTGTTGAAATGGTTACAGAAGTCCGATGCAAACAGGATTAAATCAGAGGCACAAAAATGTGCCTAATCTTGAACCAAACAAATCCTGTAAAATAAGGTGAGCTGCTTTAAATTTGTTTTTTATATGGTTAAATTAGAAGCTTGCTTTCATTCCAATTAAACATTTAATGTTTAATTAAATATTTCCTGTACTGCAATTAAAAAAAAAAAAGACTTCTGTCAACCAATTACAATACCTACTCACAAATGTAGACATTATGACAAAACTAAATTCATTGTCTCATTAAGTACTGTAATATAAGGGGATAAACAACTGTTGACACCTGTGATGGATGGTTTCTGTACAGGCTACCTGAACTGTGATCTGTGGGGCAATCCTATACTGAAGATTGCAGGATGTCCGTGAAGGCAAGAGTATCTTATTGAAGTCTGAGGGAAGAATAGATGTTGAGTTCATTGGAAGGGTGTTTTAAAAGGAGAGCCAAGACAAAACAGAAGTATTTGTTTGTAATTTAACTCATAGGCATTCTCTAATCCCATGTGTGGGCATGGACTTGCCTTGGGGTTCTAGTGGCATTTCTGTATAACTCCCCCCAAATCCCTGCTCTCCTTCAGGGCTGTAATCCAGTCTTCAGTTGTCTTTACAGGATGAGGCTATAGATCATACTTAGTCCCTGAGGTGGTGGAGCTCACCTTTAATCCCAGCACTCAGGAAGCAGAAGTAATCAGATCTCTGAGTTTGACTCCAGCCTGGTCTACAAAGTGAGTTGTAGTATAGCCAGGACTACACAGAGAAACACTGTCTCAATAAATAAATAAATAAATAAATAAATAAATAAATAAATAAATAAATGAATGGCTAAATAAATAAATAAATACATACATACATACATATATACATACATATATACATACATATAAACAAATAAATAAAATGCACAAATACACACACACACACACACACACACACACACACACACACACACACACCAGTGTCTTAGCTTCTTTTTCTGTAGCTGTGATAAAAATACTCTGTTGTTGGTTGTTTTTGCTCTTTTGGGGGACATGCCACCCAGCTCCCAAATAAATCACACATGGAGGCTTACTCTTACTTACAAATGCCTGGACTTAGCTTGGCTTATTTCTTGCCAGCTTTCCTTAACTTTAATTAACCTGTCTACCTTTTGTGTCTGGGCTTTAATCTTTCTCTATTATATATATCCTTCTTACTTTTTACTCTGTGGCTTGCTGTGTAGCTGGGTGGCTGGCCCCTGGTGTCCTCCCCTCCTGCTCCTTTTCTCATTCCTCCTTCTCTTTTTCTCCTTCTATTTATTCTTTCTGACTGCCAGCCCTGCCTATCCTTTCTCTTGCCTTGCTATTGGCCATTCAGCTCTTTATTAGATCATCAGGTGTTTTAGACAGGCACAGTAACACAACTTCACAGAGTTAAACAAACGTAACATAAAAGAATGCAACTCAACTTTGCATCATTAAAGCAAATGTTCCACAGCACAAACAACTGTAACACATCTTAAAATAATAGTCTACAACAATACTCTAACAAAAAGCAACTTAAGGGAAAATGGATTTATGATGGCCCTCTTCCAGGACAGCCCATCATGGCTGGGAAATTGAGGTGACAAGAGCTTGAAGCATCCACATTCAGGGAGCAGAGATAACAAATGCAGGCTGCCACTCAGCCCTTTCCCTGTTGATTCAGTTTAGGATTCCAGCCAGAAGATGACAGCATTGGCAGTGGGCAGTTCTTCCCATTTCAATGAATGCAACTGAGAAAGTGACCCACAGGCATCCCCAAGATCCTGTCTTTAGGTGACTCTAGATTCAGTCAAGTCCATAATTAACCCTAAGCTTTACACTGGGCTAAAGAGAGCTAAGAGCACACACAACTGACTGTCCTAGACAAATGTCCTGCAGCACTGATCATGTCTACTGTCCATCAAACTGATTTGTTTACAATGTTGACACAGTGTGTGGGAAGAGTTCCAGTCTGAAAAACGGCACTAACTTCCCAACCACGCCTATCGAATACTTGCAATAATTTAAAAGAAGGAATGATTTATTGCGCTCAGGGTCCTGTAGATTTGTTTCAGAGCACAATCACTGATCAGTCTGTTGTGTTCACACCTACGATGGGGGATGTGGGGAATGTGGGGGATGTGGAGGAATGCTGCTCACCTCAGGGCAGCTGGGAAGCAAAGAGAGAAAGGGAAAACCTGGGGTCCCCACATACAAAGTGACTCCACTTCCTCCCACTGTTCTCACACCTTAAAGGTTCACAGACTTCCAGAATGCACCAAGGCCTGGGGACCAAGCCTTCAGCACATAGGCCTTTGGGAGTCATTCACTTTAGGATTAGTAATACATTATATAGCACCCCAAACATAAACACAAATAAAAGGCCATTTGTTTTTAAATATCCTTTCTCATTTTTTGGAAAAAAAAATTCACAAAGTATCTTTACTAAGAATAACACACCCCCCCAACAGTATAAGCTATTCTACATAGGCATTTCAACTCATATGTACCTTTTAAGAGAAGAATATTTGCATTATAATGCATAGTTCTAATAACAATTTTGTTAGAAATCATCCTTATGAAAAAAAAAATCAGGTTTAAGTATCTATTTTGTAGCTATTAAAAATGTTCTCCCCTCCATCCCCAATCTCCCCCAGCTGCAACAACTAAGGAGAACAGGCCCTGCACCCTGCCAGGGCAGCACAACAGATTCAACTCTGTTAGCACAGGTGTGGGTGAGCTAGCCCTAAAATTGTGACCATGGGAGAGCTGTCCCCATTTCCCAACTGATGGACCAACCCTACAGCTGCCCAGGCCCAGACCCAGGGTTATGACTTGGCCTGCCCCAACATCTACCCCATCTATGATCTGCTGGAACATGTGAAAGGACCTGAATGGAAGACCCAAAGCTGCAGAATTCTCTACAACACAGGGCACCAGCTGGACGTCCAAGAAGAGCCCTAGCTGGGGCCCAGTATCAAACATGTAGTGGAGACCAGGGGCCTTGGACCAGACCAATGACTCTTGCAGTGAACACTTGCAAGTAGAGATGTGTGGACCAAGGGGTCTACAGCCTGACTTGGGTTGCACTGCAGCTTCCATGACGAGATTTTTAACTCCTCCCACTTTATTTAAATTTTTCTCATTTTATTTTCTTTATTTTTTCTCTTGTATTTTATTTTATGGGGGGGCAGGTTTGCAGGGGCAGAGGGTGGATTTGAAGGGACGGAGAATGAATGGGATCAAGATACATGATGTGATAAACACATAGAATAAATAAATTTTATTAATAAAAAAATGTTCTTCCCTTTTACTCCTAGAGTTCATTGATATTTTTAGATAATATACTATCTGGAAATAGACTATCAATTAATTATACCAATATGTATAAAAGCAATGGGCAAGGAAAGGAAAAAGAATATTCCAGAAAAAGGTTAACTTTTCTTTGTATGCCTTTTAAAAAGCCCAGATTGTTATACATTTCCTGTTTCCTCTGCTGTTTCAATAACTAGTAGTTTTGATTTCACAGTCCACTAAAATAACCAGAAAATCACAGATTCATGCTAAAAATAAATAAATGTAGCTTTAAGCTTTAATAAGAAAAAGATATTTTCCAAAAATGGATTTGTGTCATGTCAGCATAAAATTTTCAATTTTATAGTCTTATTCTAGGACACAACAAAGTGACTTGCCAAGACCCAAGAGGACTCACTCGAGTTTGCCTGTGTACATCCCTGTCTCACAGAAGAATTGTTTGTATTTGCAGATAAAGAGTATGAGATTACATTTTTCAAGAGAATTGGCCTATGTTTTAACTTTATAGCATTCCATGTAGTGTGTCTTCAGCAAATTATTCAGGAAATAAAGTTCACCCTACAAATACTTTTACCCTAAATATGAAATTTGTAACCCATGATTAGAAGCTAAATACTACAGAGTTGAAAATAATGTATTTCAGTAATGAAGCAAGGAATGAGAGACTAAGGATACAGTCTCTGATAAGGGCCTGTGACTTCCAAATTCTGGTGTTAAAGGTGTGTGCCACCCACTGCCTGGCTCTGTTTCTTTCTTAGACTGAGTCAATCTCATGTAGTCCAGGGTGGCTTTGAACTCACAGATATCCAGACAGATCTCTGCCTCACCAGCGCTAGGATTAAAGGTTTGTGTCACTGGCCTCTATGTTTAATCTAGTGGCTGGTTCTGTCCTCTGATCATCCAGCAAATTTTATTAGCGTACAGCTGATGAAACACACTCACGGTATTCATAATAAACATTAAAGCCAGAGACAAATGTGCAAAAAATAACCACAGCTCTCACCAAGAATGCCAACATTAAACACACCTGCCACCTCAAACACGATGAGCTCCAGAAGACAGAGCACAAACTGGAAAAAAGTCAGAGAAGACACACAGAAGCCCGGAGCACTGTTTATTTCCCACATTGTGGATTTTTTTTTTTTTTCTGTTCCCAGATGATTTAAGTTGACAAATTGGTTCTTCTGGCTGCTTAGCTTCCTGACCTCGAACAGTCTGTTTCCTAACTTCTGTCTCCCCCAGCTGTTGACAGACTAATGCCACCAACCAATGTAATAAAACCTCCGTGAGGCTTAGGATTAGGAGAGGAAATTGTAAGGACAGCAGAAGAATTAGAGTGAAGTCGGCCAACTTTTAAGAGAAAATCCCACCCCTAACAGAAGAAAACAGGGTTCTCTGGACAGGGCTAACATGTGCTCCATTCCTCTTGGCACAGTGCTGTGAGGCATTTCCTGAGTGGGGGTTGCTCTCCCCTAAAAGCACTTCTTGAAATTTGACATAACTTAAGGGCAACCTGTACATTGGAACCATTTCTTTCAGAAACAAATACTCAGTTTTCTTCTCTGTATAGAGCCATAACCTAGGCAAGACACTTGGATTCCATAGGATGTAGGATGGTGACAGGTGTCTTTATAACTTATAGAGACCCTCTCAGTACCTAAGTCAAAGGTGGGTCTGTCTTAGACTATTGACTGACCCTCCCCAATCCTCAACTTCCTCATCTGTAAACTGGGCAGGCATTTTCAGGACTATTAAATCATAGTGCAGTGTCAGGACAATGTTCTCTGATCATGAGGAATTAATGCTGATGAGTTAAATTCTTCCATGTTAAATTTCCCTTTTATTAACCACAAAGTTCTCAGTATCATATCAAATCCAGGAAAGGATTTAGCAAGTATATGTATCTACCAGGGACAGAAGCACAGCTTTATGTAATTGCTCATCTCTTATGTTTATAGGGTACAATTAAAGTACATATTTTATTACTAATATCAAGAAAATGTGTGCTTCTTAATGAGGGATGGTGCATGTGCACTGTCCCTGTGATAGCAATTATATACGGCCATATTATGTACTTTCTCATTTCCTAAGCCTTAGCTTTTCTCTCTCTCCCTTTCTTTCCTAATAGCAGAGGTATTTTTGATCATGTTTAAAATGTCTTACAAAGGATAGTTAGAGAAACAGAATAAATGTAAATCTTACATATGAATATAAAGGAAATTAACTCTAAAGCTATAAATGATGCTTAGGGTTTCAAATTCATGTCTGACTGTTGGAATGGATGGGGGTGGACACTGTGTGCTGTCCCTGTTACTTAAACTCATTCCTGCTGAGGATCCCTTCCACCTGGAAGGATGCTAACAGCAACATCTTTGGTCCTCAGCTCCATCATGATCACAAAGCTGCTTCACAAAACAAGCATCATAAAGCTCTTCCCACACAATTAATCATTTCAAATTACGTAACCATCAGTTAATTTTAATGGTGTTTGTGTTTTTAATCAGTTGATTTTTTTTCAAGTAGACTCTGGGCATTCACATAGGGACTTCTGGTTTTCTTTTAATCAGCCAATTTGTACTTAAGCAGGA
This sequence comes from Onychomys torridus, assembly GCF_903995425.1. Lineage (NCBI taxonomy): Eukaryota > Metazoa > Chordata > Mammalia > Rodentia > Cricetidae > Onychomys > Onychomys torridus. Next base: position 22,252,852 of record NC_050465.1, read on the forward strand.
CATGAAACAAAACACTACTCATCTATCTGCCTTAAAAATATATAATGCTTGCATGGACCTTCTAGGACAGGAAAAGCCCCTTCTGAGTATCATTTTCTCTCTCATAAACGTCTGTCACTGCCAATCATTTTCCCATGGTAGCATTTCTCCATGACTATGCTCTTCTCTACTCCGAATATCCCTACCAAATAAATGCATCACATACATACAATAATAACAATGACGATGACGATAATCCTAGTGATATGCTTCCCTGGAAGAAGTAAAAAAAATAACTTACAATTAATTAAAAGTAAAATAATCATGATGACAAGGTTGGGTTTTTATCTACTTTTAAAGATGTAGCTGCATCTTCTGCCTACATTTGAAGCAGAGATGTATTCTAACTAGAAATAAAAGCTAATGTAAAAAACAAAACAAAAAACAGGCTCTTTGCTCACTGGAAAGGAGCCAATGGCCACAGAGCAAGAACTATGTGTGCTACCCTCTAAGGACAGTGTCTGTTGCTCAACACATATATGGAGGGGAACACATGGACCATCTAAGTCAAGGAAACCCAAATGAACACTGAAGTTTGAAAAGAAGACTCCCGAAACTAGGAAAATGTATAAGGCAAACCCCCACCACTTTGAGGAAACAAATACAGTTAAGCATAGGAGGTATTCTACTTTTCCACTCTGAAGAAAAGGGTTTGTAAGTATGATTAATTGTGGAATATAATATTTGATTAGACTAAGAAGTGTTAGGCTGTCTTATCTCAGAAGGATAAACTAAAAGAAAATCATTTTCTAGAAGACCTGTTAAGAAATACTCCACATTTTTTACTATATAAATTCTTTCTGAATCAAGAAATCAAAAGTGAAAATTAATAACTGGTAGATTTGAGCAGTCAGATAATAGAGAGTATCATGATCCTTCCTGATGCTCTTAATAAACCGAAAATGAACATAAGAATTGATTCAACAATACTAAATTAACAAATGCATTTGAACTACAATTATAATTTAATACTTCATGATTTTGCCTCTGAAGACAGTCTACCCAAAAGCCTCAGCCTAAGAAATGAACTTGCTTCCAAAAAATGTCCTATGCCTCCTTACTTCAAGGCCTGAGCTCTAAACCAGAACTGTAAGTAGTACATATGTTTCAACAACAGTCAAAACTTCAGACCTTTAACTTGTTTTCCCAGAGTCCCTGTCCCTTCTTAGACTGTGGAGCACTCAGCCCTAAATGGGATATCTGTGCCCCCCCCCCCACTTCCCAAGGCTCCTGGCTCATGGTAGAAGCAGATGCAGAAAGACTGGAAAAGCCAGAGAACTTTTATGGAGGACTGCCACAAAACCATGTTTTCTGGATGTGACAGAGTCATGTCACATAAGACCCCCACACAGTGGCTGTGGTTACACGCACATGATCAAGCCAGACAAAATCACAGCATGAATCAGAAGGGGCTCACAAATTCTCACTTGTAGCTGAAGAGCTACTAAAAGGAGAGTCAGCTTTCTCCAGGGATGTGGCCCCTGCTTGTTGAGCAGTCCAGTGGATGGCCCTGTAGCCCTTTACAGACTGCAGCTAAGTGGACTCCATGGGTTAAATAAGAAATGAGAAGGAGACGTGATTGGGGCTGTGCCAGGAGTTCAAAGGAAAAGAGCAGAGTAGATGGATTAATCCATATATACTTGTACTAAATCAACAAGCAATGACTCAGAAACAGTGTGTGTTTTTAAAGGAGTCAAGCCCCTCTTTGCAATGCGGAACTCTTCATCCTCCTTCTGGTATTCACCGAGCTGGGTCTCCCCAGGAAATGTGAAGAATTGGGTGCTTTAAGCAGGGTCCAGGGCAAATGTTCGTTAAGTCTTTAACTCATCTTCAGTTTTTTGGTTTGGCAGATTAAATAGGTTTTCACTCAACCTCCAGCCATTTAGCTAAAAAACACTAGCACTGATAAAAGCATAAAGAATATCTATTTTCCTGAGAATTTCTAAGCATTGTCCCTTTGCTTAAATCAATGCCCAAGCCCATATTAATCAAAACACAAAGTTAGACTGTTTAACACTTATCTGACCCATCTGTAAAATTATCTACTGAACATCAAAGCATCAGAAAAATGCCCAATGTAGCAAAATATATTTGGAGCAAGGTTTTGTGCCACACAAGATTTAATATTTGTATTTGAGCCCTAAACTGTAAAGATGCTTTCAATAATTCCATCTCGCTCATTGATGCCTGAATTACTTCCTTAAATATCCAATATGCATATACTTTGATGGCTATTATGAACCTGTTATACATATCCCCATCCTCCAAAGGAATTTTAATAGAGAGGACATGAAAAGAATATAAAATATACATAAAGCATAAAAGTGTAACTTAAAGACACTTCACAGACTCTGGGACATAAACAGGTATGTAGTATTTGTTGAGTGGCCCCTGATGCTCATAAGAGGCATGCACACATGCCACTATAAACTTCCATTTTTTACTAGGAAACCTTCCAACCAAACATCAAGGACAATTTAACATGCAACTGTAACATCCTTTTGTAAACTTAGTCATAAGGAATCTTGATGCATAAAAGAAATAATGCAACACAAAAATCAACACCTGAGTGTGTGTGTGTGTGTGTGTGTGTGTGTGTGTGTGTGTGTGTGTGCGCGCGCGCATGTACATACATACTGAGCTATGCCCTATGTCAAGATGAGATAAAGGAAAAAAGATGAAAAAAAGTTTTAGATTTGACAAAATACACGTATACATATTCTTGTACAAACAATTAAACACTCAATAGGGAATCACTGATATGGTCCTCACAACCAACTGCTATCAATTACTTTGTTACTGTCTCTTATTGCAAAGTCCTCACTCTTGGTCTCCAGTGAAACCCGTTTTTAAAATCTATTACTTCTTTCAAGGCCTTGCTCAACATGCAGCTTGTTCTCCACAGTCTTTCGGATTTCATCAAACAATATAGAATATTCTCCTCATCCTAAACCTGTCCCTTCACTGACAGATACATAAGGCTTCATGTTCTCACAAGGCTACCAAAAGAACCACCACATTTATATTTTGTCCCCATATACTGCTCAGAAGTGAGCCTTGCAATTCTGAAGTACATAACATTCTCAATCATGGTGGAGACAAATGACATGAACGGAGTCCAGACCTGGAAGACTGCTTTAGCTTAAAAGTCAATGACACAACACCATATTGACGCAGTAACCCAATCCATTCAGTGATCAGCAAATGACTTAACTGCAGGCAAAGCACTGAGCCTTGAGGGACCCAAAAGAGACTTGGTACTGAGCCACCTCTGCAAAGTGACTGTATCCCCTTTACCTGGACACTGTGCCCTCCAGGTTGGCATCTACCCATCCAAGTACTCATAGATGCTTACTAGATTTTAGGTACTGCAATAGTTCATAGGTAGACAAGAGGACTTGGAACAGAGCTCTCAAATTAGCAGTTCTCCTCTTCAAGGTGAAGCGCACACACACACACACACACACACACACACACACACACACACACACAGCAAATGCTTTCTTCAAAGCCTCATCTCCCATGCCTAAAGCCAGAAACAAAAGCAGCTATGTGCTCGCAGCACCTCACACTCTTTTTTTTGTTGTTGTTTTTGCTCTTCCTACCCTCGTGAGCCATAAATAAACTGAGTAACTAATCTTAAGCAAATGGGGAACTCCATCAAATTGAGTTGAACTGGGACATTCTAGGGGTTTTACGGTGCCTTGGAGGTCTCTGAGCCTGTAATATATCCCATTCATTTAGTAGAACTGCCTCAGCAAGGAAGCTGCAGACAGGCAAATGTGACTCTGGTTAGTCCCTGAGGACTCTGGTCTCCGGTGGCTTTTCTGGGTTATTCCAGGCACTCACTTGTCTGTGCTCATGTTTGGGCTCAGGACCATAAAACTTCGAATAATCAAAGCTCTTTAAATTTTAAGAGAATGTTTACACGTTCATTATTTATTCAGTGGATAAATAATTTATTAATCCCTCACAATGTACAAAATTCTCTGTAATCTTAAAGGACATTTAGCTCAAAAATACAGTTAAAAATAAGGGTAATTCAAGGCAAGATATGATAAAGGAAGAAAAATAATTCTGAAAAGAGAAGGACACTTGGTTCTGAATAACAGGAATTGGCATTGGCTGAGGGCTCGCTACACGTTAAGCACACTGTTCTAAGCACTTTGAACAAAACATTAGTGCATTAAATTCTGAAGAACTGTTCACCTGCCAGGACAAATATCAAGATGATGAGACATGGACCCTGAGTTGCCAACTGCCTTACTCATTGCAATCACAAGTATTTAAAATGTGGGGCTACAAAGTAGGTGTTCATTTAACAATGGCTTGAGTCTAATTTTTTATTGTAAGCTGGGATTTCTTTTTAAACAAAAGAAAAATAATCATTTTTTTTTCCTGAAAGCCTAAAAATCTACCTTAGAAGTATTCAATATGAGTTAGTTTTGGTTTTTCCCACTGAAAAAAAGCAAAAAAGCAATAAAGTACATCCATGACTGATACATTAATAATTCATTGTTTATTCTCTTAGGGATATTTAATATGAAACAAACATACTCTAATTTGTTATATATGCACGTTATTTCTTGTTCATGTAAATAATTTATACAAGGGGAAATAATAAAAGCTTCCCGCGCTAATTGAGATTATTTGAAAGATGAACTTCAAGCTGCCTCTAGCAGTAAATACATAGGGTAAACAAAGTGTGTAAACTGATAACCAGGGATAGAAGAGCCCAGTTGAAAGGACAAGCAATCCATTCTCAAGGAGTTTCCCAGAATCCAGAAGGAGGACGATGTTCACAAATGAGTTACATGAAACCAGAAGTAGGAAAATGCTATGTGACTGGTAGGAACTATCCAAGAAGAGAGGGAAGGGTTTATGGGGAGGCAACTGAGATGTTTTCCTGCAGATGGCGATATATTTGGGTGTGACAGACATGGCTCAGACCCTTAGTGCGTGAAGATGGGGCAAGAACTTGACAGTAAGAACAAGGCCAGGGTTGAGGGCCCTGGGGTCAGAAGCAAGGGAGATACCAGTAAAAACAAACGGTTCAGGTGTAGAGGAACAGTTCTTGGTGTTCTAGAGAAAACCAAATGCCGTGGCATGGGGTTGAATGTTATTTTGTAGGTCTGTATTTCTCACACTGGAAATGAAGAAAGAAAGAAACAGAATGATACAGCAGTGGGAAGATTGGGAGGGGGGTCCTGTTCTAAAACAAGTCTTTATAGGCAAGCTATAGATACCAGAAGCAAATGGCTCCAGCACCATGGTATCCAGATGTATCCAAAGGGAGGCATTTCTTTCAGAGTGCCACAGGACCTGAAGCTTCCAAGAAGAGGCCGGAAGGAAGCATGGAGACTTGCAGAGAGATGAACAGGCTCCTTAGCACCTGGGGGCTGCCAACAAGGACTCTGTCCTTTTCCTGGTGAAATGGGAAGGCCCTGGAGGTTGGGAGACTGAGTCCTGTTTTGTAATATCCTACCAGAACACATGGATGGGGACAACAGGAGGCTCATTAGAATTCTGCAATCCTAGAGAATAGTCATGCTGAGGAGAATCTGCAGGAAGCAGGGTAGGGGATGCTGGGAAACTCACAAGGCAGAATCAACAGGTTCCACTGTGGATACAAGGATAATGCCAAGAATCTCTGTCTGAAAACCAGACAAAAGGTATCCTGGCATTACGAGATGTAGAGAAAGTAGCAATGCACCTGGAAAGAAAGATGGGATTCAGTGGTTCCTCGGTGGTTCCCAGAGAGCAGTGTGTGACCATCTGCCAGAGTGACATAGGAAGTACTCTAATCTAGATTTCTCAAATGCCCACCTATGTTCCAACAGGGTGAGAGAGGGAAAGATCTTGGGATGCGTGGCAGGCAGTTGGGGGAGCCTGCTTGATTGCTAAGACTATAGAAATCAAAGGGAGGATCAACAAGAAGCATTTGGGGAATCAGCAAAGGTGTGGAGTATTTGCTGAGTGCCTCTGCTACAGCACAAGCAAAGATAAATTCGAGGAAGATTGAGAACACAGAGCCTGCTGTGAACATCAATGAGACCATGGGATAAGGGAAGAAAGCCAGTCTCATCATGAACGTATACGGCCTGAGCTTTGAACCTTCCAATAGTCTTCCCAGGAAGCATTTGGAAGATACTGATTTTGAAGTAACATTTCAGTAACTCAATTTAAAGCCCCTGCTCTGATAGGCCTTGGAGGAGCGGAGGAGATCCTCCCCATACTGTTGCCAGTAACAAACCATGTAACATGCTCTTGGAATTAAAGAAAAGAGCTTGTGACGGCCTACAGAGAACCACCCCACTGCTGTGTTCCTGCGACGGTGTGCCATCTTCACACCCTTAAAAGCACTGCAGTCCTGACACACTGTGAGCGAAGCTGTGTGGCTAATCCCGACAATTTCTGCCGTCTCCCACATGAGGATGTGAAGCCTTGGAAAGCTGATGGATTAATGAAACACTGCTACTGCTAATTGCTGACATAAGACTATTTAGGGCTCTGAGGCAATCACTGAATTTTTTTAGACATTTTCACAGCTTCTCAGAGCAGTGTACTAATCAGTCATGCTAATTCCCACAGTAAACAGCGGAGAGCTCGGGTGAGGGACTGTTATAGCTCTCTTTCATCATTTCATCTTTGCAGCTCCTTCCAAAACCATCTCTAAATCCAGATCATTTGCTTAGATCATTTACCGGCTGTGACATGCATTCTCTCCAGACTCCAGGCAGAGCTGATAGCTGCAATTTTCACTTCCCTAATGAGAACAGATGTGCCGGTCCTGAGAACCTCTGTTGGCCACCTCAACTCAGACAGTGTCTCATGAATTGGACCAGGAGCATTCTGCTCACAGAAATGCCACTAAACAATGAGTCAGGGAGGTTTAGAGAACATGACCTACATCATGCACAGACTACTGACATCAGTATTCTATGTGGTCATTGCGGGGACAACGTCCTGGGAAAAGCAACTTAGGAAGGGTCTGTTGGGGTGACAGCTGGAGGACACAGCAGAACACTGAGGGGAAGCCTGGTGATGGGAGCTTGAGGTATCTGGTCATACTGTCCCTATAATCAGGATGGAGTAAGTGAGAGGGGATGCTGGTGCTCAGCTTGCTCAGCTTGCTTCCTCCAGAGTGCCAGACAAGAGTGGGTCTCTTGACCTCAGTTCATTAAGTCTAGAAACTCACAGACATGCCCAGAGGTTCATCTCCTAGGTGATCCTATCTCCAGGTAAGTTTTGGGCTAATGACACATCTGCTTTCCTTCATCTAGACTATCAGAATGTCATATCATTCTTTATGTGGGATGCCCAGGAGAACACAATCCAGAACAAAGCACGGTTATGAACTCACAAAACTCTGTCTGTCTCACACCCTAGGTGTGTCAACTACAGAGAACAGAGACACACTAACACAAACATCTGGCATCTACTGGCCGTTGACATCATCCAAGTTCCCTTGATCTGATGCAGTACCCCACCTTCTCACTGGCTTCCTCCGTGAAGGGCACAAACCTTAGTACTTGGCCCGCACAACGTACTATTGTAAGCTTATCAACTTGCACTGAGGTTTTATTCATCGGCATTTTGTGGTTTTGTTTAATTTGAGTGAGTCACAATCAGCACAAGATCAAGCAAATTTCCTAACACCTATAGTTAGCATGAGTGGTCTCTCTCTAATGGAGCTATAGTAATAGCTGCAAGAAATATCCCATACCCAAGGGAAGAAGCTGAGGCAGAATGAGGGAAACTACTTATCTACCTGTAAAATGGCTCTGTACCTCCAGACCATTACCTAACCCCTAAAATGGACACTGTGGTCCTCAGAATCACCCTGCTTCGTTCCCCATACCCTGGGTGTATGGTGAAATTGAAAAGCTGGGTTTGTGTTTGTTAGTGTCTTGTCATTGAGCATACAGATGTGTTCTTACAGCAAAGCTAATGGGAAGAAATAGATCCCAATGGTTATTAAGGTTTAGAATCTTTGCTGTACAAAAATCAAGATTATTGATTCCTGAAGAAGAGAAGCGTGAAAACAAAGAACAGAATTAACACAGGTCTAGAGGAATGTTTTCTCAGTGGGATTCAGTTTCAATTTAAGATTGAAAGAATACTGTGGGCTTAAAGATATTGGGTGATTTGGTTAAAATTCCAGAGGATTGGGTTTGAGATTACTTTGTAATCTCATGACTTTAAAACCTTCTTAATTAAGGACTCACATGTGTTTTAAATAAAACAGGACAGAGAATTTTAGAATTAAAGAGCACATTGGGAGGGGAGAGATGTTTCTGGTCAGGGGACCTTAAGGACCCTGAGTTTAATGTGACACTCAATTAAAGGGAGGACTCAGATGCCAGGCACAGGCTCTTGTGTTCTCCAAAAGTAAAGGAGCTGGCCTGAGGGCCCCTCCAGTCAACACCACTGGCTCTTAGGTAGCTACTCCTTAGCTGCCCAGGCAGAATGTGGTGCTAATGGCAGGTGTGTTTCTCTTATCTCCAGGAGAGAAAAACAAAGCCTTAGTAGTTTCCAAGAGCTACTTCACAAGGCCTCACAGTAGATGCAAATCCATCATCCACTCCAGAAGGTTCTTCACTATCCCCAATAGAAAACATTTTAAAATCACAAAGAGGAAAGTTTAAAAGCATTGCTCCCAAGTTTTTCATTTCATTCTCCCACTTACCAATTTTCAAATAAATGTGCACACAGACAGAAGTCTGTTCCATCTTTTAAAATGTTGTTTTAAAAGCTTTGGGTAGAGCACTTGCCTAGTATGCACAAGTCCTTCAGTTCTATCCCAGCCAAGCAATGCAAACATACATGCATATACAAACACACACACACACACACACACACACACACACACACACACATATACACATACACAAACCAAAATGAAAATCTGAAGCTAAAATAAATTCAGGTTTGTTTTATTAAAACTCCCTGCATCTTTCCCAGCATGCTTTGGGGCTCCCTGCCCATTGCACTAACCCACTTGGATTCAACCGGCCGATTGTTCCACAACTCACAGTCCTCTGCCCAGTGCCCATCTGAGAGAGCCAATGACATGTAACCCTATCCCACCCACATAAAAGCGCTCCTCCAAGTCTGCTCTGTGCAGGGGCTCCTGACATAAGTTGGAAGAAGCTTCAGCCTCCTCCTTTACTGCCCCTTTCCTTTGTCTACTTTGCGGGCATCCACAGGGCAGCTCATGACAGCCCTTGGCCATCTCCTTCACCCCATGGCCACTCACCTACCTGGAACTCTTCCATCCCTCCATGGCCAGCGATCCCTGCCTCTCTCCAGTCATGTTTTCAAATCTAGTCACTCCTAACCTGAAGGATTTTAATATGTGTACTTGTGAATGTGTATATCCTCCCTCCCCCACATACAGAAACACAATTTGCCACCCAGGGCCCAGGCAGTCTCCAGTTGCCCTTAGATCTTTACCATGGTTTGGCAGAGTCTCTGATTTGTGCTACACACACCTGTATGTCCATATTTGCCTAATACAACCCAGGCCCAGTGTCTCTACAAAGTGGTCAAAGTAATATTCTAAAACAGTACACAAATTTTTCTTCTTTTTTGTGGTTTTTCAAGACAGGGTTTCTCTGTGTAGTTTTGTGCCTGTCCTGGACCAGGCTGGACTCGAACTCACAGAGATCCGCCTGGCTCTGCCTCCCGAGTGCTGGGATTAAAGGCATGCACCACAGTCACCCAGCTAGTACATAAAATTTTCAATGGTTTTCACATGAGTGTGACTCCTGTGGAAGCACCCTAGATTTCCAGTCACAATCCCACATTTAATGAAGCATCTATTTTTCCTGTCAATAGGCTAGACGACTCTTCCTCATGTTTACTTAAACCTACCTCCTCAACTACCTAACCCCCCACCCACCCTAGATCAATAATTCCCTGCAAAGGCCTCAAAGTGTGTGACCAGTAACCCCACCATACTGGAGGTTCTCTTCTGAGGTGGTATTCATGAATCCACCACCATTTTAAAGTGCATGTTCCAATGCCAAGTTGAGTGTTCCTATGTGAAGCTGACTCAGTCATTCAAAGCCACAAAACCAGAATCAGGGCAAATGGAAACCTAGCGAGTCACTTCTGAGGCCTGGGACAGCACACCCCACCAAACCAACTTCCCCTTGGATTACACTATGCCCCTCCTCTTCAGGCAGGCATCAGCATAAGGTAGCCTGGGCATGGCAAAACACACAGCCACAGGAACATACATGAGCTGAACATGGGCTCCCTGAAGGCAGGGCTTGATGTGTCTTTTGCTTAGCACTGCTGGCATCACCTGATGCCACAGAGCCAATTACCTGATGAGTGACAGAATCTGTCACAGTCACAGAAAATATAGAGTTTAGGAATTTACAACTTGGAATGTAGTTATGAAACAATGGAGGATGGAAAAGAATTTGTGTTGAGTTTCCCTTTTAGCTCAAATTAAAGCAAATATTCCTTAAGCGACTCAAAACACCAGCTAATGGCTTTGACAGATTATTCGGTGATTTAAATATCTCATTCTTTTAAATAAAAGAGCGTAAGACACGCATGATTTACAATCGAGTCCCTGTACCATAACTGCAATTTTCAGATAGTCGTATTATCTTTTTAAGTTCTCATTTCAAAGACAATAACTGCTGTGCAGTAACAACACACAGGGGAATAACAGAAATACATTAAATTAGTTGCACTAATTTTAAGTAGAATCATTAAACTACTTCTCATTTTTTTTATTTCTGAATTATGTTAATACTTGGATATCACAGTAAAAACAAAGTAACTGCTTTAGACCCTTCACAAGCTCTAGTCCTGTCCGAAGATATGCAGAGTGGGTCACACAGTGTGCAGCCTGAAGTTTATATATAGGTATATACACATAAATCAAACATTTATTTTATTTTTAGTTATGGATATGCATGTGTATCTGTGTGTAAGTATGTACATGTGTGTGTAGGCACCACTGAAGCCAGAAGAGGGTGTAGATCTCCCTGGAGCTGGAGTTACAGGCAGTTGTGGGTGTTGGAAACTGAATTTGGGTCTTCTACAAGAGTGGTACCCACTTTTAACCATGGAACTATCCCTTTATTCTCTATATGTTTATTCTCTCTTTTAAAATAAATATTCTTTTTTTTTTTAAGATTTTTTTTTTGAGCTGAGAATCGAACCCAGGGCCTTGTGTTTGCTATGCAAGCACTCTACCACTGAGCTAAATCCCCAACCCTAATACTCTTTTTTATTAGAATATAGAGACTGAAGAGATGGTTCTATGCTTAAAAGTATCTGTTGTTCTTGCAGAGGACCAGGGTTCAATTTCCAACCATCTGTAAACACAGTTCTAAATGATCCAAAACCCTCTGTTGACCTCCTCAGGCCCCAGACACAAAGGTGCACACATACCTACTGTCGCTGGAGTTTTCCTGCCTAGCCCAGAGTCAGGACAAATCTCTCTCACTCGCCAGGCCCATAGACGCTCAGACCAAACCAAGTAAACACACAGAAACTTACATTGTTTACAAACTGAATGGCCATGACAGGCTTCTGGGTATCTAGTTCTTATATCTTAAATTAACCCATTTCTGTTAGTCTATAAGTTGACATGTGGCTTGTGGCTTACCAGTACCTTACATCTCGCTTGTCATGGTGGTGGCTGGCAGCTCTCTCCCGGAGTCTTCACTTCTCAGAATTTTCTTTTCTGCTTATCCCGACTATAATTCCTGCCGGGCTACTGGCCAATCAGAATTTTATTTATAGAGAGCAATATCCACAACACTTCCCCTTTTCGTTTTTTTTTTTTTTTAAGGAACGTTTTAACTTTCACATAGTAAAATTACATATAACAAAACAGTTATCTAAGAATTACAGTTACAATATCTAGTCTACTTGCATTTGGTAAAATTAAAGAAGATACCCTATCTATCTTATATTTGTGAGTCTAAGGTTTCATATCTAACTTATCTTTTATCATAACTAGGTAAACTGTAACTATCTAGTTTCAACTATATCAAAGACCTCAGAAGAATATAATATTACCTGAGAACCGGGAGAAGGATGCAAGCAACTTTCGGGAGTCTTGCAGGGTAGACAGGGATAGCTGGCAGCCTGGACAGTTACCTAATGTTCCTTTGTAAAGTTGGGGCATCTGTCTTCAGCCCACAAGGGTAGAGTCTCTTGGTCACTTTTTTCAGTGTCATGTAGAATATCTGGCAGTTTCCTCTGTGAAGCAGGTACCTGAAGGACCATTTTGCCAAGCAAAATTCAGTGGTTACCTTCCTATGGGTCTTGCATGTCCAGTTGATCAAGCAGTCCAGGCAAGAACAATTTCTTGCCCAAATGGCTATTTTTGCCAAGGTGAAAATAAACTCTATATAGAGTGTCTTTGATGCCCATCCTCCTCTCTGAAGTAAATCAGTGATGCCAGGAGCAGACATGTCTCACTGTCCAGAAAGTCTAAATTTTTAAAAATATTTTAAATTCCATATTCTGTAGGTCTTTGAAGTGTTTGAAGATTACCTATCTATCTGAAATATATCTATGTCTACCTAGAAGACTTAACTAACATGGCTATGAATATGATTATCATAGATGACTAATTGTTAATCTATTTTTTAATTATCCATTATAATTTTAAATGAGATGTACAAACATAATACCTTAAACAAGAGTAGAAATATACATACAGTATAACAAAATTAACTTTAAGTTTGCATCAATAGACTAAACTCTATATCAAGGTAAAACATTTTAAACAAGTTGTTGTGCTTTAAAAGTAAGTTCATTAATCTACCCTTTCATCCTATTATATCTATATCATATCCCCTTTTTTTTCTTTAGAAAGAGATCACATTTATAATCAACCTGATTTAAATAAAAATATTGGTTTTTTTTTTTTTTTTTTTCTCTGTCCCACACCAGAGGGCTCTTCTGATTTGGGACACAAGAGTCTGTTAACCTCTTTTTTTTTTTTTTTTTTTCAATCAATATGTCTGGGTTTAGAGAAGGAGTGAGCCAATTCCATCTCCAAAGCCAGCTTGATATATTTGGGAAATTGGGCGTAGTTTCTCTTACTACTTCCTGCTGGAGGGGGGCGCTGTATCTTATGGGGACACAAAGAAAATTTTAGGATTATGGAGTAGTCCGTTAGGGTATATCTTTTGAGCCAGTTGCCTTGAAACCATTCTGGATGTTGGATCATCTGGGCCATGGTGTCATTGGAGACCTTTCAGGTGGTCTTGGCTGGTCAAACCTGATGTATCTTAATCTGGAACAAATCCATAGGCTCTGGCTTTCTGTGGAGACAAAAACAGAGCCTCCTTTCCAAAGCACTTGGTTGTGCCTGAGTGTCTGGTGGGTGAGAGAGATTTGTCCTGAGCATGGGCCAGGCAGGATCAGGAAAACTATTAGCTACACCTACATGCAGGTGAAACACTCAAACACACTTTAAATAAGCTAAAAACCTAAAAATTTTCCCCTCTTCTTTCCCTCCTTCCAATCTCTTCCACATCTTTCAAATCCATGCCCTGATTTTATAGTTATTGCATATATGTGTAAATGCATAACTATGTCTACAGCCTGCTGAGTCCATTTAGTGATACTTGTACATACATGATGACAGGGCTGACCACCAATCAAGGGGCTTATTTGTAGAGAACACTATTTCTCACACTCTCAGAAGTCCTGCATTTTCATATGACTAAGTGAACTAGAATATTTGTCATGTGGCCAAATTCTTCAAACTCTTTTTAAAAAAAAAAAAAACAAGGTAGCTTTTGTTTTGCCTATACAAGTGGAATCATATACACCAGGAATTCTACACAGAGAGGGGTGTGTGTGTGTGTGTGTGTGTGTGTGTGTGTGTGTGTGTGTGTGCACATGTAAGGTGAGCGTGGGTAGAACCTGGGTTCCCTCACCAGCTAGGCACTAGCTCTATACCTCACCCATATCCCAACTCTATGCCAGCTTCTCCTTGGGAATGAATGAAACTCCGATTCTGGTTGCTACAGCAAAGGCCTGATTCTAACTATGCACAGTGTTGCTAACCTTCTTTTTTCCCACAAGGCCAGTCCTCTGAGAAAGCTGCTGAGTCGATGTCCAGCTCTACTTTCTTCTGTAACCCCTTCCCCATCTGAAATGCTGATGGAGACCGTTAGGGAAGCCATCCCAGTGTCCAACTATGACACATGTAATGGTCTCACCTTTTCAGGACCCTTCCTAATCCAGCATCACAGGGCCTACAAAGTCCTTCTAGGGAACCTATAGAATGAACTGAGCCTCACCATGGGTCACTGTATATTGTGTCCTAAAGGCTCCTTTTCCAAAGTCATCAAAGCCCTGAATCCCACCATGAAACACCAGGCTGAAGGCCTGTTCAAAAGATGAATGACTAGTCAGTCACTAGGAAGGCCCAGAATCAAGGATCTCATGTATAGGGCTGAGATGGGATGGTTTCAGGACATGGAATCCATATTAAAGAAACTGCTTCCCCAACCCAACTTATTGGCTGAACATGACCATCAATGAAGGGAGCTGCCACTGTCTGAAGCCCAGAAGGATTAGTATGTTTGATGAATAGAAGAAAAATGCCCTGTCCACAGTGATGACAGGTGGGGTGTACAAGCAGTGGGATCGGGAGCAGAATGTAGACGGCAGCTCCCAGAAAGACTTCCAGTTCTGCTTCAGCATGGGTCATGCAGAAACCTGGACAAGAAGAAGGAAACCTGGGAAGTCCCTGTGCTTGGAGATAGGAGAGCAGGCCACCTGCCTAGGTGGTGAACTGTGGAGTCCACTGTCCTTGGAGGGGCCACTGAGCATGATGAATTCCCAGTCAGGGGCCATGGCAACAGGAATCAAGGAGGCTTGTTCGAAAGCTTCACTGCAAGAACTGTCAATCATGCTCAGACTCGGGCTTGGAATGCTGGGGTGGCACACAGGCCAAGCTCACAGTTAACCTCACCTCTGTGTCCATGGCACTGCTGGCTATGTTCCTGAGAGACAGGAGAAAACTGATTTACCCAGGCAATTCCCTTCCATTGTCCACACACACTGCTCTGGATGCCAGCTGTTGCCATCGGATAAAACGTCTCTGGGAACAAGACAGTGACATGGAAATTTTTCTTCATACTAAGTGCTATGTATCAGACTCATGATCCACAAAGGCAGCTGAAGTGTCAACATTGTGGAGCCCTTTGAAATGAGGGCGGTATTTCCTGGATCATGCTATCTGATTGGATAGTAAAGAAAACTACCTCTCTGAAACAAGCCTGCCATGAGGGTAGGTCCGCCTTGGAGTGAACAAGGTCCTTCTGTGCAGCTATTTCTCTTTCCAGTAATCAGCATCAAGGAGGAATAGATGGTCAAATCATAAACCTCACATTGAAGGTTTTCATTCAAGCCTCGCAACGGGGGGCTTCTCTACCTCACAGAGAAAGGGAGAGTGTGAGTGACCTGCTTCAGGCCCATGCAGTGCTCCCTTTTCAGACCCAGGCTCCTGGCTGTGACTGGCGCACACTGGCCAGTCCTAACTGGTCTCAGTAGGACCTTGCAGCTACCTGATGAAGACACAGGAGTGTACAAGGACTCTCTTACCCCCTGCTAACTCCAACCTTTCTCTGCAAGACCTGGAAGGATTAGAGGGGAAGCTTTACTCTCTATTCTCTTACCCTACAATACAATTTCACCTCAGGGCAAGGATTAGGCTGTGTTCCTTCTTCCTTCTTAAGCCAAGAATAGCAAACAGAATCAAACCGTGTGGGAAACTGGACTTTCACGAACATTTGTTTGCCCTCGATGTGATAAGAGCTGGGGCATTCATTACTAATAAGTCAAACCAAATCAGGAAACCTGGAAACCTCTGACTTATTGATAAGCTATTAGGCTGTTTTGTTTTGTTTTAACTATGTTCATAACAGGGAATGAAGGAAACATGAGAGATGGTATTTTGGTGCCTGCCTGGGGGGAAAAAAAGGCCCTTTGAACTTGGAGTTTTCTTAGCTATCTAAAAGCTTTTTTTCACATTTGCTTTTATCTTAGTGCTCTTTCTAAATACATCCTCTCTACAGCAGCTGTGGGCGCATCTCAGACTCTTGCAGAGCTGGTGAAATTTGTCAGAAGCAAAAACGATCCCTTCAAGGCCTTTGAACACCGCTCCTAATGGCTGGAGCTGGAAAAGGAATTGTAAGTGGTGTGCAGACAGCAGCAACTCCCCACGGGCACTGGCTCGGGGCAGCCTGCGCTGTCAGGGCCCACAGGCTCACCCCTTGGGAGTATATATCACCCGAGGCCTCCATAGCACAGAAGAGGGTGTGGAACACTGAGGCTTCAAATGCAACAGCTGGGCTACACTGCTAGGCAGGATTCAGATCAGGACCTACTTAACAATTCTCTGTGTCCTGACTGGTTGCAGCTAGCTCCGGGGGAAGGCCCTTTTAAGGGACTTGGGAATGTACCTGGACTCTACACCTTCTTTAGGACACCTTCTGGTTCTAGCCCAGAAGAAAGAAAGCAAAAGGCCAATTTGCTGGCTGTGAGGATCCTCTCCATTCCTGTTCTTAGATAAATCACTGCCCTGCTAGAGACCTCATGTTTAAAATAAGCAATACCACAATCCTTCCTTATCCGCCCCTGTCTTATCTACAATACACGCAGCTTTAAAAAATCACCTTTTCAAGATTATTGCCCAGGATAGAAAATGGTAACAAATGTGATTGCTGGGAAGTGTCAGCTGTAAAGCAGTAAACAGCATGCATGCTAGCAAATGTGCAAATGTATATGTCTTGCATACATGCATGCATACACACACACATCTGGAAAAAAATGTTAATAGTGCTTCTTTGGGTAATCTTCCTAGGTTTATGTTCTATTTTCCTTTTAGTGTGTTCTTGTATTTTCTAGGTTGTTTTTTTCCTACAATGATGATATAAGAATCTTATACTCAGAAAAGGGGTTAAAAGCCAAAGTAATTTTTGACCAAGAACAAACACACATTTTTCACAAAAGATAATACCTAGGCTAAAAGAAAAACCATCCCATGTAATTAAGTTATAAAGCATCACCCCAACAAGAAATTACCTTACAGCAAGAAGAAAAATGAGGATTTACAATAACTAAACTAGCACAAATTTCACAAGCTCAACATTGGGTTTATTGGTAAAAAAATAAGACAAAACTTTTACACAGTTTTGCTGACCAGAATAATGGAAAAATCAGAAATGGAAATTTTTAGAAAATGATTTTTCCTCTTAAGCCTGGAAGAGAAATATTGGAGGGACTGTGGTTTAAAGGAGAACTTGGCTGACCTCTGCTCATTTCAACAAGTCCAGCTGTCACATGCACGCACACACATACACTTGTGTGCACGTACAGCACACACACACTCCTGTGCATACATGCACACCCATATACTCATGTGCACACATACACACATGCACATACACACACTCCTGTGCACACATACACATGCGTACACACACACACACACACACACACACACACACACACACACACACACACCAAGCCTGACAATTATTTCACTTTCAAATCTCTATGAGAGACAGACAGAGGGAGAGAGCAACCAGTGAGTCCCACTGGCTACAGCGGCCCTGGGCAATGAGTCACCACCTCTGGGCGGCCTCCACCAAGCAGAAGACCACAGTCCACCTTGGATGCCCCTCTCACAATCTTGCTTCAGGGGTTCTTGCCACAGCGCAGCCCACAGAGATGTGGGAAAGCTCTCCTCAGCTATGCTGCACGCCTTCAGCATCCGAAGGACCACACCTCTGATTGACAGGCCATCTCAGGCAGGTCCCCAGACTGCTCACCCACACTTCTTTCCTGAGACATCTGTTCTACCACAGCACCAGGCACTCCTGACTCCAGTTTCCACCGAGGTGAGACCTCTGTACCTCCCTTTAATTTTGCAGGGAACCTAGAACGTTTCTTTAAGAAAAATTCACCAGCAGTGAGGCCACGCAGCTGATATTACACATTCTGTCTGTCTGGGCTGTTGGCACATTATTGCTGTCTCTTTGAACCATCCTTCCATCGACTCCACTCTCCCCTCCACTCTTCCTGCCGCTTTCAACTGTCTGTTTCTCAAAGCGGAGCAGAGAGCCACACGGCAGACAGGCCGATGATCTGAACACTGGGCGTCAACTCTGAGCTTCAGTCCCCCCAGTCTGTAGACTTGGCGTGTATCTCCCTGAGGTCCATGGGGAGTGGAGAGACTGGGAGTCACAAATTCTTGAGCTGTACCCATGGGGAACACGCCTGTACTGGTGGCCCATCCTGGGTTCTGACCGTGCAAGTCTATGCCACTTCCCTTCCTGAGCAAAGACGGGAACCACTTTCCTCAGCTTTAGGATCAGAGTTTTCCTGTCTGTGGTGATATATACATAGCCTGGGCATTTGGTTGCCCAGGGTCATGTCCCTCAAGTATTCCACTTAGATCAACTGTTCTCAACCTTGCTGATGCTGTGGCCCTTTGATACCGTTTCTGATGATGGGGTGACCTCCAACCATAAAATTATTTAGTTGCTACTTCATAACTGTAATTTTGCTACTGTTATGCATCATAACGAAAATAGATGTGTTTTCTGATGGTCTCAGGCAACCAACCCCTGTGAAAGGGTCATTTGAACCCCTGAGGGCTGCAACCCACAGGTTGAGAACCACTGACCTAGATAATAGCAAACCTGAGAAGCCCACCAAGAAACCATCCATAGCATCCAAAGGTCTTCTACTGATGGGATGAAGAATATCAAAATTACAGAGTGACTCAGAGAGGAAGAAAAGGCAGCACACCTCCCAGGTCTGTTTCTTCTGTTGATGGAGTCCTTAGTTCCTCAAGAATTATGTCATTTGGGGTGCCTGAGTTCTACCACAGTAACAAGCTTAACTACCAAAGAACTTGGCACCCCACATGTACCTTGCCCAACAGCTGGGGGCTCCTTCCCAAGTCATTCTAAGATGAAGCACTGATGTCCAAGTAGGGCATTTAATTGGCCAAGGCATGCTGCATGGCCACACCTATGCCCTGGTGAGCATGGAAAAAGTCCTCTGTGTGCTTGGAAGGAAGTCAGGATATCTGGGAAAACACACATTGGACAGGAAAGTCTCCCAGACCTGCTTCCTATCTGCTTGTTAGAGAATGCTGGGGTGGGAACAGGGAGACATAAATCAGTGCCTGCCGCACAAACATGATGATCTGAATTCAGATCCCCTAGCACCCATATAAAAAGCCAGGTATGAAGGTATACATGTTTGATCTGAACGCTGTGAAGGAGGAGACAGGTAGCTCCTTGGAGCTTGCTCCTCAGCCAGCATAGCTGAATCAGTGAGCTCCAAGCTTAGTGAGAGATCCTGCCTCAAAAACTAAAGTGGAGGGGTGTGGTAGTTTGAATGTAATTGCCCCCCCATAAGCTCATAGGGAGTGGCACAATTTGGAGACGTGGCCTTGTTGGATGAAGTGTGTCACTGTGGAGGCGGGCTTTGAGGTCTCATGTATGCTCAAGCCATGCCCAGTGTCTCAGTTAACTTCCTGTGGCCTTTGGATCAAGATATAGAATTCTCAGCTCCTTCTCCAGCACCGTTCTATACACTGCCATCTACCAGCTGCCATGCTCCCTGCCATGAAGACAATGGACTGAACCTCTGAAACTGTAAGCTGCCAGCTCAATTAAATGTTTCCTTTTACAAGGGTTGCTGTGGGCATGGTGTCTCTCTTCACAGCAATAGAAACCCAAACTATGAAAAGGGTTTAGAAAGATGGCTCAGGAGTTACAAGCACTAACAATTGCTCCACCACAGGACCTGGGCTTTACTCCCAGGACCACTTGTCAGCTACAGTCCCAGGGGATCTGACAACTTCTTCTGGCCTCTGCAAGTACTAGGTACACACACAAAGTACAGAGAAATACATGAAGGCAAAACATTTATATACATAATTTTAATAAAGGAAAAACAAATTAATTAAGGTAGATAGTAATTGAGGAATACACCTAACATTGACCTCTAGCCTACAAATCCAAGCATACATACACACAAATAGGTATGTACACATGCATGCATCTCACTCAGCACACACAAACACACAAAATACTTTTGAGAAACAACTCTACTAAATGAAGCCTGAAACAGATGACAATTAAGAGTGACAGGCCACCTCCCAACAAATCATGATGGTGTCTCGCTGCCCCTCCTGCATCTTCAAGTATTTGTCCTAAACCTCAACCATTAACTCACTCAGAGCTGAACCAGCTACTTCAAACTCTAAGTGAACACCATCTCCCTCTATATGAACATACATACACAGGCCGACCATTCCAATCATGCATGAGGCAACCATTCCAAACATCCGCTGTGAGAACAATATTCTTTGTTTCATGAGTCACACATTTCCAGGACTGATGTCTGGGTGGGATGCTTCTTAATGTTCAACCAATCCCAAGAACAGTTATTTCTTCAAAAATGTCATCTTCTGTAAATGCTCCCTGGGGCCAAGCTCAGGGAGACTTCCAGAATGGAACCTCCCACGAACCAAGCTTTCAGACACTCTCAACTCTCCTGGCATCCCTGAATTATTCATCTTTTTGAAACTTTCAGAACACCAGTGGAGGCCCGGATGGTTTCTGTGATTTGATGTTACATCTTCTCAAGTGGCTAAAGAGGCTGTAAAGCACCCCATTGCTTAAGCCTGCCATCTCAGTTCCATTAGCAGTAAAGACCTCTCTATTCAAACTGCTAAGTAAATCCTCGGAGAGCCCGGGGACTGTTTCATGCTTGAAAGCAACTGTTAAGAATTTGACAACAACCAAACTGTTCCTATTTAATCCTTCTCCCAAGGTAAAAAGAATTATAGGTAAACATATGCCTTCATTATTTGCTTTGCTGCATTTCAATACTCAGTCCCACACAAAATTGCCAGTCAAGAACTTAATGCCACTGCTTGTACATTTCAGAGTGGGAGCCTCTGCAGAATGGAAAAGGATGAAGGGGGATGACAGAGCCATGGCATGTGCTGGACATACCTTAAAGGTCACCAGGGTAAAGGTAGAAAGATCACAAATCAAAGGTTCCAGTAGGTGATAAAAAGAAGCCCACAGACAAGTGTTACAAAGCAGACGATCTTGTGAGGATTGGAAAGATACTGATGTGGGTCAGAAGAGCTTGGGAATTGACTTGGGGGGTATCTTTCAAGATTTCTGTCTTGCCTTGAGCCTTCAGTGACTTAGGGCTTGCCACATCTCCAATTTACTATTCCTATCAGAGGTAATTTTATTAATACATTAAACAGACATTCTAAAATGTGATCCATCTGAGCTCAGGTGAGGGGAATAAACAGTCCTTCAAAATGTGCAATCTAAGAAGCATAAATAATCAATACCGAAGAAGAAAGGGGATGGGAATAATGAGGGGGACGGGAAGAGGAGCCTGGAACCCCAGGGGACTGTGTCTGTAGATGATGACATGGCCTCTGAAGAAAGGTGACCTTGTCTCCTTGTCTCTACTGCAGGGTTGTATTCAACTGTCTATAACATATGCTAAGACTCATATCTAGGCAGCATTTGGGGGAAGTGGGTGTGTCTCAGGATTAGGGGGTGGGCTACATGAGTAAGAAGAAGCTTATACAATTGAAGCAAAGACATTCGCCATGACATACTGCTTCCAGCACTGGGCTGTCGCCAGCAGAAGCATCCCAGAACGTTCTAGTCTGCTTACTTCTTAGGAGCCCAGGGCCACTTCCAGCGTTCTTTTTCCTCCTGTGAGCCAACACACACAGAGCCCCGGGAAGGACCAGGCAGCCATCCAGACCTTCCAGACCGAGGGCAGGTAAGGCAAACTGGAACCAGAAAAGCTCACAAGGTACTGAACAGCACAGCATGCCTCTGCCTCCCACTTCCCAGACATTCTGCACTACCACTCACAGGGGGAACTCTGATTCACTTCTCACAAAAGGCTTGGGCTGGATGGGGTGGGAGATCTTAGCTAGAGCTGAGGTATTGTGGTTCAAACTGGATGACATCCTCTTTGATCCAAAGTGCTGGAAGTTAGGGGGATGCCGCTCAGGGGCAGGACACATGTCTAGCACGGTCCTAGATTCCATCCCCAGCATCAGGAAAAACAGATGGATACACAGGCAAAAATCTACAATGTAAATCATCTCAATCCAATAAATCTTCATCGAGTATTTATGCTTTGCTCCAGGAAAATAGGAAAGGAAGACATTAGGTCTTCAAGAGCTTACAGATTAACAAAGGAGAACGTTATTTAAACAAATTACTGAGTCCTGTAATGTATCATGGTCCTCTGAGTGGAGAAAAAGTCCACAAAGCATGATTCTCTCAGTCCTTTTGGGGGTGAACATTAGGGATTTTGAGAAGGGGCACTTAGACTACCTCAACTTTGATGTCAGTGAAGTCTGATGTCCAATCTACAAACAGACACAAAGAATGCCCAATGCTTTAATAAATCCAGGCCTTCCATCTGCTCCCCGCCCCACAGTATCATACAAAGTATCTTTTTTTTTGGGGGCGGGGGGGAGGTCATCAGGCATGATTTCAATTTCCAAAGCATCTCCTCAACTCCAGCTGTTTTAATATCCTCCTGTGTTCTGTGGATTTGAACCTTGCTCTGTGGTCTCTCTTCAATCAAAGAGGTGTTGACGGTCAGAACAATGTCAAATGACCCCGCGCAGCACATTCACATGTGGAAACGCTAAGAAACTCTTGGGCACAGTCCAGGAAGGCGGGCCAGACAAATGAGGGGCATGGGGATCACATGTCTGCGTGAGGAAGAAAAGCACAAACAGCCCCCCTCCTCAGCCCTCCCACCAATGAGGCTTCCCACAGGAGCCAGCGCCAGCCGGCTGAACTCCTGTGCTAAAGCAGGCAGAAGAGGAGCGGGGGAGACAGCCTGAGGGCCATGTGCACAAACTGGCAGCCACCTCACAGGAGGACTACCCCTAGGAAGTCAGCCTTGGGTAAGGAGACAAAGACAAATGGAACCCGTATAGCAGGGGGATAACTGTGGACCCTGATCCACGCTTTGCAGAATAAAGGTAGGTCTCTGATGAAAGAACTTGAGTATAACTTGACTAGTTGACTTGAATGACAAGGACTAGCTTTGCCAATTAGGACCTGCTGTGGGGGGAGGGGGAATAGAGCCCTGGGCAGACACAGTTAAAGAGATCAAGAATTGGGAGGCAACATTTTAGACAGTTAAAAAAAAAATTAAAAGTGAAGATTTTAAAAGTAATACTTCCTGAAGAGGATTACCCCAAGATACACACTCGGGGTACACAAAGTGACAGTCTAGAGGGGTGTGGGCTTCTGCCATCCCAGTGTCCTGTGGTTTTTTTTTTCATTTTGCACACGTGTGTGTGTGTGTGTGTGTGTGTGTGTGTGCGTGTGTTTACCACACGTATGTGGTTACCTAAAGAGGCCAAGAGAGGTCGTTGGATCCCTTGGAACTTGACTTACAGGTAGTTGTGAGCCACCTTATATGGGTACTGGGAACTAAGTCAGGTTCTCTCCAAGAGCAAGTGTTCCTAACTGCGGAACCCTGACTCCAGACCTGTTTATTTATTGGTACGCTTTTGGGCCATGCTACATTTGTAGCTTAATCGCTCAGCAATGAGGGAAATTAAGTCCTCTCTCCACACCTGAGCCAGCTGCTGGTCCTCACCACCGTTATCTCCTCCACACTGTGTGAAGTAAGGGTAGTCTGGATTAATTCAGTCTGCAGGGCCAGAGGCATGTCTCTCTCCATCACAGCCTGTGGCTGAAGTTCTGACAGTTAGACTTGTGAGACTCAAAACAAGCCAAGCTAAGAAACACCTTAAATTCGGACTCCTGAGAGAACCCAGAATGGAAGCACACTGATGACCATGAGGATGTCATTAGCAAGAGGGTGCTGGCTGACACACCTCACTTCCACATTTTGCCTCATTATATGAAATGTATCATTTAAAATAATTTCATTTAAGTTTTTTGTACCCCAAAATCACACAAGCTCCATGAGTTGGAAAATTATCAAGTTTAAGTGACAAAGAACTGAGGGGAAATTTCTTGCAAATCTCTAATCGTGACTTCTTGGAACACTGAATTATAATTCTAAAGCATACAAAGATCTGGCTGCTGTACTGCTGCATTCTGTGAGTGTTCCGGGAAGAGCTGCAGGGTGTAAACACTAAGTAGGGCTGACTTTCTAACTCGAGGCAGACCCACAAGAAAAGCGACTATCCCTCCTGAAACTTTGATCTAACTATGTAACTACAACAGTTTGTACTATGTAACTACAATAGTGTGTTTATAAGTTCCCTGGAGGGAAAACACGCTTTGCACCAAACCCTGCCTGAAGAAGCCAGTTAAGGAATGAGGAAGCATACAGTTGAACTGAAGAGGGATGGCTTATTGATCCCCAGTCAAACTCATTACCTATTTGTCAACAGCAACCAGTGCTTTCCTAATGAAAAGGGAAAGGAACACACGTCAGGACCTCGAATCAGGCAAGACACTGGGGCAGATGATGTGAATGGGACAGAAAACAGATTAACTGGACCGGCTGCCTAGATATGATTCAATTTTCTCTAAAGAAGGAGACACCCTTCACTAAAAACAGCTGGTTTTTGTTGTTGTTGTTTTTTAATCACTGATTATCACTTCAGACCTCTAAACTCTCAAGAAACTCTAATTACCTCAAAGATAAACATTCCCAAGAGACTTTCATAGTCTTTCACTTCCTAGGCTTCTAAATGATTTCTGATCATACTAAGTCAAACTCCCAGCATCTTCTCCCGATTCTGAAGCTGCCATTCCAGAAGCGGACTAACTACAGGCCCCCACAGGCCTCAGGCCCCGCCCTGTGTACTGCATCGCTATGGCAACCCAAGTTTGGCTGTACTTCTGTGGTTTTATGCTGAGCCAGCACTCGACAGAGATTTCCACAATAACCCTGAAACCATTGGTACAGCAAGCCAGCTTCATCTGGATTCTGTGGAACACATGTTGGCTGGTGCTACTTTGTACCCTAAACTATTCTGTTAGGGGGGCAGGTCAGGAAGGAAAAGTATTTCCCTATTGGTTATGTCTTTGCCATATGTAGACGCCAATGCCTTAGTGAGCCAAGTCAGCAGCTCTCACTAAATCACTAATGTGTCATTCTCTTTCCAGTAACTGTTGTGCAGCCCCAGTAAAGCTATCAAAGTCACAAGGGAAAAACACAGATTTCCACATAACAGAATCAGCTTCATCTAAGTAATGTTACAGTGTATCAGCCTATAAAGTACTTGAGACTATTTCCAGTTTTGTTTTGTTTTTTAATATGTATAGAGAGATAGCTCAGCAGGTAAGGGTGCATACTGCTTTTGTAGAGGACCCAAGTCAATTCCCAGCACCCACATCAGGTGGCTTATAACCAAGCACCTATAATTCCAGCTCTAGGGGCTCTTATGCCCTCTTCTGGATGCCACAGACACCTGCACTCATATGCATATACCCACACAGAGACATCTAACTTAAAAATAATAAATCTAAAAATCTGTAGAGTAGACAATAGCAAACTGTTGACCCAGGAGGTTAACCCAACATGGTTACCTAACACAGAAATCAACTGAGTATCTAGTTACTGGTCATTAAGTATATGAGCAACATCATCCCCATAATCCCATTTCCCAATTACTTACAATGTCCTTGAAGAAATTAGGTAGTCAAGCCAGCTAGGTCTCTAGAATTCTGTATTTATGAACCTCAAGCAAAATTTGAAACCCTCCAAAGGAAAATAATAATTCATCTGGGCATGATGACACCCTTGTAATCTCAGCATTTGTGAGGCCAAAGCAAGAGAGTTATGAGTTCAAGGCCAGCCTTATGATAGCATGGTGAGGGTCTATCTCAAAAACTACAAAAAGTCAAAGACAGAGAATATTTTACTATTTTCAAGGATTCTAGGGAGCCCTGGGTTGAGATGTTAAAAAAATAAAATAAAAAACAACTTACATAAAAAAATAAAGACTTCATGGCTAATTTTAAAAAGAAAACGAACTTTAAGATACCCATATGATAAGGCTTGGAAATTAAAGGATTCATGCTGACTAAGAACAGCCACAGGAACATACGTGTGATGCCCTCACTTGGAACTACAGTGTACAAGCCAGTGCTGTCTACAAACCAGCGTCCTTTTCATGGTCAACTCGCCCATTTCAATGTCAACATAGAAAGTCTATAGTCTGGATGCCCAACAACCTTACCAAGCTTAACAACTGCCTGAATGTGTCTTCGGACCCCTGCTGATTTATTTTGAGGGGAGGATGTCTTTTCTTTCTTAAAAAATGTATTCATCCACTATTGTTAGGAGTGTTAGCTGAACTGGCCCTCTCCTGTGATTGGATTGGGGACTACCCCAATTGTCACCAGAGAGCCTTCATCCAGTAACTGATGGAAACAGATGCAGAGACCCACAGCCAAACATTAGGTTGAGCTCTCGGGTTCCCTCTAAAGAGAGGGAGGAAGGATTTTAGGAGCCAGAGGGGTCAAGGACATCACAAGAAAATCCACAAAAACCAATAACCTGGCTCATAGAGACTGAACCAACAACCAAGTAGCCTGTGTGGGACCAACCTAGGCCCTCTACATATATGTGATAATTGTGTAGCTTGGTCTACTTGTGGGACTCCTAACAGTGGGAGCAGGGGCTGTCCCTAACACTTTAGCTGGCTCTTGGGAACCTATTCCTCCTACTGGGTTGCCTTGCTCAGCCTTAATACAAGGGGAGATGCTCAGTCTTACCACAACTTGATATCCCATGCTTTGTTCGTATCCATTGGAGCCCTGCCATTTTCTGAAGTGAAACAGAAGAGGAGTGGATTGGGGGGGGGGGGGCAGGGGAAGAAGGTAGGAAATGGGAGGAGAGGAGGGAGGGGGAAATTCAGTTGGAAAGTAAAGTAAATAAAAACAAAACAAAAAAAAACCTGATACACAAAATAATGTAAAGATTGCCTATCAATAGGGAAGCATTTGTCAGATACATAGACACGTGACACAATGTCTAAGCCAGGTGAAGTCCTGCTGTAATCTGTAAAGACTTCCACTTTACTTCAAAGGCCCCCTACTTTGGACACTGACAGAGTAGTGCTGGCCTCTATACCCAGCCATATGCTTACCCTCCCTCAGCGATCACCATTCATAAAATTCTCACCATCCAGCAAGGCCACTTCCCTAAAAACCATCAGAAATTGATAGGAAATTTACCTGTGCATCTCCATGAAAATACATTTCCTTCCCTACCACAGTGGCCACACCTCAGCCTTCACCCTGACCATAAATTCAAGAGTGATCAAGGCTCACAGGACCCATGAATTCTGTCAATGGGATATTTGAGTAAAGGTGATACCTGGGGTACGGGGCTCAATGGGAAGTAAGGAAAATTCAGCCTCACATATGTCAACCTCCTAAACTGCAGTCTTACTATTTCTGCAGAGTTTCTTTCTTTTTTTTTTTTTTTTTTTTTTTTTGGTGAAGCTGAGGATCGAACCCAGGGCCTTGCGCTTGCTAGGCAAGCACTCTACCACTGAGTTAAATCCCCAACCCCAGAGTTTCTTTTGTCTGAAAAGAGGGGAGTACTGGAATGCACTGCTCTCGAGTGAGTGAACTCTGATTCTTAAGACGGGCAGGCAGGTATTACGAGAAATCCACAGAGTCTGCTTAACTGGTAAAGGAATTCATTAGGAAGGAAGATTCACTGCAGCATGGCTACAGCACAGGAAATTTATTGTAGGATCCTGGAAGGCCGAGGTACAGTTCCATGCTGTTCTTCTGCCTGGTCTGTCTCAGCATCCAAGCCCACCAGGGAGAGAAGCAAGCAGTATATGTGTACCTCTAGTCTTAAGGGTAGCCTCGAGCCATGCCCCAGGGGCAGGTACTTCAAGGTCATAGACAGAACAGCTATCTGCTACAGGCAGGGATGAGGCAGTCATGGAGAGCTGATGGACAGAACACCCATAGATCCCCAGGGCAATGCAGCCTAGGATGGACATGACTGCCCCCTTGGATGGTGTATCAAACCCTGTCTTGTCATCAAGAAGCCCCCACCATGTACAACAATGCACACAAAGACACTACAGGGTCAGAAGACCAAACTGTCAAAGAAGGCTGGGCAGGAAAATCTCAGGAATGCTCATCACAGACAAGAGGATTATTTTTAGCTTCAAATGGCACAGGCCAGAAAGTGTATACTAGGACAGAATGAAAAGGCATGTGTAATCATTTAATAATAGTCTGGGCATGCCCCGGGGGAACACATAGCCATGCTGACAGCATCCCAGCTTGATCTCTGTGGTTCCTGCCTCCATCACCTCTGGCCCACCAACCCGAAGGGGTATACAGGGACAAGTCCACACATGTGGACCATTCTCCCAGATGTTTCTAGGATTATTGCCATTCTTTGCATCCTCACTAACTGGGAAAAGATGTCCTCTCCTCAATTCTTGCCTCACCCAGGCCTCACCCCTACTCTTAGAAGTTCTTCCTAAGTTTTCCAACCACACAAAGCTACTGGAGATCTTCCCCTCCATCAGAATAGCAGGGTTCAGTTAGATAGGTTCTTAATCAGCCTGACATGGGAATGGAGCCCAGGAACAGGAACACAGCCCCACCTGCAAACCTCAGCAACTTTATACCAAGGCCCAAAGAAACCTGAATTCCACAGGTACCTGCACACCAGTGTCACCAAATTCTGGGGGCCAGTTCCTCCTTGTTCTTACTCTCAACCTTCCTTCCTAATGCTGCAACCCTTTAATACAGTTCCTCATGTTGTGGTGACCCCCAACCAAAAAATTACTTTTGGTGCTACTTCATAACTGTAATTTTGCTACTGTTATGAATCATAACAGTGTAAATACCTGTGTTTTTTGATGGTCCTGGGCAGCCTCTGTGAAAGGACTGGCCAACCCCCAAAGGGGCTACAACCCACAGGTTGAGAACCTTTGCTTTAGAGGCTTAACCATTCACTGGCAGCCCAGGGAGACTGATCACTCTAAAAAATGTTTCCAGACAAGCCTGATGATCTATGTTCAGATCCTGAGAACCCACATAAGAACCCAGGCACAGCAACAGGCACTGTACTCCCAGTGCTGGCCAGTCTAGTAAGCTCCAGGTTCATTGAGACACACCTCTCAAAACAGGGAAGATGGAGATTGGTTAGGCAGACAGTTGACATCTACCTCTGGTCACCACATGTACACATATGCACATGCACCTACATGTACACATACACACACGCACCCATACACATCACATACATACACACCACACACACCATACACACACCACACACACACCATACACACATACACATATACAACACATACACATATACAACACACACACACACACACACACACACACACACACACACACACACAGACCACTGGTAGTCCATGGCTCAACACAGAGCTCCAAGCTATAAATAGGTTCCCCATCTCATGGTTTATAACTATAATGTCAGCGAAACAGGATCATCTTTTGTTAAAATGCAGAATTTTCATAAAAAATACAATGTAAAAAATTAGTAGAAACATTGTTGTTCTGGAATCTGTATAGGATGTCAGGAATGGGCTGAGGCATGGTGACCCAACATAAAAGTGGATGGACAAATCCAGGAAAATTACCCTTTATCTCTCCAGACCACATATAACTAACTCACCTGTCCCAAGCCACTTCACCATGCTCATAGGAGAGGAGGAGGAGGAGAGGGCAGGGGAAAAGAAAGTACTTGGAAGAAAGGAAAGCAAGCCCCTTTGATGTGTATGTCAGCCTTATGACACCTCTCCCAGCAGCTTCTGCCTGCCCAGAGTCTCCTCTAACAGAAGCGAGAAGGCTTCAAAGCTCTTCTCTTTACAGCAACAGGTGGCGGAGGACGAAGCACAGGAAAGGGTCCCAGGCCCCTAAAAGGCCTTCGGTTAGCAGCTGTATGGTGAGACGGGAAACGGGCTGCCTGGCCCCCCACTCCAGGCCTCTCAGGATTACATGGCAGGTGGTGGGACTGGGGGATCCTGTAGAGATGATGAAGCCTGCTCTGGAGAAGGAGAGCAAGGCAGCATCGCGGATGCTTATTTTAAGACAGTGACATCTTCACAGTCAGGAGGCAGCCGCAACTTGAAACCAAATAGCGGAGATTACTGTGGACTGGTCCCCACAAGCAGCCCTGATGTCCACCAGATGAAGCTGGGACAGAGTACTGAGAGCTCATTTATTAAAACTGTACTATAAATACTCAAGCACCCCAGTGAAAAAGGCAGGGTGCAGCGGCTGATGTCCGCATCTCCCCTGGGGCAGAGGAGACAGAAGGATCCTTAACTGGGCAGCCAGTCTAATCAAATCCTTGGCTCCAGGTTCAGAAAGACCCAGCCTCAAAAGACTAAGGGAAACATGACCCAGGAAACACACGAACCAACCTCTTGTCTCCATATGCATATACAGGTATACATGCAAGCTTACACACACACACACACACACACACACACACACACACACACACGTTGCACACAATTATACTTTAATAAGTGTCATGAGCATCAAGGCACAGAGAGGGGAAGTAATTTAAGAGGTCACACCAAAGGGCGTGAATCAAACATGGAACCAGAGCCAGGCTATGGCACATCTATCATCCCAGGCTCTCCTGGATAGAGAACATCATGAATGAACCATGCATTGCTCCCACGAATTCACTCCATTCAACGGACTGCAGGGTCACCAGGTCCTAGTCCCTGAAGTAATCAAGGAAATTTTCTCTATTACTTTGAGGCCCAGATAAAACATACCGACTCCCACCTGGTCCCCTTATACATCGAGGGGAGAAAAGAGAGTTCCAGTATGACATAAGTAGGAAAAATATTCATCCTGAAATTTTTTGTTTTGAAGTTGGCAACCCAGCTGGGGAGGGGAGAAATTCTGACATGGTTGGTGGCTTCTAAATTAAACAAGAACGGGGTAACAAACACAGCTAATTTTAAGACTTTTATCACTTTTTATGCAAATAGCCTCTCTCGGATATGATGGTAGCAATATCCCAGTGTGTCAAACTGACTTGATGGTGAATATTAAAATTTAATCTTGGATTGGAAAAATGGCTCAGTGGTTAGGAGCATGGTTGCTCTTCCAGAGGACTCCAGTTCAATTCCCAGCACCCACATGGCAGCTCACAGCCGTCTGTAACTCCAGTTCCAGAGGATGTGGCACTGTCTTCCAGCCTGTGGACATGAAGCACACGTGTGGTACACAGACACCCAGGCAAAACATCCAATGTGGACATGAAGCACACATGTGGTACACAGACACCCAGGCAAAACATCCAAACGCATAAAATAAAATAATTTTAAGGAACTAAAATTAATTTTCATGGCATTAGAAGGTCTCTTCAGTGTTCCAAATGGTACCAGTGTTAAAACCAAGAGAGGTAAGCTGAAACCCCTACTTGGTGGCACTATGACAATGTCAGTGTGGAGGGCGCTGAAGATCACTGTGTCTGGCCACTGACAGACATGACGTCAGAATAGCAGTATCACACAATCCAACAGTAAGTCAGAAAACAGTACTCTACCCTTGGGCATCTGCCTCATTCCTCACAAAACCAAGAAGAGCAGGACTCCTCCCTGTACCCACCAGGCACCAAATCTCCTATGGTCCTTCGAGTGCAGTGAAGGCCGGGCCAACTGCACAGTTCACAGAACTGTAAGGTCAAAATTTTAAATCCTCTGGCTCGCTTCTCCTCCATGCACACTTCCTTTTGTGGTCATAAGTTTGGCATCACCAACACTTAATACCCACAAAGAAACCAATACTTGCACACTTCCCCATGGACCCCCCTGAAAGACTCCTGCAGGTTCACTAGAATTGAAATGGGGATTTCCAGGAGCTGAGTCCTCAGGGCTGAGTCTCCCTGCGGTTAAGACAAGACTTCCCCTGCCACAGAAATGTATCTTGCGCACAAATCTGGTGTTCGTTATTGTGTCTTCAGCAGAGCAGCAGTCACATCCAAATCCATCAGGATCCCCAGCTACACCTCCTGCATCTGGCACAAAGTCCAAGCAGCCCTGTGTCTCCCTCTCACCTTATGCTCCTAATTTTGTCTCCAGGGATATCTAATTTAGCTGCAAGCCCTGCTGGGCATGAAAAGATCTGACACAACTCACTGACAATCTGAATCTTCCCTTTCTTTCTTTCCTTTCCTTCTTCCTTTTTTTTTCTTGTCTCCCAAAAGGAGAGAGGCAATTTCAGTAAATCTCAAATGAAAGAATAAACGGATCAGGCTCAATGCCAGAAACTAGAGAGATCAATACATCAACTGAAAATCACCTTTTATATAAGAAGGGGGAGACTAGCATGTCCGATCCAATGAAATGATTTCACAAATAATTACGTTGGTATCAAAGTCTCGTAGTAGGCTGAGCAGTGCTCTGTAAAGAATGAGGTTTGGAGGGAGCAAGCCCCTGGTTCAGCTACAAACTACAGCCAGTGTGTCAGAGCTAAAAAACCCCACTGAAAAAACTGTGTCCCGGCCTGAGCGAGTGTTTGCTGTACAAGCTGGGTGCCACAGGGCTGTGGGGATCAATGCTCCATTGTGAAGAGCAGGGTTAGCTGACTCCACAGGCTACTGTGTGCTCCACAGCAAGGTCCCTGAAAGGATAAAAGCCACCAATTCTGAGCCAGAGAGCAGGAGGTTCGCTTGTTGTGAAAGCCAACCTTATCAACCAGCAGTTGCAGAAATGAGGTTGGAGGAATGGAGAGTCAGCGGGTCTCAGACAAACCCATACATCCGGCCAGCCAAGCAGGGAGGGGAGGAAGAACAGGAAAGGGAGACAAGCGGAGGTCATCCTCGTGAGGAGCCATTGCCTTACCCAGATCCTGCTGGTGCCCAGGTGAGCAGAGGAGTGAAGCCAGCAGAGGCGTGCCAAGGCCAGGCAGAGGTTACAGGTTGGAGCTGGGGACCACTTAGCACCCAGACCAAACACACTACAGAACTCACCATGACTCTAACTGAAGCGGCAGGAAGACATTCTCCTGGTGCCACTGGCAACTCACCAATTGATGAAAACTTCAAATGCTTCCTTGGTTTGAAGTTAAAAGTTATTATAGAGTTAAATGGGAGTGTGAAGGGAAGTGACTCCAATAAAATAGTTCTTAGACGTTTAACAAAACCTTTGTTTTTCTCCTACTGCTTTTAATGTCAAGAACTGAAAAATAAGCTTACAGAAGCACTAATAAGCAATATGTGTTCGTGTGTTCATATTACATGTGTATCCATGTGTATGCTCTGTGTGTCTGTATGTGTGTACATGAGTGTGCCCATGTGTGTAAGCCAGTAGTGGATGCTAGGTTTCCTCATCAATCATTCTCCACCTTACCTTGGAGACAGGTTCTCTCACTGAACCTGGAGGTCACTGATTTTGATAGGCTGGTGAGCTAAAAACCTCTAGGGACCCTCTTGTGCCCATGTCTCCAATGCTGGGATTACAGATGTGTGCTACCATGACCATCATTCATTTGTGGCTATTGGGGATCACACACAAGTCCCCATATTTGCCTAGCATGTATTTTACCAACTGAGTCATCTCTCCACCCTCCTGGAATGGAATAAAAACTCTTTTTTATTCCAGCAAGTTTATTTCTAAGGTAATACGATCATAGCACAAGGAGAATGGACTTGTGAAGTCATATGACTTTGTTTAAATTATTTATTGTAATGAATTTATATGTGTTTTTTTTGAAAAAAAATTCCCAAATAACTCAAACATCAATGTTAAATTTAATCAAAGCCAACCACATCTTTGTCTAAAGCTTCTCACTGGCCTTTTGTTTTATTCCCTGTCTCTTTTATCTCCTTCTCCACGGTCCTTTCACTCTGCTACAGTGAGTCAAAGTCGATGGGAGTGGACAAAGTCAGCCATGGTCTTATCACCAAGTTACTGACCCAGCCCTGACCCAAGGCGCTTTCTTGCAGTGCTGTCTCAGAGCAGGGACTCCAAAGGTGACTACAAGAACTCCACTGAGGAAGTCATTACAATGGGCTCTCTGTGGCACTCTCCCAGGCCAATTTAAGCTGTATGTGACAGTACTTGACAGAACAGGGACCTAAAAATTACTGCTATAGTCATGTTATTCTTTATAGGAAAGATTTCCGGGCAGAAATCATATTATCGAAGTGCCATGAGCTTTGGTTTTGTGAAACCAGGATGAGGTCATGAATAACAATCCTGTGAATTATTACTTCCCAAACATCACAGACTAAATGGATAGTGCTCACCTAAAGACATCAAGTCCTTTTCTCTGGAACTTGTAGAATTTGTATTATTTGTGTTGATGATCCTACAGGGGGTGGGGTGGGGCACTCATGGATGGTCTGGGAGGTTACTAAAATCCAGTAGCCAGAATACTTAAAGAAAAAAATGCAGGGCCTGGAGACATAACTCAGTGGGCAGTATGTTTACCTAGCATAAAGAAATCCTGAGTCTTGAGTTCAATTCCCCAGCACTGTATAAACCAGGCCTAGTGGTTCAGGCCGGTAATCCCAGCTCCTGCAGGTAGAAGCAGGAAAAGCAGAAGTCCAAAGTCATCACTGGCTAAAGGGGGAGTTCAAGGCCAACCTGGGATGTATGAGACCCACACAGAGCGATAGATAGAGAGACAGAGACAGACAGACAGACACATAGATATATAGAGAAAAAAAGAGACACAGAGACACATACACACACAGTGGGGTGGAGGTGCAGCAGAGAGACAATGGGAAAGACAGGAAAAGTGAAAATAGAGGCCTGAGCTGGGCAGACCCAAGCCGGTGGGCATCGAGACTTCTCTGGAGTCCATGGACCCAGAAAGCGACAAGGATCAGCTCTTCCTCAAAGCCTCAAGAAGGAGTGCAGTGACCAGTACTGTGACTTCAGGCTTAAGCCTACAGCACTGTGAGGGAGTAACTTCTCTCATTTCAAAACAGCATTCAATTTGTGGTGATGTGTTCCAGTACCCCCAAGAAACCAACTCACCCGGAGAAAGTAATGACTTGTAAGAAATGCAAAGTGGATGAGAAGTTTCCACACATGGGACTGCATGTCTCCCAGAAACTACTGAGGTAGGGGTTGGGGAGGGAATAGCATTGGGAAATTGTTTATGAGCTATGCCATCAGGAAAAAAAAAATGATTATTTTGACATATGACTTTCTGTCTCACAAATGTGGGGATTTGTTCCTTTTCAGGATGTGTCCTTGTGTTCTGGAAAAGCCACACACATCACTGGGCCAGCAGCTCACTTAGAGAGACCTGAGGGCCTGAGTCAGTCAGAGGCGGCCCTCAGATTTGCTGCCTCTAGAGGGCTGGTGTCCAGAAGGATTCCTTGCTGATGGAGAAGCCATCTCATAGAGCCTCAGGTAGAGCCAAGAGCAGCAGTAGGGGGCTGGGACACTGAGCCCTCCTCAGGACCCTTGCAGACAGGACAGTATGAAGAGAAAAATGAGTTGACTCCTGGATACAGATGGAGACAGTGCACTCTGAACCCCTTAGTGAGTGCCACCATATCTCCTCCCTGCAGCTCTCAAGGAAGGGCAGGGTCTGCATGGAGAATGCTTTGTGGTTGTTATAGTCTAAATATAAAACATCCCCGCAGGCCCATGTGCTTAAGCACTTCATCTACAGCTTACAGTGTTATTCAGGAAGTTCTAGGACCTTCTAGTTATGGGGTCTAGATGGCAGAGGTAGAGTCTTAGGAACAGGGCTGCAGGGTGAGAGGTCAGCCTACCTCCTGCAGTTCTCGCTGTTCCTTGGTTGGCCACAGAGATGTGAGCAAGCCACAGAGAGTACGTGTACTATCATGTGTTCCCCACGGTCTTAGCCAGTGTTCTAGTGCTGTGAAGAGACACCACAACCATGGCAACACTTACATAAAAAAAGCATTCAATGGAGGGCTGGCTTACAGTTTCAGAGGTTTAGTCCATTATCATCATGGTTGAAAGCATGGTGGCAGGCAGACGAGTGCCATGCTGGAGACGTAGCTGAGTGCTACACCCTGATCCACAGGCAGAGAGGTGGGGAGGAGAGACAGACAGACAGACAGACAGACACAGACAGACACAGACAGACACAGAGACTCCCGGCTTGTAATGGGCTTTTGAAACCTCAAAATCTACCTCCAGTGACACATCTCCTCCACTAACGAGCCACACCTCCTAATAGTGCCCCTCCCTGATGGCCAAGCATTCAAATCTATGAGCATATGAGGGCCACACTCCACCACACCCACCACCTATGCTAGGAAACTGTGAGCTGAAATGCAAGCTTTGTCTTTCATTTTTGCTGGGCATTCTGCAACAGCAGGAACAGTAACTAACACAGACAAGGCAGGTGAACCCTTCCAGCAGGCTCCGGGGGGCACAGATGGAAAGAACATAACGTAGTAGCCAAGGGCACCTGACTTTGGGACACTAACGTCAGGGAATGGATTTTCAAGGACAGTCAGCTAACTCATGAGCCGGTTCAGGGAGGGGTGTGCAAGATCTATTCACGGTAGGAATAGAACCAGCCATACAGGTGCTGCTGAAATCGGAGCAATGGATAAGAACTGCTTTGCAGGGTGATGATGAACACACAGGCAGTGGAGTGGATCACAATGATGACAATGTTGGCCTGTATCCCATGTTAGCTTCACAGCAGTCATGTTCCCAAGCCCTGTCCCTTTCCTTCTTCATTGGCTCCTCTCCACAGACCATAAGTTAGTCACTGAGCCCCCCCACCACCACCACATTGGTGGTCCAGAGAGGTTAAGTAACTTAACCTTGGTGGAACTGCTTAAAAGAAGGGCCAGGTGGGCCTCAGGGCCATGTTCCTAACTACTGTAAAAAAGAGTATAGACCATTAGGAGAGCAGACACAGGGAGAAAAATCATTGCACCAAAGCAGGGCACATTTGTGAATACACTGTGCAGTGATAAGGTGATACTACAGTGCAGATAAGATCCCCAAGGGGGTGGGGGTGTCTTTCCCCAGCACCCGAGAAAAGGAACAGAGTGAGAGGGGAGGTCAAGTGTAGCTATGGAGCAACCAAAGGTTAGTAGGGGAGTCTCAGGAGTGGGTGCCATGGGAACAGAGCCAGAAGTAGCTTTTGACCACGAAGAACTCTTTGTTTCCTCTCAAGAGGTCTCTTCGTCATCACCCATGTGGCTTTTTTATAAACCACAATCACTTCTGGGCCCCACAACAGCCTCCTTGTCTTAGTCAGGCTTCCTATTGCTTCCAAGAGTCACCATGACCACAGCAACTCTCATAAAGGAAAACAAATTTAACCGGAGAGTACTTACATGTTCAGGGGTGTAGGCCATTGTTGCATGGTGGGAAGTGCAGTGGCAAACAAGCAGATATGGTGCTGGAGAAGGGGTTGAGAGTTTTACATCTGGATCCACAGGCAGCAGGGAGAGAGATACCAGGCCTGGCTTGAGCATTTGAAACCTAAAAGCCCACCCACTGTGACACACTTCCTCTATCCACGTCATACCTCCTAATAAGTACCACTCCCTATGAGCCTATGGGGGCCATTTTCATTCAAACGACAACACTCCTGAATCAAAACAGTACCCCCAATATGGTCCTGTGAACTTCTA
The DNA here is from genome assembly GCF_903995425.1 of Onychomys torridus. Classification (NCBI taxonomy): domain Eukaryota; kingdom Metazoa; phylum Chordata; class Mammalia; order Rodentia; family Cricetidae; genus Onychomys; species Onychomys torridus. Next base: position 22,290,541 of record NC_050465.1, read on the forward strand.
AGGCAAGGGTTCTCAACCTGGGAGTTAAAGGATCGTTTCACAGGGGTCACATATCAGATATCCTGCATATCAGATATTCATTACAATTCAATAACAGTAGCAACATTACAGTTATGAAGTAGCAATGAAAATAACTTTATAGTTAGGGGTCACCACAACATGAGGAACTGTATTAAAGGGTCCAAGTACTATGAAGGTTAAGAACTACCCCTCTAAAGGATGGGACTCCGCTGCTGCCAACAAGACAGTAGGAGATTCAGGGCAGAGGGTATGTATGCCTTGGGAGATGCATGGACTGCGCCCAGACTTGACTATAGCTTTCCAGTCATCACTGAACTTAACAACCACACAGGCAGACTGAAGGCTGGTTTGCAACTACTCAGATCTGTGTTAGTGCTCTTAGTAAATTCTGTGTTCTCATATTAGCAGATCGGCTGTTACCCACAGAAGGACTCACCCAGAGGTACTGAGCCATGTCTTTAAATTTGGGGGGTGGGGGCTTAAAACGGCACCACAGCAAGTTAAAAATAGTTTGTGTATCTTAAGTCATAAGCCCTAGGGAGTGCATCCTTCCTAGTGAGAGCATCAGGATTTTGAGATCTTACTGGTGCTCTTCACGTCTCCTACCTACACCCTGCTTGTGATATCTGCAGAGTTGAATCTCATTACAGATGGCGAGAAAACCCTTCTAATTGGGCTGAAGTTGGAACTCTCAAACACTTGATTAAACTGTTTGAAGGGAGAGGATAACTTTATTCCAGACCTTGTTGTTAATGTTCTAATACAGGCCAAGTTCTGACCATTCAAAGGCACCCCATAAGAAAGAGGATTTTGTGCTAAGTAAATGGGTCGAAATCCTCTTTAATTGTTTACTGGACCAAGGGGCACACAGGGTGCTTGCTTACTCTGTGCTGGGTTTTTTTTTTTTTTTTTTGTGTGTGTGTGTGTGTGTGTGTGTGTGTGTGTGTGTGTACACACACACACACACACACACATATATGTAAAATAGAAACCTGTTCTCAAGCCAGAAGAGCCTGTTTAAAAGAAATAAATAAAAAGCTAAGATAAAAGCAACATTTAGCAGAAAGAAAATTAACACAAGGCAAACACTGAGTAAGCAAAAAACACCTCTCCCAAGAAAAGTGCTGACATCAATAATAGAATTACCCCAGCAAAGCTCTAAGACTAGAAACACTGTTCTAAAATAATAGCAGATTGGCATCCTTTTCTACAAAACTCTTGAAATACCTAAGTTCTGCTGGTCTTCATCCCAAAGAACCGAGTACTAGGGCTAAGAGCATTTAACTCAGTGGTAGAATGATTGACGTGTATGCACCAATCCAATCCTGTGTTCAAACCCAGCACATAAGGAAGAACGTCACCAGAGATCTGAGCCCTGACTCCATCCATGTGCAGGTGAAGACATGGCTGCTCACAGCAAATACGTTCGTCATGATGTCACAAGAGCACTACTGTTCCTACAGAAAGGCGCCTTTGTGAAAGTGTGGGACTACACCTTATACCAGCACATGGCCATAGCCTGCAGCCACACTGCTTACCAGGTAATCACTTGCTACTATCAATAAGCATTTTGAGCTTGGGGAAATCCAAGATTTTCTTAGTAGTTCTGAGTTCCAAACTAAGAAACAACATTTGGATCCAAGCGATACACATTTGGATTCTGATAAAGGAATTCCCTTTTGCCATTTTCACAATACGCTGCTCCAGGTCACCACACTTCACACTCGCTAGAGTGAGCCATTGACATGGGACCAGGAACCTCCCCATCTGTATGGCTGCTGGGCAGAAACTTCCCACCTATAAACTACATTTTTATTGTCTTTACAAATGTCAGTTTCTCTTTTAAAGAGTGTGGTTGATTAACAAAATCTCTACAGGTAATCTCATGCTTATGTATGCCCAATCTAGCATTTTACATTAAGTTGGCCACACAGGCTATCCATGGATACTGGAGTTGCACACCTGTGGACCCCCAATAGGCAATCATCAGCCTTGTGGCTTTCTTGTCTCCCCTGGACAATCAGCTTCCTGTAAGTGAGTGGAAACATGGGAAGGGAGGGAACTTCAACACAGCAGTTAAAACTTCAGTGACTAAACAAAACAGACAGACAGACAGCCTCAGCATGAGATAGCCGTGGTTCTCTATGGCTAACTTCATCCTGTGTATGCCTATTGTACCATAATACAGAAACTCTTACGCCAAAGAGAGTAAGCACCCTGAGTGTTGCACACCCTTGACTGCCCATCTGGGGGACAGTGCCTTTCCATTCTAAGAGTGATGGAAATGATAAGAATGGAAACCCAACACAGGGTGGCCTCACCAGGGAGATGGGAAATGGACCCTCCCTGTGCCTTGCCATAGGCAGCTCTCCAGGCTTCACCTCTGATCAAGGAAGCATTAGTCATCCCCCTTCCATTCACAGGTAAGGATGTCTGTGTCTGAAAACTGTGCTGAGGTACAAACAGAAGGGTTCCCAAGAAGGTAGCAGAAGAGATTCTGGGAGAATGGAAAGGGCTTCATGACATTCTAACAAAGAAAAAAAAATGAGATGAAGACCCCAACAGAAAAAACAAGACCAGTCAATATTGAAGGCAAAAATCCCTATACTTTTCAACGTATTTCCAGATAAATCGTCTTTTTGTTTAACACTGTGGAAGATACTGAAGTATCTCTGGTGCATCTTTGGGGTTTGACTATGAATAACTACAACATTTGGGGGGTCGGTTTATGAGTACTGCACTGTGAGGTGAGGGGCCCTTAGGATTAGAATTCTTGAGGCTAAATGATTTGAGAGTTTTGTGAATTTGAGGATATCTGCATAGACTTCATCAGCTAGGCATCTCTAACTTGAAAAGCCCAAATTCTTGATGACCAATATGAACCTCAAAGAGTTTTACATTTGGGGGTATTTCAAACATATTTTCAATACAGGGTGCTCAGCCTGTAAGATATTAATGGTGATCTGGATTACATTAAGGAATCACAACTGTATAAAAAGCTGATGCATGGGTAAAGACGCCAATGATAGCACAAATCAGCATTTACTGTGGCAACCACCATAAAAGCATATACTTGTGTGCAAAGAGCATTTCTGTAGCCACAGGAGATGTGCTCTGGGAGGCTTCTGATTAAGGACACACAAAAGAATTATTTATGAGCAACGCTGTATAGGATCGTAATTTAATGTAAGCTGACAGAAGGATGTAGATTTTTATGATTCTAAATTTTAAAACCACGTAAATGGTAAACAAGCTGGGAGGAAATAATTGAGCCACTAGTGCTAACACTAAGTGGTAGGCTTACAAACTTTTCTCTTTATATTTTCCCCAAATTATCAAAAATGCCACTATTTACTAACAGAAAGAATTCCTAGAGAAGGAAATTGCATAATATGAGAAGGTAATGGATTGTAATATAGACATATTTCTACTAAAATATTTCTTAAAAATTTGAATTCAAAATAAATATACAAACCCCTTTTTAAAAGGTTATTTACACAATGAAATTGTTGTTAGTGGTTTTCTTTTTTTTCCCCATTTTTCTTTATTAAGAAATTTTCTACTCACTCCACATGCTATCCAAAGACCCCCTCCTCCCTCCTCCCACCTGACAGCCCTCCTTCCCAAGCCACCCCACATCCCCACATCCCCCAAATTGAGGTCTCCCATGGGGAATCAGCAGAGCCCATCACACTGAGCCTAGGCAGGTCCAAGCCCCTTCCCACTGCACCAAGGCTGTGCAAGGTGTCACACCACAGGCACCAGATTCCAGAAGCCTGCCCATAGACCAGGGACAGATCGTGATCCCCCTGCCTGGGTGCCCCCCAAACAGCTTGAGCCAAACAACTGTCTTCCATATCCAGAGGGCCTACTCCAGTCCCATAGAGCCTTTGTCCAGTGACAAATGGAGGCAGATATAGAGACCCACAGCCAGGCACCAGGCTGAGCTCTGGGAATCCAATTGACGAGAGAGAGGACAGATACTGCAGGTGAGGGACATCAAGATCATGATGGGAGGATGTGCAGAGATGACCAGCCGCACTAGTTGTTAGTGATTTTCAAGGGTAAAGCACATTTCTCAACTATAATCTGTGAATCAATGCCTCGATTGAAGAAATGAGTGTCTAACGTATGCACACACCACTCTCACAAGCCAGGCACAGAGTCCAGCTTGAATTTAATTAAACCTGACATGTATATGGTACAAGACCCCCTCTGGGATGCCGGCATTGGGATGGTCATGGGATCATGAAGGAGTTGGGAAAGGGCAGAGTCTCACTACACAGCCCAGGCTGGCCTCAAACTCACAGCAACGCTCCTGCCTCAGCCTCTCATAAGCTAGGATTACAGATACGCATCACCATACCTAGCATAGAACACTGGTTTGTGGAGGAGACACAGCCCTTGGGGAAAGAAGAAAGTACAATAGACAGTGTTTGCCTGGAACTAGGGAGACAAATTAGGTCATATTCTCCAAAGCTGCAAAGAGGAATTTTCACTGGGAAACAGTAACCAGTGTCTATTGTTGTTGTTTGTTTGTTTGAATAAACTCGGCGGCCTCAGTGTGTGTACTTAAACCTGTTCGGGGACTAGATATTCAGTGAAATGTTTTCAACAATTAGAAATACAGAGAAAAAAAATACAACAATGTCTAGATAAAGGTGACTCTGGCGTTCCGGTGTGCTTGGCTCAATGGGCAGTCTCTGTCACCATCTCTTTAATGCTTCAGGGGCGAAGCAGTTGGACCTGACACTTTAACATGTCAGTATGCACTCTCCTCATCTGTCCCGGATGTGTAGGGGAGGAGCCTTTGCTGCGATGTTTTTGTTGACACCGTCTCTCTGTTATACCAAAAATGATGGTATCAAAACTCATCTGTTAGAATTAGGGGCAGAGCTCAGTGGCAGGCTCTGAGTTCAACTGCCAGCACCATGAAATAATCCATACATACATACCTACACACACACACACACACACACACACACACATGCACACATACAAACGGAAAGGATTGGAGACTTCACCTAGGAAGTTCTCCTTGGTTAGATCATTCTCTCAGGATACAAAGAAGCAGAGGGTGAACCCTGAAAACATTGGCAGGGCCTATTGGGTTCACTCCTCCAGCCCAATATCTACTACAGAATTAGCACATGCAGACTACAACAATCAGTTAAGTAAAAGCTACAACGTGGCCATTAGAAGGCTCAGGTGTAGCTTATTAAATAAAACCTTGGGCTAATTAGATTCCAGATTCTCTCAAGGTTGGCTTAGAAACATGCAGTCCTCTTGGTACAGTCCAGGGCACAGAGGCTTTCAGATAGGAGGAACCTTGGTGGCCCAGAGAACACAGGTCATGGGCCCCAAAGCCTGGCCACTACTTCCACACAGGCTATGTAGTAGCGACTCCTGGTCCATTTCTGCCTCTAAACTGTGGGAGTTATTATCAAGGTCAAGAAATCATATGAGGACCAAGAAAGTTTTTTACACAGACCAAACAAAAAGCAAAGGACTACAAAAATGGTCAGTCTTATGATCATCTTGCTATAAGAGAGGAATCAGCGGTCCTTAGCAGATAAGGTGTGTGCAAATTCAAATAGTCAGTTAACAGGTGGAATTCAGAAAATGAGGCCACATATCGATCGTATACACACTGCAGAGATCCTCAGCTCTTACCATCAGCGAAGCAATTAAAAGGAGGAGGCAGCCACATTCCTGGTTAAGTCTGTGGGCCCAACTCTTTTCTAGTGCAGGCCTCTGAATCTCCCCTGCAAGATGCATGTGACCTGCCAATCATCTCCTGCAATCTGAGCCTCCTAGGATGTCTTTATCACGATACCATGTTCTTAAACAACCTTTATCTAGTTATCCACCCGCCCCCCCCCCAAAATTGCTAAATATTGTACTATGAGAAAACAACTGTTTGGCAGCAGGCATCCCATCACACCTAAGATTAAAAAAAATAATCTTATAGGAAGCAATTCCCCCTCTGAAGCATGGTGGGGAGGTTGCTTTGCTGAGGCTGGATGGGCATGGTGACTCCCTGGACCAGACCTGCTCCATACCAGGCAAAAAACAACCCTGTTATCATCCACAGTGGGGGACTCTGGATCTGAACCGGGCCTTATCTGAGCCTTGGAGACAGGTGTGGTAGACATCAGAGAAGGAACCAACCGTTGAATGAATGAAGTCACCACCATGGTTCTTCCAAGTAGTCCCTCCCTCGTAAGAGTCCTCACAAACTGTAAGAGCACTCACAGCAGCTACCCCGTCTACCAAGATCCAGGGGCGGGGAGCAATCTTAGGGGATCATCACTGAAGAGAGGTTTTCTTTTTCTTTTTCTTTTAACCTTGCAGGTCCCTAAATGAAAAGTCAGAGATGAAGCATCTTCACCTCTGATAGAGTAGCTTTCAATTCAATTTAAAAGAAACAAAGAGGCTGCCACATGGCTGCCACACTGCCACAGAGGTGAGAATAAGAAGCGCATCATTCACTGCCATACCTCCTGTGGACCTCAGAGTGATAAGAGCCTTTCTTCTCTCTCACACAGACTTCTTGCATTTCTAAATCCGCACTCTACAGGGATAGGTGTGTGTGTGTGTGTGTGTGTGTGTGTGTGTGTGTGTGTGTGTGTGTGTGTGCATGCCCCCCCATGCACATGCTCATGAATACTCAGGGGTCTGTATACCCATATAAGCTAGGGAAGAACATCATCGGGTATCCTTCCCAGTCTACCATTTTCTGCCTTATTCCTTTCAGACAGGGTTTCTCATTGGGCCCATGGTCAGCAAGCCTGGGGCTCACAGGAACATGCATACCATAGCCAGCTTTTGACACAGGGTCTGGGGATTCGAACTCATGTCCTCACATATACCCAGCAAATGCTCTTACCTACAAAGCCATTTCTCCAGCCCTGTAAACTGACATCTCCATGCATGTGTTTTTCCTTTCTCATGCAGATATTACTAATGCTCTTCTATTTCCTCCACCACTTCCAATAACCTGAGTGCATATCAATATTTACTCTGTAAATTTAAGTCCTTCCCCCCAAGCCAATAAAAATATCAACAATGTCCCTGTAACATTTCTAGACACTGAATTGGTGAAGAAGTGAAGGTTAGAAAGTTACTTAATTCTCAATTCTATCTTCAAAGACTTCTCTGATTCTAGAAAATAATTGTTAAGAAGTTCTGGGTTCAAGGCAGGACAGCCCAGAGACCTAGGATAGAACCAAACACAACTGGGAAAAAAAAAAAAGCCAATGAAGTGATTCCTAATGTCAGTGCCTAGCCCAGTGGTCATCAGAGAGGCTTCATCCAGCAACTGATGGAAACAGATGCAGAGACCCACAGCCAAACATTAGGTGGGTCATGGAATCCTGCAGAAGAGGGGAAGAAAGGACTGTAGGAGCCAGAGGGGTCAAGGACATCACAAGAAAAACCACAGAATCAACTAACCTGAGCTCACTGGGACTCACAGAGACTGAACTGACAACCAGGGAGCCTGCAAGGGTCTGACCTAGGCCCTCTGCCTACACATTACCTTGGTCTTGTGGGACTCCTAACAGTGGGAACAGGGGCTGTCTCTGACTGTTACCTGCTTTTGAGACCCTTTTCTCCTACTGGGTTGTCTCATCCAGCCTTAATAGGAGAGGAGGTGCAACTTGATATATCCCGGCTAGTTGATATCCACCAGAGGCCTGCCCTTTTCTGAAGAGAAACAGAGGAGGAGGAATGGATTGGGGGGTATGGATCGGGGGAGACCCAGGAGGAAAGAAGGGAGGGGAATCTGCAGTTGGGATGTAAAAACAAACAAATAAATAAATAAATACAAAGAAGGAGGAGAAGAAGAACAAGACAAGAACATGAGGAGGAAGAAGAGGAAGGGGAAAGAGAAGCAGCAGCTCTGGGTTCAAATCCCACATCAATCACTTACTTCCCTTTAATCCTTAAATGCGTTCTGTAGATTTTCTACTTCCTAGAGGCCGCACTGGTAAACTGTGAGTATGTGGCTTTCCTCAGGAAGACTCTGAGACTCACCATAGGTAAAGAATAGGTAGGGAAAGGCAAGTTAAAATATCTGCAAAGCCTTCTCCACAAGTAAGCTCTTTATGTCATGAATCCAGAGGTTCAAGGTTAAAGGCTTGCAAAGTAAAATCCCCACCACACCGTCTTTTCAAGCAGGGAAGCAGTGGGTAGAAAGTGGGCAGGGTAATCACTCACACATTAATGACTGGCATGTGGCAGCCGCCATGAGACACACAGATGCAAAGTGACATTAATGGAGAGATTTGCCTGTGGCCATGTGCTCAGGGAGGGGGTGCTGTACAGCCCCTCGCCTTGAGCTTGGGTATGAAATCAAACGTCAGCTAAGATTAATTAGAAGCCCAGAGTTTTGTTCTACCCTGTTGATAGGAAAAGTGGATTTCCATAATAGGGGGGAGTGCACATGTAGGGTGCAGATCTTGCCGACGCAGGAGGGGAGGGCTCCCATATCGGGAACACTGCCTGTGTGGCTTGTCAGGGCAATTACTTTCTGCTCAAGTGGCTTGCTTTTTAACATTTTATTATCGTAACAACAAAAAATGCTGCAAGCAATAATTATTTATTATGCTAATTCTTCAGCTTTCTTCCTGAGATTCCTGCAAGACCATTAAAAACTAGCCGTGCCCTTGAAACAAACCATGAGTTTATTAATACTCAACCAATTAAGGGTGGGGGGAGGCAGAGGAAGAAAACACTCCACACTAGCGATTATTAACTAAACCATTCCTTTGCACACTTTTCTCACCATAGACTTTTACTCAGGGAAGCATCCTATATATGTAACTGAGCATGATGCAAAATGTGTTTAAATGGTTACAAGGATCCAGAAAAGCAAAGGGGGACAGAAGGAACCAGCCAGGCAGGCCTGGAAACATTTCAAATCCAAGTTACAGCAGAAACCGTGTGCTTTGACTCCTCTCAAAAGCAGAGAGAGCATGCAGGGGTGCTCTCCCCATCCCTCTGCAGGAGAATCCTGAAGTATAGGGTGCTGCTGTCCATCCACCCACTTCAGCTCCCAGTGCTATGGCTGGTTTGGTTTATTTGTTTGGAGGTTTTTGTTTTGTTTTGTTTTGTTTTGTTTTGTTTTTTTTCCTAGACAGGGTCTTACTATGTAGTTCTGGCAGTCCTGGAACTCACTATGACGACCAGGCTGGCTTTGAACTCATGGCGTTCTGCTTGCATCTGCCTCCCTGCTGTTGGGCTTAAAGGTGTGCACCACTCCTACAGTTTGGATGAGTGTCCCCCAAGACCCTCTGGTTAAAAGGCTTGGTCCCAGCACACAGCACTATTCGCAAGTGGTAGACTCCTCCAGGGAGGGCCTAGTAGGAGACAGGATGTCATTGGTAACATGCCAGAACCTTGCTTTCTCCTCCGTATGCCATGTGGTAAATAGTTCCTCCAGAATTTCTCCCATAATGATATGCTGCCCCATCACAGGCGACAACTGTCAAAGCAGTCCATGTCCTGAGACCTCTAAGACCATGAGCCAGACCATGGAACCCTGAGTTCTAGCATTAAAGGCGTGAGCCGCTATACCCAGCTCCTTTTTTCTTTTTAAGGAGATTAGCCGGGGTACGCTGTTTCAGGGACAGAAAATTGGCATGGACACACTTCCCCACCTCTGGACCTGGTGATTTAACCTTGGTTTTTATTGCACACCCTTCTCCACCAATATCACTCTTATGTCTTTCTAAAACATTCTAATACTTTAACTCCCCAGTTCAAGGGCCATGCATTCCACAGTCACACCCATCCAATAACAAGTCCACCAACAGGAAGGTGATCTATGAGACACTTCTTTTGTTATGTAGGAAAAGGACCAGGAACTCGGTGTCACAGAACTGCTAGCAAGCTGGTGACCTCAGCTCAGGAGCAGGACAAGTTGCCTATGGTAAAAATGGACAGGAGTATTTGTGACAGAATAATTTTCAGGCCTTGTATAACAGGGGGGAAGAACATAGGTAGGGTACCCGTGGGGTACCCCTAGCCTTCCCCTGACCCTGTGGGTGGGTTTGTGATGGGTTGGTGTTCCCAGAAAACAAAGAGGGTGACGCATCACCTCCTCTCTTCATTTTTGGTTCTACTGGCCCCGTCTCCCTCTCTGTGTCAGTCAGTTTCCAGATGCTGTAACAAACCACCAGGAGCTGGGCACTTTTAAACAAAGAGGGTTCATTTGGCTGACAGTCGTAGAGGCGGAAAAAACAAAATCAGGTGGGCTCAACTGTGCCCGCTCTCACGAGGGAAGACTGGCTGCCCCTCAACATGCCAAAGAAGTGGGAAGGAAGGAAGTGGCCATGGGGTGAGAGAAAAGCCAGGCAGGCTGGAGAGTCAAGACAAATCTTTTTCACAGCGCTCTCAATCTCGGGGCATAATCAGCTTCCTTGAGACCTACATTAATGGCCTCCAAATGAATGACAAATGAGAAAAAAAACTCCAGGTAAGAGTCAATGGGAGCTCTCAGGAAAGAAGGAGCGAGCCACAGTCAGGGCTTGATTTGGTTTGTGTCCTTAATGGCACTTCAGTATTTCCCAGTTTACAAATGTTCAAATACATAATGCAATGAATAAATAACTCTAAATCCAGCAAGTAGGTTGCCTAACATTGCATATAGCTTCCCACTACTGCTGTCATGATCTTGAATATTAAACTCGATGGTCTGGGGACTAAGCAACAGGTGCAGCAAAGACGTGAGGATGTACAGACAAGCCGTGGGGACACAGGAAGGGCGTGCCAAGTGGGGTATGAATGTCTCATCAGCCCTTCTCCAGTCCCACCTCAGCTCAAAGGCACAGTAAACATCCCCAGAGGCTGAATTCATTCCTCTTAACTCTCAGAAGAAAGCAGCTGTCAAGCATGATTTTTTTAAACATGAGTATATTCTAGGCTATTATCTTTAGTTTTCAAAATAAGCATGGTCCAATTATATTTTCTACCATTGTTTCTCTCTCTGTCTCAAAGCCCCCGAATACCTCCAGCCTGGCGTTGAAAATACAATCACAAGCAACTAGAAGAGAAAGACCCAGTGCTCTTGAGATGCTAATTTTTGCTTATTTCTTTTTCCAAAATAGTAAAACCCAAACAGACCATGAAAAATCAGGCTGCCTGGCATGTTCTTCCTCCTTAGCAGACTTTAGGAAGCAGCCTTGTGTGTGTGCTTCCAGATGCTTCGGAACCTTCGGCCATGAGGTTTTCAACCCATGTTGTTTTATTGGTGAGGGCTAGAGGGTCTTAATTAGTGCCCGGGTACTTGTTATCCTCAAGATCTCAGCCTGCCCCACCCCCTCCCTCTCTACTTTCCTCCCTCAAACCACTGGCACACTGCTTTTCCCAGCACTCAGATCTAATTCGGCACAAACGCTTAATAAGGTTGTAGAGATTTAATACAATTAGGAGTGTTGTTCACAAATTAACCAATCCATTAACACTCTTGCAAAGAAAGAACTCCAGAGTAAACACAGGCCGCATGAGGATGGGAAGACAATGGGCGAAGGGTGCGCTCTGTTCTCCAGACAGAGCACCACCCTGGGTTTCACGCCTACATGCGCATGCCTGGAGCTTTCTATATTTCAGCACTAAAAAAATGACAGAGGTAAATTTTGATATCAGGAAATCTTTTCTCACCATTCAGCTTCTAAAAATGGGGAGGAAACGCTACGTTCTAATCTGTTCCTGAGCACAGGATCATCACAACTCTTCTGCTCAGCATTCTCAGACTCAACCCTCCCCAGGAGACATTATGAGTGACTTCCCTTCATGGTAAGATGGATAACTGCATCAAAGGAAACCTAGTCAACAGCAGCAAAGGAGCTGGTGGCGGTGAAGCCCCTGGGTATGCTCTGGAAATGGCCACCATCATATTTTGGTGTATGGGCTAGAGATGGCTGAGTGGGAAAGAACACAAGCATGGAGACCTGAGTTCTGATCCCCAACACCCATGTAAGAAACCAGATGTGCCACACACATCTGTAACTCAACACTTGAAGGTAGATGGGAGAACTCAGGAGAATCCCAGGGGCTTGCTGCCTACTAGCCGAGCCCCAAAATGGGGAGTTCCAAATTCAGTAAAAGACCTGTGTTGAGAGAATATGATGTCAAGTGACAGTGGAAGACATCTTCCTCTGGCCTCTATATTCCCAAACACGCAAGTACACATATGCACATAGCACGGACACACAAAAAGTTAAAGTGTATACATTCCAGTTTGTTGTAGTATTGTAGTTTTTGTTCATTTATTTTTTATTCTTTGGGAGCCTGCCACCCAGCTCCCAAATACACAGAGACTGATTTTTGTTTATGAATACCCAGCCTTAGCTTGGCTTTTTTCTTGCCAGCCTTTCTAACTTAAATTATCCCATTTCTCTTCAACTACATTTTACCTCTGGGCTCTTTACCTCTCTTTATATATCTTTCTTTCCTTCTTACTCTGTGGCTGGCCCCTGGCATCCTCCTCTCCTCCTTTTCTCTCTCCTCCTTCCTCTCCTCTCCCAGATTTCTCCTCCTATTTATTCTCTCTGCCTGCCAGCCCCACCTATCCCTCGCTCCTGCCTAGCTACTGGCCATTCAGCTCTTTATTAGATCGTCAGGTGTTTTAGACAGGCAAAGTCACACAGGGTTAAACATAAAAGAACACAACACATCTTTGCATCATTAAACAAATATTCCACAGCATAAACACATGTAACACATCTTAAACTAATAAGAATGGTTTATGCTCTATGCATTTCCAGAAACCTGTCAATAATATTTTATCTAAAGCAGGTTATCCTAAATGCATGACTTCTGTCACTAGGCTCTTCACCATGTCACACCTGTCATGGCCACCTGACACCTTTACATAATCTTTGTCCTCCACAGCAGCTGCAGGAAAGCCTGTTGCATAAGCACACCAGGCTTTGTCTCTCCTCTCCACCGCTGAGTAGCCTGTCCACTCTTTAACCTCTCCAAATGATATGTTGATGAGGACACCTCCAGGGTTGCATTGTGCATCATCTATCTCATTTTCTTACAACAAAATTATCATGCTCAAGCCCTCCTATATTCCTTACGATCATCTTTGCACCCTCCGGGGGTGTCACTATGAGGGACTCTGTTGTAGAATCCATCACCTTGGAAACAGCCACCGATCCACAGACTGACCCCCAGTGAGCTGCCACCTTCTTATTCTCTTCAGGCCACTCAAAGTACATTCAAATATTCTCCTACACAAAATCTACTGAAACACTGACTAGAAGCTTCGCTCTTATTTCCTGAAAAGACAAGGGAGAAATGAGACTTCCTATCCATTTAAAGGGGCAATGCCCATTTTCCTTAGTGATGATCACCAAAGCTCCAACACTCTGCAGTCCCCACGAGAAACCCAGCAAGCCATGTAACCTCTGTCCAGGATCCACAGGGTCAGTTTCAGAGAGAAACGTCAGGAAGACCAATGTGAAGTGGTAAATCCCCAATAATTTCATGGCACAGTGTCTTCACCACCACCACCCCCAATGCTCGTGTTTCCTCTTTCCAAGTCCTGCTTCCTGGAACAAAGTGAGGATTCAATTAGAAACTGTCAACTGGCTAGAAGATTTATTTACACAATGGGAAAGTAATTGTGCTGCAAGATTCTTTCCAGTCCAACCAGGACTTTACACCAGTGTTCGGTGTTCACCTAATTACAGCTGGATCCCCACATCTGGGGGCGTTCTGTGCCCATGAACCTCACTAACCTCAGCTTGAAAACATTGAGGGGTTAAAAAAAAGTCAGGCAAGTGGACAGACTATTTTCTTGTTACCATTCCCTGAACTATAAGTGTGACAGCCATTTCTATGGCCTATGTTTTATGTTAGTGATTATAAGTAATGTAGAGATAATTCAGAGCATGCAGGGGGAGATGATATGTAAATGATATGCTATTTCATGACAGTCAGTTGACCACAGGCTTGGTGTCCACAAGGGACCTGCAGCCAATCCCCCAAGGATACCATGAAACTACCAGTTTACTGAGTCACAAGCCCACATCTGACCTCAGAAGAATTCCTAAATCATAATGGCCTGCTTGGATTTCAGAAGGGGAAGCTGAGGCTGAGTTGTCAAGGGCCCAGACTAAGAACTGAGTTACTCAAAACCAGAGTTCACCTTGGCTTTTCCTGCTTTCAAACACTAAGGCTGCCATGGAGAACGGCCAAGGCTACAGACGTCACAGCCACGGGGCCTGCTCTGTCACTTCCAGTGACACAGAGCCACACTGCCCCAGTGCCGGAACACTCGTGGGACACACAGGGCTTAAAGGGCAAAAGGCACCCATGTTTCTCTCATCCCATGGGCTCCTAATCTTCCAACAGGAAGTTAACCTCCTAGTGAACACTTTGGTGTTTTCTACCCAGGAAGCATTGCTCTGGAGGAGCCTGTCAAACCAATCCACACACTTGAGGTGGGTGAGGAGGGATCTCTAAAGGGTAGGACACTGTACTAGAGATATTGTAGCCACTACTGGATGCTATAAAATTGACACATAATGTAATAACCATACATCTGCTTTGCCATGTCCAAGGTCAAAGGGTGCATTTCACAGCAGAATGTTTCTGTTAACATTAAAGGGGAAAGTACTAGTATATAGTTAACACACACGAAGTATTTGGAAATGTCTATAAATGCAAGGGTTCTTTTTCATGAGCATATATCTTCAAATATGCCATTAGGTGGAAAGGAAGGCCCCTTCCAACTAAAAGGATGCAGATATCTGCCGCTAGTTCTTAACTGCAATGCTTTCTAAAATGTTTAAATTACCCAAGAAAAAAACACACTAAAAAAATGATGTAGATTCAGTATGTATTAACCCAAAGATGGCTAGAATCTAGTTTTCAGATGTTTACTTATGGTATTTTTCTGATGGCCAGTCTACCCTTGTAAAATGTTTCAGATTTTTTCACTTCTTATTAACCAAAATATTACAGCTGTTGTGGCAATTTTTAGGAAGTGTACTTCTCTATTAAACGTATAGGACTTTGGGGCTGAGGACATGACTTCTCCAGCAACGTGTGCTTTCCACACATGTGTGAGTATCTGAGTTTGGCTCCCTAGTGCCCAGACACAATGACAGATGTGAAGGCAGCATGTGGCTATAATCCTAGAGCTGGACAAGCAGATATGAGAGCATCTGGGGTCCTCCCTGGAGAGCCAGTCAAGCCAAACTATGGACTCCAGGTTCAGTGAAAAACTTTGTTTCCCCCAAAGAAAGTGAAAGGCCCGGTGTGGTGGACCAGTCCTGTGGTGGTCTTAATTCTACACTGGGGAGGCAGAGGCAGGCCGATCTCTGTGACTTCTAGGTCAGCCTGTCTACATATTGAGACCCTGTCTGAAAAATAGATAGATAGATAGATAGATAGATAGATAGATAGATAGATGGATGGATGGATAGATGGATAGATGATAGATAGATAGAAAGGAAGAAAGAAAGAAAGAAAGAAAGAAAGAAAGAAAGAAAGAAAGAAAGAAAGAAAGAAAGAAAGAAAGAGTGATTGAAGATAACACCCAAGGTCAACCACTGGCCTCCACATGTGAACACACACACACACACACACTAAATACAAATACATAGGAATTGCACAAACAATTGAATTCTTGAGTCTGTGAAACTTGATGTAGTTAATTTTGTAATTATAAACATTTTTAATACATTTGTTTATTTGGAAGGGCGTATACATGCCATTGTACTTGGTGGAGGTCAGTGTCCAGGGGCTGGTTCTGTCCTCCCTCCACAGGGCTCCTGGAGCCAGAATGCCATCCTTGGAGGCAAGCACCTTTACCTCCTAAGCTGTCTCAATGGCCCATGCACATGATAATTACTGAATCACCCCCAGACACCAGAGCTCACATGGTCTCAGACATTTCACAAGGAGCAGCAAGCTCCTCACTCACATCCTGACTGTGCCTATGTCTAGGTCCTCATGGTCCTGCACTGGTAAGAGTGAATGAGAAACAGTGAACCTGTCAGTTTTGTGAATCATTACAAAATATAATCCTGCAAAAACCACACTATTTTAAAACCAACGAACCTGCTTTAAGTAATCATTTCTTCTCAACATTTAAAATGGGTTCCTCAAAAACACAAATGAAATTATTTGAAATTAAAAACTAAAATAGACCTTTCCCAACAGACAGCAAGGCTTACTTGATGGACAGTTTTTCTCATCAGGTCACATGACAGACAGCCCTTCGTCACTGATTAGCCTGAATCTTCTCTTTACGTGGATAATATAAATAGCTCAGAATAATACATAGATATTACATATGCATATATAAAATACACATTGACTAAAGAAATTAATGCTATTTTTTGTTTTCACAACTATTTCTAGAGTATCTGTGGAGTAAACATGGCATGCTTAAGTTAAAACATAACTGGTGTAATTAACAGACATTGGTGGTTCTTGGCAAAGCTCCTGGTCTAGGCCCCTACAAATGAGAAGAACATACATGCCTGGGCAAGAAGTCCCTTAAGAAACACAACTGGTTTCCAAGGAGTCTTGCTTTAAGCAATTTTGATAATGAACCCAAGCAAAGGTCAGCTTCTGGGCCATGACGAGTCGTCATTCTTGGGTGTGGAAAGACAGGTCAGCGGGTAGAGCATTCACAGCCTGACTTTGACCCTCAGCACCCACTTGAAAGTTGAGCACAGTCACATGCACCTACAACCCAAGCACTGGAGGCAGAGATAGGCGGGTTGTGGGTCGCTCACAGCACAGAGACTGGCTGTAATAGTTAATTCTAGGTCCAGTGAGACTTCATCACAGATACAGGATAGAGAGTAATAAAGGAAGACACCCAGGGTCCACTTCCAGCTCCGCACCCCAAAACACACACAGGCAAACACACCCAAACACTCATGTGTACACACACATAAACACACTGCATGCACATACACAAAATAAAAGATAAAAACATAATCATCAGTACTCGATCAACACGTGAATCTGGGTGTGCAACTTCAAAAGCATTCAAAGAACTCCTGGAAGGGGTCCTCGTCGCCCTGTCTGTGTGCATGAGCAGAATTCTCAGACATGTTTAGAAACATAAAACTGGAAATTGAAGCCGCGCTAACCCCAGCTGAACTCCAGCAGTAAATAATACCATCCACAGATAAGTGAGCTGATTCCTGGAAAGCTCAATTGATTTCTGAAATACTTTCCTAATAAACTTTAACAATGATTCAATTGTACACTAATAAATCTAGTGACCACTCAGTTGAATAAAATTTACCACTTAAAGCTTTATGCTTCCATAAAATTAAAGATGAAACTAAAATTTCAATTACATATATATATATATATATATATATATATATATATATATATATATATATATATATACAGAGAGAGAGAGAGAGAGAGATTTTGCTGCAGATATTTGATAAATTTGATAAATAACCAGAAAAAAGACTTTTAAGCTTAAGTATGTTGTAACAGAACACAACTCAAGACAAATGCAATGGAGAACCAGCTCAAGGAGAGAAACCAATGAGGTCTATTTTGTATCCGTTAAATAAAAGTTTGTTTGTGTAGTTAAGATGGTCAATAGTGTGCACCAGACCCTTTGGGAATTGCCATCCATCTCTAGTGGATGTCTTTAAAATCTTCCCCCAAACCTTTTTATGTCAATATTTAGCATGCAGCATAACACATCTCCTTCTAAACCGGACAAACATGAGGACAGTTTAGGATGTGAACTTACCAATATCAAGACAGCACCTAGTTTTTAAATGTGCACTAAACACACGGGGACAAACACAAAGGGGCCAACCAGAAGCACTGGGGCGCCCCGATTATGGAAAACCATTTCACCAAAGGAAGATCCCTCATGCAGCATCTACTGCATTTTGATCCTGACCAGAGCACGTTTGTTAGATATGTAACTCCATGGTCTCCTGCATCAGCAAGCCTACCATAGATCCTGAAAGCCATGCAAAATGGAGCGACCCATCTGAGTAAGTGTCCTGAGAACTGGTTCCCTGTCCTCTCAGGTGCTGTGTCGGCTAGTCAGGTGACAATACCATTTATATCTAAGCCATCCATGCACCTTCATAGGACCCTTGACTAACTAATTAAAGGAGAAATACACAAAAAGATCCAGGATCCACAAAAAGCAAGTGAAGCTTGTAGAATACACAGTGTGAAGCTAACTGGCTGATGAGCATAAATACTATATACGAGTCTCTGAGAATCCTCATCCAAAATCCCAAGACAGGAATGCTTTAGGCTCCAAATATTTTCATATTTTGCAATATTTGCAGATACACATAATGAGCTACCCTAGGGACAGGGCCTGAGTCTAAAGACAAAAATCACCTGTTTCATAAACATGTTACATCACATAGATAACTTTACACAGTACTGTTAGTGTACCAGCATTCCAAACTGCCTACCACAAGACGTCACAAGTGTAACTGTCCACTTGTGGCATCATGCTGGTGCTAAAAGGAAGCTTCAGATTTGGGAGCCTTTTAGGTTAGGGTTGTCTGGATTGGGGATGCTCAACATGTATCATAGATGAGCATCATCAGAGCCAAGTTGATCCGGTTCAAATCTCAACTCTGTTCCTTGCAATTTGCCTAATGCTGGTCAGTTGCTGCCATCTAACCTTATATCCAGGCTTCTGAAATGGGAGGGGGGTAACTTGGGTTATTGAGTTTTCAAGCAGGCAATATGAACCCACTTTAGACAACAGAATGTTAAGCATCCCGTGAATATTTATTAGCCCTGGAGAATGGCCAGAGCAGTGGTCAGCACCTGAGCAGACTCAGTATTGGGAGGTGTTTGCTTACCACGTCATTCCATGTGGACCAATGCTTACTGTCCCAGCCACAAACTGCAGAAGAGAAAGACCGGACAGCGGTCTACTCACTGATGCTTCCAAGAGGACTAGCAACGGCTGGGGTTATGGATACCTCTGTGCTCATCACTTTCTCCAAAATGCATACATAACACAAGATGGAGATAGAGGAAGGAGATGAGTATGGAGATGAAAAAATAGAAAAGACTGGGATCTAGATCCCAGGCATGAAAATGGGAGCAGACACAAACCCACCATTTCCCAACTTCTAACTACGCTCCAATTCCTCATAAAGCCACCCTCAAAGATAGGAGCAAATATGACCAGCCTGACTCAGGTCTTTGCTGGGCGTTGAGGGTGGTAAGGTGTCTGAGTTGAAGGTGTGTCCTTAAGGAGGAAACAGAAGGGACAGACAGGTGCCCAGCCACCAACACCACCACTTTCTGTTCTTTTAAAACCGAAAATAAAAAGATAAAACTATTCAAAGCTTGTCCCCACCATGTCCTGTTTCTTTAAAACTGGAAATAAAAAGATAAAACTATTCAAAGCTTATTCCTTCCCTCATTTTTTAGAAACTTCCCTTCCGGCGTCTGCCCTAAGTGAAAGACATTTTCAAAGATTCACTAGCTGAGGAAGCATCTCATTTTTAAAAGTGAAAAAAAAATAAATAATAAGGAGACTGGCTGAGGATTCATTCTGTATTTTCTGTGAACAGTACTGAATATGCATGAATGCCTCACTGGCCAACCTCCGAGCTGTGGAGCTACCATGGAGTGCACCCCCAGCTCTTGAAGGGCTTCTGCAGGCTATCTGCTACAGCATCATCAGGGCAGGAGCTACCTCCTCTCTCTCCCTCTCATGTCTACAGTATTTGAAGAGGCAGGTAGCCTGCATGCCTCTTGAGTTTTGCTATAAACTCCTTAGGCAAACCCTCATCTAAGACACCCAGATCCTCAATGCTGACTTCACCAAGTAGGACACTCAGAAGGGGCCCTGGCTGTGGGACAGAGGGACGTCATCCTGTGTCACTGCACATTTAATCTGTGACAAGTGCTGCTTGGGGAAGAGATGATGACTCACAAACAATTCTAGAATGTTCTCAAATATTCTTCCCCTCACTCCTCAGTGTGTTCTTCCCGCTGCATTTCGTTTCAGAGCATTAAAATGAGGAAAGAAGGGTGGGGTGGGAGGGCTTGCTCAGAAAACAAGACATCATGCATTCAAAATTCATCCCAGAAAAGAAAACATGCCAACCAAATGGCAATTTCTCACTTATTTAAAAAAAAAAAAAAAAAAAAAAAAAAAAAAAAAGGACAGCAATAGCTATTGGCGAGTTTATTTGAACTAAAGGCAGGCCTGGGAAGACAGTGGAAGACCCAGAATGAAGGGAACAGACGTGATTCAAAAATGGAACCCAAGTAACGAAGCCATCAAGAGACAAGATGTTGCTGTGGCCACACGCACAGCTGAGAAAGCAACTTTCCAAATCACCTCTCCCAACCTTCATGTTTTCCAATATGTTCCTCGACATATTGGAATATCTGTTTTTCTTTGACTTGAGCTACAACCAGAAGATCTGACACAGATTATCTGCTTTTCGGCAACAGAACCGAACAGGACTCAGTATCCCAAGTGCCAGCCCTGGAGTCAGCATCCTTGAGAGAAGGAGGGGACCGTGCTTTGTTCCCAACGGCCCGGGAATAAGCACGTAAACACATGTGCATAAATTGGGGATTATTATAGTTAAGTCACTTTAGGAAAAAGCCTAAATCAGTGTTTTGAGTTCACTGTGGGTTTGATCAAAGCAAGGCATATTCATGTATGGAAATATCATCCCAAACCCCCATTAATATGTACAATTAATATGTGCTAATAAAAACTTTTGAATTCATCCCATAGATGCTAATGCCTGCTCAATGTTCACTTTTACTAATGCAGTTTGTTCTGATGGAATTCTCCCAATAATCCCGCAAAAGACTGATTCGGATGAATGAAGTGTGTATTCGGAGTCTCTTCCAGCAGAGGATCCTCCCCAGACACCAGCCTCACATTGTCTTCAGTTCTCTCTGGACAGTCACATACTGCACTTACCAAAGGACGTGAGAGCTGAGTCTCCAGCCACCTGAGGCCTGCTCAGCTCAGCCAGCAGTCAAGTCTTAACAACACACTTCAATTACACCATGTGCGTGCATGTGTGTGAGTATGCATGTGTGTGCATGTGATTGTGTATGGGTGTATGCATGTGTGTTCATGTGAGTGTGTATGTGTGTGTGCATGTATGTGTGTATGTATGTGTGAGTGTATGTGTGTGTGTGTGTGTGTGTGTGTGTGTGTGTGTGTGTAGGTACAAATGTGTACACTAGTAAGATGACAACCTTGGATGTTATTCCTCACTTAAACACCATGTCTTATGAGCCAGGATTTGCACCAGCCTTGAACTTTCAGAGAAGTTCTAGTAATCTGCCTGTCTCTGTCTACCCGCTACTGGGACTACAAGCATGTGCGGCCACACTTGGCATACATCTGCAGGTTCTAAGGATCGAATGCACAGCCTCATGCTTGAACAGCAAGGATTTTACTGTCTCTGGACAATCTGTCTCCTCATCTTCATAAAGCATTTCCCCCCTGAAAGCACTAGCATGGGATTTTACACTTGTGATGGTGTCAGCAGTTAACTAAATAGATTCTTGAACCACCTGGAGATGGACCTCTGGACATGCCCTTGGGGAGGTTATCTGGATTCTATTCATGAGGTTGGAGGCCCTGCCCACTGTGGGCGGCACCACTCCCTGGCTAGGACCCTGGACTGAGTGATTAGAGAACAGGAGCTGAGCAGCAGGCACTCAGCCCTCTCTGTTCCTGATTGTAGATTCCATGGGTGGCTACAAGTTTCTTTGGCCTTGAAAACCCACCCACCCCTGCCCCAGATGACAGACAATACACCGCAAGCCTCAAATCTGCCAAGATGATGGACAACACACAAGAACTGTGAGCTGGAATAAACCCTTTGCCTCTTTGAATTGAGTTTGTCAGAGTATTTTATCACAGCAATACTAAAAGAAAATAGAACAAACCATTTTGCTCTCATCAGATCACTAGATGCAAAACACAAGGTATCACAAAACCACAACTCTGCTTAGAACTGGAAACCACAGAGCGGAGAGCGTCCTGCCCTTCTTTGCTCGTGAAAATATGAAGAATCCGCTATCCAATTAATTTTATTCGATTTGTTAAGAGCTGAGCATCATCTTTCTAACTTACTATTTCAAAGGGTGTAAAATAGCAGTAAGTACATTACAGTATTGGGCTACAACAATTTTAGAATTATTTTT
Organism: Onychomys torridus; assembly: GCF_903995425.1. Taxonomy (NCBI): domain Eukaryota; kingdom Metazoa; phylum Chordata; class Mammalia; order Rodentia; family Cricetidae; genus Onychomys; species Onychomys torridus. The sequence continues at coordinate 22,312,747 of NC_050465.1, forward strand.
AACAACATGAAAACTATACTAAACACAGCTTAAAAATATGACACACACAAGTGCAGATAAGAGCCAGGGGAATTTGGGCCCAAGAGGGAAAGGATCCCAAGCCAGCTGTTCTCACTGTCAGTGTGACTCTCTGGAACATTCTGGGACATCAGTGCCACACAAAACCAAAACAGAAAAAATATGCATGGTACCTTGAGGAACGGCCTTGGAGGGTCAAGAAAGGCTCCAGTTACCATGCAATTATCACTCACACCCTCACCATCGCTGCTGCACATGCAATCATCACTCACACCCTCACCATCACTGCTGCACATGCAATCATCACTCACACCCTCACCATCACTGCTGCACATGCAATCATCACTCACACCCTCAACATCGCTGCTGCACATGCAATTGTCACTCACACACCCTCACCATCACTGCTGCACATGCAATCATCACTCACACACCCTCACCATCCCTGCTGCACATGCAATCATGACTCATACCCTCACCATCACTGCTGCACATGCAATCATGACTCACACCCTCACCATCACTGCTGCACATGCAATTGTCACACACCCTCACCATCACTGCTGCACATGCAATTGTCATACACCCTTCACCATTCCTGGGAGGATGTTAAGGGGGGCAGAGAGAAGGAGGGGCGGGGGGGGCAGAGAGAAGCGGGTGGGGCGGTGGTTTACATTTAGAATAATGATTCAAATAGACGATAAGGCTTGAACTCCTACTCTTCTGCCACCTCCACCCAGTTCCCAAAAGATTTCTCGAATTTATAATAAGTATAATGAGTTATAAAAAAAGAAAAGCACATTAAAATAAGGTGAGGAAGATGAAGTGGAGACTAGGAATCAGGCCAGGGAAAGGATCCAGAACTGGATCAATAGACTGGGATGGATTGGGTGTTCAGCTGCCCGGGTTCGATGTTACGCACGCTCCTCCCCTGGGAACAGCCTGTTTTCCCTCGCAACCCAATCACGGGGCCACTGGCACTGCCAGGGAGTGGAAACTCTTCCAATTGGAGTTGGGGGGACTTTGCCTGTGACTCCTGAGAAATACCACAGAGGGAAAGAAGATCCTTGGAGGAGTCGGTCTGTAGTACTCACGTGACTCCTCTGTGCGAAGAACCAACAAAGCCCTTGACTTGTAGCTGATGTGGGGCGGCTCTGCCAGGTCTGCTCCTCAGGCTGAGAACTGCCACCCACAGTGGAGCAGACCTGAGAATCTGCTTCTGACACCCATAGGAGGAAAGCAGGGGTGGGGGCATCATGCCAAGGCCTGCCAAGAAGACACTGTTCTCAGGAATCGCTCCTTCTCTCAGAACTAAGGTCCAAAAGGAAATCTCCCAGCAGGTCATAGAGCTTTAAAATGTAACACACACACTCAGCTCTGTAACACACACACTCTGTAACACACCACCATTCAGCTCTGTAACATACCACCACTCAGCTCAATAACACACACACTCAGCTCTATAACACACCACCACTAGGCTCTATAACATGCATACGCAGCTCTGTAACACACACACTCAATTCGATAACACACCACCATTCATCCTCAGTCCTGGATACATCACTTTTGTTCTCAGATCATGTGACGCATGCTGGCCAGGGGTGGAGACATGCTGACCTCTTTGGGCCTCTATAGGTTCTCTCAGTCAAGCTTCTCCTAGCTACAAATCCAATACCTTCAAAAATCTCACATCCTCACAGTGTGGTACCTAGATGTTAGGTAACAGTTTCCTCCAAGATCAAAACATTCCATCCTGCAGGGAAGTCCTTACAGGCAGAGATAAACAACTGAAAATCAGCTTCAAGAACTCCCTGAAACTGACCAGATTTACTAGGCTCCTCCCTGCCAGAGTAAACAAATGCAGAGAGTCCCTCTCAGAGGGGAAAGCCAAACAAGGCTGAGGTGAGAAAAGCTACCAAGAAAACTGAGACCAGCCCAGCTGGCTGGAAGGTTCACACCAATTGAGGCACCCGGAAAGGACACTCTCCAACCTGCAGGCTGTGCAGAGTGTTCAGGTCCCCAACTTTGTGAGCTGTCACGCATCCTGGGGTGGGCTTGGATGATATAGCGGTCTTTGAGTCATTTCTGCTCCTATAAGTAACCCCTCATCCATATTCCTGTAAGTAACCCCAATAAAGCTCACTTATTCACTGAGCTGGACTTCGGTGGTATCTGTACCTGGGTCTGTCTTTGGTTCCCTATGTGGAGTGAGCACAAAAGTGTGTTTCACCCGCAGGAAAGTTTTGTCATCCAACACTACCACATAATGTGGCTTCAATATGTAGTGATCGATCATTGTTGTCTATTCTAAGCCTCTGCACTAAGGTTTGTCTCCTATCGTCTAATTTTACATTAACAGTCACAGCCCTAAACAGGCCAGCTGCTGCATGGAGAGCCCTTGGTTGCACCTGAGACTAGCAACTGGGCTGTCCCCAGTGCCGAGAAAAACAGCCAAGCATCTTGTACTTACTTAGCAGTTCCAGCCTGTGGCAGATGTGCTCATCAAAACGCCACAACCCCTGCAGCCGCCCCCTCTCTTCACCAGCCACCTCAGGCTCCATCACACACTTCCGGGTCCCAGTATTCCAAACGTCTAGACCAACCTCAGTAATCAACAATGACCCACGGGGCCCAGGTGCCATCTTCATGTGCTGTACTTCAGACAAGCTCAACTGAGATAGAATTACCAGGCAATCCTCCGACTCTCTAAGCAACTGAAGAGAACTTATAGGTCCTTGGATCAAACACCTTCATTTTACAAATGGGAAATCTGAATGCAAAGAGATCAGCTTATCAAGGTGATGGCCTGTTAGGGACGTCATTGGAAAGATAGCTTAATGAGCCGCCTCTGCTACAGACACATTTTGACAAGCGCCTTTCTTCCTTGACCAAAATGACAAGGAAGGGAAATTTTCAAGTGTCTGAACAGACCAGGGAAGGAACTCAAAATGTCAAGCCTTTGCACTCGCTGAGGGGACCCCCTGAGGCAAATTATTCCTCACTGGCCATATGTTTCAGTGAACACGAGATGAAGGAGTATGCACAGGGAAGTAATCATCCCAAAATACTTCACAGATTATCTTGTCTCATGATTACCCCTGAATGAGTCATCTCCAAAGCTCAGATCTGGAATGGAGAGAGCTAAAACCCCAAGTGTTCTGAAAACACTCAACTGTCTTTTCCCCTTCCGACTGTACCCTCTGCATTCTAGAGCGATGCCACCTTCGTTAGAGGGACATCAGCTAGGAAGCATGGCATGGAGTGCTCTTTCTATAAAATAACCTGTGTCTGGAGTCAGTTCTCTCTGTTGACACACACACACACACACACACACACACACACACACACACACAAATGGCAGGAGGGGGTGGGCAATATGGGACAGTAAATTCCTATAGTGAATCTTGGATGCTCCTTAACACTGTTGAGAGGGACTGTGGTTAACTCTGTCTAGGAGCCATGGATTCACGTCCCCGCTGTTCCTCGGTAGCTCCTGGCGTAGCTGCTCTTTCTCTCTTTGTGGTCCTGCTCCAGAGATCAGTGAGCCTTTTCAGGCCAGGAGTCTGAATTCTTGTCACCACAGGTGACGCTGAAGCAACTGCTCATCCCTGTCGTCCGTGGCAGCTATCTACCTCTGCCCTTGTGGCCTCAGTAGTGCTGGATTTCCACGGGGCCGGTTCTGAGGTAACCATGGAGCTAATGTCAGGGATTTGAGACATAACTGACATGACAAAGATGTATGTCACCACATTTACATGTCACATATCCAGATACCTGGAACCACAGCCGCTAAAGCCCCAGAAAGGGTGGAGACCCCTAGCTTGAGCCGCCTTTTTTGACCTCTAGATATGGAAATGTGTTGATAAACCCATCAGACACATGGAGAATGGACAACAAGGCCCATGCCCCATCTTGACCATCACACACAGTCACGATCCCTCAAGAGGGTCTCTAACACAGCTGCATGGTTATAACAAGCCTACAAGGATCATTCCAGGAGAGGAGACTAAAATTCAGTAAAATGAAACGCCTGTCAGGGCCCCTTGGCTGTCCAGAGGTGGGAACAGAACTCAACTCCAGGCTGATGGGGTGGCTCAGTAGATAAAGGTGCCTGATGCCAATTCTGATGGCCTGAGTTCAATACCCAGGACCCACACGTTGGGAAGAGAACCAATGCTCACAGTTTCTCAGACACACATGCACTGTGGTAGTGTGCCCACACACATATACATAAACACAATAAATAAAAAAAATAAATAAGCAAACAAATAAATGTAAAAAATTCTGGACAGGTAACTGGAAAAATGAATATTTCCATTTGAGATGGGGTCAGGAGCTTTGGTCCTTATCTTAGCACCAAGGGAAATGTAATCCTTCTGCTTCCTGTCCTAGGCAGTCATATCCCCTCCCCAACTTTCCTTCCAGAGGAGCCCTGCCTCATACCTAAAGGCCAAGAAAAACCAGACAGATGGATTTTACTGGATCTCCCTTCTCCATGTATCACCCCTAAAGTTTCTACATGGCTGTCCATGTTCCCTGGACATCAGCTGGAAAGTGAGCAGGCCTCTCTGCATCTTTGGATCTTACCAGCTAAAAGCCCTTGTGTGGCCTCAAACTTCTGTCAGTCAGTTTCCTCTGTTCTCCTCTTGCTAACCTGGCTACAACCATGGGAGTGGATGGTGCAAAGGTGTAACACTCCTTACAGCAGACCCAGAACGTACACATGAATGCCAGGGCCCATGTGGAAATACACTCTGGTCAGTGGGCATGCTCTCACAGTCAAAGAAAGTAGAAAAAATACAGCTTTGGGATGATTGTGGTTGGGCCTCCGTTTATGACATTTTATCACCTGAGAGGGCAGGACAGTGAAGGATGGGGATTTGGGTATAAAGCCTGGTACTGTCATGATCCAATCAGAGCTCGGCAGAGCATCCTTGTGATAGCTAATCTGGGTTGTCGGGGGCCCTCAAGTGAAGAATTGTCCTGTATCCGTGTTCATGAGTGTTTTCTTAATTGTTAATTGATGTAGGCAGGCCCAGCCCACTGTGAGTGATGTCATGGGAACTGGGCTGAATAAAGACACTGGCTTAGGAAGCCAGTGAAGAGTGTTTCTCTGAGGCCTCTGATTCAGTTCCTGTCTTGGGTTCCTGCTCTGTGTTCCCAGACGATTGATGGTGATCTTCAGCCAAATGATTCTTTTCCTCTCCATGTTGCTCTTGGCCATGTCGTTGTTCAGCACAGCAATTGCAAACAAACTAGGAAAGTCCCTTGACTGAAATGAAGGACAGCAGCAGAGAGAGCGCACATTCTCTCCACCCTGGCTCCTTCTCACTGGTGATGCCACGGTTCTTCTTGTTGACATACCTGAGCATGCCTGTGTGTCTGCAGGTGCAAGTGCATGGGCAAGTGTGCATGTGTGTGTGCGTGCATGTGTGCGTGCATGTGTGCGTGCATGTGTGCGCACACGTGCGCGCTCACGCACATGCTTGCTTGGGAAGGCTTATTTTGAGAAAGGGTCTTATGGGCCTGGAGCTCGCCCACTGGGCTAGACCAGATAACCAGTGAGCCCTGGGGATCCTCCTGGCTCCATCTCCTCAGCACTGTGGCACAGCTGCACTGTTTAGCTCAGTATTTCCTGTGAGTTCTGTGGATCAAATTCAGGACCTTGTGCTAGTGAGGTGACGGATTTCCTGACCGAACCACCCAGCCACTCCATCAGTACGCCTCTTTCTATACCACCAACTAAGCCAAATCTCCCTGGAAAGAGGATCACACACACACACAAAAATCTACTGAATAATAAATTTCATTTTTTTTTAGTGGTCAGTATTATACCAACATTCTACTTTTAAATTTATTTTTAATAAATCTTTATTATATGTGATAAAATGATAGGCTTACTTCAGCATATTTAATTACCAAAAGGTAGCACTTTTTACTTTTTATTTAGTGACCAGAATCTTTCTACACTCATCAACAGTTCTTGTATTATGGTTATTCCAAAGGTTTAAAAATGTCAGACTTGACAGTACCAGGAAAAGGCGAGCAGTAAACCAAAACGATTTAGCTTTCCCTTCTCTGGGGAACTCCAACCCACATTTACTGAACAACTACTACATGCCAAACACAGTTCAGTCCTGTGACCTTTTGCATTGGCAGTATTCATTTTTAAAGAAATGCTTTAAACCATTTTTATAACTATATATCCAGTCAGGATCTAGTGAGTGCATTTCACAAGAGAAGAGATGGAGAGGATCCCGTCACACTGAGCGTGGTCCAGTTTCTTGTGATCCCCGTGAAAGCTGCTACAATACCACAGAGGGAAGCCAGGAAATGTATGAGGCCTCAGATGGCCACAGGAAGCCAGGCAGAAACATCTTTTTTTGATTGTTTGCAATCAATTTGCTTTCTGCATATTGAACAAGTGATTAAAAATGTTCACGCATCTGAAAACAAATAGATGCTCTATCAGCTTTTCTGCCTTGAAGCTCGTAAAAGGTGAATGTTTTGCTTTCCTGTAGGCTCTGGCTTGCTGAAATCATCATTATTAAGCAGTGGTCTGTTCACCCAAGGAAGGTTCTGGAGCCTTCTGTTCAAGCAGGTCTGTGGCTCCTTGGCCCTCATTCATTAGCTCCTGATGTCCTGAAATTGTCATTCACCCTGGCTGTAAGGCCATGCCTGCTGCTCTGGTCCCCAGGGCAACAGGAAACTGCAGCCATCTCCTCCTGTCCCTCTGCCCGCCTTGCTTGGGCTTCCTGTACAGTCAGGAATGACTCATTGGCTTTGAGTGGTAAACAGGACAATGGCTAGATCAGATTTCCAAGCCAATGTTAGTGACTTCCTAACTCTCACACCTGAACCCACAATGCCACATCCAAGCTGCTGGAAGGACCTGTCTACCCTCCAGGCAACTGTGCCACATACCTACACAGTCTGCACAGCATGGGTTTGCTGGGCTCCAAAGGTCAGCAAGAACTCTGATTTGGTTTGCAAATAACTGCTACTGTGCAGTTCCACCTCTCTATAGAGATTAACTCAGCTTATAAAACAAGCACAAAGGCAGTGGAGATTGGAGATGATGTCCGTAGACCAGCGGACAGTTGTCTTTAGGTCAAGTGCTGAGTCCCACTGAGGCAGCTTACACAGAGATTTTAATTTTATAATGGAGAGCTGGAAACTAATATCTAAAGCAGGTGGAGATCTGCTAACCACTCACTGTCTCTCTTCAGCCATGGATTACTGAGTCCGGGATACCTTTCCTGGCTCAGGCAGGTGGGTTTGGGGACACAGCTAGAGCTAGTGGTTAGTGGTAGATCAAGGAAAGAGAAGGGGCAGCAGAAGATGGGCTAGTCCCTGAAAAGCCCTCTGTTTCAAGTCAAGATGCAAGGCAGCACCAAGGTTCCTCTCCTTTTCCTGTTAAACGCTAGAGATGCGGTGATTGTCTCCTGCCGTCAACAGGATGCTGGGCTCTGATTTCAGCTGCACACACAGTTACAAAAGGTTTTTGTTTTCTATTTGGAAGCTCAGTATATTTCCAAACTCTAAGGTTCACAGTTCTGCACTAAAGTTCTGACCATCACACAATGGGTCTCCAGGTTGGCCCCAGAGAAGTCCCTGCCTCTTTAGTTTTTTGGTGGATCTGGAAAGTCCAAGTAATTGGACAACAGTTTTAAAGTGTAACAACTGCTTTCCCTTATCCGACCCTATCAAGGGGCCATGAAAGCATCAGGCGGGCAATAAATACTTATTGGAATTATGAGCACTGTTTCAATATGCAGCCAATTACTGTTAGTATCTTCTATACACTTCCAACCTGGAGAATTTAATTTAGACTTTACATTAAATTGAAGTGTAGGAATCATCTGAGCCATCCCTTCAGCCCCTTTTTGTATTTCAACCCTGTGTCCAGCTGGGTCTAGTGTCTTCCCTGAGCAAGCTTGCTATCTGAAGTATCACACCATTGGTCCCACTTAACAGTGACAGTAGTCATACCCCATATCTGGATGCCCACGAAGCAAATGCAGCGTATGAGAAAGGAGTCAATGCTCATTATATTTCTAGCCCCATGTTCTCTTTCAGCTGCAGTTAGGGCCATCTGACCTGCGGGGTTCTTTCACAGTCCTGTTTCTTAGATCCCTGGACTCACTGGAATCCCCTGCAGTACTTGGTCTAACATGATGCTGGCCCCTGACCCCAGAGGTTCTGGTTGAAGAGCTGAGGACCTGCAAGTTTCCCATCCACCTGAACGCTGCTGCTGCTGCTGCTGCTGCTGCTGCTGCTGCTGCTGCTGGCCCATGGATCACATTTTAGGGTGCCCTCTATCGAAACAACTTGTCTCAAACTGTGGCCATAAGACAAGATGACTTGGAGATGTTCCCGGGGCCCTTGCGCTATGGCCAGGGCCATCAGAATCACATCGCTGGGCTGAGGAAAACAGTTCTAGAAATGATGAGTCCAGGTGGTCCTGCCCATACTGAGTTTTGATATGCCCATCCCAGAGCCATGGAAAGGCAGGAGGGTACAGGGCTCCCCTCCCCCACAGAAGTGCTATTTGCTATTATGCGTGGCATCTCTCCTGTGTTAGGAACTCACTTTTCTTAGGTTCCCGTTTAACAGCAGCAGACCTGAATGCAGACTGTGTCCCCAGAGCCCGCCCTTCTTACTAAACATGTCTCCCTCCTCCTGCTTTCTGCTTTCGGTCTTCTCTCTCACACTCCCAGACCCTTAATTATACCCTGGACTTGCCAGCTGCCCCACCAAAGGGAAATGGGGTGCCTTGTGGGGCAGGAAGCTTGGGTGACTACATCCTTCCTTCTCTCCACCCAACACAGACAGCCCTACTTACTTTTCTCTGGTGGTTGTTTTTTTTTTTTTTTTCTTTTTGTGAAAGTTATAGGGTGAATTCTGACTTTCTGATGACTAAACCTAAAATTTCTACAAGACCAGAAAAGCTGTGTCCTCTTACCATCAGAGGCTCACAGAATTTCGTATCTTTTAAAAATGTTTCATTAGTGAGGTGGAAAGACAGCCATAATTAAACCCTCCCCGGCTTATGAGATAAGCCTATTAGCAATTCTGCCATGTATTCATAAAGAGCTAGCTAGGAGCACAGAAAGACATGAAATTGAGGAAATTGGAGGAAAGGATGGTTTTCAAAAACTGGAATCTTAGAATGAATGAAAGCTACATGGCAAATGTCACCTAAGAATGTTTCACATTTAGAAAAGTGTTAAAAAAAAATAAGAAGTGTTTAACTCATGGTGTTGGGGGGGGTGTGTGTAGAAAGATGGCTCAGTGGCTAAAAGCACTCTAAAGAGGACCTGAGTTTGGTTCCCAGAACCTACATGGGATGGTTTACAACCATCTGTACCTGCAGCTCCCCCAGGGGTCTCACACCCCCTTCTGGCCTCCTTGGGTATCAGCATACTCATGGGCAGACATACACATACAAAGACACATATCCATAAAAATAATCATTGCAAAAGAGTAAGTATATTTAACTCAGTTAAAATGTCCACTCATCCTTCTGAAAAGGAAAAGTATACTTCCAAGTATTTAAATAATATAGCATCTTAGGAAATGTAATGAAATATAAAACAGACTCTCAAAGTAAACAATATTAATCTAAAACATAGACGCTCCCTCAGAGTGGATGTAGGCACCCTAATAACACTAAGAACTTACTACAGTCTGTAAAAGACTTAAATACAGCCATGGATTTTTAGTAGACAATTGTCCCAGATGTGTTGATATTATAAAAGCAACTTCTCCCACTGGTTCCTTAAGGAAAAATCATTTAGAAATATTCCAGTTATGTATCTGAGTACCCATACTTCACCCTATGTCAGGAGTTTCTTATTTGGAAACCCATAAAATAACCCTAACCAACATAGACTAAAACCTGTAATTTTCTACATCAGAACAATTTATTATGCTCAAGCAGTTCTTCACAAACACATAACACCAAGAATATAACGCTATAGTAATTTCCTGGCATATTTCTTTCCAGCCCGCTGATTGAAAGGAAGTATTTCTTCCTATCAATTATCCCATGAACGCAGCACAAAAACGTAAAATGTCATGACAGTGGTTATCTAAAAAAGACAAAATATATCAGCCTGCTAAACAGACCCACAGCCGCTCTGTAAACAGTCCTTTGCAAGGCCGTATTTTGAAATCATTTTATACTTATAGAGGTATAAGCATAAAGAAGCTGAACAAAGAGTTTAAGCAACCCCTTCTCATAGCTTCCTTGGTATTAATGGCTTAGGTAACCAGAGCAAAATTACCCACATTGAGAAATGAATGGTAGGCAGCACAATGCTATCACACCCAACACAGACTTTAGTCAGATTTCCACAATTTCCTCACGAGCATCCTTGAAAGATTCAAAACTAAACTTCTGTCAAGCGGCCCAAGTTAACAAAGTTATCCTGGTTTAATATATCCCCAACACCAGAGTGGAAACAAAGAGCCAACTCTGTTTCTGCAAGCCAGAGCTTTCCAAGCTTCACACATCAGCCTCCCTCCTATGTAGAATTAAGCACTTCACCATCCAACACTTACAACAAGTTGGCTTTTTAAAACGAGGTCAAAGAGGAATGGATTGCCAACTCCTTGGCTCCTTACCATGGAAAAGAGTTGTTTAGCAATGCTATTTACCTCTCCTAGTGCCTTTATTAGTATCTTTTTACAGAAGATATTTTTTGGTAATCTAAGCTTAAAGATAGACAGTTGACTTTGCTATTTTGCCTAACAATTTGAAAGGATAAAGATGGAAAATACTTTTCAAGTGAAATACATATGGATTATAAAATCCACATGGGCCCAAATCTTAAATCTTAATTCTTTTACCTTCTACTGAGTCCATTTCTGATGTCTGGAATTGAAAATGAAAAAAGAAAAAGCCTAGCTCACTTCTACATTCTACAGATGACTGCTAATGAGTCTTAACTCCAAACCCATTCTAAAGAGGAAAGGAAGCAATGATGAATGAATAGACTTCATGGTTTCATCCATGAGATGGACACCAAGAGGAAAATGTAAGCCCAGATTATAGGAGGGCAGTGGCTGGGAGTAGAACCCAGGGCTTTGAGCATCCTGGCTAAGACCTCAGCCACTGAGCTACAATCAAAGTCTGCCTTTCAAGAATCACACTCTCCTTCCTTTTCACACCAGCTGCTTCATACACAAGCTCAAGGCTTGTCAAAGGCAGTGATTCACACTAGCAACTTCCTAAATAGATGTGAGTGTCTGTTGTTAGGTCCAAGACTCTAACTTAAGTGTTTTATGGAGAGGGGCGAAGGCTCACTTTGTCCTCAGGGAGCTTACAATCTAGCTCTAACTATGTTTCACTGTATTCCCAAACCAGGTGAAAAACAGCCAGCTACTGAAGAACTGTATGAAGAAGGAACTGCCAGGGTCACAGCATCAAAACTAACCTTCTCAACATGCACAAAATAAACCCAACAACCATCATGTTCCCACCGAGTTTTGCAAAAGCCAAAGTGTGTCTGGGGGGGGGGGGGGGGGGGGGGGAGACAAGTCTAATTTTTACAAACAGGAACCTTGCCAACTTCAAAGTTTTAGATGTTCAATGTTTCTACACAATCATTTGTATACAGCCTTTTGTTTCCCTTCTCCCCACCAGCATACATGATAACTCGAGCTTTCCAAATGTTTCCAGTCGTAGTATAACTCCACAAATAGAAATGTAATTTTTCCCCAAAAGGAAAATCAGGATAAATGGTAACAAGATTGGTTCAAAGAATCGATGTATCTATCTTTAAGAAGAGTACCACTGAGCCAATATGAATACTTTTGTCCCCCTTACACATAACTTAAAACTCCATCACAATGATCCTTGACACAGCTTAAATGTAAACAGACCCCTGCTAAGAGAATTAGGCATATTAGTAAAGAGAAAAAACCACTAAGACCCTCAGACCTAGCTTTTAATACCAATGAGTTACAAGGCTTCCAAACTAACACATTCACTAATAAGAACACAGTCAAAATCTGTATCCACTTTATATCAGCCAGCTCTGCGTGCGTGTATTAATGCCTCTTCAGCACGTGCAATTTTCACATTGTTAAGGAGATATTGAGCTAGGGGCAGAGAGTTTCTCTAATAAAGTTAGTGGTTTGGGTTTCTTTTAATGAACGGCAGGCTAAGTATCAGGTCCTTTCATCTCTGCCACCAACTGTGCTCAAGGGTCTCAGTACCAAGCCTGATACAACCTTCTGTGCCTATGAATACAAAGGACCAGCATCCCAGGATGCCCAGAAAGCCAAATCTGATGCTTTCACTGGCCAGAGGTCTAGGTGGCTTTAATGTTTGTAAATGTACTCCTTACTTTAATCAAAAAAATTTAAAAGCCCAACTTACTCAGTCCACCCCACACCCGGAAAAACATAGAACCCCATTTTGTAACTCATGTTCAAGGTTAAATGCAGCCTTTTTATTAAAATAAAAAAAGGCAAAACTCCACTGCCACCATTGAGTGTGGACATTCATGAAAAATGATAAACACGGCAAAGTGTGCGCATGTTGCCAGCGTTTGCCAAGCATCCACGTGTGTCCTCCTGGGACAGGAGATCATAGAAGTAAGCCTTGAGACTCTGTGCCAGCTTCGGTCTCGCGCCTGACACCTGACTCATGTCTACGACCCTCTGTCTCCACCAAGCCCTCCTTAGGGCTCGCGAACCCTGACTGTGCGCAGCTTCAGCCTGGCTTGGTGCACATAGCCAGTCCCCTTCTTTCAGCTGGAACCGACCCCCCCAGCGCAGCCCGGCTGGGTTACCAAGTAGCTATGGCCGTGGCGGCCCTCGGTTAGGGAGGCCGAGGGTGGGGTCCGGGTCCGGGCGCCCAGCCATAGTGGCCAGGGTTTGGGGAACTGCAGATTCCTCTAGGGTCGCGGAGACCTCCCGCGGCGCAGAAAGGGAACGCTGGCACAGCGAAACCGCGCAACGGCGGGGACCCGCTGAGGTCGCCCACCGCGCCTGGCAGGGGGCGGCAGGGAGGTCAGGTTTGGGAAGATCGCAGGCTACATCACCCAGTTTGGGAGTCGTCACGGGCGCAGCTAAGCACCCACAGCCCACACTGGCCGCCACCGGGGTCGAGAGGCCCGCGCAGCGCCTACTCCCGGTGGCTGCAGCTGGGAACTTCAGGCAAAGTTTTCTGCCGCTCCTGCCCGGGCCGCCCAGGGACTCGGAGCCCCGGAGCACAAGTCCAGGCCCTACGATGACAGGGGCCCCGAGATGGAGCTCCCGGCTCCCGTACTTGTCCCGCGGGCTCCTGCGTGCGCTGTACGGGCCCAGGGGCTCCGCGGCGGCTGCTTTCCTTCCAGCCATCGGCTAGCCCGGCTCACTCGCTACGCGATGCCGGGTCCTGCGCGCCCCTGCCCGGCCCCGAAGCTCGCCTCGGACTCTTCCACCCGGGAGTCGTCTGCGTCCCATGCGCCCCGAGAACGACAGGGGCGACCCGCTTACCTGAAAACGTCTCCCCGGCCACAGTTAGCAAAAGTCCAGCCAAAGTCAGTAGGCAAGTCCCAAGTGTCCTCATGGTGCTGAGTGCGCGCCGGGCCGCCTCGGGGCGGCGGCGGCCGGTAGACGCGGGAAGCCGAGGGGGACGCGAGCCTGAGCCGCAACTGCCAGTGTAGACGCAACAGCAGCAGCCAAACACCAGACCCCAAAGTGGCAACAGTTGCACAAGTCCGAAGTCCCGCGGCTCCCGGGCGTGGGGACCGGGTTCTGGGTCCTCCTGCCCTCCTGCTGGCCCCCACTTGGAGTCTGGCGCCGCCGAGAGAGGCAGCGGAGGGCGCGCCGCCGAGCCCAAATCCTCGCTGGGATCCGGCGCAGCGCCCGCTTGAGCGCTGCCCCTCCTCGGGACCGAACCGCCCGCGGCGCCGTGGCCGTGGCCGTGGCCGTGATCGCGCGCTTTGCAGCCCGTCGCCTCTCCTCCCGCAGCCCCTGCCACCTCGGGCGGCGGCGCGCCGATGGCCAAGCCCGCGCCGGCTGCGCGCGGGGCTCCTGCTCCGCGACTGACTGGCGGTGCCCCGCAGGCCGGCTGGAAGGAGCCCACGTCACGGCCGGGCCGGAGCCGCCGCGGCCCGCTAGAGGGCGCGAGCGCCCGTGTCCCCGGCCCGGGGCCAGCTCGGCCTGCGCGGCGCCTGCGGGCTCCGTGGGGCGGCCACCGCCAAGATGCGGGCGGGACCCGGCGGGCAGGAACAACCGCCCGGGGCGCCACCCTCGACCCTAGCTCGCCCCGGCAGCGCCTCGGGTTTCCCACGCGGGCCTCAGGGACAGGGACCGCGCCCCAGACAGAAGTTTGTCCCGGGTCACGGGCGGCGAGGAGGAGTTGGAGCGCGCCAGGCACGGGGCGGCAGTGTCCCCGGCGGCAGCGGCAGTGGCAGCGGCTGCTAGCTTGCGGGCATCGGGAAGGAGCGGGAGCCGCCAACGCTCTGGGCAGCTCTGTCTGCTGCTTGCTAGGGCCACGCACGCCGCTGTGCCCAAGCCCCGAGCCCGGGAAACGCGACGCGCTTCTGCCGCTCCACTGCGTCGTGTGACCGCTAGTGGGGCCCGGAGCTCGGAAGGCAGCAGTCGTATGGAACCAGGGCTTGGGCAGAACTGGTGGATTTCTGTGTCTGCTGCAAGTGGAGAGTGGATCAAACAATGTCTTGAAATGATTTTAATTTGTCCTTTGGGATCCGAAATGATCATTTTATTAAGAGAACAAGAACACTAACAATGATTAAGTTTAAAGTAAAATTCAAGTTTTTATTGTAATTCTTTTTTTTTTTTTTTTTTAAGTGGTTCTTCCTCTTGCTCAGAGGAACCCCATTAGGGCACCTGTAGGCTATTTACCGACCTAACTGCGGGCAAGCGTGGTTAAATTAAAAACGCAATTTGTGTTCTGATACACGCAAGTGGTTAGTGCTCAATAGCCTGGTGCTCTCCCCATTGCTTCCCACAGAGGCTCTTCTGCGAGGTGTCACCTGCTTTGTGATGTTTTAAAAGCCAAAGAAAGAAATGAACCCCTCGATCCTGTTGCTGAAGGCTCTCTGGTGGGACCCAGAACCAGCCAAAAATGATGACTTTCGCTATCGTATCCCAGAGCAAATGTGGACACCCAGAGAACTTCTGGGTCTGCCAGACCAAACATATCACCAGTATCTTCTTCAGGCATTCTATTCAGCAGGTCCTTGTGAGGCCTTTTCCTTAATCACTTGCTTAACACCATTCTACTTTGCCTTTATTCGATAATGAGCCTGCTGGGCTTATCCTGAACTCGGGCAGGGAAATTTTGAAGTCTCATTCTTACTCTAAAAGAATCAACAAGTGACAGGTCTCATCTGCAATCTGACCTTTTTGATGAAATTATACTTTATAAGATAATTCAAATTTGCTTTTTAAAAGTGCATGATGAAAGATCTCCCCACCACCATCACCAACCCCCACACACCCAACAAGTTGACGCTGATGCTGGTGGGAGCATCCATAAAAGGGTAAAAACCAAATGCAGCCTCGTTGCTTCCAAGTGTCATCCTTGAGTTGGAGGAAGAGTTTGATATTAGGTAACATTTCATTCATCGCACGTGTTCATGCTTTCAATCAACCTTCAACAGTACGATTATTTGCAAGCCACTGAGGAGGTGTTAACTGCCAAAGGCTGTCTTAGGTTGGTGGCTTCTTCAGACAAAGATCTTAAGGTTGGGGGTGGCTTTGAATTGGGGGTTATGATTCCCAACAAGGAGAGAATGCCCAACAAGGACCAGAATGAGGACAGTATGCCACCGTGGCTTTGGGTATCCAACTGTTGTTACCAGACTCCTATCCTAGTATTCCAAAGAAACCCGTTTCTTCCCCCATTCGTCCAGGTGACAGTACAGAGCTAACTGCCCCATTTCCCTGCCACCCACATTTCAAAGAGTGGTGGGGCTTTGCCTGTGGGTCCCTTTGATGCCTGCTTATGTACTGCTCCTGGTAGGTGACTGCTCAAAGCCACCTTTGGTCTAAATAAGGAGAAAATGCATGGCCTTGCCTTCTCAGGGGGATATCCTTGCAGGAATCTGTCTCCCCGGGGGGACATCATCTTGACTTGTGTTTTCAGCTGTAGAGATTTCTCTGTTCAGCCTAACCGCCGCTTGTCACTCCTGCCTCTCTGGGGACGACAGTGACATTTGCCGAGTTGGGTGGCCAAAGGTGAGGAGTGCTGTCAGGCCAGCTTCTGAGATGAGTGGGTTCTGAGAGAATGAAAATGAAAGCCCACTCTGCAGGTGTCCTCAGAGATCAGCCAGGCTGGCAAAGGTGTCCTCCTAATACAGCCAAAAAGAGAACCAACCCGAGGCATAGGAAAGCCTGTGGATTATTTCTTTCCCTTGGCCTGAATGTCACAGAGAAGGCCCAGGCAGGGAAGAAGACCGTCTGGGTACATTAGTGAACAGGGCTTCTGACTGAGCTGTGCAGGGACACTACTTTTGACCATAGTGTTTCTGTTTCTGATTTTGTTCCAGATACATAAAAGTCAAAAGTGTAAGCCCGACCCTTCTACCTGGAATGTTAGTTACACTGACTTTGGAGGCTAATCACATGCAAAAAAAGTTTCTATGATATCCCAAGTATCCCTGAGGGATATCTTCATGGCCACTTCGGTGTAAGCCAAAGGAAAAGAGATTCACATTGTTCATGTGGCTCTTCTTTTCTCCTCTCGCTGTCCCTGAAATAGTAACTCCCCATTTTCAGATATTTGGATCATGAAAGTGTTTTTTGATATAAGCAGGAAATGGAAATGTGCATTGTGTAGGTCACACAATGATGTGTTCTCTTGATCAGAGTATATAAAGAAGGTGGGAGGAGATAGTTCTGAATCTGAAACCCACTGTGTAGGTAAAGTTAGTTTCTGTGCTGCCTGGCTGGCACAGTGGTACTGTCTGAAAGCCCCGTGTAAACTCTGAGATGGTGGGCATACGTGGTTCTTTATTCTGATAATCTCTGATTAAGCAGGGTTTTAAGCATCAGTATACACTAAATCCTGGCTCCTAGATCTCATCTCTTCTTAACTTCAGGGACTGTGTGAGTTCAGGGGCTAGCAGAGAGAACTCGGCCATGTGACATCAAGTCCTTGGACCACTTGCAGAGTCTCTTACTTTACTCAGCTTTAGGTTGCTTGTTTATCTGATGTGCTGCTGGGGAGCACACCCAGGGCCTCACCTATGTTTGTCAAGTGCAATACCACACAGCCCCTATCCTCAGATATGAGGAGTGCAAACAGAATGCTTTGCCCAACAGGTACTGCATTCCACAGCGGCAGTCTCCTTAGGAATGTGGTCTCACTCCCTCCTCTGCAGCCACACCACCACAGGTCCAGGGTGGTTCCTGTTTCTGAGGAACAAGGCCAAGGGTCATTCCTGGTGAGGAGCTCCTTGCTGGCAAGTCCCTAGGCAAGAGGCAAAGAAGGAAGTACACGCATGTGCATGTCTTCCCTTATTATAAAACCAGCTTTTGCTGGGCTGGGGATGTGGCTGCAGGGACCCTGTTTACCTAGCAACACCCTGGCCTCATCTCCAGTTTTGAAAAACCACAGTCAACAGCATTCAACCACAGGGCTCATCCTGACTGGCCCTTTTCAAACCTAGTCACATTGAGGCCCCCTTCTATAAACATGGCAGTCAGAGGAAGTTCCTACCCTCTTTACTGTCCTAACAGAGATGAAACTCTTCCATGAGAACATCATCAGGCAGAGGGGACATATCCACCCATAGTGACCATGTCTGTATGGATCCAAAGAGAGTGGGATGGAAGTGAGAAAGATATTACAGGTTTTTTCACGGGGCCAGAAGAAACCAGGCCATCTCAGCTTTCTCCATGGAAGGCTTGGTCTCATCTAGACAGGAGAAAATTTATTTCGTGGGTGTTCGTATCCTACCAAGGTCAGAATGTGTCATTGATCAAAGGCAAAGCCCATCCAGATGGAGTTCAAAGCCATGTTTCTAAACCTGTAAAGAGCTAGATAGAATCCTCAGCATGCCAAGAGCTTTATCCCTCTGCTTTGCCCACAAGGTACCCTCAGAGTACAAATTAACCTCCCAGTTAAACACTGGGACAGGGAACTTGCATATTCTTTTTTAAAATGTTGACCTTCACACTGTTAGACTTTGATAACACTGGGCAAGGCATGCAACCTCTCTGCTCAAGCCTCCTTCTGGAAAATGAATATACTCACACTGATTTCAGGCGCTGATGATTAAGTGAGATATGAAAGGCTAATTCCGGGTACATCATTGCTAGTGATCTATAAGGAGCCTACCATGAAGACATCACACTGAGTGCCTCCCTGGTCTCTCTTCCCCTCTTAGGACATAGCTGTTCTTGTAGTCCTGACTGATGGGGTCAGACATGAGGCCAGGACAGCAGCAATACCATGCCTGTCGGCCTCCAGAACTGCGAGATCAAGAACCTCTTTTCTTTATAAAGCATTCCATCTTGGGTGTGTTGTTGTAGCAAGCAACGCAAAACAACCTAAATTGAAACCTTCCGTTTAATTTTTTTCAGATGGGACTGGAGCTCATTATTTGCAAATAGGGTACACATATACACATACATAAATGTATATACATATATGCCCTATATATGTATATATGTGTGTGTGTGCCCAATATAGGTGTATATGCTCTGTATATGTACATATGCCCTTTTATGTATATATACATGCCCTATACATGTATATATACTCTATATATGTATATATACCCCATATAGGTATAGATTCTCTGTATATGTATACATGCCCTATTATGTATATACACATGTCCTACATATGTATATATGTGCCCTATATGCATATATACATATACATATATATATATATGTATACATAAATTTCAGATATACACAACTTTGTAAAATGGTTGGGTAGATTGATAGCTTTTAAAAATGTCCCTCATGGTTATAAAATCAGTAACAATTGGACCACCTTATTTTAGAAAATGTAGCTTTACATCTGTCTAAACCTGTGTTCCTAAGGATGACAGTGACCTCCTGGACAGTCCCCAACCCATGTGATCTCCCATCACCTTTCAAGGATATCCATACAGAAGGTACCGAAGGGCTCCTGGTGACTTTATGCTTCAGTGCAGACAGGATACCAGGCTGCCTTTATGTCTGGAACCCCTCTGGATGCAGGGCACACTCTCTTTCTGCCCCTGCATCTTGAACTAGGGAAAACAAATTCCTTGGTCTTCCTGTTGCCTTTCCCTGTGGTCAGGATAAGAATCAAGGCTCCTCGGTCATGTGACTGAACAGTAGCCTCAGCCAGAGCACAGAAGCAGGGCCACCTGCTCACACTCAGCCAGCAGTGGCTTTCAGGAATGGTCCATCCTGTCTGGGAAAAGTAAAAAGCTACCCAAGGGGGACTTGATCTCCATCATCAGCCTCCATTTCCTTTGTTCCAATTCCCAGAAGTCCTAGGAGAGAACGATTTCTGCAAACTTCTTGGAGCTCAGAAGTTTTGAGAAATCTGCTGGCTCACTCCCAGAGTGTGAAATGACATTTCCCTGTTTGAGTCCCAGTCAGTTCAAAGGCTTGTACAGCAGCTCACCCAGCAGCAGCTACTGTCTATGTGGGGGTTCATTAAAGGAGAGAGCGCCTGCTTTGTGTCCCTCTCCTTGCCCAGAGGCTTTGAACTAGTGTGTTTTAGATTAGCTCCTGTGCTTTTTGCATGAGACAACTGTTTTCCTCAGAACACAGTTTGGAGGTTAGTCAGATTATCCAGAATTCGCGCTGGAAACTGTGGTCCTCTATTGAGTTCCCCTGGAATCTTATTTCTTTTTTATTTCTCTTTCTTTAAAACAAACCCTTTGAAGTCGATAGGTATGTTCCTTAAAGCTCAGCTTGACTAATACTATTAAGGGACGCTAGGCTAACAATGTCGTTCCTACTTCAGATTAAATTATGGCAGTAATGTGTCCTGGGTCCTGTGATCTGTAATAGGCTGTCTTTCCAGTAGAATATGAAAAAGTGGTTCAATGGGAACATCAAAGGGAAGATCATCTGCACTTTCTCTTCATCTTGGACATTTTAAAGTGTCCCAATGTTGCAGTCTGAAGCAGTGATTTCTAGACAGACAGCACCATTAAGATGAGACACCCAAACCTATCCCGGTATGTATTTATTTCTATGCATGTGTGGGGGTTCAGGTTTATATGGTTGTGGGTGCCATGTGACACATGTATGCATAGAAGCTGGACGGCAGCCTCAGGTGTCCTCCCCAGGAATGCTGCCCACCTCTTCTGAGTCAGGGTCTCTTGTTGGCTTGGAGCTCAACAATTAGGCTATTCTGGCTAGCCATTGATCGCCTGAGGTCCTCGTGCCTCTGCCTCCCCAGTGTGGGGATTACACACCCATACCATCATGCTTGGCTTTTTATGTGAGCACTGGGGATCAAACTCAGGTCTTCCTTTGCAAGGCAAGAGTGTTATCGATGGAAACATCCCTCCAGACCCATATTTTTTTTCAAGCAACCATTGACTAACTTTTTCCTATGGGTATAGCACTGTATTGCAGCATTAAAATGGAGGGTTATGATGCCTTTTAAAGATGAGGTAACTAAGGCCTCAAAAGCTACATGAGCAATGCTAACAGGTGATGCAATGAGGTCACAGTTATTCACTCATCTCACAGTAATTGGCAGAGCTGGGGCTTGAGAGTGAGTATTCTTTATCCTAGGGCCCCTTGCTTAACCATTTTGCCCACCCTTGTCTCTTTTTATACCATAGATTCTTCACCAGATTGTCCAAGTCACCATTCTCTGGCCACATCCAGTGTTAACCTGGTCCAGGATCTCAAAGCTCATGCCTGTAATGGCGATCCAAAGCTCACACCTGTAACAGCAATCCTGTATTCAGCACAGCACAGCACTAAACACACAGGGCTGGCCACAGTAGTTCAGCAGGTACACAGAGAAAGCAGATGGACAAGTTTGTTGAAAGGACCGATGATTGACACTTGCATGGGATGTTGGTATTCCTATTTTGATGGGGTGGAGGAGCTGGGTCTTACTAGGATATGGCCATGCAACATTGTTCCCTCCCAAAGATGATGACTTAATTCCAGTGCAGTGGCACATGCCCTGAATCCTGACACTTGGGAGGCTGAGGCAGGTGGATCTTGAGTTCAAGGTCATCCTAGGGTGTACTGTGTCTCAAAATCATAATAGGTGGTGACTTTTCGAGGCAAGAGGCCATACTCTGTGTCCCCTTCCAGGGTTCCTACAGAGCACTTCATGGTGTTTGCTAATTGATGAAATAAAGGGACAATGATAAAATAGGAGAACTGAGGAACAGACAAAAGATTGCCAGACCCAAAACTACCTCTATGACTTTTCAGAGCGAGCCTCTTCATTCAGGCAGATGGGGAGGATGGAAATGTTTGCTCTGTGTTGCAGTGAAGGTTCCTCGGGATCAAAGCAGAGCCAATGACAAGAACCCAGAGGACAGCGAAGACAAAATCAGAATTTCGCTTTAAGAAAGAGCACTTTGTACTTCCATATCACTTACATTGACTATGTCCTCCCAGGTAATCTGATCTGATGGCTTGAAATCTTGATTCAATTTACACGACTCAGGCTGGAGAGATGACTCAGAGGTTAAGAGCACTGGCTGTTCTTCCAGAGGTCCTGAGTTCAATTCCCAGCAACCACATGGTGGCTCACAACCATCTGTAATGAGGTCTGGTGCCCTCTTCTGGCCTGCAGGCATACATGCAGGCAGAACTCTGTTTATAAAATAAATAAATCTTTAAAAAAAAAAAAAGCCATGTGGTGGTGGCACAAGCCTTTAATCCCAGCACTCGGGAGGCAGAGCCAGGCAGATCTCTGTGAGTTTGAGGCCAGCCTGGTCTCCAAAGTGAGTTCCAGGAAAGGCGCAAAGCTACACAGAGAAACCCTGTCTCAAAAAAACAAAAACAAAACAAAACAATTTAAAAAAATCAATTTACAGGACTCAGTTTTTCTCCTTACTTGTAGATTGACATATATTTTTCAATCTCTTTTTGAGACAGTCCCTTACTGTGGAACTCAGACTACCTTGTAACTCACTATTTGGCCCAGGGTGACTCTGAACTCAAGATTCTCCTGACTCAGCCTTACAAGTACTATGATTATAGGCATGGACCGCCATGCGCAGCTTTTCACCTGGATTAAAAAGAGTACAAACTGACCAAGTCATGAACACCTGGACCTTGTACTGGCCTGCTGGCGGTAGGGGTAGGTAGGTGGCGTGTCACATTTCACTTGCATACAGCAAGCAGGAAGGGAACAAGAAGTGGTTGGTAAAGCTATATAACTGCAAAGCCCATCTCTAGTGATGTACTTTCTCCAGCAAAGCTCCATATCCCAAAGAGGCCATAAACTCACCAGCTAGAGACTAGGTTTTCAAATACATAAGCCTATTGGGGACAATTCTCATCCAAACCATCATACACTCTAGCCTTGTCATTTTTGCCAAGTGACCCAAACATCTAATCAGCAACCAGAACCGAGTCTAGTGCTCCCAACCTGCAGGTTCTCTGTGTGTTCCAACAGCTTGACTGTGGCCTCTTGATCTTGGGACAAAGAAGCCTTGCATTGGTCACTTCTTTTATTTCTGTGGCACACACCGGACCAGTACCAGCTATGGGCAGGAACTGCTGACTGGGGGGAGGGGGAAGGTTTCAAAGCCTTCAGCCCATGATGGCAGAGAAGCTCCTTGACCTCCTCTTGCCAGATAGGAAGCAGAGAAGGGAGAATGGCATAACAGTATTCTATAGGGTTTCTCCGTTTTCTTTAATTCAGTGCCAGACCCCAGCCCCATGAAATGTTGCTGCCCATGTTCAGGGTGGGCCTCCCCTCAAAGTCATCTTCTCTGGAAACACCCTCACAGACTCGCCCAAACTTGTACTTCATGACTTCCTTAGCAAACTGTCAATTCAACTGGTTGATCATAAAGCTCCCCGACCACTTAGGTTAAATGGTTTATCAATACTGCAGAGTATCTAACTTACAGGATAATCAAAAGCAGTCAAAACCAAAAGGGTGAGCCTGTAATCTCAGCTACCAAAAAGGCGAAGGCATGAGGTTGAAACACACATGTTCAAACTGAAAGCTTGCCTGAGCAACAGAGAATATTCAAGGCCAGCACTGGTAACTTAATGAGAACATCTCCAATTTTTAAGGAGATTTAGAGAGAAAAGGCAAAAGGCAGTAGACTGGATGATTGAGTGCTTGTCTGGCATGTGTAAGACCCTAGGTTAGTCCTTTAAAAAGAAAAATAAATAGTATGAAGAAATATGATATAAATTAAACACTTTGAATGTAGGTTAAGTATCCTTTATCTAAAGTGCCTGGGACCAAAAATATTTAGATTTCTGTTTTCCCCATTTGGGAATGTTTGCATATTCTTTAGCAGCTAAGCATGCTGTTCTTAAAATCAAACCACTGCTTTTCAACCAGCGTGTCAGCACATGGGAAATCTCATATCTTGGAGCATTTCTGATTTAAGGATTTTGGATGAGGGATCCACCACTTGGACTGTAAAGCACCGAGCAGACAACATTGCCTCTTATAAGCAATACTGTGCTTACCCGGGCAGGAGTGAAGGAATTGTAAAGAGAGACTTGTCTCCATTCAGTGAGCAGACTGCTGGAATGACGCCACTCAAGGAATGGGAATTACCCTAGGCATCTCATGCTGGAGGTGGAAAGGTTCAAGTTTCGCATGACAGCCTGGGAGGAACCTGTCACTTACCAGATCACCTTTCAGGAGACACTGGAGCCAAGTCAAGAGATAGGTCAGTGAAGACAGGACCACACCTTGACCAGGCCTGCTTAGCTATGTATACTTCTTGCCTTCTATCCTACCATAAACATCATGTCAGTATCTCAAAGACAAACTGGGGGTGTCTTTCTTTGTTCCTATTTCCAATGTAGCCTTTGAAACTTTTCTTTTGCTGATTTTTACTAATATTTTACTTTTTAATTGGCATATTCTGGCTGAGTGGCTGAGTTGAACTTGCTAGCTTCCAGGATCCAAGCTTTGACCCTAAAATCTCTGGAAACAATCTGGTACGGCAGCCAAGAGGCTCTACTTCACTCCTTTTTTATTGGAAAAAGACACCAAAAACAGAAAAGACAAATAACTTACCGAGGTTTCAGATTAGAAAAGCACACCAAACCCACACCCTGATCCCTACGTCTTTCTCAAGTTCCAAATAATCACAACCAACACAAGGTAGGAAAAGATAATTAATCCACAAAGATGAGAAAAGATGGAGACAGCAAGGAAAGATGGACAGAACAGAATGGAGAGTACTCGAGGAGAGCACTGGGTAATGACTCCTTGTCTAGCATGTGACAGAACAAGGAAGTATTTGGATCTGTGCCTCAGAAGTCACTGGGACCCAGGTATCAGGAACCAAAATATGCATTGGATAATAAGATTAATGGAGAACGTTAAATGAAACAAACTGCTTACTCCCCAAGTCATCCCCTTTCCACGTCACTGAAGTGAACTGGAACCTTGCCTCCACTCTGGCTGGAGACTAGAGGTCAGTTCCCGGGCAAAGTATGAGACATGCTGTGCACATTCATGAGGGAGCCAGGCATAACTGTGTATATTACCTAGAAATAGGCTAAACTAACAGCAGAAATGGAAGCTGTTAAGCACTCAGTCTCTCCCCCACTCAGCTTCCACAACACCAGACACTAGGCTTTGACCCTTTGGGTAGGCAAGGGTCCTCCTTGATTGATCTGACCAGCCCTGGAACAAAGATTTTGATCTGATACTGGGGGATATCCTTCACAAAGCCATTCAGCAGCCGACTAAAGCTCACAAGTGTGGCCCACGTGCAGATCATACCCATCCCATAATGTCTAACATTTCTTCCTTTTCATGTGTTTAACACTATAGTGAGGTAAAACTATTAAGTACTTCTCATTTTAATATTTGTGGGAAAATCAGTGTCCTTTGGAATTTGGAAAAAAAAAAAACCTATTAGAGGGCAAAAGTCATAAGCACCATCATCAGTAATCGGACATAAACTTGAAACTTAAAAAAATCATTTATATTCCAAGCGCAGTGTGATACAGTATCTTTAAAATAAAAACAGGAATCTGAGACAAATTAATTCTTATAAACTAAAAATACAATAGCAAAAATTATTAATTCAGTTGAGATGGTAGAAAATGAAACTGATAAATACTATTTGACCCAGAAAGAGAACAAGAACAAAACAAGAGATGAAAGTTAGGAATGAGAAGATTGAGCTATTAACACGGGAATTTTCAAACGGGAAAGAAAGGAGGAAACAACAGAGAAGAAGTAATTTAGGAAACAACCAAGAAAATGCCCACAGACTAAGGCCATGGAGTCTCCAGACAGAAACGCCTCCCCCACCACCACACACATGCCCACACAGTATAAGAGAGTATCCCCAGATCATAGCATGTCATTGTGATGTTCCAGAACCATAAAATGAAGATATTAAAAACTCCCAGACAGAAAAACAAACCAGCGTCCCATAAAATCGATGGTGAGAAAGAATGACTTCACACTTCTGTCTACCATCAGGAGCCTGGAACACAGTGGTGCACACATGCAACCGCCAGAATCCTGACAGAAAATGCTGTCCTTAGGGAATTGTGTTCTTACACTTACCACCATGAAATGTGACAGCAAGATAAAGTCACATTCAGATATGCAAAGTTTCAGAAGAAATGAACTCTATTGAAGGAAACCACTGTAGATATCTTGCACCTCAATAAAGGAATAAACAAACAAACAAACAAAAAATTAAGGAAGCAGGATCTGGGATTCGAGGGATACAGCAGAATACAGGGAGAGAATGGTCAGGTTCACAGCAGAGGAACAGCCCAGGGTGACTGCTGGACAGAAGCCTGGGACCAAGGAAGAAGACTGCCAACAAAATCAGACTTAGGGAACACATGATCAGCTTAAAAACACTGGGAAGAGTTAAATATCTGTGGAGACAGTCTGAAATTGACTGATGATAAAATTAAAGAATTAGAAGTCTAAATCCATTAAAAGATGATTCTATTAGTCACTCCCAAACCCTGAGATCGAAGACAGTGTGATCATAGGGGGCATCGTATATTATCTGAGTGTCACAAGGACATAAACAGTCACTGGCTGTCTGCCTGTCCAGAGTATGACGGAACTCCATTGAGAGGGCTGACTGACAGAAATGGGTTGTCTTTGTCATGTGGGGTGGTTGGGGGGTAAAGAGGGCTGTTGTGTTCGAGCTCCACATTAGAAGGAATGGCCCACACAAGGTGCAAGGAACCACTTTTGGGCATTGGAAGCGTGCGTGTGTGCATTTGGGTTGCAAGTGGTGTATTCTTGTCAGAGTCCTTGCACTTATGTAACTTGGATATAATTACAGAGTAAATTCCCTATAAGTGTATTTTTGCTAAGCTGTATTTTTGTCACAAGGCATAAAATTATAATTTCTCACCTCTGGATTTTGTTCCTGTTCATTAGACTGTACAATTTGTCCCTTTCTGAGTACTGCCGATACTAAATATACAAGCAGATAAGGCTCAGAACATTTGCAAAAATAGAAAGAACTCAGGTCCAAAACCTATGGCACCAGCCAGAGAATTCAAGCCATCTTGAAGAGTAGCGCATCAAGGATGCTGGCCTGGCTTGAAGGAAATCTGACAATTCTCCCCAGCAGGAAATCCCACAAAACTCTTCAACATCCAGCTCTCAGGCCCAGAACTTGATTAGTAAATGACAGCTTCCTCTCGAACTTAGGACCAATCAGAGAAAGCCAAATGTACTCTTTTTAGCCAATCACATAGGATGCCCTGCCACTTAGGTGTCTCTGCCCATCCGATGTCTATAGCCACCAATCAGAACAGACTGCGCATTTGGGACCTAGCCAAGATTTCCCACTGCTCTTATACCGCAAGAGGCACAGACCAAGAATCCTTTACTTTAGTTGGTCTCCTAGCTCAATGCTGACCCATAATGTTCCGCAGCAACATTGAACCAAGAATCCAAGCTGGAGAGAGCTGGATGGCTTTTCTAGGGTTGGAGTGGCCGAGTGGTTGCCTAGCATGCTGCGACCTTGGGTGCCACACACTCACACAAAGAACAACCCTTCACATCTATCTGTTCACACACTGTCCTTTATTCCCATGTGCAAAGTGTTGTAAATGGTGATTACAGAGGACACGAAGATAAATGAGATAATTCGAGTATTCTGCTTAACTGAATTTAATAATTTTAGTTTCTTAAAACTGAGATAATCAAAATGAGCCAAGTTTACATAACTCAATTAAAGGCACATTCATACTTTTGAGAAAATGATCATAATTTTCAAAAGCGAGTCCTCACAAAGTGAGACCAAGTTACCCTTTTGTGCAATTTTACTTTCCATTGTCTCTCAAATTGCCCGTTTTAAATTTTCTTAACTATCTTGGTATAGGTCTGAAATATGCTCCCTCCCCTTCAGATCTGCTCCGTTGTTTACTACTGCACATGTAAATGTTAAAAGGATTTCATTTACACACATTTGCCTCTTGGCGTTTTAGAACTGAATTGCAGATGTCCTAGGAAGGGGTACAAACATGATTATGGAAATTATTCTATTGACAATAAAACTAGTTTTTATAATGTGGATCTGAGAAAGCCAAAGAAATTGTGGTTGGAAAAACAGATGCATTCAATAAAAAGCTACTCATGCACGTGGTGAGCTAGTTGTAAGCAAGATTCACATAATGCAATCAGTAGGGATTTGACTGGTCTGTGGAGTTGTCAAAGGCGTGTGGAATGTTTGAATAATAGCTGGAAATTTGTTGTGGACATGAGGCTATTAAGTCTGTCTCCTGATGCATTTAGGATGGTCCTAAAAACTATTATTAAATAACTGATTTTATAGCAACTGTTAAAATTATTTGGCCAAAGTATAAATTAAAATGTGTGATGGGTAGAAATGCATGCCTTAAAATGTATAATCCTAATTTAGGTTCCTTTCCTGTTTTTAAAATACCAACTCAGAGGAAAGAGCAGTAATTACCAAAATAAGGGTAGATTAATAAGGCTGCCAAGAAGCCTTCTCAAAAGCACGATGCATTCAGTGTGACTGGCTCAGTAAACACAGAATACCGCAGTTATTGGGGAACGGAGATGGCGCATATGACCTTTAAGTACTTGACAATGAGCACAAATGATAAGTCTGAGGCTCCAGAACTTCCTCAGGCTTGTACAGTCCATGGGGTGGGGCAGGTGAAGGGAGGAGGGAGGGGAGGGGGGGGGGGGGGAGGGGGCGGTTCCTAACACAGTCTACACCTGGAGAGGGAGAATGGTGAGGGATTAACCATGCAGATAGGCTCAGCTTTCCCACCACTCTTCTTTCCACCCCACCCTACCTCCCACCCCCTACCCCCCCCCCCCCCACACTCCCCACCCCCTGCCACAGGCCTTCAGCTAGTTGTGTTTTTACACACGGTGGCTCTGGCTTAGAGATGGGACAAGCTTTCCTGGGCTCAGAATGAAGACTGTTCATATCTTATCTCCCTAAAGTGTCACCTGTATCACAGTGGCTGTTAAAACTTGTGACACATCCTCGGAATTTGACTATACATTTCAGAATGAATCAATTTTAAGGGAAAAAAATTTCAAATTTAATCAATGACAGGATACTATCTGAAAATGTGTTGTTAGGTAGCTTTGACTGTGAAGATACTGTGGTGCACCTAAAAACATGGCTGTGATGTCCATGGTTGGTATAATTACATATATGGGACTGTTAAAAGAAACATGGGATCACACACTCACACACACACACACACACACACATTTGGAGAGTGAATATTTTTGGAGCATAGAATGATTTGGAAGCTGCTCTGGGATAAAAGTCGTGTAAGTTCTAGGCTTTGAGAACTCAGCTATGTGATAAGCTGTTACTTCTCCTACCACCGACGCTCAAGTTCTGAGACAAAGCCTGGGACTCTTGAGAGCTTAAAAATGTTCAAACAGACCCTCTGCTTCATGTTGAATTCTTATCTTTCATGCCGACTACACTTGTTCCTGCAGGTTTCAGGGATGCTACTCCCTGCCATTCACCAGCTGGGCATTGTGTTTGCTGTCACTAAAGCCCTGGGGATAGGTCTGGAGCTAAGAGAAACCACCTTCCCCAAATCTGTCTTCATAGTTTATCTATTATTGACCAAACGTTAAGATTTATCCTGAAAGTACTAAGAAGACATAATTTCCCAGTCTTAGATTATGAAGTTGGATGTTAACTCAACAAGGAAGACATTTAAGGCAGGTCTTATTAGACTCAGCTCCAGATTGGAACATTGTGGTCCTATCAACCAAGGCATCCATCCGCCCCTGTCTCTTGCTCACACTGCACTTGCATGTGAAGAATAAACCTCTTCTGGACTTACTACTTATTAATATATATGTTAAATGAGATAGGTGGGGGGAGAACTCCTGAACACCCCCTCAGGATGCTTACTTTCCCTCCAGTCTACTTCCAACACATCTGCCCTGTGTCCTACTGCTCAGCCTGGGTGTCTCCACCTTGCTAATGAAAGCCCAACCAGGAAGAATGCAGCTGAAACACCTTCTTGAAGTGAACTCTTGAATCTATACTGCTTCACATGACCTCAAATCTCTGTATCTGCAGCACATATTCTACTTCATATCAGAATATTTTATGTCAAAATTTAGTTG
Organism: Onychomys torridus; assembly: GCF_903995425.1. Taxonomy (NCBI): domain Eukaryota; kingdom Metazoa; phylum Chordata; class Mammalia; order Rodentia; family Cricetidae; genus Onychomys; species Onychomys torridus. The sequence continues at coordinate 22,342,505 of NC_050465.1, forward strand.
TAAAAAGAAGCATTTCTTCTTTACCTCTCCTCATTTAATTTCTTTTAAAGGTACAACCTACTACTGTTCAACTTCTCACGTTCCTTCTCTCTCTGCTTCAAAACATCTCCTACCAGCAAACAATGTCTCCTTTCATAACAAGACTCTGGCTGGACCGAAAGACACACTGTCTGACAGCAATTCTCTGAAGTACCACATTTCAATTGCTTTGCCACCTTTCAATTAGGAGACCTTTGAGGTGAGAAAGAAAAGGAAATAGAATGGGTTCCAGGTGATGCTGAAAGCAAAATGGTGAGCAGGGCCGGGTTCAGAGACATCTTAGGACTATGGGGAAAAGTAGAAAACAATACAAAGAATTTGACTCTGTCTCATCTCAAAATAGACATTCAGATCACATGCATGTGAGTATTCCTCCATATTCAATTTAAGTTAGAAATGTCTAACCCACTAAGGTGATGGCGAGGGGGTGGGTCTGCTACAATACGCCTTTCTAGAAGCTGCATACTGCATACTAACTGTGGGATGGTGATCTATCTTGGTCTTTCTATTGGGAAAAGGGGGGGAAATATAATTGTCTTAGTTAGGGTTTCTATTGTTGTGAAGAGACACTATGACCATGGCAACACTTATAAAGGAAAACAGTTAATTGGGCTGGCTTACAGTTTCAGAGATTTAGTCCATTATCATCATGATGTGACATGGTGGCAGAGAAAATGCTAAGAGTCCTACATATTGACTCGCAGGCAATATAGGAAGTGGTCTGAGATATTGGGCAGTATCTTGAGCATACATGAGATCTCAAATCCCACCTCCACAGTGATATACTTCTTCCAATAAGGCCACACCTTCTAACACTACCACTCCCTTTGGGAGTCATTTTCTTTCCAACCACACCAGAGTGATTTAAGCAAAAAAGGGAGGTGACTCAACTTTGGGGTTGGCTGCATCTTAAAACGATACCATCAGGATGACCCCATACCTCTCCGTTGTGGTTTACTTTCTTCTGTGCGTCATACTCGTAGGCAGAGTGACAGCAGGTTCACACACTAGAGTCCAGGCCCTGAACAAGAGAGACAAAGTGTGTTTGGATGGAAAGTGCCCCCCATAGGCTTACCTCTTTGAACACTTGTCCCACGTGGGTGAGACTATGTAACCTGTAGGAGGCAGGACCCTACAGGGGGGAAGTCTGTCATTGGAGGTGGGCTTTGGGAGCTTCCAGTTCCTATTCTTTGCTTCCCACCCTGTGGCTTGAGATGGAATCCTTCAGCTTCCTGCTGCAGCCACCTGCTGCCACGCCTCCCCAAGCCATTATGAACTCTCCCTTGGGAGACATTTGTGAAAATAAACTCCCTCTTCTCTAAGTTTCTTTTGGTTGTGGTGGTTTTAATCACAGCAACGAAAGTCACACATAAGCTTCTGCTCCTCATTCTGTCTAGGTGGAGTAAGGTCCTAGTCTCCAGAGCCGACAAATATGACTTTTTAAGGAAAGGGTATCTTTATGAATTTTAACTTGAGGGATTCACTTGGATTATACCAGATAGCCCAAATATATCCACACTAGTGTCCTTAAAAGAGGGGCAAAGGGAGACTTACATAGTAAATCAGAGGGAGGCATTCCACCACTGGAGTACCGACTGTGGAAAATTCCTCTGGAGCCTCCACTGATACCTCAACTTTGACTCCGTGAAATGGATTCCAGGCTTCTGGTCTCCAGAAAAGGAATTTCAGTTGCTTCCTCCTGTTGTGCTTTGGTAACTTGTTCAGGAGCCATAAGAAGCTAACACAGGCCCGGCAGTGGTGGTGCACGCCTTTAATCCCAGCACTCAGGAGGCAGACAGAAAGGCGCCAAATTACACAGGGAAACCCTGTCTAACACAGGGTAATATGGATTATTCTGATTTACCGAAACCTGAGTCACGTGACCAAGCCTGAACCAATCACTGCCCATTGACAAAGCTGGCCCAGGTTATAGAAGGACAGGCATGTCCTCTGAAAGAAAAGCAAAAGAGGAAATGGCTAGAACAAAAGGAAAGACATCCCGAGACATTTATTGCATGTGTGCAGGAACAAGGCAAAGGCTGGGGGTGTAGCTCAGTGATGAAGCATGTATACGCACATGTAAGGTCCCAGTTCTATCAGTTCCCTCACGAACCCTACAAAGAAGGGTGTGAGGGAGAAAGTCGATGTACAGTGAACATTTCGATGCCAGAGTTTGGGATTATTAGTGTCGCTGGGATCTTTGCTGTGATGATGCTGAACAGCAGACTATTTTGGAAAAGCAAACTTTACAAAGTTTCAGTGACCTGAAGTCAATCTTGGCCCGGAAATATTAGATATCAAATTCCACAAATAAGCAATTCATAGTTTTAAAAGCGTATGTGCTTCCGAAAAGCATGATAAAATCATGGGCCTATTGCAAAGTTCGTTCCAAGAAGTGACTCATTCACTTGTATAGTGTATCTTCGCAGTATATATTACCTTCCAGCAAAGCACACAGTAAATGTCCTGGTTATTAGCTCCATTGGTATCCTAGTTAGCTGCACCTTGACGCAGACCAGCTACTTGAGTGGGTCTCAACTGTAAGAATTACCTCCCTCAGGTCGGCCTGTGGACACATCTGTGGGAAATTATCTAGATTGATGATTATTGTAGGAGAGCCCTGTCTACTGTGGAAGGCAAACTAAAAACAACTGTCGTATTTTACAGTAGAATAGTCATGCAGGTGAACTGGATATTCCAGAAAGAAGCTGTAAAATAGTCATGTAAGTGAAGAGGTCAAAGCTTTCTGCTCAAATAAGAGGGGAAAGTTTTGTATGCTGGGCTAGAGAGGTGACTCAGTGGCTAGGAACACTTGCTGGTCTTCTAGAGGCCCAGGATTTGGTTGCCAGCCCCATAGTCAGCTGCTCACAAACACCTATTACTCTAGTTTCAGGGGGATCTGATGCTCACTTCTGGCCTCCATGGGTACAATAACACAGACACACACACACACACACACACACACACACACACACACATTCACACACACACACACACACATTCACACACACACACACACACACACACACACACGCGCGCACAGGGAGAGAGAGATAAAAATTTGCAGGAAGGATGCTTTTACTGTATCTATTTTGAGGATTATCAATGAACACATGTGAAAACAGCAAGAGAAATGGCCTAGAGATGCCAGCACTGTCTTATCACTGATCCATGGTTCAGGGGGCACAGTTTTCCTCTTTACATTTTCTTTTCAGCTTGTCCAATGATGTACTTCTAGCTCCGGAGGTCCACTGGCGTCTTCTCTTAGGTTCACCACGTGGGCTCTCAGAGAAACTGGTTATCAAGGGTATTAACATGGTCTCTTCCTTGCAGGAAGCATTGTAAAGTTTAAATAACATTCCGGTAAGTCATGCAGGATGCACCTGCTTGTTTGGGTCCAAATTGATTTGGAGCCTAAGGAGATTGCTGTGGCAGGACCACTAACTAACACAGCCCAGTTCCACAGCCCAAGATAGCTCATCTATGTTTGTTGTGAAACTGCCAGACTTCGTTTTGAAGGTTCACATAATTGGACCCACTGGTTTCTCTTAGCTCCTCCAGTGTGTGTTCTCAAAAACTCCAGCGGATGAGTCAGGCATGCTTTCTCTTTAGGGACATTTTTCTAAGAGTTGAGGAAAACTGGCATTGTTTACTCAAAATGGAAGTGTGGTCTCTGTTAAAAGCATATTAGCTTGGAGTTTCTACAAGCCTGCAGCATCTTGTTCCTGTCGCTAGCCGCCTCTGGACCACTCAGTCATGCCACAGCAGCTCTGGGATCCTCAGGGATGTTTGTAAAATCCAGAGCTGGGTAGGATAGGCTTTGGGGTTTGCATATATCTATGCCTGCCAGGAAATGTTAGAACTCAGATGCAGGCCCCTCATAGGATTTGATTGCTACTCCTTTGGTATTTAATGAATATCTGCTTCTATCCAGGGTATTTGTCGTTCCAAACATTATGCACCACATCTAAAATACCTTTTAACTAGGCTTTGGGGACTTAAGGAGACACAGTGCGAAAATACAGAGAGGTCAATTTTATAGTCATAATTTAAATGTTTTCTAAAATTTAAACAAAAGAGGCTTACTATTTAATGAGGAATTGTATCCACCTCATATCTATAATTTATACCTTTCAACTATCACAAGACCTCCTCTACTCCTATTTAGTACCCTGCATTCTGGAAATAGATATGTCAGAACTCTAAATCATAACTGCAATGGGATTATGAATAATTTTTCTTTTTTGTTTTTCTAGGCAAATTTCTTTAAAATGTCATAATTAAGAAAATTCATATTTGTGACATAAACATTTAGATTACTATTTTTAAAGAAGAAATTTAAACAAGCAGTAATTGCAAATATACAGCCTAGTGCTGTTTTTTAGCAGATTAAAGTTGGATATATCTCACTGCAGAAACCCATTTAACTCAAGATCCACGTGCTTACCGAAGAATGCAGTTGCCTTTACTTAGCAAAGGGGTAATGCCTGGAATTTTTCATCAGTTGTTTATTTCTTTTCATTAGTTGTGCAATAAGCCAACTTTATACTCAGTTTCAGGCCTCATCCAAAACTTACATAATGGGAACTGAGAACAATGTTTGGTTAAAGAGCATCTTCTTACATTTTCTCTTCGTACTTCTGAGAGTGTGACATCCCTGCTAATGACCCAGTGCAGACTTAGGGGAAGGTCCTTCCAATGCTTTGGGATTATATTGTGGAGGTAGGAATATTCGGAATATAATCACAAGTTTAGATTCTAATGCACAAATAATTGTGCATATGAGAGGGTAGAGTACTCACAGTTATTTTGTTTTCAGGGGTGGCATAAAATATGCCTCTAATAATATATTAAAACTCCTTTTGGATTAAAAAAAGGTGATACTGAAGGCACAGTAGACGGCTGTGAGATTCAGTGCTACAGGAATCAGTGCAGCACTTCTCATACTTAAGTCCATGTCTCATGAATGAATAATGCGCCAGAGGCTGGCAGCCATGTCTATTGTTTTCTTAGCTGGATAGGGGCATTCTGGTGCCTAAAAAAAAAAAAAAAAAAAGAAGAAGAAGGATGTCCCCAGAATCCAAGCCCATGATGAGAGGGTCAGAATCAGCTAGTCGCAAGGCACCAAAGAGAATGGATATCCAATATGTAGTTATCAGCTCATAAAGACTATCATTTGGAGGCTCTAACACAGCAATGTTCACACCCCCTATCTCCTGACACCTTCCACCACTCTGCATAGGCAATGAGCAGAGCCCGCACAGTGATCCTAACAGGGCTCCGATGTAGCAAATATTTATTTTCTCCTTTGTTTACTGTCTGTGATATGGACGTCATAGTTATAGTAAATGTATCGGTCTCATTCACAGTTCAAATGTTACAAACCTCATCCTGCCTTAGCAGTAAAGATTATTTGATGCTTCCCATATCTTGTTCCCTTGTATCTCAAAACATCCATGACAGGTACATTTTAATAGTGATTTTCATAAAATGCTGTGCATAAAGAAAGCACACATTAGGTACAGTGCATGGTGTGTGTATGTCCTCCTTTGGTAGTCTCCATTCAAGAAATCTAATCAGTGATCTATGTAAACAAATCCAAGCCTTATCACTCACACGAAGTAAGCCAGTCCACATATCAGAAATGGAGTATAGTTAATCTTTCTTGTTTCATCAGTGAGGTCTCTAAAGCCAGCAAACCCCTTAGGAAGGGATTTAAGTAATTCGTTCTCTGTGATCTTTTTAATCAAATCTAAAAGTCCTAGGCTCAAAGAGCATGGCATGGAATTTTAACCCAGGCTGGCAGTTCTGTATAGTGTTCATCCAGCCTTTACACCCCAACTCAGAATCTATTCCTGGCCACTCCATCAGAACTACAAACCAGCAGCCCTCATACGATGTCAGAAGTGGAATGAAGAAAAATCCCCAAGCATGGCCATGGTGCCAAAGAGACATTTTTATTCACTTTAAATATTGAGGGATTCAGCTTGGCTTTTGAATCTACCACATCCATCAAAGATACACTCTGTCATACACTTTTGTGATTTTAGTTCATGTCCATTGCTAGTGAAGTAGGCTCAGAATTATAGGGTTGGCAGCAATGCATCTTTGTTTCTTGCTGGGAAAGAAACAAGAACTTGTATGGATTCTTCCAGCTGTGCCATGATGTCTCCTTAGAGACGGGTACATCTTTAAGGTTTGCACAGGTATGGAACCAGGTAACCCTTTGCATCTACCACCTGTTAGTTTTTTATCATCTGACACCTCTAGCTCTTCCCTTCCCCTCTTCTCTTCTATGTGAATTCTGGTTGGATAACTTTCTTCATGGTGGGCACAATAGATGTAGATCTCATTTCCTGGACTGATCTTCTTCTTCTTCTTCTTCTTTTTTTTTTTAATTATGTGGCTTTTTCAGAGGGGAAAAAAAACCCTTCATTTTTGTTAAGATTTTAAAATCAAAAGATAAATCATACAGTTCATTTTGCTACCAAATATTATTATTTTTGGAAATGGAGATGTCCGTTGGCTCCTTTCTTTTTATTTCCTAGTCTGGGTACAAATATTGTGTCTTTGCTTAAGATGAACTTTCTAACTGAAGACACGGATATACTTCTGAAGAACAGTGACAAGGTTGGGATTGACCAAGCACTATTGAACAGCAGCAGCATCACACAGAGAAGACAAAAATCAATGGAGGACAGGATTAATAAGAAAATCAAAAGCTGGCAACTGAGGCAGGTATTAAAGAATGGGTGGGATATTTAAGTTACATTATATAGACATGATAGGACACAGATGGCAAGATTTCAGATGACGCCCTCCACCCCTGGATGCTGTGAGAGCTCCCCGGGAGGAAGGGCTGGGGTGAGGGAAGAGTAATGTTCTAGAGAACGTAGAGGGGGAAATTGTACAGAAGAAACAAGCCAGGGGACTCAGATAAAAAGGCTTGTGCCCTGGCCAACCCTTGGGGATGGACGAGGACCCCAGAGGAGACAGGGCCTATTTCTAGGGGTAGGTGGCTATTTGGATTTCTCAATAATGACATGGCTATTGCAGGGTAGCAAACATGACATTTTAATCAGCGTTTTCAGACTTTGATACATCAGAGACTTGTTGACTCTCCTTGAGCTGGCCAGTGCTAGGATCAGGAAGGCATCCATCTGAAAATAATACCTTCCCTATGCAAACCAACCAGCTGATTCATCATCCATAACCCAGACCCCTCCCTCCCCACTTTATAGGCCCATCATGCTCTATGTTGCTGTTCCCCTTCTCTAGGTCCCTAGCACCAGAAACTAGGGAAAATCTGAATAATGAAGAACTCTGGAATTATCCCAGCTAGCTGATCCTGGGCTCCCTTGCCCCACCTGACCACTTCCTTTCTTTGGAAATCACAGAGTAGATCAACACCATGAGCTTCCCTTCCTCGCTCTGTCCACTGTCCCTTGTCCCCTGTCCTACTCAGTGTGATAACCTGCAGCTTTCCAAGGGTCCAGGGCTTCCTTTGTGATGGTCCTTTCCATGTCTTTGCATGGTTAAAACAAACCCCAGATAGCCTTAAAACAGAAAGCCACTGAATGCAAAGAGACACAGGGAGAGGATCTCTAGGAGGACGTAATAAGGACTTGCGTAATACACACCTCTACAAAAGCAGTAAGAACAACAGAGAAATTACTGAAATTAGTCCTTCCCTTTAGGCCAGTATAATCACCAGAACCTGCAGACCTATGATAAGAAGAGTGAGATTTTTGTCTTTTAAACTGGACCCAGCCCCATTCCTCTTCCCAATATTGAACACTAATAACTTTAAAGCCACTGGAGGAGGTAGATTGGGTTTGACATTGCTCTGTCACTTGGTCCCTATCTGTCTAGGCTCTGCTCTTATTCACAAGCAAGTTATGATTTGATGACCCCAGTGTGTTTAAAAAAGAAAAAATCAGTAGCGTTGTTTGGGTGTCACCTCTGTGAGCAGCTGTACCAAAGTTGTTGTGAACAAAAGCCTGTCCAGAAATTTAAAAAGCAAATTTAGGGAACACAATTTCTTATGCAGCTTTGAAAATGCAGTTTTGAAAAGTTTTATTTTATTCTGAAGATTCTGGAGGCAATGTGCAAGACAGGAGGTATGCATGGGTCCAAGAAGGAGGACAGCCTCTCACCTCTGCCTGACCTTGAGAGCCTATAGTAGCAGAATGTGTATGACAAGGCAGGTTTTTTTTATTTGTTAAAACTTTAGTTGGAGTATATACATTGTAACAGGCCTGGGTGGTACAGGAACATTTTTTTAAGTATGCAGTGTACCTGGGATTTTCTGAGCAGTAAACTAATCAGGCAGAGATTTCAATGGCTTCTCATTTAAAAAAGGAATAAAGACCTTACAGGGGTAGTCTAGGAAAGTCCAGGAAAACAAAACAACTTCTCAGCAAAAGCTGAACCCCAGTGTGGGTGATAATCTTATTTCTAGAGTATCACATTATATTACCTACATTTACAGTTTTTGGAAAATATGTAAGACCCAAAAATAAACAGGAGCCAGAGCAGCTATGCACAGAAATAAAACAAACAAGGGGCAGTTGTGGAGGAGGCCTGGATATTAGTGGGACGAGACAGACTCTGAATTAGTAAGAGCTATGTTCGCAGAACGAAGAGACACTGTCTATAAGTAATTAAGACATCTTGTTAACTAGAAAACACAATCAAGGAAAACCCAAATGCATATAGCCATGTAGACAGACACATGTCCACACAAGCTCACACAGTGAGACCTGCACTCAGAAAGCACAGAAAATGGAGCAAAGACACCCATGAGAAGAGCTTAGCAGTGAATATTTGAGCTATCAGAACAATAACAATTAGCAAATGTTTGATTATATTAATTGAGATTACACAGTCCAAGGGAAAGATGGGGCGGGGGGTGGGGTGGGGTGAGGTGGGGGATGAACCTGTTCAAAGGGGAGGAATGGACCAGTGTGCTCTCTGGAGTTCTGAGAAGAGAGGGAAAGGGAGAAGCAAGTCATGAGCTGAAGTATAGAAGTGAGAATGCAGTGAGAGCAAATTCCTGTCCCCTAAAGAATGAGAAAATTAGTCACATGGGCTGTAATGGAAGGGCACTACCAGTCAGTTACTTGAATCCACAAGAAAAAAAATAGCGTGGCCAAAAGTAACTGACTATGTGGGTGTATATAAATGATGATGTAAATGTTCAATTTGTTACTCTGTCTCCCTTATGTGACTCAAAGGAGGATGCCCACAACACTTGCAGAACCGTTGATGGGTGACAATGTATAAAGATAAATTGCATGGCAAGTCTAGCAGAAATGAAGAAAAGGGAGTGGAACGCCCTGGGACAGGTGACATTCTACTGGAATTGAGTTAATACTAAGTAACTACGTTGTTTTAAGCTAGAGTTCTAATGTTCTGAGCAACTACAAAGAAAAAATTAAAATATACAGAAAAGCATGCAATCAATGTAATTATTATAGGGACAAAAACTTAAGACAACAGGTAGAAAAAAATGGCAGGACTTTAATGATTGTATTAAGTGAAGATAGATTAAATATGATAAATAAAATGTAGGGACTGGAAAAGGAGATAAAAACCACAGTCTAAGCTACTCAACAGATCCATTTTCTATAAGATGAACTTGTTATTCTTACTGAGGTATGGTGTGCTATGGCACTTAGGCTGGTTCCAAACTTTCAGTCATCCTACTTCAGATGCTGGAGTGCTGGGATCACAAGCATGTGCCATCATGCCTAGCTCAGAATTTTAGATTCAACATCCTAAGCAGGTAGAATTAATAAGAAAGATTTGCCAGAAAAACAGCAATGAAAAGATTGTTAGTGTGTCTCCATCTACACCAATAACAAAGAAAATACACTTTAAAAACATTCACATGAAGCTAGAGAGCTGAACTTCACGGGTAATGTGCCTGCTATGTAAGTATGAGGACTCAAGTTCGAATCCCTGGCACCAAATGCTGCTGGACACAGAAGACTTCCCATAATCACAGTGTGCATGAAGCAGAGATGGGATTCCTGGAGCAATCTGGCTTCTAGACTAGCCAAATTGACAAGTACTGGGTTCAAAAGTTATGTTCTTCATACATATGCATGCATGTGCATACATTTGCACATACATGTGTCCCCTGTATATTCCAAGCAGGCACACATGCAAACACACCACACCTACATTAAAAATATATATATATTAAAATTATGAAAGAAAGCCATTTGTCTCATGATATCAGGAAGTTATAGGAATTATAAATATGTACCCAAAACAAAGAACCAAAATAACATGGATCAACTGACACAATTTAAGAGAACGGTAGACAAATATAATTATATTAAATAATAATAATAATAACAAATCTCTGTGTCTAACTTTTAATAACAGATACACTAATTAAACCAAAGATTAATAAGGAAATAGAGAAGTGAGCACTACAGAATACTATTGTAGACATAACAGACATTGATAGGACATCCCATTTGGCTGAGGCAAGGCACACCTTCTCAAGTTCACAGCACTATTCTCCAGAATAGGTCATACATTCAGACATAAAACAAGCCTTGACAAATGTAACGGTATTGAAATAATACATATTATGTTTTCCAATTACTGTGGAATTACATGCAAAACCAGTAACAGAAGGAAATCACAAATATGTGAAAATTACAAAATCCTAAATGACCAATGGATCACAAAAGGAATCACATGGGAAATTAGAAAATATTTTTAGTTGAAAGAGAATTAAATCACAGCATTCAAAACTTATGGCAGGCAGCAGGAACTGTGCTTCAAGGGAAATGCAGCTATAAACATACATAATTAAAACAAAATAAGGTCTTAAATCTTAAAGCTAAATGTCTACCTTAAGAAACTAGGAGGGAGAGGAGAGACTAAATTCAGAGCATGTAAAGGAAGGCGACAGTAAACAGAGCAGAAGTAAATGAAACTGAGGAGTAAGAATGAACTAGCTTGAGTTGAGAGCAGGCTGGGAAGTTGCTCAGCAATGATGCAATTTGGATACAAACTATCTCCCTGTGTATCTGAACACTTGGTTCACAGCTGGTTGTAGCTGGACCCTTGGTTCACAGCTGGAGGCCCTATTTGGGATGGTTGTGGGACCTGTGGAGCCTCACAGAGCGAAGTGGGTCACTGGGAGTGGTCTTTGAGCTTTAAGAGTTCAGCTCCACTCCCCTGTCCGCTTCCTGCTTCCCAACAATAGATAGATACACTGTAACCTACTGCTTTATGCTACTGAAGCCACGGATTCTTTGCAATCACTGACTGTATTCACTCAAACTGTAAACCAAATGAACCCTTCTTCCTCAAAGCCACTTCTTATCAAGTATTTGGTCAGCTAGCACACTCGTGGGTGTTGTCCGTGTGGGTGTTTCCAGATACGATGGCAAGAACTGAGGGGTAAGAGCCACCTGAATATAGGAAACAGTGTCCATTAAGGTGGGGTTCCCAACAAAGTGCAAAAAGAGAAACTTACATGCGTGAGCTCGAGAATTTACCCTGCATATAACAACACATTCTTCAGCCTTTGAGCAACTCACACTGGTGACTTCCCAAGGTGTGGGGGACCAGCCCCCACCTTTTCCAGGGTTCCTATGAGGAGGAGAGAGGAATAAGGAACTTGCAGGTAGAATGATAAGCCTAGCCAAGAAGAAGGTAAAAGACAGAAACACAGAATAGCTTCAGGAGGACCTGGGTCAATACCCAATGGCCCAGAACTTTATTCAAAAGGCCCAGAACTATATAACTATATAACTATATATAACTATATATATATATATATATATATATATATATATATATATATATATATATATATATATCAATGCCACGCACAGGAGGCAAAAGACCTCTGCCTTCTTAGATGCAGCCAATTGCAGACCCTTCCAAACACCTGGTACCCAGGCCCATGGTCCAATTGTCCTCTTAATATAGCCCTGCTGGTAAAGCAAGCTCAGATTTCACTAGGAAACCTCTGTGGGCTCCCGCACTAGGGGACTCAACTGGACAAGGTTGCTGCTTAGAGTTTGCCTTATACCAAGCATTTACACAGAGCCATAGTGTTCATCACACACGAGACTCCTAACTGCTCCATTTACTTATTTGTTTGTTTATTTATTTATTTTGAGGCAGGATCTTGCAAGGAAGCCCGAGATGGCCTCTCACACTTGTGATCGCCCCGCTTCAGCCATCCAGACGTTGGGATGTGCTACCACACCCAGCTCCTACTTCATTGTCTAGCAAATGGAAATGATAGTAAATCTCATAGAATAAAGCTATGAACACCATGGAGAAATCGAGGGACATTGCCTATATGCAATATGTTGGTCATATTTCTATCACCATGAAAAGGGACCCACAAACATAGAGGAGGAAGGGGCTTATTTGGGCTCAGGCTTTCCGCCACATTGGTTTGTGTCAGATTGGCTCCACTGCTTTTTAGCCTATGGTATGGCAGACAATCGTGGTGGGGAGCACATGGTGGAAAAAAGCTGTTTGTCTTAGGGTGGTCGTGATGGGTCCGGGAACCCAATACCCACTTCATCTCTGCAGCCTGACACCCTTATAGGAGGCAACATCTCTTACAACTCTACTGAGACTGGGGAGGGAGGGAGTTGGACATGAGAGAAACAAGGGGAACTGCAGCTGTGTCCTGGTAGCTGGCTCTCTTGGTGGCCAGAGTGTCCCTTTGTGTGTACACACACATGGAGCTGCACTTATGCTTGTCCTCCTGTATCAGAAAATAGGACACTGGGGCCCTTTTCCAAGTGTGTGTGTGCCATGTGTGCATCAATGACAGTTCTTTTTCCCAAAAGATTATGGCTTCATCACAACAGCCTTTGTGGTTTTACCTTCCTTCCCCTTTGTAGACCTTTCAAGAGGACCATAGAAAGAAAGACTCTAAAAGGAAGATCTAGCCCACCATGATATGGTAGGCAAAACAGGGTCACCTTACCCTATGACTCTGCCATCCACTTCATGACATCTACAACAGAAACCAATAAGCTGCTACCAGAGAGGGAGATAGACAAAGAGAGAGAGAGAGAAAAGGGAGGGAGGGAGGGAGGGAGGGAGGGAGGGGGGGAGAGAGAGAAAGAGAGAGAGAGATCAGTTCTATTTCTCTCTGTTTGCTCTCACAAAGTTTTCGCTTTACTTTACTAAATACACTTCTGCTTCAACCAATGATGCCTCAGCTGGGATTCTTTCCTTTGAGAGTATAAAGGAAAAAGTTTCACCCAGTACCACCACCACCTCAAACACCAATGAGGGCTCTGAATCAATCCTGCAACACAGGAGTCTTTTGTGTTCAAACACATAAATACCATGCAAGGAATGTGATCTTTATCCGTCAGTCAATTCCTGTTGCTCTCTGTCTACTGGTAGCAAGAACAAATTTCAGCCCGTTTGTGATTTTTCACCTTCTCTAGGTTTGCATCTGCAAGTCCCAAGGAATTTGTATGGATTCCCTCCTCTACCTTCCTGGTTCTTAGTGTTTGCTTGATCTGTACAGGAATGCCAAGCATGACGTTTTATGAAGTCTGGCTATTCAGGAATCTTGAACAGGTTGCTTGTACTGCTCTCAGGTCCTGGAAACCTCTTGTGGCCTAAAATCTTTCAATAAATCTATGCTGTACTCAGGGGAAATGGTGTTCTCTGCTAACTTCTGGACCACTGGGAATTTGGCCTGGATTTCACCATTCATCGGCCATGGAGGAACTCTGAGATCTGTCATCCCCCAGGCTCATCCCTCACTTGGAGACACGGGTCCCCTCCGAAGTCAGATTCCCAAATCTCACTTCATTGGGTAAATGGAGTATAATTTATTTAACCATTCTCTTGTTGGATATTTAGACGGCATTAATCTTTCACTGTCAAATGTTATGCTGTCTGGAAGATCTTTGTAATGAAAGCTTAAACCATTTCCATTATTATTTCTTTAAGAGAAATTCTTAGAAGGGCAATTTATGTGTCAAAGAACATGCATATTTTAAGGTTTCCTATATGCTGCCAAATCACCCTGCAGAAATGTGACAATTTGACCCTCACCAGCAGCTCTAAGAATTCTCACTTCCTGAAGCTCAAACCATTTAGCAATAAATTAGTCATCTAGTTTGCATCCCTGCTAAGTTTATTTACATGTAATTTCTATATGATTCATAACTTCATAATAAAAATATACTTTGCTAATGTGTTAGCGTTGAACTGATTTTATTTGAAAACCAAGTTATGCATGAACCACATGACCAGCAGTGTACTGCTTGGTAAGATTTCATCAAAGTTAATGGTCAGTTTTTGTTTTTATATTTTATACACTCTACACTAAGTAAAGATTTGGGAATTTTAAAATTTCCTGTAAAAACAATGAGTGTTTTCTGAGAGGGAGAAAAACCCTCCAATGAAAGTCATACACTGATGGCCTGTGTCTGTGATTATGTGAGGTCAAGGAGCAAAAAGGTCTTTGCAGATGTGCTAAATGATAGACCTTAATTATGTGTTAAGATAGGGCTGGATCCTAAACCATTTGTCAAATAGAAAGTTGGCAAGATTGCAAGTATGAGAGGGACCAGGGTTCTGCTGTCAGCTCCCCATGCAAGGACTGGCTCCTCAGATCCCACATTGGCAGCCAGAAGAGAAATGAAGACTTTAATCATGGGCTGGAAAGGACCTGCATTCTTCCAAAAGCCTAATCGGGTTTCCAGTGGATTCTCTGCAAGCTCCAGGAAAAAGCCCAGTGTCATGACACCTTGACATTCTCACACGCTTCTGAACATGACTAACGTGCTCTTTCAGCTGCTAAACTGTGGCATTGGCTATTGCAATGATAGAGAGTAAGTCATTGGATGAATGAGTGACATAAAATGTAAGTACAGAAAGAGCAGACAAATCCAAGGTGATTTCCAAGTGCAAAGTGTCATTTTACTGTTTCCCAAAGACTCACAGACTCTGAAATCCATTTTATTCCAAATCTCTCTTGGATATTTTTTTTTCCAGAATAAGTTTGTCCAATCTGTAGCTTCCAAAGTGAGATGATGACGGGATGTGCCCGTCACCTCTGCCCTGTTGAGCATTAGCTCACCATTTTCAGTGCTCAGTGACTGCTTTATGCTCGGGAATATTTCCTGTCTTGCACACACACCATTACTCATGTTACCCAGTAAATTCAAAGGTAAGCACCTGCATATATCATTGTAAAACATCAGATTCTCTAACATCTCTTTCTTTTTTCTTTGGTATTTCGAGACAGGGTTTCTCTGTGTTGCTTTGTACCTTTCTTGGAACTCAGTCTGTAGCCCAGGCTGGCCTCAAACTCACAGAGATCTGCCTGGCTCTGCCTCCCGAGTACTGGGATTAAAGGCATGCGCCACCACCACCTGGCTAACATCTCTTTCTTCAAGTATTGTTTTCTCCTAGGTTCTACAGCTAGTACGACAGAATGATAGATGGTTATGGAATTAAAAACTGACTAGTCTTCTAGAAGTTTACATCTAAGTTTGTAGTTTGCCACTCGAAACACATTTCCACTTAGAAACAAAAAAGAAAAGAAAGATCATGACTCTCATAACACCAGCCCACAAAACCTACTTAATTTAAAGTTTACTCAAACTAATCTTAGAACAATTTAACTGTATTTAAATAGCATTTTTTTTTACCCATGGGAAGACACATTCAGTTTTCAAGTTTGTAATGGAAGCTTAAGGTCTGCCTAGAAAACTTGGCCCTTCAGAAGTGGCATTCAGAACCAGTGAGTCCGCTGAACCACAGTGTTGTGGATATCGCTCTGTGTAAATGAAGTTCTGATTGGCCAGTGGCCAGGCAGGAAGTATAGGCGGGACAAGAGAGAAGAGAATTCTGGGAAGTAGAAGGCTGGAGAGAGACACAGCCAGCCACCACCATGACAGAAAAGACATAAGGTACTGGTAAGCCACAAGCCACGTGGCAAAGTATAGATTAATAGAAATGGGTTAATTTAAGATAGAAAAAGTAGGTAACAAGAAGCTTGTCACAGCCATACAGTTTGTAAGTAATATAAGTCTCTGTCTACCCTACAAGACTCCTCAAAGTTGCTTGCATCCTTCTCCCAGTTCTCAGGTAATATTATATCCTTCTGAGGTCTTTGATGTGGTTGAAGACTAGATAGTTATAATTCCTCAATTATGATAAAAGATAAGTTAGATATAAAACCTTAGACTCACAAATGTAAGATAGATAGGATATCTTCTTTAATATTGTAACTGTAATTCTTGTTTGATAATTGTTTTGTTATATGTAATTGTACTATGTAAAAGTTAAAACCTTCCTAAAAAAAAAAAAAAAAGAAAAGGGGAAGTGCTGTGGATATCGCTCTGTGTAAAGTTCTGATTGGCCAGTGGCCAGGCAGGAAGTATAGGCGGGACAAGAGAGAAGAGAATTCTGGGAAGTGGAAGGCTGGAGAGAGACACAGCCAGCCACCACCATGACAGAAAAGACATAAGGTACTGGTAAGCCACAAGCCACGTGGCAAAGTATAGATTAATAGAAATGGGTTAATTTAAGATAGAAAAAGTAGATAACAAGAAGCCTGCCACGGCCATACAGTTTGTAAACAATGTAAGTTTCTGTGTGTTTACTTGGTTGGGTCTGAGCGTCTATGGGCCTGGTGGATGAGAGAGATTTGTCCTGACTCTGGGCCAGGCAGGAAAACTCTAACTACACCACAGAGTGCACGTTCCTGTGTTTAAAGAATACTTAGTGTGTCCTTGGACCACTTCTTTTTGTTTGTTTCAGCTCTCTGCACCAGGAGCTCCAGCTGTCTCCATAGCAGCCCCTTCCATTCTCTCTTGCTTGCTTCCAACTACTCTCATTGCATCAGGGTTCTGTAATTGACATCTGCACACCTAATCACCCTCAGTGTTTAACTTCTTAAAAGGTCTAAGTGAGAAAGAATTGAGACTTAGCTTCATCAAGAAGCCAGGCTCAGCTCCAGACCCCAACTGTGCGTGTGATGTCATTACTAAAGGTGATGTGACATAGCCAGAAGTTACCTGTGATCTTTCAGACATATCACACATGGATCTGTCTTGAGGATGCCACATCCCCTCCCTTTGCTCTTCCATTGTGTCTCCCTCTTGTCTGAACTGAATAGATGGCTCAGTGGTGAAGTATAGCCAGATGTTTTTCTGTGTCCCACCTAGTCCCCAGCCACTCAGACCCAAGTAAACACACAGAGGCTTACATTAATTAAAACTGCTCAGCCTTTAGCTCAGTCTTACTACTGACTAGCTCTTACACTTAAACTAATCCAATTCTATTAATCTATATGTTGCCACTTTTTCTGTGGCTTTACCTGCATGCCACTACATGCTGCTCCCTGGAAGGCAGGCTGGCGTCACCTTACTTAGCCTTCCTCTTTCCATAATTCTCCTTGTCTTCTTATCCTGTCTATACTTCCTGCCTGGCTACTGGCCAATCAGCATTTTATTAAACCAGTATACAAAAGCATTATTCCACAGCATTTCCCCTTTTCTGTTTAATTAAAAAGGAAAATTTTAGCTGGGTGTTAGTGGCGCACATCTTTAATCCCAGCACTTGGGAGGCAGAGGCAG
The DNA here is from genome assembly GCF_903995425.1 of Onychomys torridus. Classification (NCBI taxonomy): domain Eukaryota; kingdom Metazoa; phylum Chordata; class Mammalia; order Rodentia; family Cricetidae; genus Onychomys; species Onychomys torridus. The sequence continues at coordinate 22,360,153 of NC_050465.1, forward strand.
GTGGATCTCTGTGAGTTTGAGGCCAGCCTGGTCTCCAAAGTGAGTTCCAGGAAAGGCGCAAAGCTACACAGAGAAATCCTGTCTCAAAAAACCAAAAAAAAAAAAAAAAAAAAAAAAGGAAAGTTTTAACTTTAACACAGTAAAACTACATATAACAAAATAGTTATCAAGCAAGAATTACAGTTACAATATCTAGTCTATTAATATTTGGCAAATTCAAGGGAAATATTCTATTTATCCTATATATGTGAGTCTAAGGTTTCATATCTAACTTATCTTTTATCATAGTTAAGGAAATTTAAAACTATCTAGTCTTCAAGTACATCAAAGGCCTCAGAAGGATATAATATTACTTAAGTAAACAGGAAGAACATTGTAAGCAATTTCCAAAAATCTAGAATGACAGAGACAGCTGTCTGCCTGGACAGTCACCCAAAGTTCCTCTGTAACATTGGGGCATCCATTTTCAGCCCATAGTGAAGAGCACCTGCTACTCTTGGGACCCAAGTTCAATTCCCAGAACTCACATTTATAACTACATGTAACTCCAACTTAAAGGCATCTGGTACTTGCTTCTGGACACCATGAGCACTGTACACACATATATCAACCCCCACATAGACACATACATATACATAATTTAAAGAAGAATACTAAAATATATAAAAAGTGTCTTGTCTATTTTATGGCTGGGCACATGTGACTGATTTTCCGGACACTTTTCTTCAAAGTTTTATCCTGAGTTCGTACCCTCTACATCTCTCCATCCCCCATAGAAACTCACTGCTATTTTTTTTAATGAGATAGAAATACAAAAAATGAGTAATTGTAAATATGGATTAAGAATCCCAGGTGTTGAATAATGGAGGTGAGTTATGATTAAGCAGGGAGAGCATGTCAGATATGGTAAATATGGTTAGAGAAGATGCTGGACTGAGCCATAGTCAGGATGGAAGGCACAGAGTTGGCTCATACTGAAGACAGCAGAAGGTGAACTATTAAAAAGTAGTTGTGGAACAGATGGGGTAGGGCCTTCCTTGATGCCTCTGGGCTGAAGACTTTGGAATTCATTCTGAAAGCAACAGGGAGCCATGGAGTGCTTTGTTAAACCAGGCATTTAGCAAGACTAAATTGGCAACATTATGGAAGACTGGAAGACGGACACAGGGCTTATTAAGACAATGTTTTGGTCATGTGGGGGCAGCAGGTACAAATGTTGAAGGCCCACCTTGAACAGATAGCAACATAAGCAAAATCCACAACTGTTTCAAAACTGACATTCCTGGGGCGGGGCTTGGTTCTATTTTCTGCAGAAAGATACTCTAGTCACATCAAGTGAAAGGGATCTGATGATGGCTTCTCTGGCGTCTGAGGTCCATCACGTGAGCTGGGGCAGAGAGAGAAGAAAGGCAGGGGGTGGGCAGCACTGCTCTACCCTTCTGCCCCACATGGAAACTGAGGAGTCATAAGGTCGTACCTCCTGGGTGGACATGCTGTGCTGGACCCTTAGTCAGAGTTTGGGTGGTCACTGTCCCCACAGAATGTTCCTCATGAGAAGTCTTCTCATGAGGACCATGAGAGAGCTGGGGGACACTTCTCTCAGACCATGGGACTTCACCAAAGGACCATGGGAGATAGCAAATACTTCCTGACTCACCACCCCAGAGGACACTAGGGAAAATGTTTTTGCCTCTTAACATTGCCCCATGACCAGAGGTTTTTGACACTGAGCCTTCCTGCATTTTGTTGTCAGGGACTGGGAAGGTTCACTGTGAGTGTCCCATTCCGGGAATGCCCCACTCTCTGGGAAGATGGGGCTTCAAATACAAATGAGTGACTTGGGAGAGCCAAGGAGCACCCTGGGTAGTCAGCGGGATTAGGACCTTGACATATTTGGTTGGTACATGACTCTGGTGACCTGACAGCATAGATGTAGAGAGAAGAAAGGATGGAAAGAAAAAAAAGTATTTATGAGACTGACTTAAAGTGCATCTGGTGCCATTCTGTGCTGCTCTAACAGGACACCTGAGACTATGTAATTGATTTTTTTTAATTAAATTTATTTATTTTGTGTGTTTGTTCATGGGCACTCATGTGCTACAGTGTACATAGGAAGGCCAGAGGACAATGAGGGGGCCTTAGTTCTCTCTTTCCACTGTGTAAATTTGAGATTGAACTCAGTCTTGTTGGCAAGTACCTTTACCTACCCTCTCACTATCTCTGGAAGACTGGATAATTTGCAAAGAAATCATTGTGGAGGCTGGGAAGTCTAGGGGGAGGGGCTGTCATCTTGCAGCCTTCTTGTCTTGTGTGCTACAGCAGAACATGGAAAAGTGAAAGAATGTATATATGAGAGCAGGGATGGGGAGGTTAAGCTCACCTCTTTTATAACAAATACCTTTCATGACAATGAACCCAGACCCATAACAATAACAGCATTAATACATTCCTGAGGACAAAGTGCCTTAGCCTAATCACCTCTTAAAGATCCCACCTCTCAATACTGTGGAGTTTGGGTATGAAATTTCCAACATATGAGCCCTGTGGAACACACTCACAAACTAGCAAACTTTCAATGTATGTTGTGGATAGCACACTAGAGGGATAATTTTAAGATTTTGAGTCTGGATGGATAGGGGGTAAATAGCATTGTGTGGATGAAAACAAATAAAAACAACAGAAAAGAAAAACAAAACAAAGAAACAACTGTCTTGTCCTGTCCAATGGCTTGATCTGCTTGAACTTGAGAGACAGCAAACACCTTGACTAAATGACACAGATGGAAGGCATAGTCTATGGATGCTGTCTCTAGAGGATGAATTCTCTTGGTCTAGCTCACTAAGCATGGTGTGGAAATGAGTCTACCCATCAGTTAATTAGGCTGACAGGATGACTAGACATAATCACTGGGCACTCGGGAAGGGTTTGGCCTTTGGAAGTCGGATGAAGACAGTCTCCGGTGAAGACAGAATAAAAGCCATAGATTAGTGATCCTGGAATAGGACAACCTTCTCTTCCTGTCCTCGGACTGTTTCTAAGCTATCCTGCTTTCAGAATCCTGCTGTTTTTTCGGCCAGAGATTATGAGGACACGCTGACAAATTTTACTATGCTATTCATTTCCCATATTCTTTATCTGTCACCCTAAACCTCTATCATCTCCTTGTGACAGTTTGCAATTTCTTAAATTACTATGAATCTTCCGCTACTTACAATTTAAATTGATGACTTCCCTTTCAGGGACACACATGAGACCCCTTGGTGAGTCTTAGAAAGCACCCTCCAATTGCACGCAATATGCCTGTGAATCATCTCTTGGGTGGCTTATTTCCTGGGATGCTTTCCACAGATGGCTAATCTTGCCCATTTTAGGTTGATTTCTGTTAGCTCTAACCTCTAAGCAAGGCATCATCTGACTATCTTAATTTTAGGTTATACATTTTGTTGCTGTTTTTTTCTCTAGCCTTCCTTTCTGAATTTCCATACTTCTGGCATTTTTCAGAAATCAGGATGAAAGATAACAGGTAGGTAGTGTTGCCTTCACTTTGTAATATATTAGGAAGTGTGTGTGAATGTGTGTGCACGTGTGCATGCGTTTTGTGTGTGTGTGTGTACACACGTGCGCCAGCATGCATATATTACAGAGGTATGGAAAATCAATACATAATACTTTTTCTTTCTTTCCTTTCCCAATTTCTTCTCCCTGCCCTTGTAGAGAATTAAGAACCCAACATTGGAAAGATAAGTTATGGTTTTATCAGAGTGTGTAGAATAGTGCCTAGAACAGAGTAAGTCTGATGGCATAGGCCCATAGTCCCAGTCACTCAGAAGCTGAGGCAGCAGGATGGTAAGTTCAAGACCAATGGGCAATGTAGTTATTCCCTGTCATATCTATATCTGTATCTATCTATCTATCCACTCTATATATTTAAAGGAAGAGGAACTGGGTAATATACCTCAATGGCTGAACAACTAACTACCTCGCATTAACAAGGCCTTAGGTTCAATCCCCAAAATTACAATAAACAAATAATGGATGAATGAATAAAATCACACAGTTTTACATGCAATCAAAATGGCTTCCTGATACTTTACTGCGAACTAACCCCATCCTCACCCTGGAACAGCAAGCCTTTCCATGAAGGGTGGAAGGTTGCATCTCTGCTGTATCCTGGCAACAGGCCAGGGCCCAGGGAGTCCAGGAGAGCCTCCTGTGGGGCAATCACTCTGCCTCTCACCGGGAGATGTTGTTCTGAGAGTAGCCACCTCCTAGGGTGAAATACCTTGAGCTAAATTCTCCTTTCTAACTTTCAGGGTTCTTTCAAGTCAATGATACTAAAAGGTAAACACACGATCAAACTGGAGCTGTGCACCCCAGAGAACACAGGTAAAAGCATTTTGTCACCATTTCTTAAAACAGTGGGAGAACACACAAAATATATGGTCTACCATCTGAACATTTTCCCCCCTTTTTCTCCAGTGCTAGTGACAGAGCATGGGGGTCTTGGGAATTTTGGGTCAGAACTCTCCTAGCACATTTCAACCCGGGTCTTCATTTACTTTAAACCACACAGCTCTGGAACATCAACTGAGGGTATTTTCCTGTGCATCTGCCACTGTCATACATGGCCAGAGCTCTCTTCATACTACAAATCTGAAAGACAATCCTCATCCAATGACCCCACCCTTCCCAGCTCATCACCTCTGGCAACCTCTGTTCCACTTCCTGTCTCGGTAGGTTTAACTTTACAGATGGCGGTGGGTCTAAAGTCAGGCTCATCACAAATGCATGTTGCATGGGAGGACAAAGCTTAGAGTGTGGTAACATGGGCTTCTAAGTTCTGGATAGTTCTCTAGAGTTAAACTTGTTCAACCTCTTGTAGCCAACACTGGCTCCTCCTATCCTCCCTGCCTCTCCTACAGAGGTGGAAACTGGAGGGTGGGTGAGTAGTGGGAATGGGAGGGGGATGTTCCAGACAGGCAGATCAATGGCATGTCTAGAAGGGCCTGACTGAAGCATCCAGCCTTCTCTTGGACACTCTAATTCTATGGGATGGAAGTGAGAGGGGCCGGGAGCCTCCCGATGATGTAAGTCCCCTTGGTGATGGAGGGTATGTGGATAGGAGGCCTGGACATTTAGCCTCACGCTCCTGCGAATTGTCATCCAACCCACACAGAGAGAACTTGGAGTTACGGTGAGTGGGCCAGATGATGCTGATTATCTGGAGAGTTATGTCATTGTCTCATCAAGTCATGTTTACCCACCTCACAGTGGAAAGGAAATGAATCGACTGCCTCGGAGCTGATTCCTGACAGATTGCATGCCTATGTTTATTTCTCAGCTGGTTTTTTAGTATCACAGAAAGAGTGAGCTACAACCCTGCTGAACAGGCTAAAGAGATTATCATCCTCTAGAGCTCACTTTGTCAGCCCAGACTGAATCATCGGCTTGTGTCAACGGCTGTCTAGATAAGCCATGTTGAAACACTTCCAGAGAGTGGAGGCAGTAGAGAGCAAAACAGGAAGGCGTGGAGTCAATCCCTCCTCAACAAGAGATGCCCCTATCACGTCTCAGAGTAACAGGGCCTAAAATGCTTCCTGGCCCTTTCTTTTCTCTGGAAGTTGTTCAGTTTTAGCTGAAGCAGAAACCAATAAAAGACATACTAGTGACTGGTATTTGCTGGGAGCTTGGTGAAGCAGGTGGCCAAAAGAAGGCATTTCTGCTACAAGAAGCATGGTCTATTCCAGAATTTTTTTAAATCAGCTTCTATTACCAACACACAAAGACTGGCATTTAGGCTTTGGTTAACGTTATTTGGCTGACTGTGCCTCACCTGGGTACCAGAGTAGAAGTGACCCTGTAAACAGGGGTACTTGTGAACCAGTCCTGAGGGCTAGGAGGGGCATAGCTGATACTGCCTCCATTGTCTGAAGTATAGTAGTAGGGGCAAGGGAAAGATGCCCTCCCCTGTTGCAGAATATTCCTTGACACCATGTGAAGATGTGTCACTGTGATTGGTTCAATAAAGAGCTGAATGGCCATTAGCTAGGGAGGAGGAGGTTAGGCAGGACTTCTGGGGGCAGAGAACTCTGGGAAGAAGAAAGGAGTCGCCAGCCAGGCATCAAGGAAGCAGGATGGGCAGTGCAGAGTAAAGGTAACCAAGCCATGTAAATTAAGGTAGAGTAAAAGATATGAGTTAATTTAAATTATAAGACCTAATGGGACAAGCCTAAGCTAAGGCCAAGCTTTCATAATTACTCATTAGTCTCTGTGTCTTTTTTGTGAGCTGGTGGCCCAAAGAAAAATCCATCAATACTCCCCACTCACCCCTATCACCTCCAGATGGTAAAGGAGCTAACTCCCTTTTTACTAGCTGCAACACATGGGAAAGCAGGCCTGCACCTCATGTGGGCAGCACAGGAGAGCTGACCCTGTTGACATCAGCAGGGGTGAGCAAGGGAGACATGGCCTTATCCCTCCTCTGCTACATGCTGGTGTGGGCACAGGAGAGATACCCCCTCACTCCTCACCACTTGAGGCAGGTGGGAGAGCTGGTTCTGAGGTCATAAGAGTGGGAGATCTGTCCCTGTCCTTCACTAGTGGCAGCACTCAGGAGAGTGGCCTCTGCACTGGTCTGGGCAACACAGTAGAGCTGGTCCTAATGATGTAGGTGTGGGAGAACTGACCCTGAGGACATGAAAGCAGAAGAATTGGCCCTGCCCCTTGCTCATTACAAGGGGTGAACAAGCCAGAGCAATGCTGGAGAGATTACCTTGATGGTGAGGATGGGAGGGGGGGGGGGCAGGAGCTGGCAGCTGACCTACTCTGCAACTACCCAGGCCCAGAACCAAGGTTATGTGTTGGCCCACCCCAACCCCAACATCCACATCTGTGATCTATTGGAGCACAGGAAAGGGACCCAGAGCTGCAGGATCCCCACAACACAGTCAACAGCAAGATATCCAAGAGGAGTCCCACTGAAGGCCCAGCATGGATAATATAGCAGAAACCAGAGGCCTTGGACCAGACCAATGACTCTTTGCAATGAACACTTGCAAGTCAAGATGTATGGATAAAAACAGGGAAAAAGTAAGAAACATTATGTGGCTGAGAACTTTCCAAAGACTTCTAGAGTTTTAGATAGGCATAGATGGAATTTGTGCATCCTTTGAAGTTGGGAATCTGAAAAACAACCAAGGGATGGGTTTCCTGAGAAAACACAAGTGACCTCAACTCTCTAAGATGGGACTTACACAGATCCAGCCTCAGCTTTCTCCAGGGGGTTCTCTTCTTAGAAGACTGAGTTACATTTGGTTTCCAAGAATCTTAAAAAGAACAGGTACAGGGGTGGGGATATAGCTCCATGATATAGTTCTTGCCTGGCAGGCATAGTTCCTTTCTCAGGATGGAAAAAAAATGAATAGGTCTTTGCCCTAGTTCCATTTCTGTTGTTGTGCTTAAATACTCTGACAAAAAGCAGCATAGAGGAGGAAAGGTTTATTCAGCTTTACAATTCCATCATTGTGGGGAAATAAATGCAGGAAGCTTGAGCGTCGAGTCCCATCACAGCCACAATCAAGAGCAGAGAGGAATGAATGCACCCTTGCTTGCTCACCTGTTTTCTCCTCAGCTGCATTCTCCACTCTTGCACAGTTTAGGACCCCAGTTTAGGTGCCTAGGGAATAGTGCCACCCACAGTGGGCTGGGTTTTCCCACATCAATTATCTGCAGACAATCACCAACAGTCGTGTTCACAGACCAACTGACATGGACAGTCCTTCCTTGAGACCCTTCAGGTGATTCTATGCTGTGTTGTGTTGGCAACAAAGCTAACTATAACAGAATGCTACTTAGGCTACAATGTAAACAGTTGGTATTAAAGAAAAGCTGTTCCCAGGAAACTCACCCTTACAGTTTATCTATGGGTTTGTTATCAATCAGTCTACTCTACCCAGACAGAAATTGGGGAATAGGCAAGGAGAAGCTTTTAAAGTACTGATCTGTGGCTGCTTTGGTTCTCTAGGTATTGGGCAGTAGCTAGCCAGGACAGCAGATAGATGGGAAGAGAGGCTAGTGTCCTTTAGCCTTGCAATCTTCTGGCAGGCCTCTGGTGTCAGGATCCTTGGTTTTAAACTCTTATGTGAGCCTAAGACATTGCAATTCTTTAGCCATAGTGATAGCCAGCCTTAGAGGTGACTGGCACCTCTCTGGAATTCTTCCATTGACTAGTTCCTAACAGGACCCCCTTCTCTGGTTTCTTACAGCCCTTCTCCCTCCTCAAGCCTCAGTATTCTCCCATGATCCTCTATCCCGCCTGCTTGCCAATGGCTCATCTGCAGCTCAGGCTCCATCACTGCTAGGGCTGGTTTGCTGTCACTGCCCTCACTGCTGTCTCTGATGCTTTTTTCTCCTTGTCACCAGCCCAGCCAGAGTAGGCTAGAAAAGACCACCTGGCATAAGTCTTTTTAGGGGGCTAATGTTGCCATACCAGGGGAGATAACACAGAACAGTTACCCAGTAGACTTGCTAAGTGAGCCTGATCAGCCTGCTTATCCAATCAGAGAAGAGGTGTGTAGACAAATCATAGTTCTGCTTCTTCAGCCCCAGAGAGGTCATCTCCCTGATAAGCCACCAGTGTCCTTCCTCTGACTTAAGTAGAAGCGGTGGCAGGGTCATTGTAAGTTCCCTGTGGCTCGTGATAGCAAAGTCTGGTACAAATCATTTCAGATGGCCTTGGTGAGGTTTCCCCATTCAAGATCTGGGACGATTAACTGTGATCACTGTGTTGCTTTCTCAAGGCATCTATCAGTAGGGTGCTCAAGATGGCTGGTGGAAGGGTGGCCAAATCAGCATTGATTGACAGCCTTTTTGCTTAAGGTAGCCAGGGCAGCATGGGAGAGTCCAACAGCTGCTAATGACAGGGTCACACTGTCCCCTCCTGCAATGTCTTCTCTTATTTTGGGAAAATGGACATCAGAAGGAGTGTTTGTGATAGGAAATTAAAGAACTTGTCAACACTGAAGGGGATTGAGCTGTGCCATTGTCTCGGCAAGGAGGGTCTCTCTCCTCTGTCTCATCTTTACAGAATTGTTCTCTGACAGCTGTTCCTCAGGTGTAGTCCTTACTGCAGGGCATGGCAGCAGAAGCCCATAGATCCAGCTACTGAGGATGTTGAAGTGGGAGGGTCATTTCAGCATAAGAATTTCAGGCCAAGGGAACACATGAAATAGTTTCTCTTCTATCCTTTCTCTACACATACACAAACATATGATAAATATAATAACATATGTGTGTGTGTGCATATATATATGTGTGTATATATATATATATATATATAGAGATAGAGAGAGAGCGATGTAAAGCATGTATATTTCTTTTTTAAAGTATGTGTGCACATGCATTGGTGTGTGTGTGTGTGTGTGTGTGTGTGTGTGTGTGTGTGTGTAGATAACCTTAGGAAGGCCATTAACCTGTGAGACAGGGCCACTCATGAACATGAAGCTTATTAATTAGACTAGCTCCCTAGTGAGCCCCAGGGGTAATCCTGCCTCCACTGGCATTACACATGAGCACAGGCACACTTGCCATTATTTTTCATAGCATTCTATGGACACATGGTATTTTGTCTTCCTATAGGAATAAGGGCTCTGTACCTTGAACACTAGCTTGGGACAATAACAATTCTCATTTGAGACTGACTTCAAGAAGGACCAAGTAGAGCTTGTGGCTTCTACTCTCAGGTGCAGGATCTTTTGATTAGCAAGGGTGCTCTGTGAGGGGAAAGGAAGGCAAATTCAGAGGGACTGGCCCTCTGGGCATCTTTCCTCCCACTGAAGAGCAGTGTCCTACTTCCCAGCTCCTCAGCACTCTCCCAGCCCCAAGGCTGGCTCACTTAGCCTTTGAATCTTCCCTAAGAAACTGCACAGTGCTACAAGGGAGTTGACCTGGTGGGCCTTTGCCTCCACAGACCTGAATTACAAATATCTCCCATGGCAAACCTTCTTGTGAGACATTTTATTCTCTGTGAAAGTTCTGACACGGTTTGAACAACTGCCCTTCTGAAACAGGTCATTTTTACCATTAATGGACTTTTAAAGCCGATTTGCCACTCAGCTAAATGAATAAGTGGGAGGGAAAAAGGCTTAAAATACATCATTGTTTGACAAGAATCAAATGAGCGCTTAGAATTTGGGCCTTTTAGACAGGTGGTCCACTATGCCGAGAGCGAAGAACTATAAGAATTTGAGAAGATTCCTCTGCTATAAATTACTGTTTTCTTGGTGTATTTTGCACTCAGTTGAGTTTCCACTAGTGCGAATGTCATGCTCATGGTGTCCATGTGACATCCTGCCTACCTTCATGAGCAGTTGGTGTCTAGCTAAGGCAAGGTAGATGTGGGGGCCCACAGAGGCCTTACTCAAGGTCAGGGAATCTGAGCTTGCTTTACCCAGCAGGGCTGGATAATAAGACGATTTGGCCATGGGTGTGGTTACCAGGTGTTTTGAAGGACCTACACTTGCCTGTATGGTGCGCTTTGATCTTGAAAGAGGGAGGTCTTTCGCCTTTCCCCTGGGCAGTGTATGAAGAGTCCTAATCTCAAGGTGACTGGGTATTGACCCAGGGCCCTCCCAAAGCTATCGTGTGTCTCTGTCTTTTCTGCCATCTCCTCTTATATTCTATCTAATACTTCCTCATTCCTCTCTCCTCTCCCCAAGAACCCTTCAACAAGTCGGAGCTGGGCTTCTACAGGTAAAACCAACTCAAAACCTGCAGGAAAAAGAATGTCTTGAAGTCCTGCCAGTGTGTGCATTTCCTGGCCTTTAGAGGGGAGAAAACCATATTTACATCCCAGCAAATATTTTAAGATTAAAATGACATGGCACATGGGAGGGCTGCTGCCTTCAAATTAGAATACAACAGTTCCGGGTGACACCATGTCTGGAGTGAGGGAGGGCCCTTTCTGTTGCTAGCCTCCACTTCCTCACCCTGTGATCTTGAGGCAGCTACCTAAATGCTTTCAGGTTCAAATGAGGTACTGTCAGGTAGAGAGCATAGTATCGCGTTAACCTCAAGACGTGTGTGTGTGTGTGTGTGTGTGTGTGTGTGTGTGTGTGTGTGTGTGAGGTTTTGTAACTAGTTTGGTTGAGTTCACAATCCATATAGTTCATTCATTTAGAATGTACATGCTAAAGTTTTTAGTATACCCATGTGTATGTGTAGCTATCAACATGGTCAAATGGAGGACATTTTCACCACCTTAAAAAGAAAGGCTCCATTGTTTACCCATTGGCTTTGCATCTCCCTATCCCTAAACTGTAGTCCTAAGTAAGGCCTGCTCTAATTCCTGTCTCTATAGATTAATGTTTTTGGACAAGCCATGCAAATGGACTAATAATATATGACCATGTGCATTGGTTTTTTCACTTAATATAGTGTTCTCAAGATTGGCCATTCTATAGTATGTATGACAGCTTTAATCCTTTCTCTGGCCAAATAATATTCCAATGTGTGAATATACCATGTTTTGTTTGGTTGGTTGTTTTTGGTTTTTAGGGTTTTTGTTGTTGTTGCTGCTGTTGTTCATTCTCCATGATTCTTCATTATGTTAACAATCATCTGTATATTTCCATTTTTTTGGCTATGGGGAGAAATATTGCTATAATCAATTTTACAAGAGCTTTCTAAAATTTATACTTGAAGGCTGTAGTGAGTACAGTGATGGGATATTCTTCTAGAGCACCCAAGTTTGATTCTAGAATCCACATGTTCACAATCATCCACAACTCAGTTCCTGTGGGTCTGACACCATCTTCTGGTTTCTATGTGCATTAAGTACACACATGTTATACAAACATACAGCCAGCCAAAATACCAATATACATAATAAAATAATTTTAAAAAGAAAAGTTTTTAAAAGTAAGAGAGATGTCTTAGTGGTTCAAAATCTATGTTCATTGACTTCACACAAGTGAACTAGCTCTATTATGTAGAAAAATTTGGTAATAATGTTGCATTCTCCCATCTGACAATTCCCAAACAACCACTCAGAGGCTTAATATTACTTATAAATGGTTGTTCCGTAGCTCAGGCTTGTTACTAACTAGTGCTTACACTTAAATCAATCCATAATTCTTATCTATGTTTAGTTGCATGGCTTGATACCTTTTCTCAATATGGCGTTCTCATATTGCTTTCTCTGCATCTGCCTGGCTACTCCATGATCTGCCCTTCTCCTTCCCAGCATTCTCAGCTGGACTTTCTCGCCTAACTTCCTGCCCAGCTACTGGTCTGTCAGCTTTTTATTAATGAATGAGAGTAGTACATATTCATACTGTAGAGAAGGATTGTTCCATTACATAATTTTACATGGGACAATTTAACAAACCAACAAACTGCTTTCCAAAGGGTTGCACAAGCTCATATTCTTACCAACAACACACAAAAGTTTTATTTTTTCCACATTATTGCTTGATTTCATTCCATTGTCTTCATTTTCTTGATAATATCCTTTATTTTCTTATTTTTGTTGTTGTGTTTTTGTTTTTATGACAAAATCTCACCTTGTAGTCCAGAGTAACCTCTAACTCACAGGCTTCCTGTTTCAGGCTCCCCTAATGCTGGTGCTATAGGTAGGCATCACCACTTCCAGATTTATAATGTTCTTTGAAATACACATATTTTTAATTTTGCTGGGTGTGCTGGTACACAACTTTAATCCCAGTTTTTCTAGCACTGTTTGCTGTAAAGATTATTCTTTCTCTATGCAATGGTGTGGACCCCCTTTGGAAATCAGTTGGCAATAGATGCATGAGTTCTCTTTCTGTCCCAGTCCTCCTTATATTTGTCTCTTCCAGTATGAGCAGGCTTGCTTGGCCTTGCTTTGTGGTTAAGCTTTCAAACTAGGAAATGTGGGGGGGGGGGGAGTCTTCCTGCTTCACCATGTTTCATGATTGTTTTTGCTATTCTGAATCATTTCCATTTCCTTTGTGAAACTTAGAAGCAGCTTGTCAATTTCTGTTAGGAAGTAAGTCAGCTGGGATCTCAGGGAGATGGAGCCACACAGTGAGGATGACTGGCATTTGTAGTGATGGCTGCTTCTTGGGATGGCTTGACACCAATCCACCAAACAAATGTTTCTTAGTGGTCCTTACAATGATAAAGTTGGACACATCTGGACCTGGACAGAACCTGTGTGTCTGTAACCCTGAACAGGAGAAGCATCAGACTTGGATTCCTCACCAAAATCTAAAGAGGAAGTGGCTGAAGGGCTTACCTGGCCAGAATTTATTTTGTCATCATGTACCATTATTTTCATTCGGCTCAGAGTGGTTTCTCATTTTCCTCATACTTTCCTCCTTGATTCGCTCATTATTTGAGAATGTCTCATTTAATTTCCACATACCTGTGAATTCTTCAATTTTTTCTTGCTATCAATTTTAATCTCATTGCATTGTGGTTGGAGAATGCATTCTGTATTTTATTACCTTTTACATTCACTGAAGTTTGTTTTTTGAACCAGTATGCATTTTATCTCCAGCTATGTCTCTTGTGTACTTAAGAATATATAATCAGTTGCTGCTCCGTGGGTGTTCCACGGATGTCTAAGATGTTTCTTGGTACTGTTCTCAAGTCTTCTGTTCCCTCTATGCTTGGTCACTGAAAGTGGGATACTGAAGACCCAGTTACTGTTGCATAACTAGTTCCTCTAACTGAAACATGACCTAAGAGAAGGAGGCTCATGGGCTCTGGAAGCTGTCTGTCCAGCCTAGTTCTGCCAAGGCTATGCCATTTGGAAAACTCTTCCATTTTAGTTGAGCTGTGACAAGTCCAAAAACTACAATCATTTGGTTTCTAGAAATAAATTAACACCTTTCTCTAGATTCTTGCCTTCTCTGCCCTGTAGATTCTAAACAACGGCCAGCCAGGAAGGCTATTTATGGATCACATGACATCCTTTAACTAAATGAATACTGGTTACCCCTACCAATTGCCAATTGCAGATCCCTTCCTACCCCTTAACTACCCAGCTCATAAGGGAGTGTGGGCTCTGTTTCTTACAGAGATCCTCTCTGCAGGTTCCTCCTCCAAATAAAAGCTCACGCTACCTTAAGTACCTCACTGTCTTTCCTTCTCAATGCCCTGTCACTGGTGAAATTTAACAAGACTCATGGATCTTAGAAGACTTGTAAGCACTGTCCTCAAGGTTACATAAACAGTAGACAAAAGCTGGCACAGAGAGACTCTGTGGTTCAAATGTAGGCTCCAGGGATGAAGCTTCCATGAGTCATCATCTGTGAACTTTTGAGTGAAACAAATGCTGAGTCACCCATGCTCCGGTAGGTGACTGTAGGTGACAGTAAACTTGCTGGCCCACCAAGGTCGATAAAACTTGTTTCCTCGGTCTGTTGTTAACACTCTAGGGCAAACAGACGGTTTTTTTCATGTGTCACCAAAAGTCATGTCACTGTTGTCAATTTCTCTCTTGCTTTGTTAGTTTTCCCTCATGTATTTTTGAATCTTTTAAATATATACATAATTATTGCAATGCCACTGTGACTAAAATGTGCATTAGTCCCCTTTCATCCCTAGTTACTCTCTTGTTGTCTTAATGTCAAATTGAACTGATGTAAAGATGGCCACTGCAGTCCTTTTGATGGAGTACATGAAACATGTTCCTCTACCGTTGGTTGTTTTTTTCTTTTTCTTTTTTCTTTTTTTTTTTTTTTTTTTGGTTTTTTGAGACAGGGTTTCTCTGTGTAGCTTTGCGCTTTTCCTGGATTTTGCTCGGTAGCCCAGGCTGGCCTCAAACTCACAGAGATCTGCCTGCCTCTGCCTCCCGAGTGCTGGGATCAAAGGCATGCGCCAGCACCACTCAGCACTCGGAGGAATGGCTTCTTACTGAGTGGGCACAGACAAGGGTGGAATGACTGAATAATCTTGGCTCAGATGTCACACTCACACCTGTCTTACCAGGTTTCCATAGATTTCTCTGTAATAAATCTCTCTTTGTATTTTTATTCAGGCCCATTTCCAAGGGCTTTAAACAGATGCCGATTTAGTAGAAGGTACTTAATAAATGTTCATTAACCTTCCCATAGCTGCGCTTTCTCACAAAAGACTGAAAGGATCTATGAGGTCTCTTATTGCAAACAGTTATTTTAACAGTTTGGAGTCATTCAATGCCCTAGAAATTTACGTCTTTGCTCTACTGTTTTCTTTTGATACACAGAGACTTTGCCTCTTCTTGGAGAGTATCTGGCATCACAGGACACACTAACAGAGAATGAGGAAGGAAATCCTAAAACCGTCTTCCTCCTATGACCCAGGACCAATATACCCTCTTTATATATTATTTACCACTTCAGAATATTTCTAAATAATGGCTGTGTGCTGCTCCTGGGTCCTCTTGGGCAATGTTGGACAGCCATTTTTTTTCCCCAACAGCTAAATCTCAAGAAGTCTGAACCACGAGAACTTTCTGGAAGACCCTTGTGCCTATTCTGCTATTGCTGGATTCTTCTACACATGATGCGATACCTCCCCCCACAATTGGGGGATTTGTCGATCTTGTATCAATCAATACCTCAGCATTCCACTTCAGTCTTGTGCCCTGTGGCTTAGTGCCCCGAAGCCCTGATTTCACTCCAGTATTCATATTTGCTCTCAGCACAACCATAGGGACCTCTGGCTACTTCACCAAAAGATGAGCAACAGTAGAGAGAACGTCAAGTTAGCGTCATGACATCCAGCCTTCAGGGTTGTCCTTTGGGTCCTACAGTGTCCTCAGCTGTGCCACAGTGAATACTATCTTATTTCTGGTTCGGAAAACTCACCAGACTTTTTTTTTTTTAACTGCAAACTGTCATAAGCACTATCTAAGATTATGCACAGGCTTAAATTTGGAAGCTATTATAAATGGAGAAAAAGAAATTAGAAGTAAGTTGTACCTGATGGAGATGTACAGTCCTCTAAAACAAACATCACTCAGAGAATGGAAAGGGAGAGAGGAACAAATGCCACAACAAACAGAGAAAGGATTACCATAGTAGACAGAAAGCTAAAATTAAAAAAAAAAAAAAACAAACAAACAGAAACTTCCAGAATTTCATGATAACTTAAAAAAATATTTCAAGGCAATGCCTCCTGCCAGATCAAAAATGAAGTTCTTTGTAATATAGACTGCATGGTAGCTGATCTGTATTTATGACTTCTATCTTTAAGAATTCATTGAGTTCATGGGGACAAAGGCTAAACTCATCTTGGCATTATCACGCTTCTTATCACGCTCCTCTTCATGAACAGAAATGTCAGAATCAATAATAAAGACAAGGTACCCTCCACAGGCACACACTCCTTTTTCTATTTTATTGTACAATTACAATTTAAAAACCTGTCTAGTTTTTTTTAATGTCCCAGTTAATAAAAAAAAAATGGGGGAAATATCTTCATTTTTTATTTAAAGATAATAGGGTTACGGATATTTTAGATTATTCCTGTTTGGCGTTGGAAAATAAATTTTGAACTCTTATATGCATTTGGGTATCTTTGCAGTTCCACAGCATGTGAAATATGGAGGTCATGTTATGGAGATCCACTCAGGAGGAGTTAATCACATCTCCATATTTTACCTCTGCTTCTCTGATCAATGCTATTCTGCATTTCATTCTGAATCTGTGGAAGTTTTCATCATCTTTGGGTCTTAGGTAAAGCACATTTGCCTTTCTAACCTTCTTGTCTGTCAAGCTCCATCTTCCCTGAGGTTGGCAGGGGCGAGGGTGGGGAGGGAAAGAGAGCATTCACATGTGTGTGTGAGTGAGTATACCCATGTATGTGGATATGTGTGTGTGTGTGTGTGTGTGTGTGTGTGTGTATGCACACACACTGTGAAAAGATGTTTGTAGTAGTTGGGAGTACAATTCTGGAATATCTTTGCTTCTAGTTTCTTCAGGCTGCCTACATAATCAGCAGACATGGTACATATGGAGAAGAACTCCAAGTACTAAGAATCACAGGGAGAAAGCTTCAGGTTTTTCTAGGAAGGAATAATGGGACACTGGTCTCCAAACTGTTTGGTGATATACGGAAAACTGTTCTTATGTGTACCACATTCCCATTCTGGTTACGTGTGTATTCTGTGTAATGTATAGTTCACATCATGTATAGCCATAGATGCACCTTATCATCATGAGAGAAACTGGTGGATTAGGCACAGGTTGTCTGCATGGAACGGCAGAATCCTTCACCATGGGTCTGACTTTGTAGAAACCACATCACTGAGGCACTGTGTCTCCCACCTGGCTCTCTCACTGTTCATCAGAAAACCAAATCAGAGGAGTCAGTCATTGGTATGGCAGATTACTGCCAATCGTGTCTTGCCCTAACTTTTCCAGGCTGTTCCCCTAAAGCATATACTTTTTGTTGGCATCAGAAGGTCTCTCTCTAAGATTATCATGTGCAGTGTCCATCCCAGCTGGGATTGTGTGACAGGCCCACTGACTCATGGTATGAATGAGGGCTCACCTGAGCAGAAGGCTGATTCGCTTTTCCCTTTGCTCCTGGGCCTCCAGAAGAGATGCACTGATGTGCAGTGTATGTTCCCAGGGATTTGAAATTGATGCTCACAACTCAGATAGGAGCAAAGGATGAAAAACAAAAGGCCTGGAAAGCATAAAGGGATCCAGAGGAAACATCAGGCTGTAAAGGAAAGAGGCAGGTAGGAGCATCCTGCCTTCAGGAGAGCCTAGAGAAGCAGTGGAGAGTAAGGGAGGCACTATCAGGGGTGCACTTGGACATTGAGCCAGCCAGCTGGGGTATGGTGAAAGAGGCTGAGATTTTATTTTAGTAGCTCATTGAGCAAACAGTTCATTGAATTAGACTTGCAAAATGAACACCATATATCATATTGTAATAAGGAAGAAAATGAATGTATTAAAGCTAAGATTGGATCTATGAGATGAAGGAAGAAATGCTTAAGATTGAGGGCACTGGGTAGCTCAGAGAGATGGGAAATGAATCAGTGTCTCTCAGCTTCTTCACTCTCAGAGACTTCCACGTGAAGTCAAGGTGGTCAATGTTTTAAATAATGTTCCAGCTGATTACAAATGTGGGGATATTAGTCGCCATCTTTGATCCAAACAGTGTGCATCATACACAGTAGATCCCATGTGAACACAAAGAAGAGGAGCCTGTACTGGATGGACTGGGGAATGTGAGGGGTTCTCCATCTCAAATGCCAGCTGCTCTGGTATAGATATGTCTCCCAGGCAACAAACACCATGACCAAATGCAACTCAAGATTGGAAAGAGTTTACTTCAGTTTACATTTCCAGGTCACAGTTCATCACTGAGAGAAGTCAGGGCAGAAACTCAAACAGAAACCATGGAGGAACATGCTCCACATAGGAGCTTGCTCTGTGGTTCATGATCACCTAACTTATTTAATTTTTAAAAATTATTCTCTCACAAATTACATCCCATCCACAGCCTCCCCAGCTTTATTCCTCCAAGTCTCTCCCCACACACATCTCCCTCTCTTCCCCAGATCCATTCTTCCACCATTTCCCTTCAGAGAAGAGCAGGCCTCTCAAGGATGTCAACCAAACATGGCATAACAAGTTACAATAAGAGTAGGCACAAGCCCTCCCATCAAGACTGGAAGAGGCAACCCAGTAAGGGGAAAGGGTTCTCAAGATCAGGCGAAGGAGTCAGAGACACACCCACTCCCACTGTTAGGAGTCCTACAAGAACACCATAACAGAGATTCAGCTAGCTTTCTTACACAGCCCAGGCCCATATGCCTAGGGATGGTGCTGCCCACATTGGACTGTATTATCTCTCATCAATTAACAATCAAGACAGTCTTTCACAGTCATAGCCATAGGCCAATCAGATTGAGACAATGCTTCCATTGAGTCTCCCTCTTCCCAGGTGATCATATCAAGTGGACAATAGCTAACCAGCTGTCTCCAGCCCATGTCACTAGTGGGAGGCTCACCAACCTCTAAGAAGGGGATGTAGTTAGAAATACTCCTGTCATATAGAGGCATCCTAGAGGGTGGTATTAGGGCCCTGGGCCCTCTGTCTCTTTTGCTTACTGGCTGCTGTGATCTGAGGTTTGTTTTGCTGCATGCTCTGTGCCACAGCATGCTGCCTCTCTATAGAGTCCAATGGCTAAAACCTGCACAACTGCCAGCCCATATCAATCTAAGTTCAAGGATTTTCTTTACACAAAACTAATCAGCACACCAATCGACTTAAAGTCCTTCCACATGGAAGGTTATATCTCCCTGGTTTGTGAAGAATTTCCTTTTCATGTTACCAAAACCAGATAGGCATAGGAGGACAGGTGAAAGGAGTTATCTTAACACAGCATAGGGAGGGTTCCAGGGGCTGAGAATGGTTCCCAGTGTTCAATGTCTTTTTCTTTAGCTTGAAGAGATCATTGTCCTAGCCATCACTTAAAGGATACTTTATAGAAAAACCCCGGCAGTTCATGTTAAATGTCATAATCAGATCTATGTTGTCATGCCCCTACCCTAGAAGACACCCATAGGTGACATTTGGCAAAGCTATGAAACATCGCTGGTTGTCACATGGAGAAGGGAGCTACTGGCCCTTGCTGTTCAGAGGCCAGACATGCTGACCACTCTGGTGATACACGGAATGAACTCAGGCAGAAAGAACTGTCAAAATGTCAAGGCTGAGAAATTTTGGTAAACCACAGAGTCATGTCAGTGGGTGCACCCTTTCATCCCTCAGGGAATATTTAGCAATTCTTTCCTGCATTGTATTATCTCAGGCACCACAATACGAAAAGGAGACAGCATCGTTGTCTCTAAGGGTTCTCCACTTTAAACAAGACAACACATATCTGCTGTCAACATTCAGAGCAAAGCTACATTATCCCAGGGTAGATGAGGAGAGCCTTAAGAAACAGCTGTACTGAAATGGATGAGCATTAGATGGATGGGGGAGGGGAGGGGAGGGGAGGTACAGCAGGTAAAAAAGTTTGTAGCTGCTTTCTGTCCATCTATTTGTCTTTACAGCATCTTCCAGCAAAAGAAAGCTCCTCAGAGTTTTGGAGGCTGGAAATGACACAGAAACACAAAGGGGAACATTCTGTTAGCAACAGTGAAGGTGGGGTGTCTCACAGCTCTGCCTACACAGGCACCTGGTGCAAGGGCAGACACACACACACACACACACACACACACACACACACACACACACACACACACACGCTGTCCACAGCCTTGGGCAGTGGTTCTCATTAGCCCACCTGATGGCTGAGTCTGCCCGTCCCAGATGCCCATCTTGCTGCTAATCACTCACATCCTTCCTTGTGTTTATGGCTGCATCTTTATGACTATTTTTGAGCAATGACTCTGAATACTCTTAAGGACAGTTAATTCTGGGTCTCATGGACATTATAATCACCAATCACCTGGGGATGGTGGGGCTGGGGATAGAGAGGGAAGGGGTGAGCAGGGGGTGATGGATGTGTTCATTATGTTGACTATGCTAATGGTTTTTACATTTCGGGCATGTGCCAAAGCTTACATATTGTATGTTTTATTTTATATAATTTTATGTTTGAGATTGAACCAAGGGCTTTTTGGATGAAGCTTGCACTCTACCACTAAGTTATACCCTACCTTCACAACCTGAGTATTTTAAATAGGCAGAATTTACATATGTCAGCTATTCATTTATAATTGGATAACATTTAATCAGTTTAAACTTTTAATAGTTCCAAACATTTTGTATTGAAGATTGTGTATTGAATCCTCTTAACAAGCCAATGAGTGAGATGCTGTCATTAGGTGCATTTACAACAGGATAGCCTAGGGTAAAGAAAGGTTAGTCAGCCCAGCACAGGATTCAGAATGTGAACCCACCTGTCTGGATCCACAATGTGTGCTGAACCACTGCTTGAATTCATTTCAGTATCGGTGGCCTCTTTCCTTGGCCATGGAGAAAGAGAAACAGAGAATCCACTGACCCTTGACACTGGTCAGCATATTATATCCTATGAGATTTAGTAATTTGACAAGATGCCAACCACAGAACCACAGGCTACCCTGAGACTATGGTAAAGTGAGTCAGAGCAAGGCTGCTCCATATTATCACCTAAGAATTGATGAAAATGAAACAGCTTCATTATCTACAAAACACCTAAGAGCCCCTCTCCAGAGCAAAGCAAGTGACTGCTACGTCCTTCCTGTCTTCTCTTCCTTCTCTGTATGATTTATCAAACTATGCAGTCAGAAGTGTCCCACTGACAATCTTCAACTCAGAGTGGGCCCTCCACCCTCAGATTGCCTCAAATCCTGAACCAAAGCCTTGCATACTGTAATAGGCGCTAGTACCATCTCACCGAGATACCTTATGATCTTCCATGAAACATGCAATAATACCAATGTGTCCACTGCAGTCTGTTCCCATGGGCAAGGGTGGTCAGCAGCCCTGACACGCCAGTTATCTGTTCTTACCAATCTTGTCTCTCTCTCCTCTCCTTTCCCTATTTTCTTAATGCTTCTCTGCCTTTTATCTCCTTTTCTTGGGCCTCCCAGGGATTTCTACCTCTTAATCTTCAAGTCTGCATAATTCCCTCCCATAGTAATTTTCCTCTAAAAACCAGAACATGCCACAGAACTTACACATAGAAAGATTCTCAGAGTAGATTATAATGTGACTCTTGCTTCTGTCCTACACACATGTCCTCTTTTGGGTTTTGCCTTTGCTGGCTCTAATGGAGCCAGTAGCCCTATTGTAAACTGCTCTATGAAGAAGTCCATAGAAAGTGGCTTTCTGAATTCGTCTATTTTGTTTCTGTTGCTGTGACAGAAAACCTGGGAAGAAAATGGTTATTTGGATTACACCCTCTGATCACAGTCCACAACTGAGTAAAGCTTAGACAGGACTTTAAGTGGGGGCAGGGACCTGGAAACAGGAACTGAAGGATAGACTATGGAAGGGTGCTGCTTGCTGGCTTGCTCAGCTTGCTTTATGACACACTCTAGGGACCACTTGCTCAGGGATGGGACTGCACTTACCTTGGGCTGGGTCCTCCCCCATCAATCATTAATCAAGAATACCCCCACCACCACCAGACTGGTCTGTGGACCGATCTGATGGAGGCATTTTCTCTACTCAACTTTCGTCTTCTAGCTTGAGTCCCTGGTTTGTGTCAAGTTGACAAAACAAACAAACACATAACCATCAGGTCTTCCTTAGAGAGAAGCCCATAAGAAGTGCCAAGGGACTGTGACAGGTCTCTGGACAGCAGCCAATAAGATTCAGCTTGACCATAGCCTTGGGAGACCTGGAGGAAGGACACTCAGCAGACCTGTTGGGTTCCTGCCCACAGAAACTAAGACATCAGTTTTGTTTTGGAGAGTCTCCAAATCTTAGGATAAATTGTTGCTCAGCGATAGATAGCTACTAATGACTGCTATAACATAGAGATGTATTCTCTTACTGTGTAGGGAACTCTGGTGTGGCTGAACAGTACAGTGAAGGAAAAGATTCATAGCCAGGCCCAGAGGCCCAAGCTTTGTCACCGCCATTGTGAACTGCCCACAGGTTCCAAAGCTCACTAAGCGATCGATCTTCCTATAACAACAATTACAGCCCCCACCCCCATGTGTGGGAAGCCTTCTATGAGTTCCTATATGAGAATTAATGACTTTTCCCCTAACTTCCAAAGCCCAAAGTAACGGGAAGTAAAGTAGACACACTATCTCAAGAAGGCACATAGATAGAGAATACAGAAGAATGCTAAGGGATTTGTTGGCTTCAAAGAGACACAGCCACTCTGCAGTAAAGCTGGAGCTTGCCCAGACAGGCATGGAAGATGTTCTTTGGAAGAGAATCAGTCTGATTGGAGCTGGGAAGTTACATCTCTAGCTGGGGGAAATAATGGTGGGAGCCTTAGGTAAAAGGAGGCTGTTGCTATTCTGAGCCAATCAACACAAGCAGCCAGAGGCATAGGCAGATTCCGAGGGCCCTGCTCCCTTGGGTGCCCATCATGCAATAGCCGCTGGGTACATTTACAAATATTATTTTTAGATGTCTTTTTTCCCTTTTCTTCCAGGACTTCTAGCTGCAGCACCACTTTATTCTCCACCCTTAAATTAGTTTTGTTCCCCCCCATGGAATGTCAGGGAGTCTATGATGAAACCGCATCCACTCTGCTCAACATTTCTGTGAAATCTCTTTTTCAGAATGTTGTTTTTATTTCTCCTCTGTGGCAGGGTTGCTTGGTTTAAGAGAGTTGAAAAGGGAGGCAGCCTTTGTTAAAAGCTGCAACAGTGGGAAATATTTAACAGTATGTAAATCCTGCAGGCAGATGCCAGACTGAGAGGGGTGGAGGAGGCTACTCTGCTCTTTTAAAAGAGGAAATGTATGAAAATGCCCTCATTAGCTGGTGGAGTGTTCTAGAATTGGCAGTCACCTCCTGGGAATTGGGGCTAAGTTTCTCTGGGGGTATAACTAAATTCTACAACCTCTTGCAGAGGAAGACAAGAAGAGGACATCTTGCCTTGTGATTTGCAAAATTCAGAGATGGGGAGGGAAAAGCCCTCCATGCTTCATTCCCAGGGAAGATGGGGACAGGTTACCTGAAGCCAGATAGGTAGGCATTGTTAAGAGCAGGGAGAACTGGTCAACCAGAGCAAGCTGGAGGCCATGTGTTATCTTGTAAGAGGGTGCCTTTGAAAAGAGGGATCTCATCACTCTAGAAGTGTGGGTGGTTGAATGGAATGACACAGTGCAAGGGAACAGACCTGTAAACCCATCGTCCATCCCTGAGCCTTAGTGTTTCTTTTCCCTCATCGTCTTCTCATCTACCTCCCCACTTAAACTTCCCTCCCCATCATTTCCCAGTTCCCTCCATATCACGTGTCCTACTATCCTCCCCTCCCCTAATACCTTTCTTCCCCCTCCTCAACCTGGCCTCCTAGGTTTTTTTGTGTGTTCTAAATGCTCCAAGTTATAGACGAATCCAATGGTTCAATGCTGGGATCCACATACGAATGAGAACATGTGACTTTTGTCTTTCTGCGTCAGAGTTACTTCCCTCAGCCTAATGGTTTCCATACTTTTCTATTTATTTATAGCTTAATAAAATTCTACTGTTATAATCTGTTCACGAGTTGATGGGCGTCTATGCCCTAGCTGTTGTGATGACAGCCACAATGCACACAGGTAGACGTATCTCTGCAATAGGATGCAGAGACCTTTGGTTGCCAAGCCCAGGAGTGCTATAGCTGGGTCATGTATTTCTAGGTTTTTGAGTAATTGCCACATTGATTTCCATACTAGCTGTACCAGTTTTCACTCCCACCAATAGCACAAGAGATTCCCCCTTTTTCTAACATACTTTTGCCAACACCTGTCATTTTGTGTTTTTCTAATCTTAGCCACTCTGACTGGTATAAAATGAAATCTCAGAGTAGTTTTAATTTGCATTTCCCTGATGGCTAAGGATGGTGAACACTTAAAAAAGTTAATTTTGAGATAGGATCTTTCTATGTAGCCTCGGCTATCCTAGAACTCACTATATAGACTAGGCCAGCCTCAAAAACACAGATATCCACCTGCCTCTGCCAACAGAGTGCTAGTATTAAAAGGTTACTATGCCAAGTGGGGCGGTGGTGGTGGTGCAGGCCTTTAATCCTAGCACTCGGGAGGCAGAGGGAGGCAGATATCTGTGAGTTCGAGGCCAGCCTGGGCTACAGAGTGAGTTCCAGGAAAGGCACAAAGAAACACAGAGAAACCCTGTCTCAAAAAAAAAAAACAAAACAAAGCAAAAGAGGGTATTATGCCACCATCCCTGGATTCAATGGTAAATGCTTTTTAAAATATTTCCTAGCCATTAGGTTTTCTAAAACATTTTTAAGTTTTGAGAATTCTTTGTTCAGTCCCATATCCCACTTTTTTGTTTGTTTGTTTTTTTGGAACATGCTCTCACTAAATAGCCCTGGATGTCAGGCTGGCCTTGAACTACAAAGATCTGCCTGCATCTGCAGACAGTGATGGGTATAGGCACCCCAATGGACCAATGCCAACTATAAAAGGATTTCAGCCTGTGGTGTGGGTCCTTGTTCTCTATCTTACCTTCTGCCTCCTGCCATGGGATGGAGACCCTTTCAAGATGCTGTTCATCAGTCATGGACCTGTTAAGCCTCTGGAGCTATAAGAAATAAATGTCTGTTCATCAGAGGCTACTTGATCTGTGATATTCTATGATAGTGGCAAACAATTTTCAACAGAAATGAATAAAATAAACAACATTTTTATGCTAGTAGAACAATCACAATCCTTCCAGTTAGAGAAAACAAGAAATACCACAATGAGCAAGAGAAACAATTTTTAAAAACAAATGATGAAGTGGATGATGATATATAGAAAAGAGAAGAATAATAAAATTGGGAAGGAAGAGGGTTGGATTTTCGGGGCAGGAGGCCCACAGAGAAGGTGCTGCTTGTGTGAAAATAAGGAATACAAACCCATCAGCACACCTGGGGAAGGATACCGGGAGGTAAGACACAACTCTGAAGAGGTTTATAATGAGCAAATTCCTGGCTCATATGAAACACACAAAAGAGGCCCATACAGCTCAGAGGGGATGAAGGGAGAGGAGGAGGAAAGGTGTTGAAATATCAGAGCTTTAGGAGTTATCTATCACTACAAAAAATTGCCATGAATCTAAAGGATCAAAATGACAGGGCTTTAGCTTGAGAAAGTGTCCAACTAAGGCTTGGCAGCCTGTGGTGTGGTTTGTGCTGGTGGAACTCTTAGGAGGTGGTACCTGGTGGAAGGAAATGAGGTTGAAAGGGGTGCCCTTGTGGGTGACATTAGAACCCCACCCCTTCAGTTTCTTAGTTTCCTGATGGCCACAGGGTGAGCCCATGCTTTCTGTAATGATACTCAGACTTCCCATGGGACCAAAAGCAATGGGACTGAGCAGCAATGGAACAGACCTCTGAAACCCTAAGCCAGAATAGACCCTCCTTATAACCTGATTATCTCAGGTATGGTCACACTTATATATTATCTCAGTGTCATTGGGCAGGGTCAATCACAGCATTCTCAGTTATTAGTTTACACTGTAGTTTGGCTCTGACATTGTTCTAGTGAGGGCTTCCTAGCCCCTGGTATCACAATGATGATATCTATATAGAAGAATTCACAAGAGGAGCCAGGCTCCCTCATTCTTGCAGGAACCAATTCAGTAGCACAGACCTGACAGTCTTTGAGACATCATTAATCTGTTACCAGGGGCTCATATGGCTTTATGACTCTCACTGTGCCCAACTCTCAAAGTTCCCCCAAATCTAAAGAGCCACACTGGGCACAAGTTCCACCACATGACTTGTGGGACAAGCCACACCCAAACCATAGGCCTGAGCAAGAGAGAACATTATGTCACTGAAGGAGTGATATCCATGACTTTATTATTTTATATTGATTGTAAACCAACTCCAGGGAGAGGTTCCCACAGAGGTAGGAACAATAGGAGTAGGCCAGATAGGTCTACCTCAGTGTCTAGCTGCCCCAAGGACTCGGGGGATAGGCCCTTGTAAATACTTTGATTTCTGGGTGAGACAATGATTCTAGGAAGGCTCAAAACTGAGAAGTAGTAGCTGATTTGTGTTTTGGAAGGCTTATTCTGGATGATAGCTGGAATCTGACATTAGGGGCCCAAGGTCAGAGACAAGATGTCAATTGAGACACCGTTTCAGTAATCCAGATGGACAAAGATCATGAGAGGTGGCCTCGGGGAAAGAAATGTTCTGGGTATGAAAACGCAGCCGCCATTACATGATAACTAATGTAGGTGGGAAAAGCGGAAGAGGCGGGGTTCTAACTAGTGTTTGGCTTGCCTTACGAGAAGGTTGAAGTCCTGTGAGTGGTGATGGGGAAACTGAGGCCTAGAGGGTCCAGAGGAAGAATGGGATTCTGTTTTGATAGCGTTGAGAAGCTGACCACTCGAGGTGGATTGACTGTGTTGGACACAGTTGACCCTAGGAGGAAGAGTCATTTCTTCCTTTGGAGTTTGTAGTTCACACCAGAAGAGTTAACATTGATGTTGACAGTGTGCTTCATATCTAGGCACTGTATCCTGAACCCAGTTGTGACAGAGAACACCTGACAGAGACCACCCAAGCACAGGGTTCAGGGTTTCCACACATCTTACCCTGTGGAGGCAATGAGAATGATAGAATGACTTATTGAATGATCCCAAAAGGCATGGGCTTGGAATGCTGTCCTTCAGATTGGAGACCTGTGTCTTAAACTCTTGGGGGATAGAGAATGCATTGTCTCTGATGGTAAGATGATAACATAAAAGATCGGTCCTGTCACCATTGCTCCTACTTACTCATCTATCCTGCAACTCTATACTCCAACGAGTTTTGGATTCCATGAGACTCCCATGGAAGTGAAGGCGAGGCTATGGTGGTCTGTAACTCCGTCTCTTCAAGATAGGAGACTAGCAGACAAGGAGTCAACTCTACTTATCACAAATTTGCATACAGTAACAGAGCAGGGTTGGGGAGCTTATAGAACTCAGAGAATTCATAAGGCATCTCAGAAGTGGTTCCCAAGTGGTGGATTCTGTGGTAGTAGATCCAACATGGCATGATTAAACCCCTACACCTCCCCACATTGTCCTCCTTGGACATCAGCTGGGGGGTACAGTGGACAGTTCCTGTATGCACTTCAGTGTTTGGCCTTCTGTGACTCCCACATCTGTTTTTCCTCATTGGAACTTCCTCTAAAGTTGTAGTACCTCTTTCGGTGGGGGGCAATTGGCAGAAAGTTCATGAGACATAACGCTTTCTGGAACAGTCTTGGAGCAATAGTTGACAATGAGTCAGGAAGTTGGTGGAAGGGGCTCAAGGTCCAAAATGCAAATTGCTTACATATATTGTAGTAAGAAAAGAGGCTAAGGTTAAAAGGAAGATTAAGGGTCCCCAGGGCAAAGTCGAGAGCACTAAGGAAGATGAATAAGAGAAACAGTAGCTGGGTATCAGATAATCAAACCAACCAGGCAAGGAGAGGCCTGGGGCTCTAGGCCAGAGATAGTGGACTATTCCAAGCCTTTGAGGAACGTGTGAAGGCTCTCTTGTGTTTCCATATATCCTTGCTTCAAATGCCACTTGCTGGTTTTAGTAAATTAAGTGAAGATAGACTATAAGAAAGCCACCACTTACTCCAAGAGTTCAGCCCACATCATCCCATAGACAAAAGGCTAAATGTGAGGTTACTAGGGAAGACTGCAGCTCCATTTTGGCATTTAGGATAGAGTTCATTCTCTGCTATGGGAAAAGTGCAGCTTGTTCACCCCTGTATGAGAACAAAGAGAACTTCAGCTGCACTTGAAGACATCGGCAAGTTCAGAACAGCAGCTCTAGCCTGTGACTAGAGCTGTCAAGGTCCACAGCACAAGTTAGAGTTAGGAAGAGGGCCCCTCCGTCACCCTAAACTTGGTGAGTGCATGAACAGTGCATGATCATCTCCATGGTTGGGGCAGAGTGACATGCATGACACAGGTGAGCCTTCCACTAAACACTCTTTATAGCAATGATATCAGCCTTTGTCAAGCCTCTGCCTCTCTACAAAACCCACAAGGCAGTTCCATAACTTTTTTTTTTCTTCTGCTTTGCATAGTCCTATGAGAGTCTGTGTCTTTAACCTCCACTGACATGAGAGAACAAACTCTGAGCCATGGAGTGTTCAGCGCCTTAGGATCCCAAGTCAGGCACACATGGACTAGGAAAGGTCCTATCATATATAAAAACTCTATATCAGTGGGACCGAATGTAGAACACACAGACTCATGTGTGGGTAGGATCATTTGGAGTCACTCTGTGAGTGGATCCTTATGAATTGCTGTAGCTGGAAGGTTTCTCCAGTACCACCTGGCCACGTGGTCTGAATCCATTTATAAATAATCACTCAGAGGCTTATATTAATTATGAACTGGATGGCCTATGCCTCAAACTTCTTTCTAGCTAGCTCTTATAACTTAACTAATTTCTATTAATCTATAAGTTGTCACATGGTCATGGCATTAACAGTCTGCTGGCATCTTGCTGCTCCTTGGGTGGTAGGTGGTGTCTCTTTCAAATTCTGCCCTTCTTTTCTCTGTATCTCTGCTTAGATTTCCCACCTGCATCTAAGCTGCCTTGCCATAGGCCAAAACAACTTTATTGATTAGCCAATGGGAGCAACACATATTCACAGCATACAGAAAGACATCCCACAGCAAATTGCTAGTAGGTCTCAGCCTTGGGAGCCATGGTAGCAATCAATCAATAGTACATACTAAATGGATCTTTATTCCATCATTACTCATGTCCCCTTCCTGTACATTCCTTTTGGGGAATTGTCTTCTATAATCCAGCCTAAGGTGCTGACTTCTCTTCTGCCCACAGTGTGTGATAGCCTCTGCATTAGTGCATGGGGGCTCTACAGTATGGCACTTCAGCCCAGAACCAAAAGAACCACTCAGGAGCAAGTCTGGCCATCCTGTGGCAGCAGAGCACAGGTTTCCACAGGTCCTCGGCCTCAGTCACCCTCTCTCTTTAAACAACCTTTTCACAGCGAGTCCTTTCTAATCATAGCTTGTTGGTTCAGGTATGCAATTTAGTAAAAATGAATATTGATTATAATGTATTCATTGCTCTCATTGCTATAGAAAAAAAAAAATGTCTGATGGAAACAAACAGAGAGGGAAGGGAGAATTGATTCTGGCTCACAGTTTGAGAGAATATAGTCCACTGTGGTAGAGAAGGCATGGTGGCCCCACAGGAGCTCTCTGTCTGCCCGGGAGTGAGATGCCTAGCTCACATCCCAAAGATTCAGGAAGAGAGGAACCAGGTGTGGAGGAAGAAGAGGAAGGGAAGAGGGACAGGGAAGGGAGGGAAGGGGTGTTTGTGTGTGTGTGTGTGTGTGTGTGTGTGTGTGTGTGTGTGTGTGTGTGCCTGCCCCACAATATTGCCCCATGACCCACATCTTCCAGGCTGACCCCACCACCTGAAGAGTGTGTATGTAGTGTATGAGTTACTTTTTCTGTTGCTATGACAGCATACTAGCCAAGAAACAGCCCAGATGGCTTGCTTGACTTACAGTTCTAGGTGGGCATAAGTTCAAGACAGC
Source organism: Onychomys torridus (assembly GCF_903995425.1). Taxonomy (NCBI): domain Eukaryota; kingdom Metazoa; phylum Chordata; class Mammalia; order Rodentia; family Cricetidae; genus Onychomys; species Onychomys torridus. The sequence continues at coordinate 22,390,321 of NC_050465.1, forward strand.
TCACAGCCACATTAAGGAAACAGGATCCAGCTAGCAAAGCTTCCAGGCTGACCTCCAGGGACCCACTTCCTCCAGCAAAGCCTCACCTCCACGCTTTCTACCCCCTCCACCCCCCCCCCCAGCTGGGAACCAGGTGTCCAAAAACATACACCTGTGGGGGTGTTTCATGTTCAAACCCCAACATAGAACCTCTCCAAACAACACCCCTGCACTGTGGACCAAATGTTCAAATACATTCACCTGTGGGGGTGTATTTCATGCTCAAACCTCCACATAGAACCTCCCCAAGCAATACCCCCCCACACTGGGGACCAACTATTCAAAGAGCCTGTGGGGGATGTTTCATATTCAAACTGTAACAGAGGGTAAGACCTGCTCCTGCCTGAAATTGAAAAGGAACCCCAAGTTCCCTAGTTGTGCCCCCAGATAGGCTGTTATTCATAATCCCTATCTTTAAATCACATTGACTGTGTGTTTCATGTAAATAAATTGCTGCATATTCATGCATTGGGTATCGCTTTTTTCCTGTTTGATTTACATGATTTCCATTCAAAATGGGCATCTCCTAAAAGGCAGGAAATAAGCCTGTGTTGTTCTGTTTGACATGCAGGTGTGTCTTTTCTCTCTTTCCATTTCTTTGGTGCTGGTGAAGAAATGACCCATTCCTATGGAGTATTCCTTCCACTGACTCAGTTACGACTGTGGGCAGTATGCCATGCATGGTGAAGAAACCTTCAAATCATATGCATTTTTCTCATCTAAATCAGTTTAGAACTATAATTTTTGGAGAAATATTCTAAATATTATCAGATCTAATTTCCTAGAGATCAGAGCACTGAGGAAAGATGAATGGAAAGGAAGTTCACAGCCTCCTTGGCTTAAGTGGGAAGATGGAGTGTGTCACGTTCATGGTGACACGCAGGTGCCCCTGGTGCTGCACTCCACCCCAGCGTCCACACTGACTGGGGTGTTATACAACACGCTGACTTTTATCAGTCCTCCACTGGCTTGTTGGTTGTTCAAGCCAGCCAGTGGACGTTCCTGTGATTTTCTATTCTGGGGTGGGAGGAGCAGTGTGTGTTGGGGGGGGTTTGGGGGTGGCACTTCTGCCCTTCGAAAAATACTGTCCTTCATAGGAAGAGTGAAGCTGTGACTTAGAGAACAGGGTACCCCTTGATCAAAGTGAAATCAGTGAAGAATCCAATTTCTACGGGGCATTCTGGTCACCTCTCCAAGTAAAGCCACCCTTGGTAAGCGGAAGGGCTCACTATCAAAGATATGTCTTCCTTACTACACCAGACACTAATTGGAGTGACTTAGGGATAATTGTCCAACTTGTTGGTGGTTTTTCTTTTAATTTAATGCCACAGAATTTGAAAACAAATCAGCCATAGATATACATGCATGTATATATGTAGCAATATATATGTAATCTATAAATACATATAAAACAAATTATTATATTTATTAATTCATAGAGGGAGGTGCTTGCTACTGAATACTCCTTGCATTTCAAAATAACAAAGATTGGGCTGAGGGAGTAGCTCGGTTGGCAGAGTGCTTGCTTAGCATGCGAGTGTTCCAACCCCAGCACTGCATAGAAAAAAATAAAGAGCCTAGTGGCAAATGCCTGAAATTCAGTTCTCAGGAGGCAGAAGTAGGAGAATTCCATCTTACCTTACATAGGGATTGGGGGAGGGGCTATACGGGGCTATATAAGACTGTATCTCAGAGCAGAAAACACATTTGAATGTCCTGGTCTCCATAACCAAGGAGACCTGATCCTGGGTCCAGGGCTCTGTCATTTTGCCGAAGTTCGGTCACCTTTGCACTCAGAGCAGTGTCCCCGCCTGGAAAGTGGCAAGGGGGTTGAGCACAGCCAGGACTCATCTCTCCACCACAGAGAGAGCAGTACCAGTTTGCCTTCATTCTCTTTATTCCTCAGAGTTCAGCTCAGGTTTCCTCACTCCCTAAACCGCCTCCAGGGATGCTCATCCATCATCCTTCTCTCTCCGAACAGTTGAACAACTGCTGTCCCTGGCATCCACGCCACCATTTAATCATTCGCTATTTTGTATTGTTCCTTAACAGTTAATGCATTTGTATCTCATTTCCTTGTTCAAACTTGTAAGTTCTTAGGAAACTACATCTTATCAACTAAGTCCAGAGCTGGGAAAATAACAGACACTCAACAGCAGATGCTCGGATAGAGAAGGAAAGGAAAGAATTCAGATAACCAAGAGGTGCATAGCACAATGTGGGGTGACTTGGTTGGTCCAGGAACATTCCTTTTGTGGTTGAATCACCCTAAGGATGCCTCAGAGGATGCTGTACTTTGGCAGCCAGCAACAGTTAGGAAGGTAGTGGTCCGCCATACCCTCTTTGTCCTGTCATACTACTGGAGTGGGGGCAGGCTTGCATTTAATGTGACTTTAGAATGATATCTAAGTTACTATTTTCAGTTTAGAAAATACAAGTGATAGGCATAATACTTCCCCCTATCTGTTTCTTGCCTTTTTAAAAAAAATGAAATAAAATTCAGTGGAGCAAAAGCACTACCTGAGACTACCTCTGTGGCACCATAACACCCTTGAAGGTCCTCATAGCATGGGTCGGATTTTTGTGACTTGTATTTTTTACTATGGTAGCTACATGAACCAGAGGTGATTGTTGGAGAACCAGGCTGGCATCGTAAGTTAGGACTCTTCAAGATATATTCTTAATGTCAAATTCTTCTGTGTTGGGGCCAAAGAGATGGCTCAGAGGTTAAGAGCACTGACTGCTCTTCCAGAGGTCCTGAGTTCAATTCCCAGCAACCACATGGTGGCTCACAACCATCTGTAATGAGATCTGGTGCCCTCTTCTGGCCTGAAGGCAGAACATTGTATACATAATAAAATAAATCTTAAAAAAAAATTCTTCTGTGTTGAATTGAATGACAAACATCCTCTTAATTATATCAAGTTATTTTTTAATTGAAGATGGAAAAATATTTTCATCTGGTATGATTAAATAAAATATCTTCAAAGCATTAAAAAAAAAACACCTCAAGTTGAGCATGATAGTCTAGACCTATAGAGGTAGGAGAATCAAGTGTCCCAGCCAGCCAGGGATACAGGGCTACATATCTCAAAAAGCCAAACACTAAATAAAGCAAAACCAAAACACCCAAATTTTTTGTTTAAAAAAAAGCTATGAGAGCCTGCTACAGTGATAAATTCTTATAATCCCAGTAGTAAGATGGCAAGAGCCGAAGATACCAACTTCAACATCAGCCTAGGGTAAGTTGTGAGAGCGTATCTTAAGAATAACAGAGGCTTAAAACCTGGCTCCCTGGTAGAGATCTCCCCTGGCACGCCCAAGTCCCCAGGTTTGATCCGCAGCAATATAAAGTAACATTTAGTGCAGTTTTTCTTACCTTGTTCAGTTTCGCCCCTCCCCTTTCAGGTCTCCCAGTTAAAACCTAAGGAGGCTAAACTTGCCTGAGCCGCATTTGGAACTCGTGCTTTGAGGTTTGCTTACTTGATAAGGCACATGACATCTGAGCACGTTGAAACAACACTGCTGACTTAGCTCTCTTTCCTGCTGCTATGACAAGATGCCAGCCAGAAGCAGCTAAAAGGAGAGGGACTTCTTGGCTCACAGCTCAGGGATGCGATCCATCGTGGTAAAAAGTCAAGATGGCGGGAAATTTAAGATGGTTTGATCACAGGAAGCAATGAATACATCTGAGCGCTCATCCCACTTGCCCCATTTTATAGAGTCAAGGATCCCTGCCCAGGGAACTGTCCTGGCCATGGTTAAGATTCATCAAGTCAATCCCTCTTTGAATGTTCAAGGGCTAAACCATCCCTCACAGATGTACCTGGGGCTTGTCTCCTAGGTGATGTAGATTCCATACAGCTGACAATCCACACTGTCACCACTGCTGTGTTAATCCCCTTTCCATCAGGTGTCCACAGCTTTAGCCAACCACATTCACTGTACCTCTGGAATTCAGAAGTTGGCCTAGTGGCCTAATTAAGGGAGCCAGTTCGTTTTGCACAAAAATGACATAGAAGTTAAATTTCCATGTCCATAACTAGAGTTTGACTGGACACAGTTGCTTTGATTACATCCATCCATGTGTATGTCTATGGCTGTTTTCATGGTGCTGGGCCAGAGCTGTGTTGTCATGGCAAGTACCACATAGCCGGAGAAGGCTGACTTAGCTGCCCATGGGCCCTTTACAGGAGTTTGACACCGACTCCATCCCGTTTATATCCCTTCATGCAGACAACCCTGTTTACCTGTCCCTGTTGGCCAGCCCCCAGAATTTTCTTACATTTAAATCCAAGTTCAGTGAAGCTTTTATTCATAAATCCACACTGAGTTTTCCGTTTCTTAATTTCAAGAAAGTCACCCTCAAATAGGCCAGCTGGAGTGTAGGAACTGTAGTCAGTGCAGCCTGCCTCAGGGGTCCTGATATTTTTTACCCTGTATGAGGTATTTTTTTATTATACCAGAATTAGTAGTGTCTGTTACTTGAAGACTTTGGTAAAAGTAATTGCACGAAGTTACATTGTAAAAGACATCATTTTGTCTCTTTCCTGTACTCAGTCTCACGTTATTGAGAAAGCCATGTTGTGGAGAACTCTGCAAGAAAACCCCTGTGTCCAGCAGCCCCCCTGCCTGTACCACCCAGGTAAGTTTGGAAGTACAGCCTCCATCCAGCTGCTGTCATGAATCCAGGGAGCTAGGGAGAAGGTTCCAGCAGGAAAATGCTTGTCATGCATGCAAGCATGAAGATTTGAGTTCAACTTTCTGAAGCCACACAAAACAAACAACCAATGAAGCTGGGGGTGCAGCACATACCTGCTGAGGGATAATGCTCTTGTACACCAGTTTAATAAAATGCTGATTGGCCAGTAGCCAGGCAGGAAGTATAGGCCGGGCAGGCAGCTAGGATAATACTGGGAAGAGGAAGGGCAGAGTGAGTAGTCGTCAGCCAGACACAGAGGAAGCAAGATGACAAGGCAGAACTGAGAAAAGGTACGAAGCCACATGGTTAAACATAGATAGGAATTATGGGTTAATTTAAGTATAAGAGCTAGTCAGTAATGAGCCTGAGCTAATGGCCATGCAATTGTTAATTAATATTAAGCCTCTGAATGATTATTTTATAAGTGGCTGTGGGATCTTGGGGCTGGGCAAGACTGGAGAAACCTCTGACTACACTCATCCATCACCCATGCCTGGGCAGGTGGAAACAGGAAGGTCCCTAGGGCTTGCTGTCTGTGTGAATCAACAAGCTCCAGGTCCAGTGAGATGCTGTTCTGTTTTTATTTCTGTGGCTGTGACCAAACACTCTGACAAAAAAAAAAAGTTAAGGGAGGAAGGGCATGTTTGACTTGCAATTCCACGCCACAGTTCGTCAGTGCAGGGAAGGGAAGGCAGGGGCTTGATGTAGATAATCACATGCCTAGTCAAGAAGAGAGAGCCATGGTTGCACACCTGTCTAGTACTCAGCCTACTTTCTCACACAGCCCAGGCCCCCAAACCTGGGGAATGGTGCCACCTATATTGGATGGGGTCTTCTCAGAGTGGTTCACACAATCAAGGCAATCTCCCACGGGCCAATGTGGTATCCTGTATTGAGACTCTCTTCTCAGGTGATCCGAAGTTGTGTCAAATTAACTATGGGAACTAACCATCTAAGAGATCCTCTGTCAAAAACTAAGGTAGAAAGCAGTTGAGGAAGACAGTGGACATCAAACTCTAACTTTCATATGCATGAGTATATATATATATATATATATATATATATATATATATATATATATATATATATCCTCTACACATCTGTTTGCACATATGCACACACACACACACACACACACACACACACACACACACACACACATACACACAAAGAAAAGAATTACACAGAATGGCTCAGCCAACAGCTTGGCTTTGACCTTAGAAAAAGCCAGCATCGGACCTTCAGGTAGAAAGACTCCTGGATCCCTGACTGCCAGGAAGCATATTTGACAATAAATATTGACTATTGAAAGTGGTCAATCTATGGTCATGTGTTCTGTACTAAGAGATAAGCAAGGCAGAATGCCAAAACTGTTACCATGTCCACCATGGTATATTAGCAACCAAATAATCCCTGAAATCACAGCAAGACCAAGTTCAACTGCATTTTTCCCCATAAACACAAACCTCTGATAAATCTGGCACTCCAAGAGATTAACAATAGCATAATAAAACAGGATATTCTAGAATATACTGCAATAGATCTTTTTTTCTCTGTACTTTTCCATTCATTATTTTAGGATGGTGTTTTACTGTGGGTAACTGAAATCAAAGAAGAGAAAAGCTGGATAAAGGCAGACTGGTGTATGCTGTTTCTCACGGATACGAGTGCGTTTCTAGTCTCAAGTGGGATTGTTTTTCATTCCTTAGTGGGATTTGATTTTAAAGCTTTTTTCTCCACTTTTAACTTTTGTTTGTCTCCTCAGCTGGAATGCAGGTTTTCCCTGGGACAGTCGCCTTCTTGCTTGCTGATTCCTCGGTTCTCTGAGGAATCCATTCTAGGTTGCTTTCAACCTCATGTGACCATTGATGTCACAGTCTCTTGATATTTTAAACGGGAAAATAAGGCACCAAATTTCCAGGAGAAAACACAAGCTATGTTTAGAAAAACATCCTTCCTAACACCACTGTCTCTCTTTCAGCCTCTTACTTGAGGAAAGGGGAGAATGTGAAAGAAGGACAAAGAAGAAGAGATAAATTTAGAAATGGTACCATCTACATGCCCTGTCTTCTCACAACTGAGATAAAGCCTCTGAGGTTATGATAATGTATTCTCAAGGTTATTAGGATGCCTAGTAGGCCCTTTGATGCCATGAAATACCATTAAAGGGACCGGGAAAACGGATCATTGACATTGACTCAGCTTCACGGAGGACAGGCGAGGTTTGTCTGAAAGTGGTACCAAGCCTTGGTGCATGAACAAGCTTCAGGAACACTGAGGCCAGAGGCTGAGCACAAGGGCCAGTGAAGAGACTCAGCAGATTGCCTCCATTGTAACTTTTAGGGAGGCCATCAAGCCTGAATTGAACAGCATCTAGGAAGACTGAAGACACAGCTTCCTTTGGAGACACTGGAAACCTCTATTGTGAAGTTGCCATGGGATTGACTTCATGGCTCTCCATTTCTTCTGGTGCTACACAAACAGGAAATAAGGCCTGAGTCCTGGGGGAAAATTCATCAGAGAATGGTCCAATGACCAGCTAAATGTGAAAATGCACATAGGTAAAAATGATGGTTGGGGATCAAGTAAGGAGAACCAGTGAGAGGACGCATGTATTATTGGCTTATGCATTTCTGTGTTGTTGTTTTAATTCTTCTATCCTAAAAATGTATTAGTGCATTCCCTGTGTAATTTATGTTTTACTTTTTGTTAGGGTGCTAGGGGTTGGTCCTAGGCCCTTGCACATGCCAGGCAAGTTCTATACTACTGAAATTCCCTTTCCTTGTCCCATGTTAGGTAGCTCTTACAACTTACCACATATTGGCTCTATCACTAAGATGTACCCCCAGATATGGTTTCACAAATTCAGGCAAAAAAAAAAAAAAAGGCTAACTTGTGACAATCCTTACAGAAACTGACTCTACAAGTAGAATTTGTGACAGTGTGTAACATGTATGTAACTCTATAATTGTTGTTCTCAAACAAATAAGGATGGGTGGATTGCAGCCGTAAGATAAGGAAAGGGGCAGGCAGGCTGGACTGGAAGGCCTAGGCCTTGACTGAAGCAGAAGGCAAAGGATTCACACACAACTGATCCCAAAAGAAGAGAAGGGGCTAAGCTGTGGCTTAAGAGATCTGAATGGACTTTACTGAAGTACTTCATTGTGGACAGCTAGAAAAAGCAGAAAGGACATTTAGTGACAGATCATTCAAGCCAATCGGGATTCTCCTGCCTGGGATAGTTTTCAAATGGAATTAAAAGGTACTTGTTTCTGTCTAATTAGCTATAATTCACCTTGGGGGGTTCAGTTAATGGTAGAGGAGAAAATGGACAGCAACTCTTAGAGACATGGTTATGTGCATTCATTTCAAAAGAAAATGCAGCTGACGCAATGGCTCTCTGTGTGTCTAGCTACTTACACACTGGAAAACAAACCTTTGTCTTCATGGTGTGATTTCACTTTGCAATGTCTCCCACAGGCTTGTGTATCTGAACACTTGGTGGTCCCAAGTGGGTGGCTCTGTTGGAGGAAGTCATCGAACCTTTAGAAAGTGAAGTCTTGCTGGAGGAAGTGGCCCACTGGAGGGGGGCTGTAAGGTTTTATGGCTGTCTCCACTTCCTGTTGTCTTTCTGTGTCAGAATGAGGACACAGTGTGAGCAGGCAGGTTGTTGCTCCTGTTGCCAGGCCTTTCCCGCCTGAGGGCATCTGTCCCTGTGGAACTGGGGCCAAACTAAACCCTGAAGATGTTTCCTCACTGCGAGTTCTCACAGCCACAGAAGGAAAGGAAGACCAGGTAACCACTCCATCCTCGGCACTGTGAGGACACGTGTCACTGGAATGCCTTTTCTAAATGCTTTTGTGTTATGACTCACTCAATTTCAAGTTCATTCCTCTCTATTTTGTAAAAGTTTTACAAGTTAATTTTATTTTCTACTTTCTGCCCATGGGCACACAATTTTTGTGATTAAAAAAAATGATAAGACCTGGGAATGTAGCTCTGTAGAAGAATGTTGGCCTGGCACACAGAGGATTCTGGGCTCAACCCCTATCACTGCAAATAATAAATGAAAGATAAATTAGTGATAAAGATGAGAAAGCCTACAGGAAAAAAAGGAGAAAACTAGATTGTAAAACAATATTATAAAAAAATCAGCATTTTGTATAATATTTTATTTTAAATAATATGAAAACCTTAAGGTGAACATCACACATAACAAGCTATAGTAATAAATGACTGTTTTCAATGAACATGTATGAGTTAATCCAGAAATATGTGAGGCAAGTTTGTTATTATTTTAAAAAAGCCTATAGGAAAAAAGAAGAGAAAAATATATTGTAAAACTTAATATGATAAAAAAAATTAGGATTTTGTACAATATTATGTTTTAAATAATATGAAAACCTTAAGGTGAACATCATACATAATAAGTTATAGTAATAAATGACTGTTTTCAATAACAAGCTATAAATGACTATTTTCAATGAACACATATGAGTTAATCTGACTCCAGAAATATGCGAGGCAGGTTTGTTATTATAAACATTTTAAGTATTTTATCTTGATTAAGCTATTAATTTCTATAGAAGATACAAGAAGACTGGCATGTTTAAGAAGTACAGCCCTGACTCCGCCTAGCCACCCCTTTCTAACATTTGTGCCCATTCATCCAATGTCCTATTCCTTCCTGTGAAGTGACAGTCTTCTCTTCTGATTGACAGACCAAAAGACGCCAAGACAAAGGAAAAAATGAAAGCTAACACTGCATACCGTATGCCCAGACAGCCTCAGCCCCCAACGCCAGCAATTAAATGTGGAGACCAGTTTTCACACATGATAAATTATTTGGCATAAATGATTTGCTTTAAAATTCATGCCTCAAGGAGCATATTTATCACTCTCAAACACATCACACACACACACACACACACACACACACACACACACACTCAAGTACAATACCATACCAAAAAAAAAAAAAGAAGAAAAAAACCCAAAGCAAAAAAACAAAACAAAACAAAACAAAAAAACAAAAAACACCAAGGGAACCAAGGTAATAGAAATTCAAATTAATATTTAAATCTTATTTTATAAGACTCAAAAAATTATTTAAGATGTTAACTGGTTTAGAAACATTTCTAAATTTTTTTCTTAGGACTGTGAGTTTGTTTTTTTTAAAGATGTTCACTACCTGTGCTATCTAATTGGTTTGAGTATATTTTAAACTATTGCCTCCATGGCTATGCTAATATTTAAGGAATAAGCAATGACCTAAATTGTAGGATTACAAATACTTTAAAACTTGTTTATTGTTATTCTTTTGTAGGTTTTATGGTTTTTCAGAAAAACAATGGGCATCTGTGCTGCATAATAAGAAAGAATCCTCAGGGAGCAGTCTGAGAACAGAGCTGCTGTGCCTTCTCAGGAAGGACAGGTTACCCACTCTGTCTTTCACCTCCTATCTTATTCTGGAGGTGATTATGGTGATAAAGAAGGATTCTGGTCAACCATCTCCCCCGACTTCTGAAGTAACAAGACTCCACCAAAAATAATCCTGAGTGAGCTGGTTGAAGGGTTTAGGCCTATAATCCCAGCCATGGGGTGCTAGAGAATCAGAAGTTCAAGGTCATTGTCAGTTACTTAGGGAGTTTGAGGCTAGCTTGGTCCACATGAAACCCCACCTCAACAAATGAATAAATCATCCTCAATGATATTCCCTGAACCTTCTGGCAGACACCTGCCCATTTTGAGTGGTTGCTTCGCAGAGACATGAAACAGATGAATGGATTTTGTGGACAGCATTACCCAATACCTAGTGACTCCTAAGTTTGTGTGCCCATCCTTCACCTCTGTATCACTTTTCTGTTGCTTTGATAAAATAACATGACTGTGTTGGCTAGTTCAGATTAGGGTCATAAGAGAGAAGAAAGCCTCCATTGAGAAAATGTCTCCATAGATTCAGACTGTAGGCAATTTTCTTAATTATTGATTGATGGAGGAGGGCCCAGACTATTATGGGTGGTGCCACCCCTGGGCTGGTGGTCCTGGGTTCTATAAGAAAGCAGGCTGAGCAAGTCAGGGGAAGCAAGCCAGTAAGGAGCGCCCCCTTATGGCTTCTGCATCAGCTCCTGCCTCCAGGTTCCTGCCCTGTGTGAGTTCCTGTCCTGACTTCCTTCAGAATATGAAAGTGTAACCCTTTTCTCCCCAAGTTGCTTTAATGGTGCTGCTTTATCACAGCAACAGTTGAAAGGCCCCCCGTCTCAGTAACTTAGCCTAAGAAACGGCCTTGAGAAAGATAATTGGGAAAATAACCTTGAGTCAAGGCAGGAGATATCAAACACCCGGTCTTGGGAGGAACAAACCTTGAGTCAGAACAAGATATCTATAATTGGCTACCTGGCCTTGGAGAACAGACAGCTGCACATTCCTGAAAATTAAAGATAGCCCCCAAGTTCACCCTGGCCTTATTTGAATTAACCAATGGGGACCCTGTAACTATGCTTCTCGCTTCTGTAACCGTGCTTCTGCCCCCAGGACTCTATAAGAAGTCCCCCTTCCCCTAGGAAGGCGCGCAAGTCCTCCGAGAGACTTGTCGCCCCAGGTACCTGTGTATTCAAATAAACCCTCTTGCTGTTTGCATCTGATCCGTGGTCTCGATGTGTTCCTTGGGTTTGGGGTCTCTCTTGAGGAAAGATCCCCCGTGGGGGGGCTTTCTTTCATTGGAGGTCCCACCGAGATTGAGACCCCTCCCCAGGACCACTGACCCACCATCAGGAGGTAAGCCGGCCGGCCTTGGTATTTATGTTTAAGCTCGAGCCGTCCTGTGTCCGTTTTGTCTCTGTGCTGTCTGTTTCTATGTTTGAGTTCTGTTCCTGCGCAGCGTCTGGAGGGACCAGGAAAGGAGGCGGGCAAGGTCTGCCGTGAGGCCGGGCCGCCTGATTGTAGTGCCGGGAGAGGAGGCAGGCAGACTTGTGGTGAGGCCGGGCCGCCTGAGTCCCGCACTAGGGTATCTCCCCTAGTGTTCTGTATCGGGGTGAGGCTGAAGGGGATGACGAGCCCGGACTTCGCTCACCATGACCCTGGAAGACGTTCCAAGGGTATCTGAAGTCCCCTTTGGGGCACGGTTTTTTGGGGCCACTCACGAATTCGAGGGATACGTGATGTTGGTTGGAGAGGAGGGATCCGGACCCTCACAACACTCTCCGTCTGAGTTTCTGCTCTCGGTTTGGAACCGGAGCCGCGCAGCGCGTGTCAGTCTTGTTTGCGTTTGTCTGTCGTTTGTTATTTTCTGTCTGAGCGCTCTCTTCCTAGAAACAGCTATGGGACAGACTGTCACCACACCCTTGAGCCTCACGCTTGACCACTGGTCAGACATGAAAGCACGAGCCAACAACGAGGGACTTATGATTAAAAAAAAAAAAATGGATCACCCTTTTCGAGGCTGACTGGGTCACAATGAATATAGGATGGCCTCGCGAGGGAACTTTTAACCTCAGTCTTATCTTACAGGTGGAGGGAAAAGTCTTCGCTCCAGGTCCCCATGGCCACCCGGACCAAGTTCCATACATCGTCATATGGAAACTCTTAGCGATGGAACCCCCCCCCCTGGGTTAAGCCGTTTCTCTCCCTTCCAATGCCCCAGGCCTTCCCCCTTCCCGGGCCGGCACTTCCCAGGCCAGCCATGACTGCTGCGGAGGTCCCCATGCGAGCGCCGGGACCGGCACTTTCCGTACCCACCATGACGGCGGGAGTGCAGACGGTTCACGGGCCCGCTGCGCCAGCTGCGCCAGCGGCGGCGGCGGGAATGCAGACGGTTCACGGGCCGCTGCGCCAGCTGCGCCAGCGGCGATGGCGGGAGTGCAGGCGGCTCACGGGCCCGCTGCGCCAGCTGAGGACCCAATCACCAGCTTCAGTACTGGCCGATTTTCGGCCTCTGATCTTTACAACTGGAAACAGCATAATGCATAACCCTCCTTTCTTTAAGGACCCTGTTGCCTTGACTAATTTGATTGAGTCCATTTTTAATAACCCACGCCTAACCCACCAGCCTACATGGGATGACTGTCAGCAGCCTTTCCCCTCACCCGCCCGAACTGGGACTTCAGGACCCCAGAAGGTAGGGAGCACCTACGTCTTTTTTGCCAGTTGCTCTTAGCGGGTCTCTGGGGGGGCTGCTGGGCGCCCCACCAATTTGGCTCAGGTCAGCAATATGGTCCAGGGAAAGAATAAACAGCCGACAGCATTCCTAAAAAGACTTAGAGAGGCCTAGAGGATATATATATATATCCATCTTATCTTTCATCTATCAGTCAAGTCCTGGCCGCTATAATGTCTCAGGGACAGGTCAGAGAGGGAGTTAGAAAGGGAGATCAAAAAAGGACACCCCTTGACAAAGACCAGTGTGCCTACTGCAAAACGAGAGGACATTGGGCTCATGACTGCCCAAAGAAACCCCGAGGGCCTGAAGAAAAACTAAGACAGGAACCACGGACCTCCTCAATCTAAAAGATTAGGGAGGTCAAGGCCAGGAGCCCCCCCCCCTTGAGCCTAGGATAACTCTCAAGATCGGGGGGCAGCCAATGACCTTCCTAAGGGACACCGGAGCTCAACATTCAGTCCTGACCCACATCGGAGGCTCTCTCAATGACTGCACAGCTTTGGTCCAGGGGGCCACGGGTAGCAGGAGATATCGATAGACCACCGAGAAAAAGGTTCAGCTGACATCTGGACAGCTCAGCATCATACACTGTCCCGGGCACCAAAAGGATGACTCTGTAATAGCGCGGGAAAATCGGCTGGCCAATCTGACGGCCTGGACAATGGCCTTACAAGCCCCAGGGGTGACAAGCTGCTGGTCATGCAAGACTACCAACAGCCAAACAGGGACCCCATGCTCTATAGCCCGGAGGACCAGGAACTAGCAAAAAAAATGGAGATAAAATGGAGCCCCGAACGACAAGCTAACATCATAGATGAAGGCCCGTCTGGCTGATGAGGCCTCGAACACTGTATTATTAAATCAGGAACAGGTCCTCCAACAGGTGACTTCCAGCTGCCCTGCTTGTGCCCAAGTCAACCCAGAAAAAAAAAAAAACAAACCATCTGAACAGAGGAAGCTGCCTGCGAGGCCACCGCCCCGGAGTCCATTGGGAACTTGACTTCACTGAGGTAAAACCTGGGCTATATGGGTACAGATACCTTCTGGTTTTTATAGACACTTTTTCAGGATGGACGGAGGCCTTCCCTACCAAGAAAGAAACTGCTACCATGGTAACCCAGAAACTCCTGGATGACATCTTTCCCAGGTATGGAATGCCCCAGATATTGGGGTCAGACAATGGGCCCGCCTTCATCTCCCAGGTAAGTCAGAAGATGGCCAGGCTATTGGGGATCGATTGGAAACTCCATTGTGCATACCACCCCCAGAGCTCAGGATAGATAGAACGCATAAATAAAAACATTAAGGAGACTTTGACCAAATTAACGCTCGCAACTGGCACTAGAGATTGGGTGCTCCTACTCCCACTAGCCCTTTACCGAGCCCGGAATACTCCTGGGCCTCACGGCCTAACCCCGTTTGAGATTTTATATGGGACTCCCCCACCAATAATAAACTTCCTTCACCCTGATATCTCCTCTTTTGCCACTAGCCCTACCCTGGAGGCACACCTTCAAGCCCTCCAACTGGTACAAAAGACGGTGTGGAAACCCCTGGCAGATGCCTACTGGGAGCAACTGAATCGCCCGGTGATGTCTCACCCATTCAAGATTGAAAACTCTGTCTGGGTCCACGTGTCACATATGAAGGCCGTCAAAGAACCCGACAAAGCTGAGAATACCAAGACATCTACATGAAAAGTTCAACGCTCCCCAAACCCACTAAAGATAAGACTTACCTATGGGTTCCCCTAATCCCCCTAACAGCCCTCCTAACGTTAGGAGGGGCATCACCAGAGTCCTGCTCATTTTATTATTTGGGCCAGGCATCTTCAACAGATTGGTACAATTTGTCAAGGATAGGATTTCTGTTGTCCAGGCTTTGGTCCTAACCCAACAATATCAGAGGCTCCGAGAATCAAAGATGGAGCCGACCCCTTATTCTCCATCCTAAAATGAAAGATTCCATTTAAAACAAAAGAAAATGGGGGAATGAAAGGCCCCCCGTCTCAGTAACTTAGCCTAAGAAACAGCCTTGAGAAAGATAATTGGGAAAATAACCTTGAGTCAAGGCAGGAGATATCAAACACCCGGTCTTGGGAGGAACAAACCTTGAGTCAGAACAAGATATCTATAATTGGCTACCTGGCCTTGGAGAACAGACAGCTGCACATTCCTGAAAATTAAAGATAGCCCCCAAGTTCACCCTGGCCTTATTTGAATTAACCAATGGGGACCCTGTAACTATGCTTCTCGCTTCTGTAACCGTGCTTCTGCCCCCAGGACTCTATAAGAAGTCCCCCTTCCCCTAGGAAGGCGCGCAAGTCCTCCGAGAGACTTGTCGCCCCAGGTACCTGTGTATTCAAATAAACCCTCTTGCTGTTTGCATCTGATCCGTGGTCTCGATGTGTTCCTTGGGTTTGGGGTCTCTCCTGAGGAAAGATCCCCTGTGGGGGGCTTTCTTTCACAGTAACCCGGGCTAAGGCCATGACCAAGACAACTATAGAAGGAAAAGTTTATTCATCTTATGGTTCTAGAGGAGCAAGAGACCATAATGGCAGGAAAACATAAGAGCGGGCTGGCATGATAACTCAAGCTGAGAGGCCACACTCCCCAGTTCTGAGGCAAAGAAGAGGGAATTGGAGGCAGGGTGACATTATGAAACTCAAAAGCCCACTCCCATCGACATGCTTCCACTAGCAAAGTTCTCCAAAAAACGGCCATCCACTTGGGACTGAGGGTTCAGATACCAGCACCTAAAGGGCACTGTCCCCACTTAAATCACTCAGTCTCTTTATTTCCTCTACATGTTATATCAGCTTCCTACCTAATCTCCATATCTACCTGTGTGCTTGATAGATATTCTGAAGCCTGCGGGTTCATACCTACTTCTTCCGGAATCTTCCATGACTCATTTCTTCAAGTTGCTCAGAAAACTTTTAGTTCTTAAATCTCTCTTCTTCTCTCATCTTTAATAAAATTTCTTAATAAATTTTGCCAGCTTTACCTTCAAAACACACTCCAAATTTATGACAATCCTCACTATCCATTATTATCCTAACTGAATTTAAATCTCTCTCAGCTGATCTCTTTACACAACTTTTATTGCCTTCTTAACTTTCAGCCCTTCCTAACTAAATAGCAATTAGTCCCTAAAATTTATATGCCCACAAGACTCCCCAGGTCCTCATCTCATCCAGAACTATGCACTGGTATTCACATGGTGTGCAAAGGTCATGGCCCATTTCTCCCTCTCTTACTCCATCCTTTCGGGATGACCTTTGTACATTCTTCTCCAGCCAAGTGTTTTGGTATCAGGAGAGGGAGTTTCAGGCATGTCTTACTTCCTGTGTTTGTGGTTCCATTGGTTCCTGGGGCTCTTCTCCAGATGTGTGCTTTGTCTCCTTCCTTGTAGACTCAGATTATGCAGTATGGCAGCCTTATCAATGTAGCCTTCTGCCCATTCCCCTAATCTTTGGCACTTTAGGGAAGTCTCTTTGTCTACTGAAATGTGTTTGACGTGCATTTATTTTTATCTGTCTTTCCAGACAAGTGATTAAGTTCCACAGAGAGGGACTGTTATATTCCAACAGCCAAGAATAGTATCCACTATGTTACAGGTGTTTAATAGACAGTTGCTGAGTAATTGAATGGATGGATGGATGGATGGATGGATGGATGGATGGATGGATGGATGGATGGATGGTTGGTTAGATGGATGTTTGGTTGGAAGGATGGATGGACAGATGGATGAATGGATGGATGGATGGATGGTTAGATGGATGGATGGATGGTTTGGCAGTCTTCCTTCTTCCTTTGTCCACTGAGTCACCACCAATTGCATATGCCTTATCCAAAATGCTTAAGGTCCTGTGTTTCAGACATTTATAGACTTCAGAATATTTTCATACCCATCATGAGAACCTTGGGAATCAGACCCAAATCTAAACACACACACACAAAAATCATTTATGTTTTACACATGCTTCCACACAACCTGAAGACAAATGTTTATTATTTCTTTTATTTTTGAGATAATATAATTACATTATTTCTCCCTTGTCTTTCATCCCTCCAAACCCACCTACTTTCCTTGCTCTCTTTCAAATTTATGCCCTCTTTTTTTTATTGTTACTAAATGCATATTATATATATATATATATATATATATATATATATATATATATATACACACACACAACCTGTTCAGTCTGTATAATGTTACTTGCTTGTGTGTTTACAGGGCTGACCATTTGGTGTTGGATAACCAGTAGTGTGCTCTTCCCCGAGGAAAACTATTTCTCCTGTTATCAGATTTCCTTAGTTGCTTGTAGTTCTTTGTGTAGGTCTGAGGCCTCATGGGCTTTTCCTGTCCACGTTGACATGTCCATTGGTACTGTCCTTGTTCAGCTCATGTTAGGGCAGTTATGTTGGTGAGACTTTGGGGGTAAAGCATCTGACATTACTCAAAGACAGACTCTCACAGCAAACTCCATGATCCCCTGGGTCTTGCAATCTTTCCACCCCATCTTCTTCAGTGTTCCCTGAGCCTTAGGTGCAGGAGTTTGTGTTTGTTTTGTCCTTGTTTTTTATGTGTCCACTGGGACTAGGCTCTAAAACTGTGCATTTTGATTGGTTGTGGTTTTCTGTAATGGACTCCAAATGTTTCAAGGAGAGGTTTCCTTGTTGAGGGGTGAAGACTTCATTTACTTGTGGGTATAAGGACACATTGAGAATATAGTTAGGGCTTGTGCTGGCTTAGTAAAGTGACAGTTGGAGGTTCACCTCCATGATCTATGATGTCACTAGCCCTGGGTAGTTGGCTGGGTTTCCAGGAACAAGCATGACTTTCCTCTTGTTGCACATGTTTTAAGTATGATTAGAGAACTGTTGGTTCTTGCCAAGACACACATGCCCCTGGTGCACCCTTAGGGTTATCATGCCATGCTGCTTGTTATTGTGGTTCATGGGTGTCATACCAAGGTAGGAATGTTTGCTGCTTCCCTCCTTGGATGCTTGCATGACACTTTCTGGTACCATGAAGGCTTGTTCTCAGGTACTAGGTATTCAGATCTGGAGGAAGTTTTACAAAATATTTTTAGAATATTTTAGATATTGGATTAAGAATGTTCATTTGTGGTACCACCTGTGCTTTCTTCAAACTTCCTTTTTACTCATCTTCTTTCCTTTCCTTTCTTTACCTCAATGTCAGTTAACCCTTTATTTGCAACGGAACTCCACCTGCTCACACCATCTGTTTCCAGCAATGATGAGCACACCTGCTTCCAGCAGTCATGAGCACATCTGGTTCTAGCTGTTTCCAGCAGTCATGAAAACATCTGGTTCCAGCTGTTTCTAGCAGTCATGAACACATCTGTGTCCAGCAGTAACGAATACATTGGTATCCAGCAGTGGTGAGCACATCTGCTTCTTTCCTGCTTTCTGGAAAAGAGACAGAAACATTCTTGGCTCACCATTTGCACCAAGTGACTACTGGGATGGGGGCTCTGATGAAAAAAATTTCAACTCCATCTGATTGGACAAGAGGTGATTTTGAATGATGCACATTGGTATGACATGAAATGTGTGAGGACTCTTGGAAAGGTATGGGTTCATCTATTTAGCAAGCTAGTATTGACAATTTTTAGCTGCCATCCAAATGTTGGGAACCCACCTTTGGTTCCTCTGTGGTGTGTGTATGTGTGTGTGTGTGTGTGTGTGTGTGTGTGTGTGCACACGTGTGTGGGTCTGAGTGTCTGTGTGTCTGTGTCTGCGTGTGATAGATACTTGCTGATAGAAAGATAAAGAATTGTATGCATGTTAGAAGGTTTAAGAAACAGAACTACATTTGCTCAGCTGGAACACAGAGAGTGCCTTTCTTTATACAGTGTTCTTTTCTCTTAAATGTAATACATTCATGTAAACTAATTTCTTCTTTAACAAATGACTATTTTTATGTGTGTGAGAGTTTTGTTTGCATGTATAAGTACAATGTGTGTGTGTGTGTGTGTGTGTGTGTGTGTGTGTGTGTGTGTGTGTGTGCAGTGCCCACAGAGGTCAGAAGAGGCCTCTGATCCTCTGAAACTGGAGTTACAGATAGTTGTGAGCTGCCATGTGGGTGCTGGGAAATTAACCTGAGTCTTCAGCAAAAGCATCAAGTACTCTTAACCACTGAGTCATCTCTCCAACACCTTAAACAAATTTAAGTAAAGGAAGAAAATCAGTAGAGCCAGCTAACTGTGAGCCAAATCCTCTGTAATGATGAGCCAAAATAAATTGCTCCCCTGTAAATCTGTTCCTTTCAGATATTTGCCAGAGTGCAGAAAAGCCTGGCTTATATGGCTGCCTAGGACAGATGGAAACTGGAGACATGTTAAGGCATCACTGACTTTATGTGGCTGAATGATGCTGAGAGGTGTGTGTACATACTGGGATTTAATTTAAAGTGAAAACCCAATTCATTGCCAAGCCTTTACAATTTCATTTCCTTGCCTTGGAGTTAAGAATCAACTAGTGTTGATTCTTGTATACAAGAAGTCATTGTTTTAAAAACATATTTGCCAAGTCTGAAAAGATTTTTTTATACCCAAAGATGACTGAGGAATCGTCTCTTTATTTAATACATGCCATTGCCTGGTTAGAAAGAACAAGCAATTTCTCACCACCTCCCAATTGAACAGGGGGAATTTTAACAGTTGGTATGTCATTCAATCCCTGTGGAAGGAGTTTTAGATCAGGAGTGCACTTCTCAGTCCCCCCCACTGAAGCTACAAGATCTATAATCAGTTAATGAAATGTTTTTCGTGAATTGTGAGTAGAGTGTTTCACTCCAGTGTAACTGAACTCTCAGAGCCTATTCTGGCATGAGAAGATAAAGCTATGTGCAAACTCATTATGCAGCAAAGGATAGCTTTGTGTTCATCGTGTCCCAGCCATGTCTGGTAGTCTTGCCTTTGGAGTTTGAGTTGCAATTGGGTCGTTTTTTGAGATGCAGATTTCTGGACTGCAAGGTTGACTTTTAGTATATACCTCATGAGGTGTCAAATAATATTCTTATTGTTGTTTTGAACTTTTAGTAGCTTATATTCATTGCATATGATAACAGTTTCATAAAACATTATCATTCCAATGTATCATGTATTTTGGCCAAATGCTGTCTCCCCACTCTCCTCTTTCTCCCTCTCATCTTCTTCTTTCTCCCAGACATTCTCTCTTCTGTGACCCTTTCTCTGTCTCTGTCTCTCTCTCATGCACACGTGCATGTATACACCACACCACAACACACACACACACACACACACACACACACACACACACACACACACACAGAGGATTTTATGCATCTATATAAACTCTTATGGTGTACGACTGTGAGAAAACATGTAACACTTGTCTTTGGGGCTCTTATATATTTTGCTCACGTGATTGCCCCCAGTTACATCCATTTTGCAGCAGATAACATAATTCCATTCTTCTTTATAGCTGATAACACAGCCCACATTTATACAGCCCACATTTATACAGACCACAGTCTGTTTATCTACTCACAGGCTTATAGACACTAGGCTGATTCTGAATCTTGACTCTCGGGAACATTACAGCAGTAAACGTGGTGTGCAAGTATTTTTATGATCACTGGCTTCAGGTACTGATCCAGGAGTGTTACAACCTGGTCATATGGACTCTGCTGTTTAGTATAGTGGTAGGGTCAATTAAATCCCTACCAGCAGTGTATGGGGGCTTCTTCTCCCCTAAACCCTGACCCATTTTGTTCTTTTGTCTTCTTAATCCTAGCCTTGCTGACTAGCATGAGACAGAATCTCATTTAGCTGAATTTATGTTTCCCTGATGGCTAAGGATGTTGAATGTTTTCATGCTGATTGCCCATGTGTACCTCACCTTTTGAGAACTGGATGCTCACTTCATCAGCCCAATTATTGAGTGAGTTGTTGGCCTTGCTTCTGCATTTTAGTAGGTCTTCAAGTTTTTAAACTATGTTCTCTCTAACAAGCCTTTAGCATCCATGTAGATTACAAAGATCTTTCTCCCCCTGGGGCTTTTGTTTACTAGATTACTTCATTTGCTGCACAGAAACTTTCAATTTCATGCAATCCTAATTATTAGTTATTATGATTATTTCATGGGTCATTGAAAGCCTCTTCAGAACGTTCTTCCCTCTGCCTGTGTTTTAGCATGTTTTCCATGCATTCCCCTCTAATTACAGTTTCAGAGTTTTCAGTCTTGTGTTTAGATCTTTGATTTATTTTAATTGGCTTTGTATAGGTGAGATGTGAGGATATAGTTTCATCTCCTACTTGTGGATATCCAGTTCTGCTGTGTGATGAGACACTTTTCTCCAGTGTCCATTTTTGGCATCTCTGTAAAGAACCAGGTGGTTGTACCCTACCCGTGTGGCTTATTTCTGTGTCCTCTGTTCTACCCCAGTGATCTACATGTGTATTGCTTTGCTAGCCCTCTGTTGGTTTTATTACTGTGGCTCAGTGGTATAACTTGAAGTCAAGCATGGGATACTTACAGCACTTTTTTGTTTGTTTTTTGTTTTTTGGCTCATTCTTCATATCAATTTTAGTGTTGTTTCTATTTCTGAGAAGAATCCTTTTGGGATTTTGATGTATATTCCATTGAATCTCTAAGTCATTTTTGGATATAGCTCTTTTCATGATGTTAATTCTGAAATTCCATGAGCATGGCAGGTCTTTCCTTTCTCTGGTGTCTTCTTCAAGGTCTTTCTTTGCATTGTAGATGTCTTTCACCTTGTAGACCAGGCTTATTCCTAGGTATTATGAATGGGATTGCCTGCATGATTTATTTCTCAGTATGTTTGCTTTGCTGTATAGAAAAGCTATTGAGTGTTTATATGTTGATTTTGTGTCTTGGTACTTTGCTGAAAGTATTTGTCATTTGTAAGAATTTTCTGTGGGGTCCTCAGGGTGAGTGTCAATGTAGGACAATCTTGTCTGCAAGTAAGAATTTAGTTTGACTTCTTCCTTTCCCATTTTTATCACTTCTTTCATTCCACTGCTTTTTCTCGCTGCTTTAGATTAGACATTAAGGACTGTGTTAATAAAAGTGGATTAAGGTGGACATCTTTACCTCATTTCTAATTTGAGGGTTCTTTTCATTTAGAGCAATGTTGGAGATGGGATTATCAGAAGCAATCTTTGCTATGCTGAGATATGTCCCTCCTCATGTTAGTCTGTGCAGTGCATTTCAGCATGAAGGGACGCTGGGCTTCCAGAAGGTCTTTCCTGAATCTCCTTAGACAATCATGTGACTTATGTCTTGAATCTATTGATGTGGTGTATTACATTTACCTATGTGTGCGTGTCAAACCATCCTTACATCTATGAAATGAAGCCTGCTTGGTAATGAAAACTATCCTTTTAATTGTTATTGAACCTGGCATGCAAATCTTTTATTAAGAATCATGTGGACCAAAAATGGGTGCAGAGAATTTCATGAAATAAACTACTGATTTAAAAACACAGAGTAGTCTCCACACAATAATAGTCTGTAAAGTCAGTCTCCTACTCTGAACAATAGACAGGTCATCCAGACAAAAAGCCCACATAGAAACATTATAATTAAATGGCACAAGTCAAATGGATTTAATAGGCATATATTGAATATTCTTCCAAAACTCTGTAGAATACACATTCACACACACACACACACACACACACACACACACACACACACACACCAGAGAAATCTCAAATGACTTAGTGATATATCTCAAAGCCTTAGAAAAACAAGAACCAACCAAACACCAGATCAGTAGATGGAAAGAAATAATTCATATTAGGGCATAAATTAATGATATGGAAATGAATAATAACAAAGAACCAATGACAAAGTTGGTCCTTTGAAAAAATAAATAAGATTGAAAAATCTTTAGCAAAACTAACTAAAAGAAAGAGATTAGATCCAAATCCATAAAGCTAGAGACAAAAAAAAATGGTGGACAAGGTGGGTTATACATCTAATTTCAGCACTTGAGAGGTAGAGGCAGGAGGGTTGGCAATTTAAGGCCTTGCTCTGCTGCTACCCACTTTTAAGTCAGCTTGCACCTACCTGCCTTCAAAGTGTCAGACAAAGGGCAAGAAAAGGATGAGATCACCTCAGACACCAATGACTCTGGGAAGATCCTAGGGGCATACTCTGAAAACCTACATTCCAACAAATTAGAAAATCTACAAGAAATAGATATACCGCCACATACGTACAGCCTGCCAAAATTATAGCAGGAGAGTATAAACCTGAATAAGCAGTGAGATGGAAACAGTAATAAAAAGTCTCCCATCTTAAAACAGCCCATGTCCTGAGGGAATCGGAGCCAAGTTCTGCCCAGATCTTTAAATAAGAGTGCCTCAAAGAATTTCATAAAATAGACAGGGAAGGAACACAAACTCATTTTATGTAGCCAGCATTACCCAATACCAAAATCTGGGTACAGATATTCATTTGCCTTTTAAAGGAGGATTTTAAAAGTGAAACTTTCAAAATCCCTCTTCTCCATATTGTGAAGCAAGATTTTAAAAAGAATCTTTATAAATGTATCTTGTAGATTCCTGTTGTGCCCAGATCTCCTTTTCTTCCTTATCTCTATCTCCCTTATTTATTTGTTTGTTTGTTTGTTTATTTGACTTAATTAAAAAGATTGAGTTTCTGTATTCATTGTGTGTGGATAACCATGGGAATTAACCCTTTGGTTCATAGAAAGCCTTCCTCTTGTTAGTGAGCAAGTCTGTATTCATTCCAGTCTCTTTTGTGTGTGTGTGATACCTTGTGCTCGATCTGCTTATTACACATAAATATTTCAATTTGACATGCATCTTTGTGCATTCCTTCTGAAAAATGCATATTGTTTATTGGACTTTCATTTTAAAAGTTTTTATTACATTTGTGTGTGTGTTTGTGTGTGTCCATGGGCTATGGTACTACACATGCGGAGAAGGTCTGATGACAATATGCAAGAGTCTTATGTTCTTCCGCCATGTGAGTTCCAGGGATGGAACTTCATCATTAGGCTTGGATGTAGCTGCCTTTACCCTCTGAGCCATCTGGCTACCTCAGATTTTTGTAAACAGTATTTTAATTCTGATTGTTGTGCCTGCTGTGTTTCTTAGAAGCGAATGTGTTGAAATGTGCAATGCCTTTTGTTGAAATTGCTGCATTTTCCTTTCCTAGTGATGAGAATCAGAATGCCCATCCTTCGTGAAAAGAGCTGGAGGGCCAGCACTCACGTGACTCCTGCAGGGCATGCCTGAGAACTTTCATCGTCTTTGTGCTAGAGTTCAAGTACTGTGTTAAATGGGACCCAACTGTGCCCTATTGCTTCCTGAAATGAGTGTCCAGCCTCTTTGTACCCTGAACTATCATCCCCCACCCCTTGCATGCTGTGGAGTCTGCACATGAGCAGTTTGGTCTTCGTTCCTGCTAGCCATTGTTTTGAGCAGTGCTCAGCATGGGCACCATGCAGGGCCAGCAACTTCAATGTGTTATGGCTCTATTAAGGGAGGGTTAATTCCAGGGAAGAAAGAACATTGGCATAAGTCAGCAATGCAACCAAAGCCAGTTACCCAGCGAGGACTGGTGTAGAAAATGAAGTTGAAGCCGCTATGTGATGGATGGGAGGAATTCTGGGGCTCAGTGGATTCTAGCCAAGCGGGGCAAAGGCAGGCTACCCCTCTTTTCGAGTCCTCCTGTGTCTTTACCATTAGTGCCAGAGCGCTGTGGAGAGCAACGATCCAGCCTCAGCAAAACACCATCATCTCTCTCATTAAATTAATGATGTTAATTTGAATGTTATTGCTTTTGTAGTTCTACTTGTAATTAATCTGTGTATTTGTTTTGGTTTTGTAATTGAAAATGAGCCATAATCCTAAAGAGCTTATACCTAGTTTTATGTTTCCTTAT
Organism: Onychomys torridus; assembly: GCF_903995425.1. Lineage (NCBI taxonomy): Eukaryota > Metazoa > Chordata > Mammalia > Rodentia > Cricetidae > Onychomys > Onychomys torridus. The sequence goes on from NC_050465.1 coordinate 22,415,159, forward strand.
ATTTGACTAACAATATGGTAGAATATATATATATACTTATTATATATATTTGAAATCAACCCTAACAGGGTCTCTTGGCTTCTTAAAAGCATTCATTTTCCACTTGGGTTGGAGAAACACCACTCCAGTCAATCCGATGCCACTGACTTTGAGACTCACCATGGGTTACACAGATTTTCTGTTTGATATCTTTCCATTCTAGGCCTGGATGATGTTTTCAATTGTTTTTCTACCACCTAATAGATGGCTTCCCTTCCAACTTCATGCCTTCTCATGTCTCCAACCAACATCATTAGTTTCTAGCAACAAGCAGAAGTCTGGTTGAGATAAGTAGAGGGTGATAGGTTGGAAGAATTTGGTGCGGCTCAGAGGTCCCTGGGCAAAGCCTCAGAAGCTGAGCTGGGATAGGTGTGAATGGACGTTTCTGAAGATACCCCACCTTTCACTGAACTCCACAAGGTTATTAACTGATGAGAACTGTGATGGTTGTGGAGAGGGGGAAATGTGGCAGATCTAGAGCCTAATTACAAATTATCTCGTGCTATTAGCCATTCCATGCTCACCTCTGTGTCTGCCCTAATGTGACTCACAGGTGAAACCTTCTAGGATGCATTAGCTTAATAGGCCAGTAGCTCACACCAACCAAAAGGCTAAGAGTGTCAGCAGATGGCATCTGAGGCCTCTAGCAGAGATTTTCCCACTTTGTTTCGACCCCCTAACTGCTGTTTCCACCAAGTTATTTGGAAAGTGTGTTGATTTTTGATAAGTTTTGTTCTGTTTCCATAAAAGCTTCATGAAATTGCTACATGATATTTGGAATAACCTAAATTTGTGTTCCTGGGCCATGGTCACTTATATTTGATCAGAGAATAAACCCTCTCTCTCTCTCTCTCTCTCTCTCTCTCTCTCTCTCTCTCTCTCTCTCTCTTTCTCTCTCTCATCTATTTTAAGGTGGGAATTGCAATTTTGAATTGATACAGAGAAAAAGTAGCCTGAACAATAGAGTTATCACAAACCCTCTACAATACTCTACCTATAGATGACGTTGCTTCCATGGCACTTGGTGGCACTTTCTGCCCAGTGTCTTTCTTTGCACGGTGTTAGTTACCATTCTTGAAGGGCAAAGTAGCTGCCTCTGCCTCTGGCCATCTGCTGCTTGCAGAAGGTATTTGCCTTTGTCACTTCTCCGAGCTCCCATCTTTTAGGGGAGGATAGGTGTGTGAGACCCTGCATGGCTGCCCCAGGCCACTCCTCCACACTCTAGGGCAGCAAGGAAGCCTGAGAAGGTACAAATCTGGAATTCTCTGAGGCCAACTCTGTTTCCCATCAGGATGTGTTACACAAGCAATCTCACAAACACAAGAATGAAGTTCAGATGCTAGGTGGGGAGAAGGAAGACAAAGTTATAATCTCCCTGCTTTTATGTCTTTATACAAGAAATCGAGAAGTATGTAGCTGAGGACCAGAATGAAGACAACAGAGTTGGCAGGCCTTCGTCTCTGCCCATGTGGATGGCTAGTGGGACAATTCCACAGGGCAGAACCACACAGCACTTGATGTTTGTCCCTGCTCTCTGCCTCATCCCCAAATCATATTTCAATCCAAATTTCACATTCATGAGGGGAGGTGGAGGGGGGAGGAGACGGGAGGCGCTGCATGGTAATTCTTGTTTCCTCTGCATCCTTTCATCTGTGGAGGTGCATTTCCAAAATCTTGTAAATCAATGGATGTTTTCATTACTGCAATAAAGTCTGCCTTTGTACCTAGCTCCCCAAGGAGTCGGAACATAAACAGAGCTTCCACAATTCACACCTCACCAGCTCAGGCGCAGTGCAGTCTTTGTTAAGACTCTGTTTGATCATTTTGCTTTTGATCTGTCAGTGTGCTTGGAAAGAGCCATCCCAGTCAGCCAGGGGGGGCCTTCGACAGCAAACCCTCTGAAGAGCCTCCTTAGGACCCATACCAGGTGTGATGCTAATTTTGTATGTCAACTTGACTTGGCCAAGGGATGCCCAGATAGCTGGTAAGGCATTCTTTCTGGATGTGCCTCCGAGGCTATTTCCAGAAGAGCATTTGTGCTTGAATCAGTGGGCTTGGTAAAGAAGATTGCTCTCACCCAGGTAGGTGGGTATCTTCCAATCCATTGAGGGTACAAATAGAACAAGAAAACCGAGGAAAAGCAAATTCTTCCTCTGTGCGGGGGGGGGGGGGGGGGGGGGGGGGGGTGTGAAAATCTTCCCCAGCTCCTAATAGGAAAGCTCCTGAGTAGACTGAGACCCACATGTCATGCCTTTGATTTTGGTAGTGCAAAGTAGGGTAGGATGGGAGCCCCCCAAAGGGTGGAAAATTATATGAACAATCGATGGTGGCCATTAGCTGGTCAACTTAAGCCAAGATATTTTTCTTTTTGGATTGGAATGAGAGAAAGAGAGTCCTGAAGGAAGGAAAGAATATAAATTTCAACTTCTAGTGTGGGAATTGTTTCCACAGAGGCAAAGGGGTCCCAACAAATGTCAGTCAATTAAATGAATCTTAGCTACCTCTTAAACAAACAATGCTGAATCAATGACATTTATTAATGGAAAGCACATCTTAGACCTAAATCCACAGGTACAAGCAGAGGTAGAAGAGCTCAGCCTATGCAGGGTCACCTGTCTGTTGTCAGAATGCTTGGGTAATTAGAAGGATTATTAAATATGCTAGAGGCAGATTCATCACAGGTAAGTGAAGATGCTTGTTCTCTAATCACAGGGAAGCAAAGTGATATTTGGCTTAGACAGTGAGAGGCTAAGGCAGAGAGATATATGCTCTCCTGGTACTTAGGCGCCTGTCCAGCAGCCTTTGTGTGTGTGCCTGCTTGCTCTCATGACATGAGAACCAATCAGGGGAGGAAGAGTCCAGAAGGTCTCCTCCAGTGTAGGTTTAGTGAGATACACATATTTCTCTTGGTTCTTTTCCCTTCAATTCTGTCTTAGGCGGTGTTCTATTGCCATGAACAGACACCCTGAACAAGGAAACCCTTAGGAAAGAAAGCATTTAATTGGGACTAGCTTACAGTTTCAAATGTTTAGTCCATTATCATCCTGGTGGGGAGCATGGTGGCACAAAGACAGGCATTGGAATAGTAACTGAGAGTTCTATGTCCTGATCCATAGATAGAAAGACAGAGAATCTGGGCCTGGCATGGATTTTTGAAACTTCAAAGCCCACCCCGAGTGATACACTTCCTTCAACAAGGCCATACCTCCTAATCCTTCTAATCCTTCTAATCCTTTCAAATAGTGCCACTCCCTGGTGGCATTCAAATAGATAAGCTTATGGGGGCCATTCCTATTCAAACCACCACAAATTCCACCACTAAGTTTATGTTCAGCACATAAACTGTTTTCAGGGGCTGTTCGGAGTGAATCCACCTGTACTGGTTAGTTTTTATTATCAAAATGACAAAAGCTAGAGTAATCCTGAGAAGAGGAAACCTTAACTGAGGTATTGAGTTGATCAGATTGGTATCTGCCTGTGGGACATTTCACATACTCTCTCTATCTCAATGAATAAACAAACAAATAAATAAATATAAATAAACAAATAAATGTAATGAAGCCTATTTTTAAAAAGAAAGAAATGGGAGATCACCCAGAAGGAACTGTCTACCTACATCTCCAAGGGCTGGAATACCTGGTCTACAGTTGCTGGCCTATAGTCAGGCTCTTCAGGATTCTGCTTGCCTATAGGTAGGATCACCATGGATGGATGAAACTCAGGCACCTGTTTCTCACCATATTTGCCATGCTGTACCACATCTCAGGCCTAAAGCCTGTTGCAATCAACACAGCACTGGGAAGGACTCCTCTTGCTGAGACGGACTTTGTGCCCCAAGACGGTTGCACCTAACTACAGATGCTGCTGATGGAAGAGAAGTCCAACATTCTGGGGCTATGTGTCTTACCCTGGCATTGGACGAGCAAGAGGACCCTTCCTGTAGGCGGGTTCAGAGATGGAGCTTCTGGTCTGCTGGGTGTTTAATTTCACTGGCCTAGAGCTCAGTTCCGAGGGAAAGACTTGCACTTACCATCTTCCCACTCCAGTGAGCAGCATCTTCCACTCAGATAAGCCGTTTCAGCCTCAGATAACGCTAGAAAGGCATCCCTTGGCCACGGAGGCTGACAATAAGCAGGGTTGCACCCAATTCTCACAGCTTCAGAGCCTTTAGGCTGGGGAGGAATGTGGATATGTCCCTGGGCCATTTTAAGTCTGAAAAGGACCAAACCTTCCACTCTTGAATCTCCCTCCCTGATGTCATTGGCCTAGAGGCTCTGTCTGTGGGCCCTGCTATGCGGCCTTCTGTTTTTGTTTTGTTTGTTTTGGGAGACAGAGTTTCTCTGTGTTGAAGTTAGAGTTTTCCTGCCTGGCCCAGTCAGGACAAATCTCTCTCACCCACCAGTCCCACAGTCTCTCAGACCCAACCAAGAAAGCACACAGAAACTTATATTGCTTACAAACTGTATGGCCCTGGCAGGCTGCTTGTTATCTACCTTTTCTATCTTAAATTAACCCATTTCTGTTAGTCTATACTTTGCCACATGGCTTGTGGCTTACCAGTGTCTTTACATGTTGCTTTTCATGGCGGCGGTAGGCGGTGTCTCTCTCCAACCTTCTACTTCCCAGAATTCTCTTCTCTTTTGTCCCGCCTATCCTTCCTGCCTGGCCACTGGCCAATCAGAACTTTATTTACACAGAGAGATATCCACAGTACTTCCCCTTTTCTTTTTTTTAAAGGAAGGTTTTAACTTTTACATAGTACAATTACATATAACAAAACAATTACCTAGCAAGAATTACAGTTACAATATTAAAGAAGATATCCAATCTATCTTATATTTGTGAGTCTAAGGTTTTATATCTAACTTATCTTGTATCATAACTGAGGAAATTATAACTATCTAGTCTTCAACCACATCAAAGACCTCAGAAGGATATAATATTACCTGAGAACCGGGAGAAGGATGTAAGCATTTTTCAGGAGTCTTGCAAGAGTAGACAGAGACAGCTGGCAGCCTGGACAGTCACCTAATGTTCCTTTGTAAAGTTGGGGCATCTGTCTTCAGCCCACAGGGCTAGAGTCTCTTGGTCACTTCTCTCAGTGTCCTGTAGAATGTCTGGCAGTTTCCTCTGCAAAGCAGGAACCTGAAGGACCATTTTGTCAAGCAAAGTTTAGTGGTCACCTTTTTATGGGTCCTGCATGTCCAGTCGATCAAGCAGTCCAGGCAAGAACAGTTTCTAGCCCAAATGGCTTTTTTTGCCAAGGTGAAGATAAGATATGAAGTGTTTTCAATGCCCATCTTCCTCTCTGAAGCAAATCGGTGCTGCCAGGAGCAGACATGTCTCACTGTCCAGAAAGTCTAAATTTTAAAAATATTTTAAATGCCATATTCTGTAGGTCTTTGAAGTATTTGAAGATTACCTATCTATCTGAAATATCTCTGTGTATACCTAGAAGACTTAACTAACATGGCTATGAGTATGATTATCATAGATGACTAATTACCAATCTATTTTTAATTATCCATTACAATTTTAAATGAGCTATATAAACATAATACCTTAAACAAGAGTAGAAATATACACACAATATAACAAAATTAACTAAGTTTGTATCAATAGACTAAAATCTAAACCAATGTAAAACATTTTAAACAAGTTGTTGCTCTTTAGACGTAAGTTCCCTAATCTACCCTTTCATCCTATTATATCTATATCATATCCCCCTTTCTTCTTTAGAAAGAGATCTCATTTATAATCAACCTGCTTTAAAGAAAAATATTGGTTTTTCTCTGTCCCACACCAGAGGGCTCTTCTGATTTGGGACACAAGAATCTCTTAACCATTTCTTTTAGCAATATGTCTGGGTTTAGAGAAGGAGTGAGCCAATTCCATCTCCAAAGCCAGCTTGATAATTTTGGGAATGTGGGCGTAGTTTCTCTTACTACTTCCTGCTAGAGGGGGGCGCTGTATCTTATGGGGATACAAAGAAAATTTTAGGATTATAGAGTAGTCCATTAGGGTGAACCTCTGAGCCAGTTGCCTTGAAACCATTCTGGATGTCAGATCATCTGGGCCATGGTGTCATCGGAGACCTTTCAGGTGGTCTTGGCTGATCAAACCTGATGTATCTTAATCTGGAACAAATCCACAGCCTCTGGCTTTCTGTGGAAACAAAAGCAGAGACTCTTTTCCAAAGCAACATATCCTTATATCCAAATTTTGAAGTCAAGGTACCTTTAAAATTTACATATTTGTTTAACTCAACAGTTTTTATGATCAAATCTTTTTCTGTAGTTAAAAATCCCAAAGACAAGACAAACCAGATTCTCTGTGTAATATCCATCTTTGTAAGACTGAAACGCTGCTGTGGCTGCTGGCTCCACCCACCTCAGCTTCCCAACATGGTGGTGGTACAGTTTACTGCCAGCTCTGGGTCTAGAAGCAGTTCTATCAAAGCAGTAAATAGCCCAGAAACTTTTTTTTTTAACTAGCAAAGGCTAAATCCACCATGCAGCAGAGTAAAGTGCTGCTTGTAGACTCCTCATTCCCGCCACACTGCAGGTCAGACGCACAAGCCAGGAACCCGCCACAGTAGCTCAAACCGGCAGGCTGCCGCTAACTTGAGAGAAACAATTAGGAAGCTGTTTTTAGCTCTGTTTTAGAATCTTTTTTCTCAGGTTTTAGGTGGAAACTCTTGCAAACATGTTGGGCGCCATTTGTAGTTAGAGTTTTCCTGCCTGGCCCAGTCAGGACAAATCTCTCTCTTTCTCTTCAAATATAGAAAAGGGGAAATATAGTGATATTTTATTTGTATTGAAATGTGATTTTATTTGTATGTCAATAAAGTTGCCTTGAGGTCAGAGCAAGCCAGAGTAGAAGCTGAGCAGTAGTGGGGCACGCCTTTAATCCCAGCACTTGGGAGGCAGAGCTAGGCGGATCTCTGTGTGTTCAAGGACACAGCCAGCATGGCAGACACACGCCTTTAATCTCAATACCAACCATAGAAGACCTGGAGGTCTGTACAAACAGGCAGTGACAAGGAGGTCATGTGGCTGGGTTTGCAACCAATGAGGGAGGAGAACAGACAGTTTTTAAATAGACAGGACGCAGAGAAGTAGGTCTCTTGTGGAGAGGAAGAACCGCAGAAGCAGTGAAGGGTAAGGTTTTCCGCTCTTGCTCTGACCTCGTCGTTTTTAACTCTGCAATGGGTTCTGTGTTTCTTATTTAACAAGCCAGATACATCTACACTGTGTAGCTCTGGAGCCTGTCCTGGAACTCACTCTGTAGCCCAGGCTGGCCTCGAACTCACAGAGATCCACCTGGCTCTACCTCCCGAGTGTTGGGATTGAAGGTGTGCACCACCACTGCTGATATGGGCCTTCTGTTACAGTTTCTGTTGTGTGCAGGGTCTCTCTGCAGTGGATGTGGTGCCGAGCTTTTGACCATGGCCTTTGCTAGCTTCCCTTCCCAGCTCTTCAGCAGGTGGAATCCTGCTCTGGATTCTACAGCCCAGGCTGGAGGACAGGGTAGGGTTGTAGTCAGGCACCTTGCCTAAACAGGCCTCACGTAGTTCCAGGAATTGAGCCCATGGCTACAATCATGAGGCAGTGGTCACAGGGTTTTGCTTAGAACTGGGTTGCACATGGTAGGCTGAGTACTAAGGTTCAAGTCCTAATGTCTTGCTCAGGTGGGAGGAGTCTCTCTCCAAGCTTGGCCTGGGTTGGGGGAGGGGTGACTGAGAGTCACCAGTGTCTTCCTGCTCTCTTCAAAGCAGCCTCTCCTTACTGTCTGATAACAGCAGGCACTGTATTTCATGGCCTCATCTCCTCAGTGCTTCTGAAAGTGACTAAAATCACCCGAGGGTTTTAGCGGCCATCTTGCTCCTCTTGGAACAGTGGAGTGAACTCAATTTTCCCCGCTTTGTAAAAGTGCACTCATTAGGTGCCATATGAACACTCCACTTCAACTTTCGAAAGCAAAAGGTGAAATGCTCATGCTTAGGCCAGAAGAACATGGAGGAAGACAGGAGTGAACATGGCTATTCCTTACATTCTGGTGAAAACCGACATAGACACTGACTGAACAGTTTTACCTTTTCCAGACAACAGAGGCCAAGATCATAAAGAAAGAATGGAAATAAATGCTAAGAGAATGTTAGGGACAAATCCCCCTGCCTCAGACCTAGGGTTCCTGAAGAAGCTTATCATCATTGTTAATAATGCCGCCCCACATTGAGTTCTTACCATGGGCCAGATGGTATGTTAAAGGCTTTACGGATGCCACTTGCTGTTCAGTGAGATTTATTGAGTCAGCCATGCAGTGTAGCTGAGGTCGAGGAGCCTCCAGCCTTCAGGCCTTCTCACTCACAGGAAGTGCTTTCTGGCTTCTCTCTGGCACATCTGAATTGCACCCCTCTTCTAGCTCATTGGGGCCATCACTGAGTGAGGTAAAGGTGATATGAACACAGCCTTGTGGGGCAGTTAACAGACACAAATACTAATTGACCAAGGCTGGGTAGTATATGCGGTGGGGGTGTGGGGGAAGGGTAGTTCATGATCCAGGCAGGATGGAGCTGGACAGCACAGACATTCACCACATTTCTTTGAATAGTACAATTTAAAACTTACGGGTTGCTCATTTCTGGAATTTTCCATATAACTCTTAGATTACCACTGGGTTATAGATGACTACAATGGAGGCAAATGGAAAAACAGATGGAGGGCGTGGGTGGTGGCTGTATTCTGTAAGTCTGAGTAAAGGTGTGTAAGTAGAGACCATTCTGGAAACCAAGTTACTTTTTTTAAAAACAGCCTGTAGCGTTTACACAGCCACAGTCTTGTGGTTGTTTTCCAAATATTGTGTGTGTGCCTCAGCCAAGGCAGACTGAAGTGTGAGTCATACGTTGTACTTCTAAAAATGTAAAAGAAGGGGGATCCTGGGGGCTTTGTTGACATTCACACAAGGACAGTGGAAGGCTGGTGGCTTTTCTATGTCAAGGTGACATGCTTCCACACACAGAGAGTCCAACATTGTCAGTGACTTCAGAGTAAGCTAATGTGGGAGCTTCCCAAAACGAAAAAGGAAAAAATGAAATAAAACTCACTAAATAAATTCACAGTTCTTTGTGGGTTCTGGAAGCCTCTTTCCACCTACCCCAAAAAGGCTGGAGATGCCCTGTCTAACGGCAGAGGAGGGCTTGTTGGAGACTATTTTAAAATGAGGCTTTAGGAATATGTGAACCATTTTGCTTCTTTCTAAATTTTGGATGCTGTGGTGCCTTTAAATAATAACAGTAATTACAGTTGATGGTAATTATAGTCTAGACGGTAACTTTCCCCTCCCTGGTGGGGACTGTGGAGTTGACTCACATGTTTAGTCCCCAGGGTGCCCACTATGACAGGTGCATGCAAGGTCTGATGTGGTGTATGGGGGAGGGAAGCCCAGGCCCTTCTCTACATCTCCCAAGTTACTACACCTTATTCCATCTATGATGCCTCCATTCCAGAAGCACTATTACTCCTATGTCACCTGTTGTCAAAGTTGTTGATAGTTTCAATTGTAAAACACTGTCCACAGTTAGGACACAGCCTGGTTTCAGAGATGGCAATGTGAAAATAGGAGGAAGTGGTAATGTAACTTGGAATAGACGGGAAATGGTAGACTTGCTAGTTTGTGGAGCCTCCCACGAGAAACTAGATTGTAACCTGGAGCAGTTTTATTGCTGTTTGGTTTGTTCGTTTGCTTGTTTGCTTGTTCCTCAGACAGGATCTCATGTATACCTAGGCAGGCTTGAATTCTGATCATTGCTGAGGACAACCTTGAACTTCTGATTTTCACACCCTCTATCTCTGTGTGCTGGGAATATAGGTGTGGGCCTCAAGTTCAGTTTATATAGGGCTGGGGTTTGAACCCAGGGCTTTGTGCATCCTAGGTAAGTAGTCTTCTACCTGAGCTATATCCCTAGCCAAAAACCTTGAACCTTGGAGTAAAAAAGAAATGGAAGAAAAAGTCAGTGCAATCACTGGGGCATGGCATGCATGTGCCTACAGGGGCATTGGAGTCCGCACAATACCTGGTGCTGCCAAACAGAGCCTGACACACATAGATGGCACATATAGATGACTCAAGGGACTGTTAACCTGCTCTATGGGCCCAATGGTCAGAATGAGTGAAGTACCATGAGTCTTTATCATGTGCACAGCCTGCTGAGGCAATGGTTCGTCATGCACTTGGGCAGGTGGGAAGTCTTTCTAGGTGGCTTCCAGGTCCACTGCTTGTTAGGAGATAGGAGCAGTGCATCAGGGTGTGGGGTTGAAGCTGGACAGGAAAGAGGGGAGTCTTGATCTTTGAGTTGGACCTAGAGCAATCAGTTCCTAGCTAGCAGTACAAGGTGGCATGCTGGAGAACATCTAAAGTTCCCAGGTAGGATGGCTCCCCCCCCCAGGAGAAACTGGATTTCTCATCAGCAGGTTATCTGCAGGATTTCCATTTGATATCCAACTTCCTGCATGCTTCAAGCTCAAGCAGGATGTGGAAGACGACGAGCTCATCCCATGCTGTTCAGACACGGTGATGATGTTCAAACAATCCTGTTGTTTCAATAGACAAGGGTGGTGATAACAAAGGTAGGCCAGGAGCAATGGACAACCTGGATGTGGGCTGTCTCGAGCCATCGGGAAAGGCTCTGGACAGCGTCATCAAGCCTTAGGGGAGGAGGTGTTACTTCCCACAGTGGTAGCATTCATTGTTAAGCTCCGAGACGGCCAGTCTTCCTTCCAGTACCTTGCCCCGGTGCCAGTGTGTATTGAAATACAACTGCCTTCCTGCAGAAGTCCGCACACAGCGAGCCCGCTTGCTGGGAGCAGCACTAAGGGTCAGCAGGTGGGACATAGTTCAAAAGGCGTTAAGGGGTAGGTACGAAGTGCAGGTTCTAAAGGAGATGGAGCGGAGAATGAGAAGGTACAGCGCATGAAAAGTTAATGACTAAGATGTTTTCAGAAGTGATAAAACTGAATAGAAATTAGGATGCATAATTACCCAACTGCCAAGAGGAAAAAATAAAACAACGAGGGAAAATTCTCTCAAACAATACAAAAGAAGACCAGAAAGCGGGGGGGGGGGGGGGGGGTAGCCGAAATTTTGAGAAATTGAGACAAAGAGAATGTTAAAAGAAGAAGAAGAAGAGAAGAAAACTGGTTGTAATGATTCCAAATGTTTAAGTGATGATTCTTAATGCATAAGCATGTGTCACCAACTTGAATACACCAAATGGTTTCAGACTGAAGACAAACTCAAAACTTGGCTCAGAAGCACAAGAGTCAGCAGGTGGCCACGGGTTTCTCGGGGTGTATGGTTTGTACTGAGTGGACCTGATTACTGGATCTATATCCAGGGAAGCTCTGTTTTCTCCTTGACTGCAGCTTTGAATTTTGAGTTTTTTAAAGCTGCAGTCTGGCACACAAGCCTAATTAAGTCAGTGCGGAACAGGAAAAGAGCTTAGCTTCCTGCTTTCGAGACAGCCCTACATCCACACCTAAGAGCTCTGTTATCCACTAAGGACATCAGCCACCAGTGGGTGTTCTGCTTTCATGGGGGATGAGAAATGAGCTATTTCCAAAGTTCCATGGAGTGAAAGGAGGGGTTGAAGACAGGCCCCCATGGTCAAGGACCTCTAAGTGTTTCTTTCACCCCACGATGGCGGTAGTCTTCTGGGAGCCTGCCTGCCCATGGGCTCACATCCACCCACACCACCTGCAGCTCTGCAAGCTTTCCTCCTAAATGCATTACCTTTGTTCTTCTTTCCCAGGGGGCAAGTAAGTAATTAGTTAAGATGATCAACCCCTAATTTACTGATGACACAAACAAGCAAACCGAATTATCTGCCTCTCTAACTACAGATGAGCGACAGATGTCCTTGACTCTGTCAGAGGGAAGAGGGAAGGGGATATAGTCCTATGGGGTCAGGGCAGGTGACATGGCAGATCAGAGCACCGACCTCAGTGTCAGACAGGCTACCCATCAGATCTCAATGCTGCTGTATGTTTACCTTTCTGTAGCAATAATGGAACACAGTTTCCAAAAGCTATGTGGATATAAGTATTATTATCCCCTTCATTTTACAGATGAGGAATGAAGAATTGAGATGGAGATGGTAAGTCACACAGACTCAAACACTGTCTACCACTACCACACAGTGCTTTCGAAGCTGACGGTGCCCACCACACAGGGCTTGTGTGGAACAAGTGCTATGGTAGCCCACACACAGTGGGCCCTCAGCCATGGTGCCTGTGATCTATTACCCAATACTGTCCCTTTCCTCCCTCATGAGCATTCCTTTCTATGGTTAATAGTGGTATTTTCTGTGAGTCTGGTAGCAGGAAAATCTGAAGGTGCTCCTTTGCACACTTGTATTCACCCCAAGGTGTCATTGATTTAGCTTCTGTTTATGCACTGTGTAGCTTCTGGCAATCACATCCTATGTTGTGTGTAGAAAGTTACTAATTTCTTAATTCTTTCCCATCCTCTGAGTCCTGGCTCCTTCACCTACTCAGAAAGCAATGTTGAGAGACATTCATGTCTTCCTTCTTGTGATGGAAGATGGCATCGTTGGGTCCATGGAAATGATTGTCTGGTAAGTGTCTCTGGAGTGCACTGTGGAGTGACACCAGACAGCAGCCAATCACGCTGCCTGGAGAGCGTGCCAAAATAGGAGCCAATTGTTGCAAGCAGACTTCTTTCCCCTTTTGTTTTTAGTCATTCCAAATTTAGACTGAATCGGGAAACATGAAGGGCCATGAAAATGAAGAAATCTAGAAATGAAAGTCACTGCCACAGTCCTTACCAAATGCCTTAAAGATCTTGACCCTTTGCTCACATTGTACTCGATTACACTGTGACCCCAAGACTGCATGGAATCACACTGCTCAGCTCAGCAGAGCTGCCATGGTCCATGCAAATACGAACGTTTACAAGCTCTGCATGTGAGTCCACATCACCAGCTATGTGCACTGATGTGTCCAGGACAGCGATGTGGGCTACAGTTAACACTGATTGAATGGCCATGATCCTGGAACCGTGTTCAATCGCCTCCAGAAAACCAAATTCCCTTAGTCGCATACCTTTCCTCTAACAAGACTTCTGTCAGCTAAGTTCTACCTTAGCTGCTTATATATAACTCATTTGCTGAAATTGAAAAATCTGAAACAAGCCCTTGAAAGACACTGTTAAGCCAAATGAGGTGTGCTCTTGTAGTCTCAACACTTAGTAGACTGCAGTAGGAAAGTATTGATCTTGAGGCCAGCCTGGCTGCATAGGAAGATCCTAGCTAAGCAGGGTCAGGGGTCTCTCTCTCTCTCTCTCTCTCTCTCTCTCTCTCTCTCTCTCTCTCTCTCTCTCTCTCTCTCACACACACACACACACACACACACACACACACACACACACAAAATGGACAAGACTTGTCTTTTGCATAGCCTTTGTCCAAAAATGCATATCCTTACTCTACTTCATGGATACATGGATACAAATGATCTAGGAGTGCAGAATCTCTCCAGAGTCCAAACAGTAAGGATTTTGGATCAGAAAGGCTGTCTGTGCCAGCCTAGCTAGGTGGTAAAGACAATGATGCTCTCTAAGATCCTTGACAAGGTAAAGATGCTGATGAGAGTTATGAAGATACCTGTCCTTTGCAATCTTGTCTGAACAGCCCAGGGCTGAAGCCTTTGGATATCTAGATCCCTAGACCAGCAATAGTTGCTGGTGCTGCTGAGCAAAGAAGGAGTGTTGTGAAAAGCTACCTCCTATTAGCTGGTTTCTCTGTTTTGTTGTTGTTTGTTTGTTTTGTTTCGTTTTTTTTTTTGTGTGCCAAGCCAGAAAACAGTAAACAAAATATTGGGACAACCCTCACTTCCCTAGAAGAGCATTCTGGCTTCTTTCTAGCCAGACCCCCTGGTGCAACTCAGCATACCTCAGCAGGCTTTGGGTAGGAGGTGCTCTGTTTCTGTATGTGTGTTCCAATACACACTATAGATGAGTACCAGAGGGATCTCTGTGCCACATAGCTGTTCCCAGTAGACAGTCTTGTATAGGTTTTGGGTCCATGCCTCTGTAGATACATGGGAGATCAATGACCTGTGTGCAATGGAAACATGGCACATCGTCACTGTGGATCAACACTGACATGATGTTGTGGATGTTTGCAGAGCCAAGTACCTGATCATGAAGAAATAAGTCTGTGGCCCAAATAGAAGATGGGGTCTTGGTGTCTTTTCTCTTCTTGACAAGAGTGGGCATGTTTTATAAATGGAGGTGGGTGGGAATTGTGATTTAAAAGCCCTTTGCAGCCATTTTGGAATGTCCAATGGATGACAGCATAGCTGAGATTTTTGGGAACATGTTCTGAAGTTGCATCCAGTTTGTATTTTTTTTTTTACCTCATTCCAAATAGAAATCGAAAGAGACTCTGCTAAGATCTGACTTGCACTTCTGCAAAGTATTCTAAAATTTCTATTTATTTTTCTCCTTTCTAAAACACAGTCTGAACAGCTCTGAAGGAGCTTTAGTATTTTGGGGTCTGAGCTAAAGTGAAATGAAAGGGCAGTGTGTTGGCCAGAGTTCAGCACATATGGTTTCAGAAAAGTCCTTTGAGAGGGTGCAGCGGAAATAGACAAAAATCCACATTCATGTGTCATCAAAGGGACCGAAAGAGCACCCAGGGTGGCCACAGTGTGCGGGAACCAGCCTCTAAAAAGGCACCTGCAGTCCTTGGGAACATTGGGAGGGGCTGGGAGGAAGAAAGGCTTTCTGGGGACTACTGTAGCAAAATTTGTCACTGGTGTACAAAGGGAAAAGAGAAGCAGATCTCCAACCAGGACATTGCGATATCAAACCCAGCTTCAAGAATGCTTAAACTGGGTCTCGCTGTTCCTTGTATGCCCTGATTTCTGTGCAGAGACAGGAGAGCTGTGGAGATGGCACCAGCCCAGTTCTAGACTAGAACTGGACCAGAACAAGCCTTAGAAGTTTAGGGCCTTAGAAAGGAAATTGTTCCCATGTTGGTTGTAGATTGTTAGCAGAACACCCGGAAAGCCTAGTGCACAGTGAGTCCACAGTGGTATATAAAAAGTATCTGTCCAGGCGCCACCCACTGCAGGCTCTGACAAGGACTCTACCTGTTTCCTGTTCCAGAAAGGGCAGGGTTGAGAGCGCATCTACTTTGAGCAGGGTGAGGAGAAGCCCCCTTCCCACAGCAGAGGCTGATGGCTACCCCAGATCTTGGGTTGTCATTTTCAGGAAGGAAACAGAGGTTGCAAGCTCATGACCAAGGCACCTTTCATCTCAGCCTTCTGAACTCAGATCTGAGAGAAAGTAGGTGATGTAAGACACACAAAGCCCGTAAACTGATACAGAAAGCCAGGGGCTGCCACTGACCATGGCCCTAGGGGACAGGTAAGTTCCCACTGTAGAGAACATTCTGGCCTCAGCAGAAGAGATTAAAAGATTGGACAGTGCTTGACCATACCTAAACACTAAAGGACTGATAGATTTAAATATCAATGATTTTAAAAGATAGTATCAGTTGGCCTTTTGGAAGAGGGTTGAGAGGTGCTGGGAGATGCCTATCTATTTAGAGAATTTGCCATAGAGGATTTAAAAGGGTTTTTGTTGTGTTTTTGTTTCCTGAAATGACAGCGCTATCAGAAGCGATGTAAACTATGAATAGAAATAATAATATTTAGTAATCTAGTCACAAGGGGAACTGTCAAAAGCTCATAGTCCTATTTAATTATGGTCCAATTTTAGATTTCTTTCCAACAAAAGGAAAGTAATAAAGATTGTGGTTAAAAACTCTCCCCTCCCACCTCTTTTTCAAAACACACATTCTATAATTAGAACTAATTTTTTATTGCATTCTAATGAAATGACATGGATGCCTGACTATCTGAAAGAGATGGGTAATTCATAGCAGGGCCTGGCCAAGAATTTCAGCTTTGTCCTCAGTAGACTGTTCTGTGTGGGACTGCAAGGATACAGTGCGGTCTGGACTTTGGGACATTTTCATTTCATCCTGTCATTGGGTTGACCCGCGTGGGAGCTTTGGGCTGTCATGACTATCCCTGTTTGTTCTGGAGGTAGGTCTGTGAGGGATGCATTCGGGTGTCAGATGACATCAGTAAGATGTTGCTCAATCCTGGATCACCCGCCAGCTCCCAGAGATTTTGGAAATGAGGAGCTAAAAACTTCAGACTCAAATCTAGTAATTAGCTACTTCCAAAGTTGTTAGAGTGGAGATGTAGTTAAGTCGTGGAGTGTGTGCTCAACCTGCATAAGTCCTTCAGTTTGAACCTCAGGGCTGCAAAAAGACAAAAACTGCCCAGGAGGAGGGAAAATGATGTGGTGTCCTTAGATGTTATGAGCTGATCACTGTCTATTACAAAGAGAAGCTTCTCTGGTGTGTGTTGGGGGGATGCATTAATCTATGTATAGAACAACAAATCATTGGGCGTTGGTTTAATACTATGCCAATTTAGCAGAATAATAGTAGTAGGTTAACTTCTATGACCTATGACCTGTTTAGCCACAGGTTCTTGACCCCATATGGGGTCAGGTATGAGTTTTATGTTGGAGAGCAGGTCGTTAATGCACTCAGAAAGTCGTTTGTTATTCCCATGATATTTGTGCCATCATTGCAGCAGTGGGAATGTCTTTCCAGGTCTGACATTATTCTATTTCTTGAGTTGATTAACACAGAGACCACTGCTGGCCAAGATACAGAGAACAAGAGGCTGCAGAATGTTCTGCCTTAAACCAGACATCTGTATCAATCCTTTCCTCCCAAGGCTCGGGGATCATTTTGGGAAGAGAGGATAGAAAGACTGTAAGAACCAGATGTGGTATATAAATTCAAGGAGACAGATAGTGTCCTATAGACATAACCGAACAGCTATACATTATTATTGTGACAGCATGCACAATCCCCATATAAGCTTAAGGCAGATCAAATCTCAACATGGAGGCAGGATGTAGACATGAAATTCTTTCTCTATCTGAGGAGCTTTTGACAATTGATAGCTGCTGGGAAGTCCATGTGCTAAACTATATTTTCTCATGGTCTCCATTCTTGGGACACTGGAATTTGGGGGTTTTAATAGCAGAAAGATTGCCCCGTAGAACCTGCTAATTCCTAAAGAATACAGCTAACCCCATAAAATCCCCCACACGCTTTGATATACAACCAATCAATCCAAAGCCCCACCTCTAATCAGAGTCTCTGTTAAAGCCTCACACATCTAAGGACCACTCCAACAGTCCTGAGACCAGAGTGATTTAGGCTATCACATCCTTAAAATGATTCAGTATACCTACCATGCCTGATCAACCCATCCCTCATAAATCCCACTGGAGGTCATGAACATATTCCCTTTCTTCCTATTTTTGCCTTGACCAACTCATTCCTTCCCCAACTTGGCCTTGCATGGTGTGTTTTGCTTTCTGCTTGAATCTGTGAATATAGCTGTCTTTCTTCTGCATAATGTCTTCTGTGTCTGATCCTGTCTAGCACAAAACCCAGCACAGACTTAACGCACAGAGCTATGGACCACCGAAATCTGGCTGGTAGTTTATCCAAGGCAGGGCTAATGGAGAGGGTCAGTAGACCTTTGGGCCATGGCAGCTGTGGGTGCCCATTTTCGGGCTTCTCATGGCTTTACCCAGGAGGTCCGCATAGAGGATGATTAGGACCACAGGCCTGAGTGCAGGTGTCTGAAATGGTCTGCACTTGGCTGTGCTGGGAGAGGAGGTCTTTTGCTCCACCCCTTGGCATCTCTATAAATACCCTGGGGCAGAGACAGTCCGCCCCCACTCCCACCCCCACCCTCCCCACCCCCCGCTGGAAAAGGTTCCAGGCTCTGTTGGGGCTATTCTGTATTTTCTATCTGTTTATCTTTGCAATATAAAGCCTTCTATCTAACATTTCCTGTTGCTCACACTCAAGAAAACTCTGGGGAGCTGTAGGGTTGGTGGGAAAATGTCCCACAGGCAGCAGAGATGGTGTGAAGCTACTAGGAATCCATACCTGTGAAGACACATCTGTGGAATTCTGCTTACCATGGTGTATGTATTCAAATCAACAACAATAACAAAAAGGACTGGCATGATTGTTCAGAAGGTAGAGGTACTTGTGAGTGAGCCTGATTTTGATCCTTATCCTTGGGTCCCACAAGGTGACAAAAGATGACTGACTTCTGAGAGTTGTCCTCTGACCTTGACACACACACACACACACACACACACACACACACACACACACACACGCGCGCGCGCGCGCGCGCGATAGGTAGGTAGGTAGATAGATAGATAGATAGATAGATAGATAGATAGATAGATAGATAGATAGATGAAAATTACCAATAGGGAAACATGAAGAGTACCCAGATGCTCTGGATAGGTCATCAGTAAAACTCATCTTAAAGTAGACTCTCCAGTATGTAATGGGAACTTTCTCATGAACAGGGTAATCTGTTAATGATTTGCTGTTACAAGGAACTAACAAACTAGTGGGATAAGAGGTCATCATTCGAGTAGATCTGTGAGCAAAGCTAGTGTGGTCTGCTGCCGTCTGCAGCCTCCAGCACTGTGAATACCCTGCACGGCTTCCACACTCTGCAGGGTCCCCAGCAGCAAGAGGTCCCTCACCAGGCTCAGCTTGTTAACCTTGGACCTTGCAGTGTTCAGAAGCATGATCTGAATACAACCTTATTTTTTCATAAAACCACCAGCCTATGGTGTTTCATCATAGCAACAGAAAGCAAAATAAGGCATCATGGGAAGTAGAATAGCTAGGAACAAACCAAGGGAGGCTTTTCTTTAAAACTTTTTTTTTAGCGGGGCAGTGGTGGTGCACGCCTTTAATCCCAGTGGATCTCTGTGAGTTCAAGGCCAGCCTGGTCTATAGAGTGAGTTCCAGGAAAGGCACCAAAACTATACAGAGAAACCCTGTCTTGAAAAAAAAAAAAACCCAAAAAACAAAAAACCCTTCCTTTTTTATACATGAAGCAACTTCAGTTCTGGAAACTTATCTTTAGGAAATAGCTAGATATGTCGAATCTCTTTGAGAATATTTTTACGTTGCCCATAAGTTGGCATTTAGAAAATCACTTTAAAGAAGCAGGGCACAATTTGTTAATTATATAATGATACAGTCACACGCTGCACTCCTCAGCAGTCACCTGGCACAGTGTTTTATGCCAGGAGAAACAACAATATAAATTTCAAAAGTCAACCAGTGAAACAGTGTTATTTTGTATTTCCTTTTCACAAAATGCACAGATTCACGCAGAGATTACAATTAGGAGTTACAGCTGAGTCATGTCACTACAGTTGGCTCACACAGGCATTTATTTTTCTGTATTTTCCAAATTATGTATGATTAACATGTATACTAATGCCATGCAGTTTTCAGGCTGGGTTCTCCCTGGTGAAGGACTGGGAAACCTCAAACACAAAAGGATTTCTCTGGAAGTAGCATGTGAGGTTAGATCGATGCTCATTCCCCAAAGATCAGAGAGCTTTCCACATAGTGAGGATTTGGTTAGGACAAAGGCCATGAGCAGTTGCTTCCCAGACTCAGCAAGCAATGGGAGAGTTCCCAAGACTTGGAAAGGCTGGGCCCACATGCTTTCTGGTGAGTAGAGACTCACTCCACAACAGGAGCATGAGAAGGTGAGAGCTGAGGCAGGAGATGCTGTGTTCCACTCCTGTTAGAACAGAAAATTCATAATTGGCAACAGCAGGGTCACAAAGCAAAGCCAGAAGAGAAGTCAGGGGTGGGGGAGACATCATCTACCAGCCAAAGGAGAACAGTCACACAGAAGAGAAATGAGGCAGTCAGCCCTTTAGGGACCAAGTGGGAGAGTACTCACATTAAATGCACTCCTGAAGATGCAGTGTAAAAACTCATCTATGATGGTGCTTGAAAGGGGTAAACATAAAGAAGTGAAGGAAGGGAAAGCAATGTTAATTCCCTTCCAAATCTCTTCCCATTGGGAAAGCATCATGCCCTCAAACTTCAGGACAAGAAGAAGGATACCTGGCCTGTTTAAATTCTTCAAGGATGTACTAAGTCTCAACAGCAACATCAAAGACCTAGGGAAGCCAGATACATGTGAAGTGAATGCCCTGAGATTACACATTGCATTTCATTGAAGTTGCATAGACCTTTTGTAATTATGGAGAAATACTATTAAAATGCAGGTACCCCAAATTTGAAGCCAGCGATTGTCACAAGGCAGCTGCTTTCTGACAAATAACCTGTGACAATTTCATAATGCAGGGCTCAGAAAGCTCATTAGGCCGCATGCATGGTGCCACTGAAGCACTGAAGGGCTTCCCAGGGTTTGTGAAAATGTAATTAGGCAAGCCACAGGCATCTGTGAATATGGTGTTTTTGCTCCAGATGGGTGTAACCTCAGGGTACCCCAGAGCTTTCCCAAGGACAGTTTCTCTCGGCATCAGTGACTTGAACACATTCCTGAGATGGTCTTTTCGCTTTTGCAGGAGGAAATGTTGCCAGATGAGTAGAGTAAACTGAGCTAGATTTGCTAGATTTGGTTATACCTCTCTATGCCGCTAGATTCGGTTATACCTCTCTATGCCGCTGGCTACTGATGGAAAGCCAGCATGTCTTTCATCCTACAAAGTGGTCCTGGTCACTGACCTTTGTGCAGCTTTTCTATTTTTTTTCTTTTTCAAGACAGGGTTTCTCTGTGTAAGAACAGCCCTGGCTGTCCCGGAACTTACTCTGTAGACTTCAAACTCACAGAGATCTGCCTGCCTCTGCCTCCCGAGTGCTGGGATTAAAGGTGTGCGCTACCACCGCCTGGCTATACAGCTTTTCTAAATGTCATGCCAGCCTAGGAAGATTTGCCTATAAGATTGTCTCTAGGCACTAGATATGCAAAGCTGCTGGATTCCGGAAGAATTGGCCCTCACTGTTCCACCCTCTTTGGCCAAAAAGCTTCTCCCTGGGAGCTGAGTGACAATTGGTGTGTGACCCACAAGCTCGTGACTCAGTTGACAATAGAAAGAAGTATAGAACATGTCAACACACCTTAATTCTGCAGGGAGAAGTTCCCAGTTTTGGGACCCTCTAGAATGAGCAATGCTGGGAAATAACACAGGCCCTAGAATCCAACAGATTGGAGCTTGACACATTGTAGATGTTGTACTCTCTCCCTCTTCCACGGCACTTGCCAATCGTTTGCTTCTCTGAGCCTCAGCGTTCTGTCCTTAGTGGAGTAGAATTATTTTCCCAGTGGCAATGTATGAGGATTAACTGGAATATGGCGGCACATTTTGGGGAAGTACCCATTTGTGTGTTCCTCACCTTTGTCCACTTTTCCTTGTCAGTGAGTTATATCATCTTCTTCTACAGAAGCCTCTTAACCCCATGAAATTTGAATCAGAGGAAAACAATATTTTTTTGCCCTTTGATGAAAAGGCAAAAAAAAAAAAAAAAATCCTCACTGAAGGAGCAACAGGAAACATTTTTCTCAGGCACACTTGAGAAGGGAAGCTTCTTGTGTTCTCAGAGAACCACACCATGCTCCCCACTGCCCTTCACAGACTGTCTGGAGATGTTCCGGGCTGGGCAGGGATGGGGTACCCATGAGTAAGGCATCCAAAGAGGTCAGATGGGGTGACAGGTAGGGGTTTTCTGAAGAAGAGCTTTTCACTGGTACTCACAATCCTAACTACCCTTGACTGCAAAAACCAAACACTGGCTCTGTTTAACCTAGAGAGTAGATGGATGAGTCATGAGGCTATCAACGAACATGGGAATGTAAAGTGTTGAGTGGTATACAGCCACTGGGTAGCAGGAATGCCAGCCGAGACCTCACTAAATACCTGGCTATTGGCCTCATATCTGCAGGGGAGGCTGTGGATGTCTCCTGAGATGCTACAGATGATTTTGTGGTTTGGCTTCAGGGAGAGTCCTAAGAAGGCAGATACTGGCTTGGATCTCTCATATGTCAAGGAAGTATGAGGTACCCACATCTAGCATGAGGTACACTTCAGTCCTGCATTCTACTACTTCCCTAGGGCCCATGTTGCCATGGAGAAAGGAGTCCCTGTGGAAAACTAAAACTGAACCACCCTGATGAGTGACCACAACTATTGGGGACTCTTCTCTCCCCTCAGCTCTGAGAGTAGCCAGAACCACATAAAGGATTCTAGGACAAAGTACCTACACACGTGCCTCCAGAAGGGACCAGGGACCCGTGGATCCTCTTACAGCAGCCAAAGGAGGTTAGTACAGATGGCACCAAGTAGAAGGACTAGGCACTGTCATCGAGCCCCATGGGTTACAGGGACATTCTAGGCCCTGTTGGGGATAGGGAAGGTCTATAGAAGGTTTGGGGGCTGAGACAGCCTGTGGTCAGGTGGGGGAGGTGCCATAGTGCCAACGTCCTTGCCAGAGGGGTAGAAAGGCACTTAGAGCTTGCCTGTGCTGAGGGGGGCAATGGCACTACACGGACTTTCCTCCAGGCCCCATGAGGGTGAAGAAACTGCTGCCGGATGAAGGGGATGGGAGGCATTGAACCTCCCACTGTCAGCAGAACTTAGAGGGCCTGAGGGTGACCGTCTTCTCTGTAGATAAGAAGGGGTTTGAGATGAAGGTTGAGTTTCGATAGAGACTATGAAATGGGCTGTGAAAAAGGAGGACAGGAATGAGAAATGCACTGAAGGAGGTAACCCAGACTCCGAAAGACAAATGCTATATGTCCTCGCTCATATGTGGATCCTAAGTTTGAATTTTTAAAATTTCTGTATTGAAGTTGGAGTGTCTGTAGAGGCCAGGAAGAAAAAAAAAAACACACCTGGGGGGGGAAGGGCTAAGTGGGGGCAATACAGTAAAACACAGGGCATCTGGAAGTGGTGGGGGATACTAGGTTGAAAGTTTAAATGAGTAGGGGAAGGTTATTAAAGCTCAAAAGCTAAAGATGCATGAAAAAGCCGCATACAGCCTACCACTTTCTAAATATGCTATAGAGGAATCAGGCTATAGAGGAATCAGGATGGAATCCAGTCGACAGCTATCCTTGCCGGCTGGAGTTCATAGTGATGGAGTACGCTATGCAGCCTGTTTAGGAATGAACTCGTCAACAGGCTCACTCAGCTCAAAACTACACATGCTACAGTAGCTCCCTGGCTCATTGGTATATCCTGACACAACTGTTTTGGGGAAGATCAACTTTTCGCTTGTTTAGAAAATGTATTAAAAGATGTATTTTATTATATGTGTGTGAGTATGTTTTGCCTGCACGAATATATGTGAAACACATGCATGTTTTGTGTCAAACGAGGCCAGAAGGCAGCACTGAATGCCCTGGAATGGGAAGTGTAAGTATTTCTGAGACACTTGAAAGTGTTTAGAACCTAACCTGTTTCTTCTGCAAGACCAATAAGAGCTCTTAACCAACAAGACAGCTCTCCAGCCTATAAAAATCAATATGTGTGTGTGTATTTATGTATTGTATATATGTATATATATATATGATGTGTGTGGGTTGTGTGAATGAAAAAGCACATGTGTAGAGGCCAGAGGACAACTCTGTGAATCAGTTCTCTTCTTCCACCTTTATTGGAATTCCTAGAATCAAGAATATCAGGCTTGCACAGTAAGTGTCTTTACATACCAAGCTATTTCTCTGGCCCTAGACAACCGCCTTGTGATTGGATTGGAGGCCCATTACAGGGGAGGGAGGACATAGCTGGTACTGTAAACCTTGTCAGAATGTATGGATGGGAAGACAAGGATGCAATGGGAACATTCATCCATTGTTTCCCTAAATGGACATCTCACACACCCTTCTAAATATTTACATTTATTCCAATAGACTAGTGCTACTCTCAGCCTGGGGCAGGGCAGTTCCTTTGGCTGAGGGTTGCATTTAATGTAGGGACTCACATCTGATCAAAGTACTGAGAATAGATGACTGTTGAACACTCAGACTAAACTTAGCATCTGTATCGCTACCCTGTAGTGGATAGCCATCCCAGCATTGGCCTGGAAGTTTCAACCCCTATTGAGGCTTCGGTAATGGTCATGCCCACAAGGCGGGGCAGAGGAGGAAGCAGAAGACCCAGGATCGAGAGGAGGTCTCTCTCTTTGTTCTGGGACGCTGGACTCAGGAGGTGGACTGAGCAGAGTTCTCCAGAGAACACTGCCAGACTGCGCCATACCTTTGCCAGACCCTACAACCTATCCCTTCATTTGTAAGTTACCCACAAAATAAACCTCCCTTTTAACTACGTGGAGTGGCCTTAATAATTTCACCAATATCTGGCGTCCAATGTGGGGCAAGAGTTTCCACCTAAAACCTGACAAAAAAGATTCTAAAACAGAGCTAAAAACAGCTTCCTAATTGTCTCTCTCAAGTTAGCAGCAGCCTGCCTGTTTGATCTACTATGGCAGATTCCTGGCGTGTGCATCTGACCTGCAGTGTGGTGGGAATGAGGAGTCTACAAGCAGCACTTTACTCTGCTGCATGGAGATTTAGCCTTTTCTAGTTTAAAAAAAAAAAAAAGTTTCTGGGCTATGCACTGCTTTGATAGAACTGTTTCTGATAGTTGATGGTACACATGGCTCCAGATCCAGAGCTGGCAGTAAACTGTACCACCGCCATGTTGGGAAGCTGAGGTGGGCAGAGCCAGCAGCCACAGCAGCGTTTCAGTCTTACAAAGATAAATATTACACAGAGAATCTGGTTTATGTTGTCTTTGAGATTTTTAACTACAGAAAAAGATATGATCGTAAAAGCTGTTGAGTTAAACAAATATGTAAATTTTAAAGGTACCTTGACTTCAAAATTTGGATAAAAGGATATGTTGCTTTGGAAAAGAGTCTCTGCTTTTGTTTCCACAGAAAGCCAGAGGCTATGGGTTTGTTCCAGATTAAGATACATCAGGTTTGATCAGCCAAGACCACCTGAAAGGTCTCCGATGACACCATGGCCCAGATGATCCAACATCCAGAATGGTTTCAATGCAACTGGCTCAGACAATACACACTCACGGACTACTCCATAATCCTAAAATTTTCTTTATGTCCCCATAAGATACAGCGCCCCCCTCCAGCAGGAAGTAGTAAGAAAAACTACACCCAAATTCCCAGCTGGCTTTGGAGATAAAATTGGCTCACTCCTTCTCTAAACCCAAATATATTGTTAAAAGAAAAGGTTAAGAGATTCTTGTGTCCCAAATCAGAAGAGCCCTCTGGTGTGGGACAGAGAAAAAACAGTATTTTATTTAAAACAGGTTGATTATAAATGCAATCTCTTTCTAAAGATAAAAAGGGGATAAGATATAGATATGATAGGATGAAAGGGTAGATTAATGAACTTACTTCTAAAGAGCAACAACTCATTTAAAATATTTTACATTGGTATAGATTTTAGTCTATTGATACAAACTTATAGTTAATTTTGTTATACTGTGTGTATATTTCTACTCGTTTTTAAGGTATTATGTTTGTACAGCTCATTTAAAATTGTAATGGATAATTAAAAATGGATTAATAACTGGTCATCTATGATAATCATACTCATAGCCATGTTAGTTAAGTCTTCTAGATATACACAGAGATATTTCAGATAGACAGGTAATCTTCAAACACTTCAAAGGTCTACAGAATATGGCATTTAAAATATTTTTAAAATTTAGACTTTCTGGACAGTGAGACATGTCTGCTCCTGGCAGCACCAATTTACTTCAGAGAGGAGGATGGGCATTAAAGACACTTCATATTAAGTTTATCTTCACTTTGGCAAAAATAGCCATTTGGGCAAGAAACTGTTCTTGCCTGGACTGCTTGATCGACTGGACATGCAGGACCCATAGAAAGGTGACCACTAAACTTTGCTTGACAAAATGGTCCTTCAGGTTCCTGCTTTGCAGGGGAAACTGCCAGACATTCTACAGGACACTAAGAGAAGTGATCGAGAGACTCTAGCCTTGTGGGCTGAAGACAAATGCCCAACTTTACAAAGGAACATTAGGTGACTGTCCAGGCTGCCAGCTGTCTCTGTCTACCCTGCAAGACTCCCGAAAGTTGCTTGCATCCTTCTCCTGGTTCTCAGATAATATGATATCCTTCTGAGGTCTTTGATGTGGTTGAAGACTAGATAGTTATAATTTCCTCAATTATGATAAAAGATAAGTTAGATATAAAACCTTAGACTCACAAATATAAGATAGATAGGATATCTTCTTTAATAATGTAACTGTAATTCTTGCTTGATGATTGTTTTGTTATATGTAATTTTACTATGTAAAAGTTAAAACTTTCCTTTAAAAAAAAGAAAGATAAGGGGAAGTGCTGTGGATATCGCTCTGTATAAATAAAATGCTGTTTGGCCAGTGGCCAGGCAGGAAGTATAGGCGGGACAAGAGAGAAGAGAATTCTGGGAGGTGGAAGGCTGGGGCAGAGAGAGACTGCCAGCCGCCACCATGACAAGGAAGATGTAAGGTAATGGTAAGCCACGAGCCACATGGCAAAGTATAGATTAATAGAAATGGGTTAATTTAAGATAGAAGAACTAGATAACAAGAAGCCTGCTACGGCCATACAGTTTGTAAACAATGTAAGCTTCTGTGTGTTTACTTGGTTGGTTCTGAGCGTCTATGGGCCTGGCGGGTGAGAGAGATTTGTCCTGACTGTGGGCCAGGCAGGAAAACTCTAACAAGACTACCCAAAGGACCCAAGAAACATTTCAGAAGAGGTGAAAGATCATAAGGGCTGGGGGATGGGGAAATGAGCCAGCTATGACATGGATGCTGTGTAGCAGCTATGGACACCTGTACCAGATGGAGCCTTTCAATGTTCCATCATGGAAAGAAGCTGTGCTCTCAAGGCCACACCCCGCCCAAGGCTCTGTGGCAGCTTAGATGTTGCTGGAGACAGGAGCATCACTCCCATTGAAGGGGTAGCTTCTGGGAGGCTCGCTGGGAAAGAGAGGTTTTAGAGGGAACGGATGGGGTAACAGAAGATGATGGTGTGAATACAACCACAAATGTAGTCTATATGTGAAATCACCAAAAAGCAGGGGAGAAAAATTACAGAGGTAGAGCTCTGTCTGTGTCGTATTTTTCAAATATCTGATCAGCTGGCTTGAAAATGCGAATTTACTATATGAGCTATGCTCAATAAGAGGTGATTTCATCCCCCACAGGATGTTGATTGATACCTGAAGAAGATATCTGGGGGTTTTATAACCTGTAGGGGAAGACCTTGTGCTCTTGGCTTCTGGCAAGTTCAGGTCAGCATTGCTAAAAACGGCCGGCCAACCTGCACAATGAGGAGCTATCCAGTCCTGGTTCTCAGTGTTGCTAGGCCTAGGGGCCTGTAATGCATATGGGGGGTCATTGGGGTTCCGCATTATTGCCTTGGTGCATCTGTGCACTATGAAGATATGTTGGAGGACCTGTATCACTAAGGCAGGCATTGTACCTCAGAGAGGAGAGCATAAAGAGTGTGGCTCTGACCAGATAACAAGGTGATCTTCAGAGCTGTCCTGACTTATGGTGAGACAGCTTGGAAGAGGACAGTCAGCTCCATGAGCTAGAATTAAGGACACCTCTGGTTTTGTCCCTGTCCCTTTCCGATCCTCTATATTACATAATCAGAGGCACATAGGAGCTTGGCCCTGGTCTACTAAGAACTCAGATTCAGGATGAAAGTGTTTCTCCTTCTAAAGCCCAGAGACCAGGTAAACCTACTTGCTCTGTTAGCCAATATCAGCCTTTTATTTTTCAAAGCAGAGATTTTGTTTCCCATCTCCACCTCCAGCTGGACACTAGACAACATCTAGGGATTTGTTAGATTTCACCACTGGGGAGATGCTATACCACCAAATGTGTAGAAACTGGAAACGCTGCTTGCCACTCTCCATGTGCAGAACAGCAACCCTCCTTCTTGCAATGAGTGGCTGGAGATGACATTCTAATGGCACCCAGTAAGAAAGCCTGCTCTCTATCAGTGATTGGCAGCCTTTTTATGCCAGAACTAGGAACAGCACTGCATCGGCCCTGTCTTCAAAAATCTGATTCAATGTAGAACCCCATAGTTTTTAGAGCTTACCAGCCGATTCTACCTGATGGAGCTGGTGAATCTCCAGCCTAGATCCTGATAGAGCTGGTGAACCTCTAGCATAGATCCTGATTGATAGAGCTGGTGAACATACCTTCTACATCCTGATATAGCCAGTAAATCTCCAGCCTAGATCCTGATGATAGAGCTGGTGAACCTCCAACCTAGATCCTGATTGGTAGAGCTGGTGAACATCCAACCTAGATCCTGATTGATAGAGCTGGTGAACATCCCTTCTACATCCTGATAGAGCCAGTGAACCTCCAGCCTAGATCCTGATGATAGAGCTGGTGAACCTCCAACCTAGATCCTGATTGGTAGAGCTGGTGAACATCCAACCTAGATCCTGATTGATAGAGCTGGTGAACAACCCTTCTACATCCTGATAGAGCCGGTGAACCTCCAGCCTAGATCCTGATAGAGCTGGTGAACCTCCAGCCTAGATTTTGTCAAGCCCATCAAAAACTGACTGAATAGCATCTCTTTCTGCTCCCATGCCCAAACTATTAGTGTGAGGAAAGGAGACCTTAGTCAACACCTCAGGGTCCCTTGATAGTAGAGAGAAGGGACACATCACTAGCCCATTTAGACCATATGCAAAACTGAGGGAAAATTGGGAAATAATCCCTTTGGTCCTCTGCAGGATGATGAAGGTTCACCAGAAAAGCCAAACCCACCCTGTTTATTGAACCATGATCCAATCTTAGTCCACTTCCTGTTGCTAACACATAGTACAGACCTGTTCCTGAGAGAGAAGTTCTGGAGATGAGAAATAGGGAAGGAAGGAAAGCTGGGGCCGGAACATCTTACACAAGCCATGTCTTGTGGCAAACAAGTTTTTTGTTTTTTTTTTTCTTAAAGTAGCACAGTATCTTACACATGGCTTTCAAGGGGGTGGGGTGATAAATGGGACATAGGTAACAGAAGCTATCATGCATCAGGGCCTCAGGGGAAAACCCTGGATTGGCCTGGGTCCCAACACAGTACCAGAAACAGGGTAAGCTATAGGGAAAGAGGTTTATTGGGGCTCTAAGTTCTGGTGCAAATGACGAGGCCATTGTCAGGTGGTGGCAGAGTCTTAAGATACTACATATGGTAGGGCGAGGAAGGGAACACAGGGGATGTTAGCTAAACTGGCTTTTATAGACTCCATTCAAAGCATAGCCTATACTCAGTTCACTGATCCAGGCATCTGGCCAGGAGGCCTCCACTGTCCTTGGCGGCAGGGGGTGGAGGATGAACAACAACATCTAACTCTTGGCTTTTACTTAAAAAAAAAATGGATAAATGTAGAATGGAGACAGGAGGTTTCTAGGAGAATCCCCACCTTGCCTTTCCTAACTGGCAGATGAAACACTTATGAACAGAAAGGGTGCTGCTTGGAAATAAACACGAGAACCGTCAGGGATGCCCTGGTGACTCTCTGGGTGGACACTAGGGCTGGTGGCAGTGGAGAATCTACAGTGTTGGCCCTCTTGAAAGAAGAGTCTTGGGGTCCCAATATGGAATGAAGGAGTTGACCAAGATTTTAGTGCCCACTGTATCTTCTGCCTTTAGGGGTGTAGGACACACTCAGGGGCAGCTCTGGCCTGGCATAGAGAACCTGGAACAATTCCCTGAGTCCTTTCTGCCCTTGGAAATGTGTAACATTTCAAAGAGTTCCTGCTCTGCAGAGAAGATAATCCCAGAGGGTGGTGGCTCTTCAGACAGGCTGTGATGGGAGACCAATGGGATGCGCTGGAAGGGTTCCAGGATGGATTGACACCAGTGGACACGTGCTGTGGCTAAGGAAAAGGCAGGCCAGGAGGAAATTTTTGGTCTGAAGTGATGGCAGGAAAACTGCAAATTGCCTGAGTTGACATTATCTGCCTTCCATGAAATGGAGGGAGAGTTTGAGAAAAATGAAGCACACTACAATGTCTTTCATACTGAACTGAATGGCAGGGCAATGAAATCCTTCTCTTCACCACAGTCAAAGTGCACCGAGTTTTATAGACCCTCAGTAAATTATGATTTCCATTATTATGTAAGCCTGACTACAGTGCTCCAGCAGCATCGATGATTGCTAAAAACTGGCTTCTCAAAGTGTCTCAGGAAACAAGGATCTGTCAAGTATATGATCACTGGTGACCCCCTGATGTGGTCATCTGGGTACCATTTCCCACAGGAGCTCTGTTTTAGCCCTGCACTGCCTAAAAGGAGAGGAAGGTGGGGGAGGGCTGTCTGTGCCTCAATTTCTCTGATCTTTGGGGAATGAGCATCAATATAACTTCACATACTACTTCCAGAGAAATCCCTTGGTTGTTCAAGGTTTCCCAGTCCTTCACAAGGGAAAACCCAGCCTGTGAACTATATGGCATTAGTATACATGTTCATCATACATAATTCAGAAAAATAGATGCATGTGTGAGCCAACTGTAGTGACTTGACTCATCTGCAGGTGACAGTTTTACATCCCTCCTGGGCATTGGTCTCCAGATCTGTCCTGGTCACTCCATGTCCTTTGCTCACTGTCTGCACCTCTTCAAGGTCCTCTCCCATTGGTCCCTTGCTGTACTTCCTAGAGTAGGAAAGCTTTTGAAATGGCATCCTTATCATCGCTTTTCCTAGGCCACTCTAGGGCAACATTCAGGTACCCTTTAATTCTTACAACAATTTAAGATGGGTTACAACAATAAAGGCAGCATTGCCTTACCTGTGAGAGATACGTCCAAGAACCCAACAGATGTGTGGGACAGTAGTGAAGTCTACATATACTGTATTTTTTTCTATACGAACATTCTTACAAAGTTTAAAGATGGCACAGTAAGAGATTAAAAATACTAAGGAAATGCAATTAATATAGCAATATATTATACCAAAAGTTAAAAGAATTGGGTCTCATCTCTCTCAACATATTATATTGTGAATTGTAACAATCTCAGCTTATATTTTCTTTATTAAGTCACTAACTTCCAGCTTTCACATAAAGGAAGTGACTGATAGGCTTCTATTCAGTACATCCAAATTAGCAGACTACCTTTGTTCTCTAGGGGCCACTATTAAGTAAAATTATGGTTTCTTGCACATATGGGCAGTAACACAATGGTAGCTGACCTGAAAACCAGCATCATACTACCAAGAAACCAGCGGGAGGGTAGTGTATATGGTATGGACACTGTGGTCAAAGGCAAGAGTCACCTCCATGGCAAGACAGACCAAGAAAGCTTGAGATTCTATTATGCTGCTTGTAACAGCATGCAGTTGCAACTTGTGGATTGTTTATTTCTGCAATTTAATTTTAAAATTGCAGGTGAAAGAACTTGGAGAATGCCAAACATGACGTAAGAGGAGACTCTTGTTTTCCTTACTCATCAACTGTGGCTGTGCTTCATGTCCTTTTATTACTGGGACCCACACAGAGGAATGGCTGGAAAGGGAAACTAATAGACTCATTATATTCTGCTCTCCTTTGGTGATTGAGGGAGATTCAGAACTGAGTGAGGCAGAGGCTCATCTTGCTGTTGAAAATGTCACAATGCTATTTGTATGTTGCTAGCTGGCTGCCTGGTTAACTTGCCCTTGACTTCAGAACCAGCTACCCTCTTTCTTTGATTCTTGTGTGTATGTGTGGTGGGGGCTACATGCATGTTCATGTGGAGGCACAATCTTGACTATCATACCTCAGACACTACCCAGCCCTTTACACTGAAATGTGTTGCTTTGGAGGGCTTCTCTGTTATTGAGATAAGGTCTCTTGGAATCCATCAAGCAGGGTAAGCTGCCCACCAGAGAGGCCCAGGCATCCACCTGTTTCTGCTTGCCCAGCATTGAGATTACAAGAATGTGTTGCTCTGCCCAGCTTTAAAAGAATAAGGGTCCTAGGGGTTTGAATCCACATCTTCATGCCTGTTAGGCACACCATTTACCAACTAAACCATTTCCCTGGCTCCAGGTTGCCTTCTCATACATCTTCTTTAAAATTGTTCAATTCATGGGCATCAGCTACGCTCTCCTCTTCTGGAGTTAACCCCACAGATGTGGAGCAGGCCTTCATGTGAACCCTCACAGACATATGTGCTCTGTTCATGTTCCCTTTGGAACTTCTCATCCTGCCAACTGCATGGCCTCTTTTTCCTCAAGGTAGAAACACTCTGGGATAACTTCTTGTGTCTTTGACCCTCAAGGTCAATGCTCTAACTACACTATGAGTTGTCCCAGCCTTTGAAACTCACAAAACGAAAAG
The DNA here is from genome assembly GCF_903995425.1 of Onychomys torridus. NCBI lineage: Eukaryota > Metazoa > Chordata > Mammalia > Rodentia > Cricetidae > Onychomys > Onychomys torridus. Next base: position 22,447,573 of record NC_050465.1, read on the forward strand.
GCAGAGGTCTTGCAGCAGGAATCTGCCCCTTCCAGTGTCAGTTGTAAATTTCAAAGCTATCTGAGCCTTTGGTGAGCATCCTTGTTCCTGAGCATCTGCTGCCCCTGAAAGCAATGGGTACCACTAACTTCATGAGTGGAGGGTCAATACCACAAGAGAAGATCTCAGGCTCAGAGAGAAGACATCTTTCTCCTTGTTTAATCTTGCCACCCTTTGAGACTTCACTCAAGTTTCAAAACTAGCAGAAGAGAAAAAGAACAGAGAGATCAACTTACAGGCATCCTCAATCATCCCCAGATGACAGCTGTCCCCGCTCCTAACAACTCTTCCCTATGTGGCCTTCTAAAGTCAAGGGCATTGCTGCTCCAGGGGTCAGGGCTTCTCTGCTGTGTGACCAATGGTGAGTTCCTCAGAACTCATATTCTGCCCTGTAACGGGCTCATAATTATGAGACCTTCAATGCCCCCAATGAAACACCTCTCCCCAGCATTTTCTCCCCCTGTGCTGACCAACCATTGACACGAACCTCCCAGAAGAACAGTTGTCAAAGTCTATGTCAAGTCGTAAGAGTCACCAACAGGTTGGCGACTCCTAGTGCATCAGGCTCAGGTTGGCCCCATTGTAGATAGCCCTTCTGCATCCGTGTTTAAACAAACCTCACAAAGTCACTTCTCCCAGAGTGGTTTTGTTTCCTATGGGTTTCTCAGCCACTGCTGGGTCAAGTTCACACACTCTTGTTCATTTATTGCCTCCCCCTCGGCTGTCCTTCTTCTCACCTACCAGGTGACACACCTCTGAAACCATAGTCTCACCATGGCATTGAGTGTTTCCAGTGTAATGCGCATTCTGACCTCCTCATACCCTGTACCCAGTAGGCCCACATGCCTCTAGAACCCCCCCTGCCCATTCTTCTTCAAACTCTTGAAAAGGACATTTTCCTTTTTCTGTCCTAAAACAATGCAACCAAACCGAAATTCACTTAGGAAGGAAGGAGGGAGGGAGGGAGGGAGGGAGGGAGGGAGAGAGGGGGCAGAGATGGGGAGGGAGAAAAACTATCCAGGCAGGTGACCTTTGGGGCTGAGTATAATCTTTATGTCTTCATGGGCTGTGAACAGCATCTGCATGAGAATAATAGCAGCTACTACTCCAGCGAGGCCACAGCCTAGGACACAGAAGCAGAAGAGGACCACAGAAATCAGAACCACTACTACGGCCATGTGTGCCTTTGCAAACGCAAAAGCTAATGATGCATGTGATTGCGTCCAGCTCCCACCCCACAGTTTGGGGAGGAATAACCAATTACCTTTGTAGTGGGCATCAGCCATTTGCATGCTTAGTAGCCAGCAGCCCCGTGATGCGAGCTGCAACCCAGCGCTGCCACCCCACCCCAGCTTTGCAGCCACTTCCCAGGGTCACGTGGATTTATTTTTTATGCACAAGCAAGATGTCACTCACTTCTAATTGTTTGTAGACTCATCCCAGGGTCTTTTTATTGTACTCAAACAGCATCGTTGTTGTCCTGCGAGCCTAATGAAGGCTTTGCAACTAGCCAAAAAAACAGTCGTAGTTGGCTATTGTTTACTCACTTTATTTCTATTTAGAGTGACTTCTTTGGGGGATACGGAATGATTTTGAGTGGATCCGCTGTACCAGACTGTACAGAGGAAATTAGTGTCAAGTGTGACAGCCAATCTCTGGGCCATTTTTGTTTTTAATATTCTACAAGTGTAATCATTTCTCAAGATTCCATTCCTGAAGAAGGTTCAGGGCTGGTGCTCTTGCCATTTTTATAAGCTAATGGATACTTCTCAATTTAATAACATCTTACATCTGAACTGGCTTTGGCAGTCTCTAAAGTGCCATTCCCCCACAGCATCTCATCTGCTCTGGTGACATTTCTGTGAAGCAGACAGAGAGTTACCTTATGATACAACTGAACAATGCATAGCTGAATCAATATATGAGCTTATGTGAGGGAACAGAGTCCCAATTTGAGCTCACAGAGTGATAAACTATTTACCTTCTCACGCAGGGGCCATGCTAATCTTCTCTGTATCATTCCAATTTTAGTATGTGCACATGCCTTTAATCCCAGCATGCGGGTGGCAGAGGTAGGCAGATCTTTGTGAGTTCGAGGCCAGCCTGGTCAACAGAGGAAGATCCAGGAAAGGCGCAAAACTACACAGGGAAACCGTGTCTCGAAAAACCAAAAACCAAAAACCAACCAAACAAACAAACAAAAACTATTTACTTTCTCACATCTGGGTTATTGGGCAGTAAAAGCAAGAATAAGAGTGTGAAACAGATGCACAAAGATGGGCTTCTGTGCACCTCCATGGTCTGGTCACACCAGGACATGAAAAGACCACTTATGACTTGGGAGGTGAGCTCAAAAACTTCCACTGTGGTCTCCCCAGCTCTATGGCATTCCTCATAGATAGAGGATGCTGTCTTGATGTCTGGAGACATACATGGTTGTCACAGATCTGGAGGTCGCCACTGGCATCCACTGGGTATAGAGGCTAGCAGCACTACTAAATGTTCTAAAACACAGAGCACAGCTTTGCAAGGAAGAATTTTCCAGCCCTCTGACAAACCTTGGGCTCACAGATTTGCCAACCGGTCACAAGGATACTAGAATTATCACACGGTTAGTTTTGGGAAAGTATACATCTTTCCATGGCAAGCATTTATGAATGCTAGTAGAATCTTCCAAGAGCTTCAGTCTCAGAGTGTCCATGATGCTTGCTGTATCAAACCCTGGACAAATTGCTCCTTTTCCTAGAGCCAGAATGTGGGTGGGTGGATTTCTGACTGTGACCTCCTTCTGGGATCTGTGTATATTTTGTGTGTGTCCTCCAGAGTTTCATGTTGCTATTCCACCCAGAACTGTAAGAGGGGCGTGTGGTCCCAGTGTAGAAGATGGAGAAGGGATAGGAACTTTAAGAGATGAAGTCTAGAAGGAGGTTAAGACTGGACATACCCCTGACTCTGACTTCCTGTCAGGCCATGTGCTAGGTCACTCCTGTATAACATTAAGGTGCCATCAGTCACTAGATGACATAGTTCAGAGGGCTATGATGCTATGGTATTGGAACTTTGAGCCTTCCAAGCTGTGGAGTAAATAAACCTATTTTCTTTATAATTATCTAGTTCCAGTGTCACCTTTATAATAATAACATAAAGCAGTCTACTATAACTGCCCAGGATGTGACAGAAATCAACTATTTTAAAACAACGGGAGGCTATATAAAATGTGTCTCCTCACTGTGCTGGACAATGCCCTGTGACATTTACTTAGGAGGACTGCCTCATTTGAAATGACATCATTCCTGGACAGCCTACTAACCTCTGATCCAAGCTCACCTGAAGTTGGAAGCTCCACTGGAGGGGAAGAGGCAATGGCTTTGTGAGCCTGAATTCAGATCCCAGCATCCACATAAAGGATAATCACATCAGTGAATCCCTCTAACCCCAGCCCTGGAACTACAGAGACAGGTGGATTTCCAAATTCAGTGAGAGAAGCACTCTCTAAACTAAGACTGAGTGATTGAGGAGGACACTTGATGGATCTGACCTCCAGCATGTATGTGTATACACGCCCACATGCATACGTGAGCTCATACATGCACTCATGCACACACCGGCTTCAAATATCCTGACTAAACATCTAGCAGGATGTCAGAGTGTGAACACTTCAGCCTGCTTGGAACAACGATGCGCTTTATGTCTGATAAACTGATGGCACCTCCTTCCTGGAAATGGCTCACCCATCCCATAGTTGACTACTCTCTAGATGACAGGACTTCACATTCTCTGCGGTACACATATACTCACATCTTAATTAGCACATCAAGTGTTTCCTTGTCCCTATACCCACAAAATCTTATTTTATATGATCTTGAATCAGCTCTAGCCCTTCTCTAGATTAACTCTCTAACTTCCTCTCCTAGATTCACCTCCCAGTAATGGGGAAATATAGAGCATAGAACCTGCCAACTTCCAGACAGAATACTTTATTTGAACATCTGCAGGCTGTTAAATTGTAGTACATTTCTCTTCTCTAATCTCTATGCATTGAACATGTCCACAATATAAATAGCTATTGCTAGTGTGATTACCCACTTCATACTGTTTCCGATGGGCACGGCTTCTTTGAGTACAAACAAGCTCCTCCTCTCTGTCTCTATCTGGCCATTACCCACAAGGGCCCTGCAGTAGACTATAATCCTCCCCTTCAGTGTTAGCCTGGATTATTTTGCTCCAAGCCCAAGCTTCACTTGCCAAACATAAGAGAAGTTTACTGCAAATGAGACAGTTAGGAAACTTTGAAAGAAGACAATCTCAAGGGGAGGGAAATCCTTTAGAAAAATAAGAAAGTTAACCAGCCCTTCCTAGGAAAATATAAAAGGAAAAGCATAAATGGGTACAGTGTACATCACCTGAGGTCCACATCATCCATTCCTATTACAGCCAAAAGTCATCATATTGTTTTATAGCCACTCTGCTGCCTAGATGGTCTCAGTTCAGCCTCTAATTCAAGTGCCCTTGCTGCAAAAGCTATTGTCAGCTCTCCCTGGCTCAGGGGGACCAGTCCAAGGAGCAGGGCCATTCTCCATTTCTTAGAGTGAGTTCTTCAGGCTCCAAGTTTAGTTTATTAGTTATTACAGAGAGCAGCAGGTGAACCATGTTGTCCTATGAGCACATGCTGAAGAAATTAGTTCCCACAGATATATCACTATAGCATCCATCTTCAGAGCCAAACTTGCTCAAGGACACATTGAAGACCAACACGTCCCCATTACCACACATCGGTAATCCAAGTAAAGGAAAGGGTTCCCCCCCATCGGAAATGGGCCCTAGCCTGATGTCCACAGCTAGTGGTGTTTCACCAACTAATATCAGTAGATTGACCTGCTCTGGCTTTGCTGGTAGGTGACTCATGATGGCAGACAGAACTGTAACTTTTAAAGGCAATAGTTTGCTGTGAATATCACTCTGTATGCTGTGAATGTGTTGCTCTGATTTGGTTGATAAATAAAATGCTGATTGGCCAGTAGCAAGGCAGGAAGTATAGTATAGGCAGGATAAGCAGAGATGAGAATGCTGGGAAGAGGAAGGCTGAGTCAGGAGATGCTGCCAGCCACCATCATGAGAAGCAAGATGTAAAGATACTGGTAAGCCATGAGCCATATGGCAAAGTATGTATTTATAGAAATGGGTTAATTTAAGATGTAAGATCTAGCTAACAAGAAGCCTAAGCCATTAGGCCATTTAGTTTTAATTAATATAAGTTTCTGAGTGACTATTTTATAAGCGGCTGTGGGGTCCTTGGTGCCAAGTGAGCACAGGAAAACCTTCAGCTACAAATGGTGCCCAATGACTTGAGTTTCTACCTAAGTTCATGTGGGTGGTAACATGCTGCATCATGCCAGCTTGAGCTACTCTATGTCAGGTTTGTGGCATGCAGACTGAAGCTACACCATGGCACATTCCTGCCAAGTTACACAGAGGTTTCTGCAAGCTGCACAACATGGTGTGTGGTAAAAAAAAAAAAAAAAAAAAAAAAAAAAGAGGTTCCTGGGCTACACTGCTTTGATAGAGGCATAGACTCACTGCCTCCCAGAGTCTGGTGGTATATAGGGTTCCCCCAAAGCTGGTGGTAAATATACCACCACCATGTTGGGAGGCTGAGGGGGCAGAAAATGCTGCAATTTAAAGTAATAGATTCACAATAAGACAGATTCTGATGGGATAAACCTCAAAACGGTTTACAGTGTGTATAAAAATGTACATAAGTTTGGGAGAGAGAAAAATGTAATATGTGCAGTTATATAAAGAAATAGATAGTTTTAAAAAATAAAGTATTTAAAGAGAGTAAAAGTAACACAAGAAGTAAGCCATGTCAAGATGGATATCACACAGAGAATCTGGATTGTGTTGTCTTTGGTATTTTTAACTACAAAAAGACATTTGATTATAAAGGCTGCTTGTGTTTGTAGAGTATCAGAATATTCTCACAGTGGTTCTCCACCTGTGGGTCACAACCCCACAGGGGGTCACATTTAAAATACCCTGCATATCAGATATTTACATTATGTTTCATAACAGTAGCACAATTACAGTTATGAAGTAGCAATGAAACTAATTTCATGGTTGGGGGTCAATACAACATAAGGAACTGTATTAAAGAGTCTTAGCATTAGGAAGGTTGAGAACCACTAGTCTATAGTAAACAGTCTAGAGGCAGGGACAGAGATCAATCTAACTATGAAATACCGGGAACAGAATAAGGTGGGTTGTGTTCAAATACACACTAAGGTTCAAGTGTTGACTTTGCAGAAGAGAGAGAAGAAAGCACATGTGATTTAGAATCCACAAGCCTGGGTCAGCAAGATAGATCAGCAGCAAGGGCATTTGCCAAGTCTGCTGACCCAGATTTGATGCCGAGGACCCGTGCGATCACACGAAGAAAACAGACTCCTGCAAGGCATCCTTTGACCTTCATACATGCACCATGGCACATATGGATGCTCACATAAGCATGCACATAGACAAAATTAATTAATTAATTAATTAATTAATTAATTAATTAATTAATTAATGTTATTTTTTTTTAAAAAAAGAATCTCTTTGCCTAGGATTTGAGTTCTGGGTCTTTCATCTCTAGTTGTGAGATCTGAGCAGAATTATTTAATTTCTCATCTGTAAACTACCCAGGATGGGTTACTTGGGTTGCTAAAATTGACTTTATATACAACAGACCATTCATATCTGGGCCCAAGATGGTGATTCATTTGACAAATATTTATTGAGCACCAACTAAAATTGGGGTGCAGTTTGGAGCATTTGGGGTTCAGCAATGGTCCAACAAGACAATAATCACATAAAAATCATAAAAGCACACAAGGTTTGCAGCATGTAGAATGTTCTCAGCAAATATGAGCAATTATTAGTGGTTTACAATACCTTATTGGTATTTTTCCCCATCCCAAAGGAAACATATATCCCAAAAAGCCTAAATCTTGGCTATCTAGGTACACTGCTCTGAGAATGTGACCATTTCCTGAGAATCAACCTGATTTTCTGATTAATCTTTTCTTTCCCAAATTGTAAGCACTTCTTAAATATAGCTCTACCAGCAGTCAGGGAGCCAGAGAACTGAGTGGGCTTGTTGTGCTGGGTTGAGGTCCTGCATAAATTCTAATAACCCACATAGCCCTTCTCAGGGCTGGCTCTCTAGATAGTACATGCTCAGCCAGCACGGGTGATCCACCCCAAATTCCCAAAGCTCTGCTAGGTACAAGACTGTTGGCTTTGCCGTGACACTTAAGCCCATCTGTCCTGATAAGACATAACCCTTATTGACCTTTCTTGTGTCCTTTCTGGAGTGTTTGGACACAATGAATGGAGGGAGTGTTGGCACGAGCTAATCTGACTCCTCCCTGGCTACCCCTGGGTCATGCCATTGTCTCTCTCAACAAATCACAGAGGCAAGTCCTGTTAGTTAAAGGGACTCAGGGACTCAGTACCCAGCACTGTGTCCTCCCTCCTCCCATGGGTACTGGGATGACCAAAGTGGCTGACTTTTCCCAGTGTGTTCCAGCTCACGATCGCTAATCTCCTTCACATTTAAGATTGCATGCACAGCTATGCTAATTAGCAGACACTCGTAAGCTCGGGATTTGAAGGAAATTGAACTAATCTAAAATGATAACATGGATGAAATGACAAATAATAATTTGACTACAAATGTAGGCTATGTTTTGCAGGCACTGCTGTTCTGTCTACAGCTAGGAGGACACAGATTTAAAATGTGAGTCCTTAAACAGCTGTGTTTGGAAGATAGTTTTAAAGCTAGCTACAAGGTGTATGCAGTGACAAAGTATGTGTAGCCTCTGTATCTAATGCATCTGTCTAGAAAAGTACATGAAAACACGTACACACACTGATGCACACTACTTACTGATTTGGGAGACACTTGGCTATTTGAATGCAACCTACATAAATGTAGGGGTTTTTGTTTGTTTGTTTTTTGAGATTTCTCAGTTGTTAAGGGCCCTGACCACTCTTCCAGAGGACCAGGGTTCAGTTCCCAGAACCCACATGGCAGGTCACAGCCATCTGTAACTCTAGTCCCAGGGAATTTGACACTCTTTTCTGACCTCTGTATATATGCGGTGCACAGATATACATGCAGGCAAAATGCCCATGCACATAAAATAAAAACAAAATAAATTTTCAATTATGTTATTTAGTATAATTTAAACAAATTTGTTCTCAGATGGTTCTGCATGTGTACACAATGTCTGCAGACCACACTGAGCCCCGCTCCCTACCGCCCCTATCAATCCCCTCTGCAGTTAACTGTTGAGATGAGGAACCAATAAAACCTAGAGTTGCTGAACTGAAATAATTGCCAGTATGGTTACTGTTTAAAGTTATTTTTGTAGTCTAAATTCTTATGTGAAATGTATTTTAGTTTGCTTTTGGATTGGGCTTGTTGAATAGATATGGTTAAAAAGTCTATTTGTCTTTATTAGTTTACAAAGGTTTTATTACAGTGTTTTTCAAATGAAGTTTGTTTTTGTTACTTTCTCTCTCCTCACTCCACCCCTTGTTCCCTCCCATCCCTTGTCATCTCTTCAACTTTCACATCCCAAATGACCTTTTGTCTACTTTCCCTCACCGGATTCCCTCTTATCATCTCTTACATGGCTTCGTAGTCTAGCTCCCTTCTCATAAGCTTTATTTATATGCAGGTAAACCAACATTTAGGATCAGCGTAGGAGAGAGAACATGAGATTTCTGTGTCTCTTAGGGTGAATCATCTCATTCAATAGAATACAACAGTGGTTCTCAACCTATGGTCATGTCCCATTTTGGGAAGCCAAATGATCCTTTCACAGGGATCGCCTAAGACCATCGGAAAGCACAGATACTTGCATCACAACTTATAACAGCAACAAAATTACAGTCATGAAACAAAACAACTTTATGCTTGGGGTCACCACAACACAAGGAACTGTACGAAAGGGTCGCAGCATTAGGAAGGTTGAGAACCACTGCTCTACCATCTTACCCATTTTCTTAAAAACTCCAGAATTTCTCTTTTCTTAACAGCTGCA